>NC_045427.1:618691164-619377414 GCF_902635505.1 Sarcophilus harrisii | reverse complement strand
TTCAAAGTAAATTTGTTGTTTTTTTCAGTAGTTTTTAAAGTCGTGTCTGATTCTTTATCACCCATTTTGGGGTTTTGTTGGCAAAGATACAGGCTTGCCATTTCCTTCTCCACCTGATTTTACAGATGAGGAAACTGAGGCAAAAGGGGTAAATGGCTCTGAAGGAGAGAGTAAGGCTGGTGACTTTGCAAAGCCCACCCTCATCTAAATCCAACACATTTGCATGTCATGGCACCACCTTCCTGCTGCTGTGATCCTCTTCAACAATGAAGGTCAGAGATATAACCCTTTCTCACTGGTCCGATACTGGTCAAATAACTCATGGCTATAGTGGGGGACTTCCACTTCTTCTAACTCTGGGACCACGTATGCAATCCCCTTCTCTCCACATTGCCTAGAAATGTCCCCTTCTGTGTACAGAAGGGTAGATTTTGAGCCTGTGGACTTGACATTGTTAGAGAGGTGATCCTGAAGCCAGAATTGCTCAGGAACTCCCCCTTTCTCTCCAGAAATTTAGTTTCTGATGAATCAAGGACTGATGCATTGTAGAGTGCTGATAATCAGCTGACGAAAATTTCCTCATTTGAAAAGACCAAGGATCCTGCTTCTTTGGATTTCTGTGTTGATGCATGATACATGTAACTTGGAAAGATCTGAGCAGGTGCAAACATTGTGTAATAGGTTCCAGTCTGATAACTAAGTGTTTAGAACTCTTTTTCTATTGGCTACATAGCTAAAATTGGAAGCTTATACAAAAAAGCATGGGTCAGCCTTGGTCTGGCTCCTTTGGATTATCTCCTTGACTGTGTGCTCCTGGGTGGAGGCAGGGAGTTTTTGGAGAGATAATGCTATAAAGAGTCTTTCTGCCCTTCTCACAGAGGATACACTAGGTGAAGGGAGAGTGTCTTTATCCGAAGGTCTGCCCCAGAACCTCAGTTTTGCACCTAGCTCAGCATTAAAGCCCTCAGGAACAAAGAATGACCTTCAGAGCCTAGCCCAGAAGTAGCTAAGATGAGGATTCTCCAGTGACCTGAGATTGTCTAGAGTTTAACTTTGGTAGAATTGATGCTATATAGAAGCTATGCTAGAGGAAATCTCAGGAAAATTCAGAGATCCAGGTGGGATAGGGGATTGTACTGTGGTAGCACTGAGGGGAAGTGTTTGCACTATTATTCAAAGTAAATTTGTTGTTGTTCAGTAGTTTTTAAGTTGTGTCTTATTCTTCATGACCCCATTTTGGATTTTCTTGACAAAGACACTGAAGTGATTTTCATTTTCTTCTCCAACTCATTTTACATATGAGGAAACTGAAGCAAATAAGGTAAGTGGCTTGCCCAGGGTCACACAGCTAAAAAGTATTTGAGGACAGATTTGAAATCAGGGAGATGAATCTTCCTGACTACGAACTTCTATGCACTATAGAATTACCAAAGTAAATTTCCCTTTGTAAATTTATCTTAAATGATTTAATGGAACTGGGGTGCTAAGTAGCTGCTCCTAAAAGAGAAAAAAATATAGTTTTATGTGGGCTTAAAATGATGGTAGTAGAGATCCTTCCAAACCCTTCATGATATCCTAGGAATTTACCCCCAATTATAGTTTCACAATTAGTTTCAATAATTCTTGATTTTCAAGGAATAATGAAGTGAGAAGTCAAGCCTGGATGGATTAAGCTCTCTCAAAGCTTCTCGTAACTGTGAGTCATGAACCTATATAGGGGTCATGTAACTGAATGTGGAGGTCATGAAATTATGATTCATTATTATCAGTAAATGCTTGACTTGTATACCTGTATACCTATTTTATATACCTATGTACCTGGAGTCACGTAAAAATTTATTAAGCAAAAAGGGATGGCTGGTAGAAAAAGTTTAAGCCCTGGATTAGAGGGTCTCATGTGAAGAATAGTGTGAGATGTTTGCAAAGTGGGCAAGGGCTACAGAAGGATTTAGGCTGAGTTTGAACTTTTCAAAAAGACATAGAGCCAGAATACCAAGATCATAGTTTCAAAGTTGGAAGCAAGCTAAAAGACAATTTGGTCTGATTCCAACCTGATGGAGAATTCCCTCTCTCTTCAACAACCTCCACTTACCTCTAGAGGATGAGATCCAAAATTTCCAGAACCAGTCAAATCCGTTTCTGAACATCTATATTTTTCCTTATTTCAAGTCAAAATATCTCAGCAACATCCACTTTTGGCTCCCCATTCTGCCCTTTGGTGCCAACTAGAACAAATCTCATTCCATATTCGCATTGCAGTTCTTTTAATGCGCAAGTACAGTAGTTCTCCTGTCCCCTGCAAAATCCTGTCCAAGTTAAACATCCCTAATTAGTGAATTGATTTTGGTGTGGTGTGTGTGTGTGTGTGTGTGTGTGTGTGTGTGTGTGTGCATGCTGTCTCTTCCACTAAAAAGTCATTCCCTGAGAATAGGGATGGTGACACTTTTTCCATTGTTATCCCCAAGTCTTGATACAGTGCCTGGAATACAGTAGGCATTTTATAATTAATATTTTAAAAGCATCATTCTGATGGTGATGTTGAGGGTGGATTAGACAAGAGAGATAAGTTAGGAGCTTACAGTACTGATCCAAGGATGAAGTCATGAAGACCCTGACCAAAATAGAAAAGGAAAGGAAATGATAGGAAAAGGAAAAGAAAAGATAGATCTAAGAGACACAGAAAGAAAGCTTAACATGATTTGGTCGCTGATAAGCTCAGAGAGAACTCCAATACAAATGCTCTGTTTGTTAGCAGCTATCTGGTGCTTAAGAGTCCTCACAAAGTATGAGATCTTCTTTGATGAGAAAGATCTGGCCAATAAAATTCGAGGTTCTATATTAGTTGGGGCTGATGGGGAGAAGAATAGAGGAGGTGGGCTTCTGAGACCTGCAGCATGGGGCATCTGGGGCTTTTACTGCTACCTCTCCCATATTCTTTTTTGTCATCTCCATAATGAACCCTGTCTTTCAACATTGCCAGGTCCACATGAACCCAGTGTCAAAAGAAGAAATGACAGGAGTTTGCTATTTCACAGATGCTGCCATCTCCCTGCTATTTCCTTCTCAGTCACATCCTGGTTTTCATCTGTTTTGTTAAAAGGAGACACAGACAAGCATGTGATCCCCTTTCCCCCTTCCCCAGAAGCCTTCAGCTTTCCTGTCAAAATTCATTCTTGCAAAACAATGAACAGCTGGAAAATACTAGAGACAAGCCACTTTCTCAAGCTTGGCCAAATGAACCAGAGGGAAAAAACACACACACACACAAGAGCTCTCCTTTCCCCTTCTCCTGTCTCTTTCTCTTTGTCCTTTCCTCTTTCATTCTCTTTTTCCCCTTCCCCTCCTTTCCTTCCCACAATCTTTTCTCTCCTTTCCTCTTCCTCTCCCTTTCCTTTCCCATCTCCCCTCCCTCTCTTTTATTTTCACTTTTTGTCTCTTCTCTGTGTGTGTGTGTTTCTGTCTCTATCTCGGTCTGTCTCTCTGTTGTCAGCCTGTTTCTCTGACCCAGGAGACTTGGTTTAGGTAAGACTTTAATTTAACTTTCTTTAATCAATATATATTGAGCCCTGTGGAGTTTGGAGGGGAAGGGAGAAGGAAGAAGGACAAATGCTCCCAATCCTCACTGCTGAGCTGGTCATGCACATATAACAAAACAATCATGGAAGATTTATTGAATGTTGATTACATATTCAGGGCTATGAGAGGAGGGTGAGAAGTAATTTGATATGGTAGATAGAGATAGTCTTTGGAGTCAGGAAAAATCTAATTCAAGTCCTGCTTTGGACACTTACTATTTGTATGACCATGGTCAAATCATTTGACTTCAGAACCCCATCAACAATCTGTATTGATGGAAGGAATCTTTGTATCAGTAGTTCCCCATATTGATAAAATCCCAAGTCTTGACTCTTCTCTAATGGATTAAAATAAAAAAAATGACCCTTTGCTATTTGGTCCAGTTGACTTCCATTTAATCCATCCTGTACACAGCTACCAAGATCATCTTTCCAAGGCAAAAGTTTGACTATAATATTCCCATGTTCAAAACTTTCAGTGGCTCTCAATTGCCTAAAAATAACAAAGCTACAAACCAATCAGTTTGTCATTTAAAATCCCTCTCACTCTAACTCCAACCTAGCTTTCTAACTTTATTTTTAATTACTTTCTTTCATACACTTAACATCCTGACTGTTACCCATCCAGGACAGTCTATTTCCCATCTTTGTGCCCTTTCCTGGAATGCTTTTCTTCCTCACTTCCCAGAACCCTTTTGTTTCATCAGAGTTCCTTCAAGTGTGTCCTCTGTGAAACCTCTCTAATGGTTTCACCTTTGTCTTTTGTATCCCCAGTCCTGAGAATTGCTATGCATTTATAGGAGGCATTGAATTGAACTGACCTTATGCAACAGTTCATTGCTGCTATTCAATCTGGAAAGCACCAGCTCTCCAAATCACACATGACTAAGGTCTAAATGTAAACCCCAAAAGCAAACTGGATAATCACTATCATGTTTCTTTTGATAATTCCTCTACATTCAAACAACTGAGGTGCTGCTATATTTGAAAATTCTGAAGACTGAGGAGCTCAGCCCTGAGGTTTCAGATGGACCCAAGGCAGAATAAACCCTTATTGCTGACCTGCAGCCCAAATATTCCTAGAGGATGTATGCTTTTAAAAATCTTTCAAATAGTATTTTACTTTTTCTAATTACTCATACTGGCAAATTTTAACATTCATTTGAAAATTTTGAGCTACAAGTTTTCTTCCTCACCTCCTCCCTCCCTAAAACTGTAAGCAATTTTATATAGGTTATACATGTGCAATCATATAAAACATATTTTCATATTAGTCATCTTGTGAAAGGAGAAACAGACCAAAAGAGAAAAACCATGAAAAAAATAAAGAAAGTAAAAATAGTATGCTTTAATCTGCATTCAGATTTCATCTCTGCTCTTTCTCTGGGTGTAAATAGCAATTTTTCTTTCCTGGAATTATCTTGGATCATTTTATTTCTGGGAATAGCTAAGTCATTCAGAGATGACCATTATACAATGTTGCTGTTGCTGTATGTGATGTTCTCCTGGTTCTGCTCACTTTATTTTGCATCAAATCATGTAATCCAGGTTTTTCTAAAACTCACCTGCTTGTCATTTTTATAGCATAATATATTCCATTACTTTCACATCACACAACTTGTTCAGCCATTCCCCAATTGATGGCTGGAGGATGTGTACTTGCTGTCAGACACAGATATTGTGGTCTAGCAAATACTCTGTGTTTTCAAGATTCTGCCAAGGTTTGTCTTTTGTGCAGCAATGGACCTTAATTCTCCTCCTTTAGGAATATCACTAAATTGTAGTTCTCTCAATATTCTGTGTGAGTTCACTCTGTCCTCTGAGGGGCATATTAGCTCCAAAAAATAGTTATTGCTGAGAATGGTGACATGCACTTGGAATCCCTGCTGCTGGGGAAACTGAGGCTGGTGGATCACTTCAGCTCAGAAGTTCTGACCTTCAGTAAGCTAAGCCATCAAGTAACTGCATTAAGTTTAGCTCCAATATAGGTGACATCCTCCTTCTCCAATACCCAGCAGGTCAGCTAAGGAGGGGCAAGCCAGCAGAGATCAGAAATGGAGCAGGTTAAAACTCAATGGCTAATCAATAGTGGGATTGGGCTTCTACACTTCCAGCCTGGGTGAGATAAGGAGATCCAGTCACCAAAAAAGGAAAAAAAAAGTAATTCTTCATATTTGTATATGTCTTTCTAGTCAATAATGGGATCTCAGTTGAGGGTCTTTGGAGGCCATCTATTCCAACTTGTACTCAAAACAGCAATCTTCCCCCCCCCCCCAAGTATCTGTTTCTCCTCCCCTTGAGGATCTCCAGTGATGATGAAGTTCTTACTTCTAGAAGCAGCCCAACCTACTTTTTGACAGTTCTAATTAAATCACTCAATAAGCATTTATTGTGTTTATACTGTCTACATGATGGAGACACAAGCAAAATTAAGCAACTTTTACTTTTACAAAGCTTATCATCTATTGAGAAAGACAACTCTGGAAATGTTACTGAAATGTTATTTGTCTTCATTCACCATCCCTTTGGCTTCCTCAACCAGAACACTGTTTTCCTAAATATTGCCTTTCTACATATGTTGTCTCCCCTAATTAGAATGCAAATTCTTTAAAGACAAAAAATATTTCTTTCTCTCTCTCTCCCTCTTCCTCTACTCTCTTATTCCTTCTTTCCTTCCTTCATTTGTTCTCTGTCTCTGTCTCTCTATGTGTCTCTGTCTCTTTGTCTTTCTCTGTGTCTCTCTTGTCCCCTCCCTCCTATCATATTTATATTCCAAAGTTTAGCACAGTGCCTGGTACATAATGTTCAACAAATTAAATTTAACAAATTCAACAAATTTAAATTAAATTCTTCCATCCCTTTCCTTCTTTCCTTCATTTTTGGTCCCACCCTCCATCTAAACAGTAGATTCAAATAATTGTAGAATTACTCTTTCCTGCTCCATCCAAATGATTATTTTCTACTTTAGGCCAGCTTGTGGTAAGCCCATGGCCATTTGCCTTTTCTTTCCCCTAGTGCCCTGATGATATGGTTCTTTAGTAAATGTTCCTTTTACCACTAAATCTTTAAGGCAACTGGACTAGACTATGCAAATTACCCCAGACTGCTTATTTATAGTTCCCCAAAATAGAGGAGTCATAGATCCTGGTGTTTACCACCACCACCCACATGAAGACCTAGAGACTCAGAGGAAACGTTACAAATCTTTATTTCTTTATCATCTCACCACATTTTTCCAAATTGTCCACCAGAATATTTTGGGAGATTTTGTCAAATGCCTCGATGAAATCCAGATATATGATGTTTAGATTTATCAGTCTAGTAACTCTGCCAAGAAAATAACAATAATCAATAATCAATAAGAGCTAGCACTGGTTCATCAAAACATTATGTTTTGATGAACCAGTGCTAGCTCTTATTGATCCCTGTTTCCCTCATGTGTTCACAAACTATCACTTTAATTAAATGTTTTAGGATTTTCTAGGCATCAAAATAAAGCTTACCTGCATATTGTTTACAGAGTCCACCCTCTCTCTCTTGCTGAAAATTGGGCCAATATTTGTCTTTCTTCAGCATTACAATTTTTAAAAAAAGATTATTGATGAAGATTCACAGAACTATTTTTCAAGTTCTTTTAAAACCATGCCATGTAGAGTGATCTGGAAATAAGAGTTTTTAAATTTTTAAAGCTTTTTATTTTCAAAGCACATGCATAAATAGCCCCAAAATCCACCCCTGCAAAATTGTATGCCCCAAACCATTCTCTCCTTCCTTCCTAGCCCCTCCACCAGATGATAAGTAATACAATACATGTCGGACATGAATAGTTCCTCAACATATACCTCCATAATTATGCTACACAAGAAAAATCAGATCAAAAAGGAAAAAAAAATGAGAGAGAAAACAAAAAGCAAGCAAATAACAATAAAAAATGAAAATATTATGCTGTATTCCCATAGTCCTCTCTCTGGGTGTACGTGGCTCTCTTTATCACAGGATCATCGGAACTGGCCTGAATCATCTAATTGTTGAAAAGAGCCACGTCCATCTGAATTGATCATAGTATAATCTTGTTGTACAATGTTTCCCTGTGTCTACTCACTTCACCCAGCATCAGCCCATGAGAGTCTCTCTAGGGCTTTCTGAAATCATCCTACTGATCACTTCCTATAGAACAACAGTATTCCATAATATTCATAGACCATAACTTACCCAGCCATTCTCCAACTGATGGACATCCCCCCAGTTTCCAGTTTCGTGCCATTACAAAAAGGGCTGCCACAAACATCCCTCCGCATGTGAGTCCCACTGTCTTCCCTATGATCTCCCTGGGATGCAGGCCCAGAAGAGACACAGCTGGATCAAAGGGCATGGACAGTCCGATAGCCCCCTGGGCACAACTCCACACTGCTCTCCAGAAGGGTTAGATCCGTTCACAACTCCACCAACAATGCATCAGTGTCCTAGTTTTCCCACATCCCCTCCAACATTCATCATTATCTTTTCCTGTCATCTTGACCAATCTGACAGGTGTGTCATGGTACCTCAGAGTTGCCTTAATTTACATTTCTCTGATCAATAGTGATTTAAGCACTTTTTCATAGGACAAGAAATGGTTTTAATTTTCTTCATCTGAAAATTGTCTGTTCATATCCTTTGACCATTTATCAATTGGAGAATGCCTTGTTTTTTATAAATTTGAGTCAATTCTCTATATATTTTAGAAATGAGGCCTTTATCAGAACCCTTGGATATAATTTTTCCCAGTTTATTGCTTCCCTTCTAATCTTGTCTACATTGGTTTTGTTTGTACAAAAACTTTTTAATTTAATAAAATCAAAATTATCCATTTTGCATTCCATAATGTACTTTAGTTCTTCTTTGCCCCAAAATTCTTTCCTTCTCCATAGACCTGAGAGATAGACTATTCTTTGTTTTTCTAATTTATAGTATCACTCTTTATGTCTAAACCATAGACCTTATCTTGGTAGAGGGTACTAGGTGTGAGTTAATGTTTAGTTTTTGCCATACTAATTTCCAATTTTTCCAGCAATTTTTGTCAAATAGTGAATTCTTATTTCCAAAACTGGGATCTTTGAGTTTATCAAATACTAGATTACTATAGTCACTGACTATTATGTCTTGTGCACCTAACCTGTTCCACTGATCAATTACTCTATTTGTACCAAATAGTTTTGATGACTGCTACTTTATAATATAGTTTTAGGTGACTTGGAAATAGTTAAGAGCCTTTAATAAAACTAACAAAAAATTGCATCCCTATTTTTGTTTTGCTCATTTATCACTTTTGTTCTGTCTTCTTAGTATGAAGGTCTTTCCCCTTAGGAGAGAAAAAAGAAGCAAAATATAAATGGATTAGTTTTGTCTTGTCAACTATCCTGGGCCTTGAATGATAAATAAAGTCCTAATAAGGAATAGAGGAGAGACCCTGAAAATAGGGCAAAAGATATGGAGGTAGAGAGGGCAAACCATATTGAAAAGATAATAAATAGACTAGCATGTTTGGCCAAAACAAAAGTTTTAAGTGTGGAAAGAGTCAGCAATAAGGGTAAGTTTGTGACAGATCATTGAGAGCCTTGAATGTCAGGCAATGATTTTTAAAACTATTTTTATTGGGTCATGGGGGAGTCATTGAAAGTTGTTGAGCATTAAAATACTATTACAAAAAGGGGTTATAGAGTAATGAAATCACATAACGTATAACAAAAGAACTGTACCAAAGGGTGTCATCAAAGGAAATGCAGTATTGAAAAAGGAGGGGGATTGGTAATGTAGCAAGACCATAGTCTAAGTTTTAAATAGCTCAGTGCCAAGAAAAAAGTAAAGAAGACCCTCTATTCACTGGATGGCCCCCATTTGGCAAACTTACAGGAGGACATGGACAAGATCATGTGGACAGGAATGGAAATGATATCCATTGAAGGAGAGAACATCCAAATGAAGATCACAGATGCATTTGAGTAAGTGAAAATTTTAGAGCTGAAAGGAACCTGGGAGATCATTCAATCAGAGCTCCTTTGTTTTTCACAAGAAAAAAACAAAATTCTAGAGTGATGAGAAAACTTAGCCAGGGTCCTGTGATAAAAGTAAAAAGGGCCTTAGGAGCCATGGAGTCCAGCTCCCTAATTTTACAGGGGAAGAAACAGGTACAGAGAAGTTAAGGATCATACAACTAGTAAATATTTGACCCAGGTCTTTGAACCCAATTGCAAATCCATTGCCTACCCACTGCCTCTTGGATCACACAGCTAAATTAAACCAAAATTAGGATGCAGATCTGCAATCTTCCAAATTTGAAGATGTGCCCTTGATTCTAATATTTTAGAATTTGGGTGAATGAAACCATATTCCCTTTCTTGATTGCTTCATGATTTTATAGACTTTGATTATATCCCCTCCAGCCCTCATCAAACCTATAGAAGCCTCATCTTTTTGTCTGCCCTCTCTCACTCATCCCTCTATCCCAGTAATCCTTTTAGCTGGAAAAATCTTCCTTGAAGAATAATATCCACACAGGCTTCTCCAGCTGGAGCGTGTTTATTTCTATAAGTGTTAAGCTCAGTTTATACATGAGTTAAAGTTAAGTTCAGCCTATTCTTCAATACAGAAGGCAGAGAACACAATCAGGAATATATCATGTCTCTCCAGGAATTTCTAATAGAATGAGAAGATCTATTGGACAAAAGAAGAGAAAGAAGAAAATTCAGGTTTCTTGGACTGATTGATTAGAATGAAAATCTTTCTTAATGTATAGAAAAGAATAAAATGAGACTCAGAAAGAAACACAAAAAAGTAAGATAGTTTTGACAGTAATATGTGGATATAGATAACTAACAAAAAAACCAAGAGCCATTCGCCAATAGATTAGTGGTCAAAGGAAAGGAACAAACAATTCTCAGAAGAATTACAAATTATCAATAACAAAGTGCTTCAAATTCTAATAAAAAAGATGCAAATGCTGAGATTTCACCTCAAGCCTAGCAAATTGACAAAGATGACGAAAAATGGGAAAAGTTAGTGTTGGAGCAGGGAGGGGCATTATTGGCAGAACTACATATTTGAACAAGCATTTTACAAAGCAATTCAGAACTGTGCAATTAAAATGAATAAAATGTCTATGACCTTTGACTCACAGATTCCTCCAATAGATTTTTAGTTCCAGGGGGTTATTGATAAGCAGGTCTATTCATCAATATATTTCTAACACTATTTTTGTGAAAGCAGAGAACTGGAAACAAAGTAGATATCCATTGATTGGGGTAATAGCTTAACAAATTGTGTAATGCTAAACAAACCTAAAAATAATACAATGTTATTCTCTTTAAAAAAATTTTTAATAACAGCTTTTTATTTTCAAAACACATGCAAAGAAAGTTTTCAACATTCACCCTTGCAAAACCTTGCGTCCCAAATTTTTCTCCTCAACCAAATAAACTCAGAAAGAAGCACAGAAAAGTAAAATAGTTTTGAAAGTAATATGTGGATATAGATAACTAATTGCACATGTTTAACTATATTGAATTTCTTGCCTCTAAACATCAAGAAATCCAATATAGTTTAAACATGTGCAATTCTTCTAAACATATTTCCACATTTATCATGATGCACAAAAAAAATCATATCAAAAAAGAAAAAAATGAGAAAAGAAAAAATCAAACAAACAGCAACAAAAAGGTGAAATACTATGTTGACATTATGTTGTATGCATATATAACTACTTTGTGGTCCTTATTCAATAGCTTTCTGGATGCAGATGGCTCTCTCCATCACAAGTCTATGGAACTGACCTGAATCACCTCTTTAAAAAATAATTGACATGATGAATAACAGAAAAACATGGAAAAATATATGATCTGATAAAGAATAATGTAAACAAAAGAAAACATGACTACCATAATTTTTGAAATAATAAAGAGTGAATGATGGAAAATTACAAAGAACAAGCCTAGCCCCAAAGAAGAAATATGAGAAGATATTCCTACTCCACTCCTTCACAGAGAGGAGAGGTCCACAGTAGTAGAACATTGTTTATATTTTCAGATTTATTTCAATATTTTCAAGATCTTGTTGATTTTTTCTTTTCTTCCTCTTTTTCTTTAAAATATTATTTGTTTATGGAAATATATTTTAAAGAATTATACATGTTTAACCTATATCAGATTGCTTGCTGTCTTGGGGAAAGAAAAGGTAAAGGAAAGAAGGAGAAAAATTTGGAGCACAGAGTTTTACAATGAATATTGAAAACAATCTTTATGAATTTTTGGAAAAAATAAAATATTAGTGAAAAATAATTTTAAAATGATTATTTGTTGCATGGGATAGCTCTTTGGGAGGAGAGACATGATGGAAGAAATTCTAGTGATGTAAAAAAAAAACAAAAAAGGTTTGCCTCAGTTTCCTTATCTGTAAAATGAGCACTAAATCAGACATTTTCCAAGATCTGGGGTCATGTTCTCCTTCACCACACTGTGAAACTTCCCTGAAGGTGAGGTCTTCTTAATATCAGTGAGAGTTCCTTGAGGGGAGATGACTTGCCTCTTCTGTCTGACAGAGAAAGGCTTCTCCTCCATCATATCAGGAGTCTCCTGAGGGCAGAAGGGATCCCTTCTTCCTCAGACTGGCAGTGAAGGTGACTTTTGAAGGGTAGGGTTTCATCTCCTCCCTTGCCTCTCTGCCAGGTTAACTCCTAACCCCTCAAAACTAGAAGGTTCTGCCCTCAGCAAATCTTTAGTGAATGATGCTGATTCTCATTTTGGAAGGCAGTCTCTATAAGCAATCTTTCTTCCCAATAAACATCTGGGTTCCAGATGACCATTTCCCCAGATGCTTGAGGTTGCATTTTCACTAGTTAAAAATGCATTATGTTGTTCTGTCTCTCCATGTTCCTAAACTCCTTGCATTAACCTTCCATCTATGCAGCAGTTCCAATTTCAGGTCAGCTACCAATGTAATTAATATGCTGTTTAATTTGTTTTCCTAGAACCATGATCATTCTGAGGTATCTCAAAGCTCCTTACATCAATTATTTGGAAAAGCGTGCAGAGTACAAGCTTATAATGGAAACCTCCATACAGACCCCAAACACAAAGATATTAAAAGCTGCTTCTTTGCTCATTTGCATATCCAAATTCTCAGGTTACAGGGCCTTTCACTTGATTGAATAATGGGTTAATGTAATCCTCCATTTAATTAAATTCAGATTATTTCTTTTGAACAGAGCACGGTTGCCACCCTCTATCTGGATCAGTTTTGATTGCATTCAGTGGTTATCTTAGGGTTGTGGGGAGAGAGGGGATAGGAGCTTACTTCTAAAAAGTTGTCCCTTAAAGGGATAGAAACTCTGTAAGACAGAGAAACAGCAAGCCCAAGGCACTTCATGATCATTTCGTGCTAAGTTATAGTTAGTGAAGTCTTGAGAAGCTACATAGGATGGGCCTGGTGGGACACCTGAATAACAGCCATCTGCCCCCAATCAGACCAGAGAATGGCAAGGCTTCTTCCTAGAGAAACAGTGTACTAGAAGAAAAACAACACTGACTTTAAAATCAGAGAACCTAGATTCAAATCTTGATTCTGCTGTTTACTATCTGTATGACCTTGAGAAAACTGATAATGCTCTCTGGACCTCAGTTTCCCCATCTGTAAAATGAGAGAGCTGGACTAAATGACCTCTAAGGTCCCCTTTAGCCCTAGATCTATAATTCTACCATCTATTATGTTGCTTCTCCCCTTCCCTGGAAACATTGATTCTCTGAACCCAAACTTCCAGAACCCAATTTTACTTCCCCCACCCCAATCTACCCAATGGAAGGGAATTAATGGAGGAATTAAGAATCCACACAGCTTTTCTGCTCTGCCCTGGGACGGAATTGGTTTGATTAGTAGTGGGTGAGGAAAATCAAGGCAAAGAGCACCATCTTCACACAGCAAGGCAGGTGTGATTAAGTAATAAGGAGAAGAACAATTGAGTCTTATAAAATCAGCCTTGGACTGAGACTTCTATCGATTACCTTTTGCCATCTCAGAGGATCTCATTTTCACTAAATGAAATGTCCCCATATTATCAAAACTTCCATAGAAACACAGACTCTGTTAGTCTGGCTCCCCAACATAGCTCAATCTTGCATTTTCAGCCTCACCTCATAAATCTCCTTCACTTTTGTGTTTCAGGCAGATCAGCTTAATAGAATTCTCTAAAGAGTGGTGAAGAGAGACTAGTCATGCAATCTGAGAATCTGGGTTCAAATTTCACCTTTGATCCTATGTGACTTTGACCAAATCATTCACTATCTAGAGCCTCCGTTTCCTAAAATGAGGAGCCTGGAGTAGATGATCTTTAAGATTTCTTCTAGTTCTTGGTCTTTGCTGTTATGAATGCAGAACTCAATCTGCCATTTCTTACATCTAGATCTTTAATTAGGCCATTATCTTATGTCAGAAATATATTTCCTATTCAATACCTTTCGTAATCAATCAAAAAGCAATCATTGATTAAGTGCCTACTATTTGTTGGGAATGATGATAAAAATGAAAATACAAAAGCATTTCCTGAGCTTAAGAAGCTTACATTCTATCAGCAGAAACAATATGCACACATAAACAAATGGTTAGATGAATGAATAGGAGATACAAAGACACAGAGAGAAAGAGTGAGAGAGAGAGAAAAAAAAGAGAGAGGAAGGGAGGGAGGGAGGAAGAAAAGGAGGAAGGAAAGGAGAGCAGATAATTGAATATATGCAGTTTGGCAGTTGAGTGAAAGAGAGATTGGGGAAAGATGAGACAGAACAATTAAAAAGTTCTTGCAATCATAGCGGAGATAAAAAATGATAATGGCCTCTATTAGGTCTAGGGTCATGGCTAAGTGAGTGGAGGGAATGAGACTCAGGATAGAACTATGTGAAAGTAGAAATTATAAGTGAAATATCATGAGTGACACCAAATCTATAAATCTGGGTTACTATTTGGATATGTTTTGTCTTCCTGTTTCATTGAAAACTCTTTAAAAAAATAAAGTTTGTGTCTTTTTTTTTATTTTGTATTCTTCATATCAATTGTACAACAATGTCTTAGAGTAAATACCTAAGAGATATCTATAGAATAAAAAACAAAAATGTGAATTAAATTTGATAGTTAAAAAAAATGAGACTGATCATAGCAGCAGTACTATCATTTCAGAAATATCATTAAGGTTGCCCACAATTCAACCACGATATCTTTATGTGGATTGGTATATTTGTGCACGTGCTTAAGTCTAGAACTTCATGAAAAAGCGGGTAATGATAATAATAATAATAACAGCTAATATTTATACAACAGTCCAATATTTGAAAAGTGCTTTACCAATGTTATCTGATTTGATTCTAATTCCTTCAATACAGATGGGGAAACTGAGGCCAAAGGAAGCTAAGAAACTGGCTAACAAGTGTCCAACTCAGTATTTGAACTCAGATTCTTCTAAGATTCCAATGTGATTTTTCTCCCCCCCCCAAAAAAAAATTTCTTCAAAATTAATCAAAGACAATCGCAAGTAAAAAGTCAATCTCACATTGTATACAAACACCAAGAATTTAGGAAATCAATCTCAACTAGAGCTAATTTTTTCTCTTTTCCCACTTCCACTCCCCCTCACCACCACCCACCTTCTTCCTTGATAAATGCCAACTCTTAATTGTCTCTGCCTACAGGAAAACAGCAGATCATCCTAAAGTCCTAGCCACCAGAACTTAATATATCATTCTAGTCACATACTTAGTACAACAAAGCGACCTTCTCTGAGCACACTCCAGCTGGATGAATGGATCATGGGAGAAGGGAACCTAGGAGTATGTGTGGGTAATTCACGCATAGCTCATTGAACATTGTTGAGCATTTCTCTGGTTCCTAAGTATTTCTCTGGCATTTGGACCAAGAGATGAAGGTCTGTGATCAGAAAAGATGAATCAGAATCCCTTCAACAATCTTTCAGACCACTTTTATGAAGAGTATGCTCAGGGCAAAACCCTGTGGTAGAGGTTAAGGGTAAGACACAGAAGGTCCCTGCTCTCAAGATGTTTATAGTCTTATAGTCTAGAAGGAGATATAAAAGATAAGATCTAAGAACTATAATGTCCTAATGTCATAGAGCTAGACCTGAATGGGAATTTATAGACTGACTGTTCCAAAAGAGGCAGATCTGGAACGTGACCAGAAAGATAACTTACCTAAGATTATACTGAATAACATGGAGAATTCAAATCCAAAGCCTTTCATTTTCAATCCAGCATTATTTCTACTGCACCATAAAAATATATTTACAAATACTGGACTTGTTTTAAAAATCAAAGACCAATCTGAAGAAATGTAACAACAATCAGTAAAAGTTTTTGAGTTGTTTTAGTTGTACCCTTCACTCTGACCTCATTTAGAGTTTTCTTGGCAAAGACATCGTTAGCATAGTTTATTGTTTCCTGTTCCTGCTCATTTTACAGATAAGGAAACTGAGTCAAACAGGATTAAGTGATTTGCCCAGGGTCACATAGCTAGTAAATGTCTGAGAACAACAATAATAGAGTGGTCTAAAGTATGGAAAACACTTTACATAGGTTATTTCATGTGAGAAACATGATAACCTTGCAATTCTTAGTTCTGAAGCTCTGATCAGATCACGTCCCTAGTCCTGGATAACCACATACAGTTTAAGACTACATTGGGTTTATTTTGGTTGCAAGGTTGCAACCTATATTGAGTTTAAAGTCCCCTAAAATTCCTGAATTTTTTCAGATGGACTCTTATCTGACCAAACATCACCTGTACTTGTGAGATTGATTTTTTTGGACCTAAATAAGACTTCCCCTTCATCCCTACTCAGTTTCATCTTGTTAGATCTGTTCTAGCCTGGTGAGAATGTTTTGGAGGCAAACTCTGTCATGAAACTGGTTTGCTATCCTTCCCAGTACCCAAATGTAGCCAAAATGAATTTCCTTTTGTCCTGTCCTCTGCAGAGATAAAGTGTTGTGTAATTACCATTTGTGTATGTCAGATTTGGGTAAATCTAAAGTAGTTCTTGAAATTCCCTGCCTCCCCTCCTTCTCGTCTGAGACTAAACCATTGCCATTTCCTTTTAATCTCTATTTTTGACATTTAACACAACCTTGTAGACATTCACCCCCAAATAACCATTCTACACATTTATTCATCAGCCCACCCACCACAGAGTTGAAATGAAGGTAGGATTTTTCACTACTCATTTTGTCATTTGTCTAGCAGAGATCATCTGTCACCAGTATAAGCAGACTGAAATACTTCGGTTTTCCTGAAATGGATCAGTACCTCCTGCATGTGACAGAGATAGACTGAAAGCATTCCAAATAATTGCTTTCTAACAGTGCATGTTAACGTGCCATTAGAGGCACAAAGGTTACTATATAAAAACATTCCTTCCTTACACAACATCCCAGGACGAGGTGCCTTTGAGTCACATATCCTGGCCTGCCTTATACAAAGAAGTTTTTATTCTGGTGAACACGACAGGAATTGACATGGCTCTGGGGGAATGGGGACAATCCTCTTCCACCTCATCCCAAATTTCCAGAGCTATCAGTAAAAACACAACTGCAGACCACCTCTGGAATACAGGTAGATTCCCATAGGGAACAATGAATCCTCTGAAGTGGTAGTATTATTTGAATTCACAACACCCATTCTACTGGGAAGAAACCAATTTTCATATTTGAAAGCAATTATAACTTGGAATAGTGTGAATTCGAATACATGAGACTACTTCTAGGAGTTCATTATTCACATTAATCGCCATGCTGGGAACCATATTTCAGGAAGGACATTGAGATGTGAGAGCATAATGAAGGAAGGTAATAAGGATGGTTAGGGGATTGGTGCAAGAATTAGTTTGAGAAATTGGTAGATATTTAGCCTGGAGAAGAACAAACTCAAGGGATGAAGGGGAGAATAACTCTTTTCAAGCTTTTGAAAGGTTATCATGTGAAAAGGATATTAGACTGCATAAACTGATGTCTAGAAGATATCTGAGGGGTCATCTGATCTAGTCTCATTATTTTATAGAGAAGGAAACCAAGATCTGAAGAAATGAGGTCATTTGCCCAGGCATCTAATGGCAGAAGCAGAATTAAAATTACAGTCCTCTTGCTCCAAATCCAGTGTTTTTTTGCTCAGAAACTGAGGGAATAGAGGGAAGAGTACTCTCCTAGATGTTGGGGAGAAACATTGGTGCTTCTGTTCTTGCCATTTCTTTGAAGTAAAGATGTCTTTGTAAGAGTTAATTGATGCTAAGACGTTAAATGGAGTTGGGGCTGAAGATGGGGTAGGGAAAAGGTACTAGAAGGGGGTCCAAGTAAGTGGCAGCAGAGAATGATACCCAAGCTCCTGCAGGTAACACAAAGAATTGTGAGGGAGAAGATGTCTTGGAAGAGTGAATCCAGGGCATTCTTACTAGACCGACAACTCTATAAGAAATATACTATCATTAATCCCATTTTGTTGATAAGGAAATCAAAATTGAAAAGTTACATGGTTTACCCCATCACAAAGCTAGTAAAAGTCTGAAGGATTCAGATTTACATTTTCCCAATTCCATGTAGCTGCCTCTGGAGGTACTCTGATTTGAGATCCAGAGTTCTTTCAACAATACCGTGCTACCTAAAGGGTTTATAGGAAAGTCTCTTTGAACTACCAATGCTAGGCAAAAACATTAGAAAGAATTAGACAGAGTAAACAGAGCTAAAAAGAACAGAGAAGATCAAGTCAAGTAGCACAGATGAAAGGGAGAAAACTGGAATAAGCCATATAGTCATTTAATCAAAGAGCAGCTAGATAAAGATCTGGATTCAAATCCCACTTCTGGGATTCTGCTAGACCAGGAGACACCTCGGTATAAATCTTAATTTTGGTACCTATATCCAGGGAACCATGATCAAATATGTGCCTCTCTGTGCCTCAGTTTCCTCATCTGTAAAATGAGGAGAATACCATAAAATAGTAACTACCTATCAAGGATGTTATCAAGCTACTCTTGGAATACTCTTGGAAAGTGCTATGAAAATCTTGAACTGATAGATAAATGCCATCTATGATTGCTCCTCCTATTAATTCCAAATTATACCACAGTTTTAGGTCTGCAAAGCATTCTCCTTAAAACAGCCCTGTTTGATACATGTTTGTTCCCAATTTGTAGATAAGGTAGTTAAAAATTAAAGAAAGCCAGTGATTTAAAGGCCATTCAGTCAAGGCTGAAGACTTCAAAGCCTTGATCATGAAATGGAGGTGACCATGGGCTCTTGAGTACTTGCTCTATCAAGTCCTTCTAGAAAGGATTTAATGATCAATAATAAGGCTAATTATAATAATGGTAGCTGAGAGAATTTACATAGCACTTTAGGATCTACAAAACACTTTACATGACCTATCTCATTTGATCCTTACAATAATTGTATAAAATTTCCATTTTAAAGATTAGATTGTGCCACAGACTCCTTTAACAGTCAGTCTGATGAGACTAGCAGCTGCCTTTTCAGAATAAAGTTTTTAAATATGTAAAAGGACATATATAGAATTACAAAGGAAACCAATTATATTGAAATAATCATCAAACGATTTAAAAAAGAAAAACAAATTGATGCACCCCAGGTTAAAACCCCTGTTCTTAGTTATTAAGATTTTGTGTGGGATTAATGATCATTAACTCCTAGAGTGAGCTGTTAAATTATTTGCAACTGAAGGCCCAAACTAGGAACCTCTGGCCTTCACTTGAATGACTCAAGCACCCACTGATGTTCATTTAATAACTGTTTCTGAACTTGAGACTCTCCGGGGGGTAGTCATTGATAAGATCATAATAGGATCATAAAAAAGTGGGAGGGGTTCCTGGAAAGGACCTCAGAAACCATATGAGATTTCCCAGAGGCAGTTCAGTTTGGGGCAATTTCACTGGCTTGTAGATTTATTTTCTATCTGGTCCAATAAGAATTTCTTTTACATATGAGAAACTAAGGATAAGAGAAATTACGTGTCTTGTCCAAACTCATGCTCTTAAGACATGAGTATGAGAAGGGGGAATGTGAATCCAGAGACAGAACTCTTTCCACACAATCTTTCCTATCAGGAGGTAAAATAGCGTGCTGTTCAATCCTTACAGGGATGTATTCAATCATTTTATTAACTGTTTAAAATTTTCCCCAACTCAATCTTCTTTTGGACAAATACTCTTCATATTTTCCTAACTGTGCATATGCAAATCAGGTTCTTATGAATCAAATCATATTTTTAAAATGTATATTGGGGGAGGGGTTGTATAGAAAGGAATCTAGTCAAAATGTCCTCTTAAAATGTGAAGTATCCTTTTTAACAAGGCCTTACCTGTAGTTATTACTTCACAGATCTTTGCTGAATTGAACTGAATTTTAATCTGAATAATTTCCCCAAATTATTCTTTATATAAACTTAGATTGCTTTCAATCAACCAATCAATCAACAGACATTACTTAGCATGAGCTAGCATTGTGCTAAAGACCAAATACTGCTAACAATACTAATGAAAATAAAAGAAAAGAAAGAAAGCCTCATCAATGACTCAAATAAATGACATGGAGGAAAATAGAAAAGATTTCAGAAAAAGACAGAGACAATCAGAGCAGTTTTGTTATTATTACTATTAAATTGGATATATAATTAAACATAGCAAAATTAATATATAATTAATATTAATAATTTAATATATAATTAAAACCAACTGTATAAAAGTTCATAATTCCATATAGCATGTACAAGCAAGATAGAAAAAAGATAATTTGGAGTTCATAATAAAAACATTCCATGGGATCTATGTCAAGTAGACTGGTTACAAAAAGATGAGTTGTCTGCGCTTTGTTTCAGAGATAATGAGGAACATTAAGGTGATGTCTGGACTCGCCCTTGATTTGGATTTAGGTAGGCAGAGTTGCACAAAGTCATCAGACTCATTCTCTCTTGAAGTCCAGTGGCAAGGGAAAAATCAGGATGTCTAGTAATGGCTCAGGATGAAATGGATGACCTTGGTCTCTTTAACATCTGAGCAAGCTCTAAGTGCCCCATAGCACCTGCTTCAGCCACCTTCACAACCATTGGAAGAAATTCTTCTCCTCCACCTGTTCCACCAGGGAAATCTACACCTGCTCAGTGTAGATGATTCCCTAACTTACAAACTGGTTTGGGGCTTGTCGGTTTACCCATCTGCTGAGACAGTTTTATAGGAGTGGGGCTGCTGTTTAAGCTACGATGGAAAACCAAAGGTGAGATTTAGCTGTCAGATGATCATCAAAGGCGGAGGAGCAACCTGGAAAAATCTTAGCAAGCCCTAACATCAAATTCCCACAACATTCACATGCATGTGCATTATACCTGTGCATTATACACCATGAATGATGCAACTGCAAAATTCCCACAACCCTCACATGCATGTGCATTATACCTGTGCATTATACACCATGAATGATGCAACTATAAAACTCCCACAACACTCACATGCATGTGCATTATACCTGTGCATTATACACCATGAATGATGCAACTGCAAAATTCCCACAACCCTCACATGCATGTACATTATACCTGTGCATTATATATCATGAATGATGCAGCTGCAAAATTCCCACATCACACATGCATGTGCATGATACCTGTGCATGTGCATACATGAGCTATGCGATTGTTTACATTCACACAACACCTGTGTGAACATTCACCCACATATTCACCCATGTGTACAAAAACACATATAAACTCACAGGGGCCTTGATTTCAGGCTCAGATCTGAAGGAAGTTCAAAAAGTCCCCCAAATGTTTTTCCTGAGTAAAGCATCTATTCTACTGAGGGAGAAATGGCCTGGGGCTTCCTTTCATTTCACCAAGGAGAAAACAAATAATTAGGCTTGTTAGTAGATGGCAAAGATCTTGTGTGTCCCAAGCAAAGAGTGAATAATGAAGACCATGAGATCCTCCAGCTGCCTCCTGTGTCTGCCCGAAGTGATTACATTAGAAATGACAAAATCCCTAGTCTTACTGGCTATCTCACTGGGGTATTCTGAAAAAAGTTTTGTGGTCTCTGAGAGAAAAAATTATGCTGCTATGAATATTTTGGTATTAAGTGGGGTGTTTTAGTCTCTAACTTGATTGGGTCAGATCTCTGAGTCAACATGTATAGAAAATTCAGTCACATTTTTTTTTTATTCAATAGTATTTTATTTTTCTAATTACATGTAAAGATAGATTTCAGCATTTATTTTTATAAGATTTTGAGTTGCAGATTTTCTTTTCTCCCTCCCTTACCTCCCTTTCCCCCAAGAGAGTAAGCAATCTGATATATGTTATCCTAACTACTGAAGCTAACTAGAGAGATGTCCATGGTAGGGTCTGGAAGGAAGCACATGGAAAGATGGGGGCTGATTTCCCTTAATTCCCAAAGATCTTCACTTCAGCATGAGGGCAGAAGAATCAGAAGGGACTGAGAGCCCTAAATGGTGAAAGCCCTGGAAGGATCCTAGAGATCAACTCCCTTATTTTGTATCTGAGGACATCAAGAGGGAGGAAGTGATTTGTCCAGCACTAATGACAATCCTGGGACTAGACTTTTTGCCTCTTAGGAGAGAAGCTCCCAGAACCTCCATCTTTTTCTGATGTGGATCTGTTATTTAAAATCTATTATCTTTTAAGGAGAATTGGCAGCATATTATTTCATCCTCTAAGATAGTGATTTCAGGCTTTTTGTCTTGCAGACTTGACCTGAGCTTTGCAAATGCTGGGAGCAGCACAGGATAATTTGCCTCAGAGGCATCTCTGACTGGGAAGGGATTTGCAGGGGAAGCACTTGTACTGAATCTCAGTGTCTTTGGGCAGATGACAGGTGCTGGACACTGGGAACCTGCGGCTGCCCGGGTGAAGGGCGTCTGACAGCAGCAGCCTGGGACCAAAGGAACACAAGCCTTTGGGACTCAGGACTGGCGTCAGAGGTAAGGAGGCAGCCATGCAAGGGACACTTTCCCTTCCTCCCTGCCACCAGCAGGGCTAAAAAGGGCCGTTTACACCATGAAGACAGCAGGACCAGATAATATCTGCTCTGGAGAGCAGAAATCTGGGGCTGAAAAGGACTTTGGCCTGACCCTCAAATTTTGCAGATGAAAACATAGAGGAATAGGAAAGTGAAATACTGTGTTCAGCATCATAAAGGGTCATATCCAACTCCTCTTATTTTCTATACTATTTTTTGTTCAGCTATTGTCCAAATCTTTGTGTATTTGGGGTTTTCTTGGCAAAGATACTGCAATGCTTTGCAATTTTCCTATTCCAGCTCATTTTACAGATAAGGAAACTGAGGCAAACAGGGTGAAATGACTTACCTAAAGTCACACAGCTACTGTGTGTGATCACAATTGAACTCAGGGAGATGAATTTTCCTGACTCCATGCACTATGGCACCCCTAGCAGCCCCCAAATTGCTTCTATGGCCAATCCAATGGTAGTGACCACCATAAAGGTTCTCAAAATTTGCATCCTTCAAGAAGCCCTCTAGACCAAAGGAAGGGAAAGCAGCAAATTCTTCTGTCTTTCCTTGTCTAAAAATCTCATTTGAATAAGAGAAATGATGGATACCATTGCCAAGAGACCATGGACAAAATACTTCAGCTCCCAGCTCCAATTTCTCATCTGTAAAAATGATATCATTCAGCTAGTCAGAGCTTCTTAAACTTTTTCCATTCACAATCCTTTTTCACTGGAGACATTTTTACATGACTCCAAGTAAATAGATATATAAAACAGATAAATATATCGAGCATTTATTGATAATAAATCATAATATCATAACCCTTGCATTCAGTTATGATACCCCATATGGAGTCATGAATCAGAGTTTAAGAAGCTGGAGGAAAAATGGCCTATAAAGACCCTACAATTTTACAACTCTGATCCTATGACCTTACCCCACCCTGAGCTGTTTTCTGAGAAATTTCAGAATTTCAGTGAATGTCTAGGTACACAGAATTAGATTAAAAAAATAAAGTCTCTTTATTTATATTTACATAAATTTATATATATATATATATATATATATATATCTTGTATAAATGCTAGGAGATTATGCATATATAAAGTATGATACAATCTTTATTCCACTCCAAAGCAAAAATACATAAAAACTCATAATAACTCATAAGAAATCACTAAATTCCATATACATATTTCCTCATCTCTGAAAAGAAGAGGACAGGAGCGATCTACTTTGTTTCTAGATATTTACTACCACAAAATGTGCTGCTATGAATATTTTGGTATTAAGTGGGGTGTTTTAGTCTCTAACTTGATTGGGTCAGATCTCTGAGCCAACATGTATAGAAAATTCAGTCACATTTTCTTTTTTTTTTTTTATTCAATAGTAGTTTATTTTTCTAATTACATGTAAAGATATATTTCAGCATTTATTTTTATAAGATTTTGAGTTGCAGATTTTTTCTCCCTCCCTTACCTCCTTTCCCCCAAGAGAGCAAGCAATCTGATATATGTTATAAATGTACAATCATTTTAAACAAATTTCCTTATTAGTTATGTTGTGAAAGAAAAATCAGAACAAAAGTGAAAAAATTTGGTTTAATTTTATATGCTAACAAGATTCTTGGCATATTTCACTGTTCCTTCTTTATTCTGTATGAAGTTGTATATATGTGTAGTTTCCCTTCTAGCTTATAAACTCCATGAAAGCAGACTTGCTTATTCATCCCAACAGGGTCTTGTAATAATAATAACAATCGATATTTATATAGTATTTCATATTCATTAGCTCATTTGTAATTCATGATAACCCTGTAAGATTGGTTATACAGATATATTTATTATTCCCACTTTACAGATTAAGCTTGAGAGAAATATAAGGTAAACATTAAAAAGCAATTATATGGGACTCACAAAGGTCAAACCATTTACTTCTCATATTTGAAAATATTAGCAGTATTCTTATTACTGTCATCATTATTTAGATAGGTTGAAAGAAAGACTTGGGCTGAGCAAAGTAGGATGTGGTGATTAAAAAAATAAAACTATTTAGAGAGACAAAATGGAGTAATTTCCTCATACAAATGAGGCATAAAAGGAAAGACTGATAGAGAAGAAAGTAGTGGGAGGGTGAGTAGTGCTGGAATCTTACTCTCATCAGGAATGGGGTAAAGAGAGAACTCTCTGATTTGGAACTATGCTCAAAAAGTTATCAAACTGTGCATACCAGCAGTGTTACTACTGGGCTTATATCCCAAAGAGATTTTAAAGAAGGGTAAGGGACCTGTATGTGCAAGAATGTTTGTGGCAGCCCTCTTTAATAGTGCCCAGAAACTAGAAACTGAGTGGATGCCCATCAGTTGGAGAATGGCTGAATAAACTGTGGTATATGAATACTATGGAATATTATTGTTCTGTAAGAAATGACCAGCAGGATGATTTCAGAAAGGCCTGGAGAGACTTACACGAACTGATGCTGAGTGAAATGAGCAGGACCAGGAGATCATTATACACTTCAACAACGATATTGTAGATACTGTATGAGGATGTATTCTGATGGACCTGGCCCTCTTCAACAATGAGATGAATCAAATCAGTTCCAATAGAGCAGTAATGAATTGAACCAGCTACACCCAGTGAAAGAACTCTGGGAGATGACTATGAACCACTACATAGAATTCCCAATCCCTCTGTTTTTGTCTGCCTGCATTTTTTATTTCCTTCACAGGTTAATTGTACATTATCTCAAATTCTGATTCTTTTTGTACAGCAAAATAACTGTACGTACATGTATACATATATTGTATTTAACTTATACTTCAACATATTTAACATGTATTGGCCAACCTACCATCTGGGGGGGGAAAGGAGGGGAAAAATTGGAACAAAAGGTTTTGCAATTGTCAATGCTGAAAAATTACCTGTGTATATATCTTGTAAATAAAAAGCTATAATAAAAAAAAATTGAAGAGGGAACTCTCTCACTCCTCATAAACACACATATATATATATTATGCTTGTATGTGTATGTATGTATGTATATATATATATATATATATATATATGTATATGTATTTCTAGAAGGGTATAAAAATCTCCTAAATTCAGGAAGAAATAAAAGGGTAAGGGGTTAGGGTAGAAGAGAGGATAAGGAAGAGGCTTTTTGAGGGGTGGATAGGTTAAGGAAAAGGAGGGCAAGGTAGCTGGAAGAAATAAAGCTCAGGAGTGAGGAGGGATAGTGTAAATAGGATGAGGACAGTGGAAATAAATAGGGAGGAAAATATACAAGCAATTATAACTTAGAATGTGAATTAGATGAATTTGCCTATAAAACAAAAATGGATAGCAGATTTAAAAATTGAATTCAGCAATATGCTAGTGTTGGATAACATAAAAATGAAAGATATACACAAAGATAAAATAAAGGGCACGAGTAAATTATTATGTAAAAGAGTAGGGGTAGTAATCATGATCTCAGACAGAGTTAAAACTAAAATAGATTTAATCAAAAGAGAAAAATAGACAAAGTATACTATGTGTCAGTAATATTATTTAATATTGTTTTAGACCATCTAAAATAACTAGACATCATAAAATACCTGAATATACTCACCAGAAAAGACATAAGAACTATATGAATATACACATAAATTCTTTTAACAAATGAATTCAGATCTAAGTAATTGAAGTAATATTTATTGTTCATGGGTAGGTAAAGACAATAAAATCTTTAAAATTAGAATTTTACCTACTATAAATATTCAATGTCATTCCAATTAAACTGCTGAAAGTTGTTTTATTGAGTTAGCAAAAAAATAACATAATCAAGAACTTCAAAAGAAACCAAGGGGAAAAGAAAATTTGTAAAGGAAGTAGATTCAGCAGTATCAGACCTTACACTATATTATAAGGTGAGAGAACTGGTCATCCTGCCATCTGGGGGAGGGGGTGAGGGGTAAGAGGTGAAAAATTGGAACAAGAGGTTTGGCAAATGTTAATGCTGTAAAGTTACCCATGCATATATCCTGTAAATAAAAGGCTATTAAATAAATAAAAAAAAAATAAGGTGAGAGAGCAATATTGAAGTGGTTCTTCTCTAATCACTCCTTCTCCTGTCTAACTTAATGACACATAAAGGCATCTAGGTTTAATAGTGAATAAAGTATTAAACTGGGAGCCAGAGAGATCTTAAAAAAAAGGGGGGGGGGGCCCACATCTCCCACTGCATCCAGAGCTACCTCCAGTGGTCCTGATCCACATCTGGCCACTGGACCCAGATGGCTCTGGAGGGGAAAGTGAGGCTGGTGATGTTGCCCAGCCCTCCCTCACTTCAGTCCATTTCACTTGCATGTCATGATGTCACCTCCCTGATGTCCTGGGCTTCTTGAGGAATGAAGAACAACAATAAGCCTCAGATACTCCCTCCTCGTTTTCCATTTGGGTATAAAATTTATTCTTTTAAGTTAAAACTGTAGTGTGCATGCCTGGATTCTGCTTTACGTAAGTCTTCCTATTTTTTCATATTTATAATTTTTACAACGATAATATTACATTATGTTGAAATATTTTATTTAACAATTCACCAATATTTGTATACTTAGTTTATTTCTAATATTTTGTTACCACAAATAATGCCTTTGATTAATATCACTACAGTCATACATCTTCTGTGCTCCCTCTCCCTCCCATCAATAACTCTTACGGGTTGAGCAATGCTGAGATCACTGGTTTCTCAGCTCTAACAGTGTTGAGCTCGTCAGTTTCTCTAATTATTTACCAAGCTAATGAACTGTCTGCGACTCTACAAACTGAATTAAAAGAAGAGGCTGATATTGAAGATAAGTTTTCAAGGAAACCTACTACTTTGACAAGAGAAAAGGGGAGAGGGAGGGATAGACTATTTGCGGTACAAAGGAGGTTGTCCAGTTTGTGAAGGGGAACAATACGCCCACGTTAACACCCGTTAAAAAATGGCATCACAAGTCCAGTTATTTTTGTAGATGTCACCCCTACTAGATTAAGCTCCTTTGAATGTAATATCTTATTTAATTTTCCACATTCACATAGTTATCTTTAACAATATTGAAGCTTACTCTCCAAGGGGGAAACTTTCTCTCTCAGGCCCTCAGTTTCCTTACTTGTAAAATGCCCCTGGAGGTTCCTTCCAGTTCAAATGTCTGTTTGTTCCTACGCTTCATTAATAGAAATGGGGGAAGCCCCGGGCTAGGTCCTTCGCGGGAATTTTCCCTTTAAATTAAACGTCTTACGTCTTTGCGGGAATATAGTTGAGGTAGCCTGAGAGCAGCCCCGGTCCCGCTCCGACCCCACGGCTCCCTCTCATTAGAGGATCAGCCCTTGCAAGTTCCAACTCCTCCTCCCCAGCCCTCCCTCCCCTCGAAGTGCACAGAGAAAGTGCTCTCTGATCTAGCACTGGCGCACGTGCGGAAGGCTCCGTTCTACCTGGGCTTCCTTCAGTCCCACCTAAAACCCCACCTTCCACCGGAAGTCCCTGCTCCTTGGTTCTAGTGACTTCCCTCCCTTCGTTTCTATTCATCCTGCAGGGAGCGGGTTTGTGCGCGCCGGCCGGCTTCCTCGTTAGACGGGAAGCGCCTGTGGGGCTGGCGCCGCCTCGCCCCTTTCAGCGCGCCCTCAGCGCGCCTTCAGGGCCGCCTCGTCCCTTCAGCGCCCCCTCAGCGCGCCTTCAGCGCCCCCTCAGCGCCGCCTCGTCCCTTCAGCGCCCCCTCAGCGCGCCCTCAGCGCGCCTTCAGCGCCCCCTCAGCGCGCCTTCAGCGCCCCCACCCCCCTTTCTCCCCCCGCCTGGCGCGCCCTCAGCCGCCAGCCCCTCCCGGGCGCCCTCAGCGCCCCCCTCAGGGCGCCCTCAGCGCCGCCTCGCCCTTAGCGCCCCTCGGCCCTGCCGCCCTTCACGCCCCCTCGCGCCCCCTCACGCCCCAGCGCCCCCTCAGCCCCCTCGCCCCCTAAAGGCCCCTCCGGGCGCCCTCCGCCCCTCAGCCCCCTCAGGCGCCTCGCCCCCCTCAGCGCGCCATCAGCGCCGCCTCGTCCCTTCAGCGCCCCCTCAGCGCGCCCTCAGCGCCCCCTCAGCAATCCCCGCGCACAGGGCCGCACGTGGGAGGGCCTCATAGCATAAATGCTGGGAGGCCACGTGCGCACTTTCCCGGCCCCGGAGGCGCGTGCCCAGGATGCGACTTTTCATT
Organism: Sarcophilus harrisii; assembly: GCF_902635505.1. Classification (NCBI taxonomy): domain Eukaryota; kingdom Metazoa; phylum Chordata; class Mammalia; order Dasyuromorphia; family Dasyuridae; genus Sarcophilus; species Sarcophilus harrisii. The sequence goes on along the minus strand of NC_045427.1, from coordinate 619,348,577 downwards.
GGCCACCCTCAGACCAGGAGGCGGTGCCAGAACGAGCTCGCTCCGGGATTGGCCAGCTATGGGCCGGGGCCGCTCCTTGGGGTCCGGGAAGACTAGAGGAAGACAAAGGGGCAGCAGTGGGCCGCTGTGGTCATGGCGCAGACCTTGAGGCCTCCGGCCTCCGAGCAGTGGCCGCTGAAGCGCTATGGCCGCTTCGTGCCCGCGGGCACTGACCGCTTCGGGGCTGCCTCCGAGGCGCAGTCGGACTCGGAGTCCTCGACCTCTTGGAAGGTGAGGGTTGGGGGAGGGGCGGTGCTGTGGGGGAGGGCCGGGCGAGTCTGGGGGGCAGCGAGCTTCGCCTTCCCGCCAGAGTGAACGAGTCAGGGGGCCCTAGGCAAGCTACGTCACTTTGTCTGTCTCAGCCGCTAAGTCGGGGTATTCAAGTCGCATTTTCAGGGGAGTGAGGACAAAATGAGACCTTAAAACATAAATTCCGAATAATGCATTATTAACGCCATATGAGCGAGCGTTATTACATTTTATCTTACTCTGTACACATATCTAGCAAATTCCTACAAATAGATAGCGTTCGTCTGTTTAAGTCGTGTCCAACTCCCGAGAACCCCTCTGGTTTCTCTTGGCAAAGATTCTGGAATGGTTTTTCATTTCCTTCAATCATAAATTTTACAGATGAGGAAACTGAGGCAAAAGGAGTTAAGTGACCCGCCCAGGTTCATGCAGCCAGGGAGTGTCTGAGACTGCATTTGAACCTGATCAGGTCTGACTTACTCCAGGTCTGGTCCTCTATTCACGGTCCCACCTAGCTGCCCAGTATTCATATAAATATATTTATAAAATATATCAAAAATATGTATACAAATTAGTATTCATATAAATTAACATAAAAGGGAATATTACTATAAATATAAAATAGTATTAAATGTAAATTTGTTCATATAACTACTTATGAACAGCTGCATTGAAAAAATTAAATATGGATATGAATATATTTTTAATAAATATATAAATTGTATTTAATATTTCTATAAACTTACAAATATATGGATTACTTGCTCTCTAGGGGGAAGGAGTAAGGGAGGAAGGAAGAGAGAAAAAAGTTAGTACACAAGGTTTTACAAGGGTGAATGTTGAAAATTTTGCGTATGTTTTGAAAATAAAAAGTTTTAACTAAAAGAAAATTATATTCTATCGGGAGAATAAAACACAAGTAAATAAATAAATACAAATATAAATACATAAAACACATGTAAATGCTAGCTTTTTATTATTAAAATCATCTCTCACTCTCTCAAGATATCCATTCTGTAGCAAAGTTTTGTTTTCTACCTTCACATCAAATGTCCCCTTTGGTCACACAGCTCCCATTTTGCTGCAGACCCTCATCACCTCCAGGGAATTTGGAATTGTGTCCAAAGGGCTGTTAAATTTTTGGGGCCCCTTTTAATATCCCTTTTTTAATACTTAAGTTCCAAATTGTTCTCCAGAATGGTTAGACCAGTTCATAATTCCACCAGCAATGCATTAGTGTTCCAATCTTTATATTTTTTCTCCAGCATTTGTTATTTGTTAATCTCAGCAACAAAACCTCTTTACTGTTGGATAAAATAGATTTCTGCATCCAAATGAAAGTGTTCTCTCTCCCTCCTCTAATCCATTTCCTTCCTCACTGTAAAAATAAAAACTCTTCCTTGGATGCATCTGTTATGTGAAAGAATTTCCCCTTTCTCCCTTTTCTTCTCCCAATGCATCCCTCTTTATCAAACCTCCATTTTTTTTTTTTTTAAATCATCCTAACATAATCTACTTGGTGCCTCCTTCTAACTTCCATAGTGATAAAATTCTTAGGCTTTATGTGCATCATCTTTGCATAGGGAATGTAAAAAGTTTAATTTACTTAAATCCATTATGGTTTTTTTTTTTTTCATGTTTATCTTTTTGTACTCAATTAAATCTTTTGTTGAAATGTCTGGTTTTCTTTTTAATCTCTGTTCTTTTCATCAGGAATTTAAAAAATTCCTCTTTCATTAAATATCCATTTTCTCCCCCTGAAAGATTATACTCAGTTTTGCTAGTTAGTTTGTTTTTGGTTATAATTCTATCTCTTTTTCTTCCTAGAATATCAGATTCTATGTCTTCCACTCCTTTATTGTTGAAACTGCTAAATCGCATGTGATCTGGACTGTGACTTCTCAGTCCAGACTTCTCACACTTTGAATAGCCTTTTTTACTTCTTTCAGTATTTTTTCCCTTAACCTATTCTCTCAAATTTAGATATTATATTCCTGGGAATTTTCATTCTGGGATCTCTTTCAGGAGATCCTGAAAGTATCTGTATCCTTAAGAGATTTTTAAAAAATGAAAAAAAAATTGGAGAAAAATATTTATAGCATCTTTTTTTGTGGAGACAAAGAATTGGAAATTAAGGGAATGACCATCAATTGGAGAATAGCTAAATAAATTATTGTAATGGAATACTATTGTGCTGTAGGAAATGAAGAAGGAAATAAATGGTTTCAGAAAAACCTGGGAAGACAAATATGAACTGATGCAAAATAAACAGAATCAGGATAATATTGTATATTGAAACAACAACATTGTAATGATAATTAGCTGTGAAAGACTTAGCAATTTTGGTCAGTACAGTGATTCAAGATAGTTCCAAAGTCCTCATGGCAAAAAATACTTTTCACCTTCAGAGAGAAAATTGTGAACTTTGAGTACAGATTGAAGCATATTGTTTCACACTTTATTTTTCTTGCTTTTTTGCAAATGGCTAATGTGGAAATATGTTTTGCATAACTTCATATGTATAATGGGTATTGTGTGTCTTGCCTTCTCATTGAGTGGGGGAGGAATATAAATTATTTGATAATGAAAATTTTAAAAATTAAGAATATTAGTTCATTTTCAACACAACCTACTCTACTTGCTCTGTATGTTTAAGTCTTGTATTTACATTTCAGAATTCTTAGTTATAGTCATTTTATTAGGGATGCTTGAAACTTTTCTATTTTTCTTGCAACTATATCTGACTTTGCAGGGCAAATTATTCTTGATTGTAAGCCTGTATAAGCCTGTATAACCTTTGTTAAGCTTCCAGATTTTGTGTGAATCTGACTAGAGTCCCTTTGTATTTAACCTATTCTTTTTTTCTGGATGCTTGTAGTAATTTTTCTTTGATGGGGATTTCTTCTAGATATTCACGTACTACTTTTTCCCTTTGAGTCTCTGCTTGTAATTGTTACAGAATTATTCTACTTTGGGAGTATCTCTAGGCTCACAATACAAAAAATATATCATATGGGCTTTTCTTCGATTTGTCCAATTTTCCATCTTTAGACCCTGAATGGAGGGTTTCTGTCAGGGTTGGGCTGGTCAGGATGGGGTAATCAGACCTATTTGGTATTGTCAGAAGTCCCCCAGATTTTTGTGCTGTTCTCCCAAGTCTCAGGGTTAGGTTCTGTTGGATCTTTGAGGTTTTGAATGTTGGGTCATCAGTACCTTCCAGAGGCTATATTTCTTTGTGGCACATATCTGATATTCTGGGAGGCTCTTGGGAACAATGTCTTTTCTGGCATTCTCTTTCAGGACTTTTGGCTGACTTTTTGCAGTTTTTTATGCAATTATGGAGACCTTTTGCAAGTAATTCACTTATTTATTATAGTTGGTTTTGGAGTTCTCCATTGTCAGTCAGATCAGTCATCAAGTGTGTATATTATAGGGACTGTGCTTGACACTGGACATACAAATACAAACATTAAATAGTCTTTACTCTCAAGGAACTTACATGCCAGTGAAGGAGCACAAATATTAAATCAATAAATGCAAGTATATATAAAATATTCAAATATAAGGTATGTTGGGAGGTAGATAACTAGCAGTTGGGGTAATCAGGAAGAGCTTCATGCAGATCATTCCTAAGCTTCACTATAAAGGAAGAAAGGGAAGAAGGACTATATGAGGGGTTATTTTAACCTAAGTACATTTCAGGAATAAAACAGGGTAAAGACTGGGAGATGGGAGATGAAATGTGCTGGGTAAGGAATAGAGAGAAAGCCGGTTTGGCTGCATCACCAAATTCAGGAAGCAGAGGCATATTCCACAAGGCAATATAGGTTGGAGTCATATTGTGTAGTACTTTAAAAGTGAAACCGAGAAATTGATAATTGGACCTAGAAGCAGGAAGAAGCCACGGGAGTATTTAGTTAAGTAGGAGAGTTGTGGTCATATCTGCATTAAGAAAAATTAGTTTGTTAACAATGTATTGAATGAACTGGAGTGCTAAAAGCTTAGAGATTGGGAGATCTGTGGGAATACACGGGAGCTACCTGACAGTGGCTGCTGGAAGTCCAACCCAGAATGGATCTCCTCTTCTTTGAGGATGATACAAGGAGACTGAGAGGCCATTGTTGTTTCTCTGATCTCTCTGACTGAGAGGCCGTTGACTTGTCTGACTTCTCTCCTCTTCCCTTTGCCTCCAATTTATCTCATTCCCAGTCCACAACACCTGTGTCTGCAACGGCTGCCCTGCGACTCCTTCAGATGCTGTGATCCACAGGTGTGGAGGCTCTCAGAGAATTGACCTGTCCCTTAACAGAGATCAGTGCTTTTAATGTTCCAGTGCATTCAATACGCTGTTAGCAAAGTAATGTTTGTGTTTTCTTTTTTTCTGGAGTAAGGATGTCTTTCCCCTGTTTAGACAGGCTGGAGGCAATTAAAAGATGTAATGGATAGTGTCCTGGCATTTGCAGTCAGAGAGACCTGAGTTCAAAAATAGTCTCAGTTATTTACTGACTTGTAGACCCTAGGAAAGTCACTAACCTCTGTGTGCATCAGGTTCTTCTGTAAAATGGAGAAAATAATAGCTCCTACCTTCCATGTTTGTTATTAAAATAAAAGATATTTGTAAAATGTTTTGCATATCTTAAAAATAAAACATAAATATTAGCTATTATTTTTATTAAGAGGGACTTTTCCTATTAAATAGAAGCTGCGTTTCCTTCTGTCATTCTGAAATGTCTGGTAGAGGATTGGGATAAAGAGGACCCGTATGGACCCTGAGGACCAGCTGCTAGGCTGTTATCCCTGCCTACTTCTATCTTGGGAGCTCCCTGCCTCCTCTTGCTAGTTGCATTGTCCCAACTTCTACCTGAATGTGCTATAGTATTGCCATGTTTATAATGGGCAGTGGGAGGAGACAGCTTTTCCTAGTAAGTTTAGTAGCATTTTGAAAATGAAGCCTTGAACTTTTCATGGAAATTACAGGCGCAGGTTGAGCCCGTAAGAGAAAACTTCCCCAGAGTGTACCTCTTATCAGAGCGTAGAATCCAAATTTAGATCTAGTGGGATCATTTAATTTCACTCTCCATGTTCTCTCCCCTTGTCCCGATGACAGTCAACTTACCTGAACTTTAGCCTTGGCTGCCTTTTCTATCTACCTTCTTTGCTTCTGTTTTGCTAAATCATGCTGGAAGGAATTACACCATTGCATTACGCGTCCACTAGTTCCAGGTTCATTTGGGTATTCGGGGCTGCCCGGCATCTCTTTTATTATTCCTTGCTTGACTTTCACAACCCGATGCAGCAGCTGTTCTAAAGGGTTTCATCTCTTCCAAGCCCCTTATGCAGCCCTCTTTTTTTTTTTTTTTTTTCAGTCAAAGGTCTTGACAGGTCTCGTCTTTGTTGATAAGACGATACAAAGAAAGAAGTCAAAATTAGTCTTTAGCTTCAAGGCACGTAATTTCTGTTGAAGACAACATGTATGTAGCTGGGTACAAATAAAGTAGATGAGAGATCATTTTAGGGGAGCAGGGTGATGGACAAACTGGGACAGGTTTTACTTAGAAGGTGGCACATTAACTGAGCCTTGAAGACTGGGGCTTCTAGACAATGGCAGGTACAAGGGAATGGAGATGAGAGGGGAGTGTCAGGTATGAGAGCAAGAAGGCATTGAAGAGTGTGTAATAAGGCTAGTAAGATAGGCTTGTTCCCCAAGAAAGTTTATCTTTAAATGAGAGAGATGTCAAGATATGAGAAAGGCAAGGCAAGAAATGAATATGGGAAATCGCAGGGGGGGACAGATTGCAGTGTCCTGATTAGCTCTGCAGGTAGTTTCACTCTACAGAGAAACAAGAGTTGCTTACTGAATTAAGTCTGAGCTCCGAAAGAGCTGCTTCTGTTACTCCAGCCAAATGGGATTACTGATAGTCTAGGATATATTCCCTTTAGCATTCTCACAAAGAACCAAAAGAAATGGAAAATGGCAAAAGGTTCAGTCTATAGATGAGCTCCCTTTGTAATATGGTCTCTGATGCTGCCAGTCATTCAGGTAAAGACAAACTCAGGCCATATTCTTCAAAGATTCATTATTTACCCATTGCGGTCAGTTGTGACCATTTGTAGGAAGAACTAAATCGTAGTTAAATTTAGATTTCTACTATAAATTAAGATAATGCACAGATATCTCAAGCCCCAAAATCCAGGGAAGGTGGCCTAAGAGAACACTTTCTGTGAAATGCTCTGTGACTGTCCTTGCTATTCTAGCTACATTAATTTTGTCCTTTTAGTTTCATGTAATCAAAGTTCCCTGTTTTATCTTTTGTAATTGCTGCTAACCCTTGTTTGATTAAGAATACATTGCCTGCTCAACATGTAAGAAATAGACAATTAGCTAATCTTTTTTTGTAATATGATTTTTAATATTAAGGTCATAAATCATTTAGAATTATTGTGGAATGTAGTGTAAGGTGTTTTTGTACAGAATTAGTTCCCAGATATTCTTTCCTTCCTCAAATATCGACTCCAACACTATCCCATAGCTCCTCCCTATAACATCTTGGACTGATTGAATCCTGGGACAGAATTAGGATGACATTTCTCATGTCTTTTCCCAGCGTTGGGAGTCTTGGTCTTCACAACGATATTGGATCTTATTGAGACTAGAACCCTTTGTTTGTAAAACTCTTTAGTTGTGTTTATAAAGAGAAAAGGCTTTCAGTAGTTTTGGGTTTGGTATTGGGCCACAGGAGTGACAAAGTGGATAGAACTCTAGGTGGGGAGTCCTTTCTCATCTTTCTGAGTTCAAATCCAGCCCAAGACACTAGCTTGTGGGGCCCTGGGCATTTCACTTAACCCTGCTTGCCTCAGTTTACTCATCTGCAAAACAAGCTGGAGGAGGAAATAGCCAACCAGATCTTCTCTGTCATTGTAGCAGCTTTCTGTTATGGGGCTCCCTCTCTTTTGCTTACTCATTTTTAGCAGCTTATTTCCTGGTGGTAATGGGAGGGAACATCTCAGGCTTCTTGAGCTTCGGCCAGAGGCCTGACCTTAACTTCTCCTCTTTCCCCTGGGCCTCCATCAGTTGGTCAGTCAGGCAGTTAACCTGAAGCCTTCTTAGTCCTTGTGGCTTCCAGCAGTTGCTGCCCCAACTCCTCCTGCCTTGGAACCAAACCAGGGGCTCTTCTCCTGTGAGGGAGTGGTCAGCAGGGCCCTTGGTGCTCCTCTTTGATGGCAGGCCCGGCCTGTGTGCTCCCCCTTGTTTGCACCCATAGCTTGGGTGGGCCCCTCCACCTCGAGCTCAGTACCTCTCAGCTTCCCTGAGCCCTCACTGTCCGTGGGTGGCCTTAAGCACCGCCACCCCCAGTGCTGGTTTGTCTTCTGAAACAGTCTTAGGCTGGACAGCCACTGTACCTGGACTTTAAGTACTTCTGCTCCTCTAAAGTTTTCTGAGATATTATTTTAAATTATTTGTGGGGGATTCTGGCAGAGTCAGGTGATTTCTTGCCTTGTTATTTGCCATCTTCCTGGAATTCTGGAAGTGAGGTTTTTAATGAAAGATATGTAAGAATTTTTAATGAGACCCCAACATTTAATTTAACCTATCTCTGTTGAATTTACAAGACTCAGATCTGAGTTTTTCATGCCTATGCTCTGTCTTTCTCATGATAGCCATTAGTACCATCTCCTCCACTCGTTGGCATTTCACTTGTTTATGGCTTAATTTCTTCTTTTATAAAAGGAGGATATAGGACTAAATCAGTTGTTAAGTTTGAGTCAAGCGCCTCATTAAACAGATTGTCTTTTATATTTTATATATTTAGCATCTGTTAATAGATTTCTAATTATTCATTTCAAAATGGTTTTTAAAAGTTAGTTTAAGTGATGACTTGCTTTTAAATGAAATTTAATACAGGTTTTTTCAGACTTCAAGATTAATAAGATATAACCTATTTGGCTATGCCAAATTTGTTAGACATAGTTTCTCTTTTTCTAACAGGAAAAAGGGTCAGTTTATATTTTAATAACTGGAACAAAAATGATTGACCTACTTGTCATTTTTTTTTTAATTTAATAGCCTTTTATTTAAAGGATATATACATGGGTAACTTTACAGCATTAACAATTGCCAAACCTCTTGTTCCAATTTTTCACCTCTTACCCCCCCCCTCCCCTAAATGGCAGGATGACCAGTAGATGTTAAGTATATTAAAATATAACTTAGATACACAATTAGTATACATGACCAAAACATTATTTTGCTGTACAAAAAGAATCAGACTCTGAATTATTGTACAATTAGCTTGTGAAGGAAATCAAAGATTCAGGTGTGCATAAATATAGGGATTGGGAATTCAATGTAATGGTTTTTAGTCATCTCCCAGAATTCTTTTTCTGGGTATAGCTAGTTCAGTTCATTACTGCTCCATTAGAAATGATTTGGTTAATCTCGTTGCTGAGGATGGCCTGATCCATCAGAACTGGTCATCATCTAGTATTGTTGTTGAAGTATATAATGATCTCCTGGTCCTGCTCATTTCACTCAGCATCAGTTCATGTAAGTCTCTCCAGGCCTTTCTGAAATCATCCTGTTGGTCATTTCTTACAGAACAGTAATATTCCATAATTTTCATATACCACAATTTATTCAGCCATTCTCAACTGATGGACATCCATTCAGTTTCCAGTTTCTAACCACTACAAAAGGGCTGCCACAAACATTCAGTGCACATACAGGTCCCTTTCCTTCTTTTATAACCTCTTTGGGATATAATCCCAGTAGTAACACTGCTGGATCAAAGGGTATGCACAGTTTGATAACTTTTTGAGCATAGTTCCAAACTACTCTCCAAAATGGTTGGACCCGTTCACAACTCCACCAACAATGCATCAATGTCCCAGTTTTCCCGCATCCCTCCAACAATCATCGTTATTTTTTCCTGTCATCTTAGCCAATCTGACAGGTGTGTAGTGGTATCTTAGAGTTGTCTTAATTTGCATTTCTCTGATTAATAATGACTTGGAGCATCTTTTCATATGACTAGAAATAGTTTCAATTTCTTCATCTGAGAATTGTCTGTTCATATCCGTTGACCATTTTCAATTGGAGAATGGACTTGATTTTTATAAATTAGAGTTAATTCTCTATATATTTTGGAAATGAGGCCTTTATCAGAATCTTTGACTGTAAAAATATTTTCCCAGTTTATTGCTTCCCTTCTAATCTTGTCTGCATTAGTTTTGTTTGTACAAAAACTTTTCAGTTTGGTATAATCAAATTTTCTATTTTGTGATCAGTAATGATCTCTAGTTCTGCTTTGGTCATAAAGTCCTTCCCCTTCCACAGGTCTAGGGGAGGTAAACTATCCTGTGTTCCTCTAATTTATTAATAATTTCATTCTTTATGCCTAGGTCATGAACCCATTTTGACCTTATCTTGGTGTACGGCGTTAAGTATGGATCAATGCCTAGTTTCTGCCATATTAGTTTCCAATTTTCCCAGCAATTTTATCAAACAGTAAGTTCTTATCCCAAAAGCTGGGATCTTTGGGTTTGTCAAAGACTAGGTTGCTATATTTGTTGACTGTTTTGTCCCTTGAACCTAATCTATTCCACTGATCAACTGATCTATTCCTTAGCCAATACCAAAAAGTTTTGGTAACTGCTGCTCTATAATATAATTTTAGATCTGGTACAGCTAAGCCACCATCATTTGATTTTTTTTTCATTAATTCCCTTGAAATTCTTGACCTTTTGTTTTCCATATGAACTTTGTTGTTATTTTTCTAGGTCATTAAAATAGTTTTTTGGGAGTCTAATTGGTATAGCGCTAAATAAATAGATTAGTTTAGGTAATATTGTCATCTTTATTATATTTTCCGCCCTATCCAAGAGCATTTAATTTTTCAATTGGTTAGATCAGACTTAATTTGTGTGAAAAGTGGTCTGTAATTTTGCTCATAAAGTTTCTGATTTTCCCTTGGCAGATAGATTCCTAAATATTTTATATTATCAGTAGTTACTTTAAATGGAATTTCTCTTTGTAACTCTGACTGTTGGATTTGTTAGTGATATATAAGAATGCTGATGACTTATGTGGGTTTATTTTATAACCAGCAACTTTGCTAAAGTTGTGGATTATTTCTAATAACTTTTTAGCAGAATCTCTGGGGTTCTCTAAAGTATACCATCATGTCATCGGCAAAAGAGTGATAATTGGCTTCCTCATTGCCTATTCTTATTCCTTTAATCTTTTCTCAGCTCTTATTGCTATAGCTAGTGTTTCTAATACAATATTAAATAGTAATGGTGATAGTGGGCAACCTTGTTTCACTCAGATCTTATTGGAATGGTTGCAGTTTGTCTCCATTACATATGATCTTACTGATGGTTTTAAATAGATGCTGCTGATTATTTTAAGGAAAAGATCCATTTATTCCTATACTCTCAAAGTGTTTTTAATAGGAATGGATGTTGGATTTTATCAAATGCTTTTTCTGCATCTATTGAGATGATCATATGGTTTTGTTAATTTGGTTATTGACATGGCATTATATTGATAGTTTTCCTAATATTGAACCAGCCCTGCATTCCTGGTATAAAATCCTACTTGATCATAGTGTATTATCTTGGAGATGATTTTTTGTAGTCTTTTGCTAATATCTTATTTAAGATTTTAGCATCAATATTCATTAGGGAGATTGGTCTATAATTTTCTTTCTCTGTTTTCAGCCTACCTGGTTTGGTATCAGTACATGTCTGTGTCATAGAAGGAATTTGGTAGGACTCCTTCATTTCCCTATTTTATCAAATAATTTATATAGCATTAGGGGCCAATTGTTCTTTAAATGTTTGGTAAAATTCACATGTAAATCCATCTGGTCCTGGGGATTTTTTCTTAGGGAGTTGTTTAATTGCCTGTTCTATTTCTTTTTCTGAAATGGGACTATTCAAACAATTACTTCCTCCTCTGTTAGTCTGGGAAGTCTATATTTTTGGAGGTAGTCATCCATTTCACTTAGGGTTATCAAATTTATTGGCATAAAGTTGAGCAAAATAACTCCTTATTGTTTCTCTAATTTCCTCTTCCTTGGTGGAAAGTTCTCCCTTTTCATTTTTAAGACTACTAATTTCATTTTCCTCCCTCCTTTTTCTAATCAGATTTACAAAGGCTTATCTATTTTATTGGCTTTTTCATAGAATCCAACTCTTAGTTTTATTAATTAGTTCAATAGTTTTTTACTTTCAATATTTTTAATTTCTCCTTTTAATTTTAGAATTTCCAATTTAGTATTTGATTGGGGTTTTAATTTGGTCTTTTTAGTTTTTTTAGTTGCAAGTCCAATTCATTAATCTTTTCTTTCTCTGTTTTTATTCAAGTAAGCCTCTAAGGATATAAAATTCCCTCTTATTACCGCTTTGGCTGCATCCCACAAATTTTGGTATGATGTCTCATCATTGTCATTATCTTGAGTGAAATTATTAATTGTATCTATAATTTGCTGCTTCACCCAATCATTCTTTAAGATGAGATTGTTTAGTTTTCAATTACTTTTTGGTCTATTTCCCCCTAATTTTTTTGTTGAATGTATTTTTTATTGCATCATGATCTGAAAAGAAAGCATTTACTATTTCTGCTTTCTTACATTTAATTTTGAGGTCTTTATGTCCTAATATATGGTCAATTTTTGAATAGGTTCCATGAACTGCTAAGAAGAAAGTATATTCCCTTCTATCTCCATTCAATTTTCTCCAAAGATCCAACATACCTAATTTTTCTAATATTCTATTTACTTCTTTAATTTCTTTCTTATTTGTTTTGTGGTTTGATTTGTCTAATTCTGAGAGTGCAAGGTTGAGATCTCCAATATTACAGTTTTGTTGTCTATTTCTTCTTGCAACTCTCTTAACTTCTCCTTTAGGAAGCTGAGTGCCATACCACTTGGTGCATATATGTTTAATATTGATATTGCTTTGTTATTTATGCTACCCTTTAGCAGAATGTAGTTTCCTTCCTTATCTCTTTTAATTAGATCAATTTTTACTTTTGCTTGATCTGAGATAAGGATGGCTACCCCTGCTTTTGACTTCACCTGAAGCATAATAGATTTTGCTCCAGCCTTTTACCTTTACTCTATATGTATCCCCCTGCTTTAAATGTGTTTCTTGTAAACAACATATTGTAGGGTTCTGACTTTTGATCCAGTCTGCTATCTGCCTCCTCTTTGTGGGAATTCATCCCATTCACATTTACAGTTAGAATTACTAAATCTGTATTTCCTGCTCATCCTAATAACCTCAGATTGTGCTTTACTTATTCTTGCCTCCCCAACCCTCTTTCCCCCTTTTAAACTTATGTACCCCTCTTGTATCACAATACTTATCCTCTTTATAATCCCTCCCTCCCCCCTTTGAGTCTTTCCCCCTTCCTTCCCTTATTACTCTTTTTCTTTTCCCTTTTCCTCCCCGTTTTAATGAGGGAGAGAATTTTCTCTAAAACAAATGTCAATTATTTTTTCTTTGAGCCAACTCTGATGAGAGTAAGATTCACACAATGTTCCTCCCCTCTCTAAATTCCCTCAGATATGATAAATTTCCTTAGCCTCTTTGTGGGATGTGGTTTCCCTCTTTTATCCCTCCTTCCCACCTTATTCTGCCATCATCCCTTTTCCATATCTACTTCCCTTTTTTATGTTATATCAGTACAATCAAATTTTACATGTATTTTTTTTTTGTATATTCACAACAGAAATACAATTCTCAAGAGTTATTTTTACCTTTTCTGCATCTCTTGAGTTCTATTCTTGGAGATCAAATTTTTGTTTAATTCTGGTTTTCTTCAGAAACAAATGGAATTCATTTGTTTCATTAAATGTCCATCTTCTTCCCTGGAAGAAAATGCTCAGCTTAGCTGGGTAGTTTATTCTTGGCTGCATCCCAAGTTCTTGTGCCTTTCGAATATCATATTTCAGGCCCTTCTTTCCTTTAATGTAGAGGCAGCCAGATCTTGGGTGATCCTTATTGTGGCACCTCAGGTATTTAAATGGGTTTTTGGCTGCTTGTAAAATTTTTTCTTTAATCTGATAGTTCTGAAATTTTGCCACAATATTCCTTAGGGTTTTATTTTAGGGTTTCTTTCAGAAGGTGTTCGATGAATTCTTTCAATGGCTATTTTACCTTCTGATTCTATTACATCTGGGCAGTTCTCTTTGATGATTTTCTTGTAAAAATAGTATCTAGGCTCTTTTTTCATCATAGTTTTCGGAAGGTCCAATAATCCTCAGATTATCTCTCTAGATCTATTTTCCAAGTCTGTCGTTTTACAAGTAGATAATTCATGGTTTTTCCAGTTTGTCATTTTTGTTTTTGCTTGACTGATTCTTGCTGTCTCAATGCATCATTAGTTTCAATTTGTTCAGTTCTAAGTTTTAAAGAATTATTTTCTTCATTAGCTTTTTTACTTCTTTCTGTATATGTCCAATTGAGTTTTTGAATGTATTGTTTTGGTCTGTGGAATTTTTTCCATTTCACTAATTTTTTCTTTAGTGAATTATTTTCTTTTTCAATTCACAGATCCTACTTTCTGGCAGTTCTTTGTCTTTTCAATTCACAAATCCTATTTTCTAGTAAATTCTTTATTTTTTCCAATTCACAATTCTTACTTTCCTGAGATTTTTTTACTTTTTCCAATTCGTATTTCAGGAAGTTGTTGCTCTCTTATAAGGCTTCTCTTTCCTTTCCCATTTTATCTTCTAACTCTCTTTTGAGACTTTTAATGGTCTCTTGTATGAGAGCATCATGTAAAAGAGGACAGTCTGGTGCATGTTTGCTATTTGCTGTCTCTTCAAGTTTGCTGACCTGCTCTTTTTCTGCATAGAAGCTGTGGATCGTTCTTTTCATCTTTTTATTCATGTTTTAAAGCCTTTAGGGTAGGTCTCCTAGGCAAGGGGGTTACCAGCTTCCTCTGCAGAGCAGGGAAAGATGTAAACCGATTTCTGGCTCCGAGTATGGGAGTGCTCTGGTGAGAGTTTTCCCTTCCCCCAACAGGAAGTGGATTCAGCACTGGCCGAGCTATCAAACGGCTTAGTAGGGCTGAGTGGATTAGCGTGCCCTCGGCTGGAACTAAGGGTGAAAGTGTCACTGCCCCAGGCCGGAGCCTCTTGTGGGACTGTGAGTATTGCTGACCGCAGACCGCAGACAGCCCTGAACTCTGCCCCAGTGTCTCTGCCCAATGCCAAATCGGCCCTGGAAAAGCTCTATGGCCTCCAAGCCGAGCTCCCCACTGCAGCAGATTGGAGCTAACCCGGGCTGCGATCCTCCTGCCGTGCAGGATCACAACTGCCCCAAGGAAAAGCCCCATGCTGGGTTGGGGACTGCCGCTTGTGCTGAGATCTGTGCTTTCACCCTCAGTTTTGAGACTCTCCTCGAACCCTAATTTCTCCCTGTCTGCGCCATCTCCCCCTGGCCCCGGCACCAACCTTTTTGGCGAGACTGCAGATTTTCTTCGGCCGGTGAGTTGTTCTACTTCTTATCTTTACGAATTGTAGCAGTCAAGACTATTTTTGAGGCTCGATATAATATTGATAAAGAGGGTAAGAGAAGAGCTTAGAAAGTCGCGTGTGTCTTCTCCGCCGTCTTGGCTCCGTACTTGTCATTTTTTAAGCAAAAGAAAGGTAATATAAGATTTTTGCCTTGAAATGAATTTTAAATCAAGAAATCCAGGTTCCAATAGGGTTTTATGCTTTGGATTCTTTTAACAATTTTTAAGAAATTTCATGATACAAAATAAAGTCACACTTAAATTACCATGTCTGCCTCATCTGACCACAACATTCATTACTAATTTGTGCTTGCTTCATCACAGGATAGTTCAATTGTGTGAGTAATTACACCGAAAGAAAATAATAATTTTAATCCTAATTTGAGAGGATTAGTAAAACATTATTAAAATGATAGAAAAAGTATTAATACTGTCTTTGATTCTGATCATTTCCCTTTTCCCTGAGAAATATTGCAATAGGGGACAGCTAACACCTCACTACATCATTTTGTTTGTCATTGCACAGGATTCCAAAAAACAGCCATGAACTGAGCTATAAATATTGGATTCAAACTGATTTTCACATTTCTGGGCAACCAGAAAAGGAGTCTTCAGCTACTGCTTTTACCCTCAATGATGAATGAGTGACCGAGAAGTATCTTGTGAATTAAAATATTTAGCATTTAGATGTTTTGAGAGACTTCTGAGTAGTAAAGAAAAGTCCTAGCTTTGAGTTTAGGAAATACTCGTTCTACTCCTTGGCTAAACCATTAAGAAAATTCTGTGACTTAATGCAACCTCTCTGGCTTTCTTGTTTCTCTTATCAATAAAAATAAGACACTTATTTGTAGTATGTTAGAAAGAAATACTGGAAATTTAATTGGGGAACCCTTGTTCAAATCCTATCATTGTGCATAAACAGTAGGACATGTCATGTTCATTTATCCCCAATTTCTTCATCAGTAAAATAAAAGGGTAAGTATAGATAATCTCTAAGATCCTTTTTAGCTCTTAAATTTTACTAATCTATGAGATTCCTTTAAGTATGGTATTCAGCGATTTTATAATTCTGTGTCATTTACACCCTTCTAATTAACCTCTTGATCCCATTGTCAAGGAGAGAGAATGGGTTTCTGTAGTCCCTATTTAGGCTACTTTTCCATACATATATTTTAAATGGTTAAGTACAAGTCTATTTAATCTGTAATGTATTTGAAGTATGTCCTATAGTGGTATTCAACTTTCAATTATACTTTTAACCACCTTTTACAATGGTGTTTTTTTTTTTATAGGAAAACACATCTAAATAACTGACTTAAAATAAAGTCTATTCATTCATAAGTGGGGATGACTTATGGTTTCTTCTGTTTGCTTGAAGCAATAACTGAAGTTCATTGTGACAAATGTGTTTTTCCCATGAAGGATAGTGGCAGATAAGAGTTCAGTATCAGTAGCAAAAATAAATTCCTAAATATTGAACTTTTTGTTTGTGTCTCCAGGGAAAAAAATGTGATCTAAGAAGTTTTTAGTAGGCTTAGTAACAAAAGACTAGTTTAAAGATATAATAGTTGACATGAAATTTTTTTAAAAGCCTGTTTTTTTATGATATGATTTCATCACTGTGTATGAGTTCCTGTAACTCCTCCATGCAGTTTTACCCATTATGACTCTTGTGCATGTTTTTTCCCCCCACTTCATCAAATGAGATAGTATTTGTAAAGCATTTACCACTGTACTTCGCATTAGTAGGTACTATTTAAATGTTTATTCCCCTTTCTCTTTCTTTTCCTTTTCCTTTTATCTTGATCTGGAGCATATCATTAAATTGGTTGGGTTTTCCCATTGACATTAAACATTCTTCACAAGTCCCTCTCTTTTTCAGGTTATAAATATCTTAGATGTACTTGTTGATTCTTCTTGACTAAAACTCATTATTAATAATAAGATGGTGAAACTTAGCTACCCATTATGTTTCTTTCTATTGCTCCTTGAAGTATCTGTAATTTGAGTTGTTTGTAATCTCTTCTGAGATCCCCTTCAGTGATTCATGGCTGTATGTATTCATGGCAGAAGGTTGGTATCCTTTTGGCAAATCAGAATGAAAAGTATTAAAATGACTGTACTTAAAGTGACTCCAACTTGGGAGCCTCCTCAATGTGGCATCTGAGAAATGAATCAAGAAATATTTCCTTGTGTGAAATTGAAGGAGGGTCATATGCCAGTTTGTCACTTATTTAGTACATATTCTAAATTTAGTCCAGCTTCTAAATTGGTGACATTATTCATGAATGTTTGGCAAAGCATGTCTAGACAATAGTTTACATGTGAAGGAGGTTTTTAGTGGATTGCAAGCTTAACATGTACAGGATGGCAACCGAAGAACTAGGGCAGTGTTAAGAGAAGTAGGGTTTAAGGCGCTACCAGGTACAGTGGACAGAAAGACAAAGGAAACTGTCTCTGTTTTCAAGAGTTCGTTTTTTTACTAGCAGAGTGGCCAGACTACAAATGTATGTGGTCAAATCCGAGGCATTCTGAACACTACATTTTAAGGAGGATATTAGCAGAATGGATAGTGTTATACCTGGAGTCAGGAAGACCTGACTTCTTGTATGCTGTATGATTCTGGGCATGTCACTTAGCCTCTCTTTGGCTCAGTTTCCTCATGAAAATCAAATGAGATAGTAATTATAAAGCACTTAGCACAATGCCTAACATAGTTAAGTATTATATGGGTATTAGTTATTATTATAATATGATAATAATAACCTAGAAGAGGATGACTTAGAATGAAGAGCCTTGAGTAGGAGGCAAGATTGAAGGAACGAGGGGTGTTTAGTCTGAAGAAGAGAAACAGACTTGGAAGTTATGGTAGATGTTTTTAGTTATTTGGAAGGCTATCATAATGAAAGATGGATTAGACTTAAGCTGCAGGGTACTTACTATAAGGCAGAATTTGGAATAATAGGTAAAAGATATTTCAGTTAAAAATTAGGTATTACATAAAGAAAAACTTTCTAACAATTAAAGCTATATAGAAGTTAAATTAATTGCCTTAGAAGATAACACTTTTTCTGCTTTGGAGTGTTCCTATCCTATGTTCTTCTAATTTATTTATAATCTCATTCTTTATAACTAGGTCATGAACGCATTTTGACTTTATCTTGGTGTAAGCAAGCATATACCTCAAATGCTCATAGGTTTGATACAAAGTACACTCTTTTAAAATTCCTATAGCCTAACAAAATTCTACTATGATGTAAATTATTAAACCCCTTAAGTCCCGATCTTGGTTACTTAGACAGAGATGTAAATAGTTGAGATACGCATCAGAGTAAAGTTTATTATATCATTATCTTAGATATCTTTTTGCCAAATACCTTTAGTCTCCCTGTGGACATTCTTTCCTGTCCTAAATACAAAGCTTTAGTTTTTAATCCAAAGAGTAGTATTTGCATTTTGCTTCAGTCACTAGATTATTAATTTATTATATTGACTAGTAGTCTCTGATATTTCAATAAGGGAGTTTTGGTGAGCCAAGTTACTATAAGGCTCAAAACTTGCAATGGATCTTACCTCCTGGCGCTCTATATATATGGGTTTTATTAACTTTTGATTTAGAAGAGTAGACATACCTCGTTTGAAGAATCAAGGAGTAGAATCTTTGTTCTTCAAAGAAAGAGAAGCAGAATGGATACAGTTGAGAGATTCAAAGACATAAGATCTAACAATATTAATTTCTCCTTTAATCCAGATACATAATGCTTTAAAATAATTTGTTTTTAGCTTATTATATAGAAAAGGTATTTAGGCTAAAAGGAAAGTTTTCCAGTCAAAACTATTTATGACTGTTAATTGAGGTGACTGAGTCAAATATTGATAGCTGAATTGAAAAAGATAGGATAATTTAATAAACAATAATCACATTCATAGAAATGGGTGTTAAAATTAAGGTTAATCAAATCTCATGCTTTGATGCCTAAGATTTTTGCTACAGAGAGCTGGAATGTTTGTTTATCCTTCCCTCCCTCCCTCCCTCCATCCTTCTTTCCTTTCTTTCCTTCCTTCCTTCCTTTCTCCCTTTACTCCCTTTCTCTCTCTTTCCTATTATCAGTTTTATCTGAATGCATTTTAAAATTGTTTTGTTTGCTTTCCCGTAAAACATCAGGACCTTTCTATTCATGAAAATACAATTCTAGACTTGATTTGAAAAGCAAGATCACTTTTCATTAGTGTGATATAATCTGTAAGTTTATTGAAATAATTCATAAGAGCTTCCTCAGCTACTTAGTAGGGAAGCAGCTGATGACCTACTTGAGATTTTTGTTCACTTCAGGATTTTATATTGTAAAATTCGGTAGTTTGGATCAGTGTAAAAAAACTTATGTGAGGAATTTAAGAATTTGCATTTATATTGTGGGCAATTTTTATCTATAATGACTTTTCATATATATATCATGTTTGATGATCACAAAACCAGTAAATGAATAAAATTTAATGTGTTCAAATCTTGTCTCAATACTAAATCACTTTAATTGGTAGTTCCAAAGTCATGATCCTATAAAATGTAATTTTGTCTTAATATGAAAATTTTAATCAAGCGATTCTCCAATTGATAAAACGGTCAAAGGATATGACAGATAATTCACAGATGAAGAAATTGAAACTATTTCTAGCCATAACCGTACAAATATGTACACATATATTGTATTTAAGATATGCTTTAACATGTTTAATATGTATGAGACTGCCTGCCATCTAGGGGAAGGAGTGGAGGGAAGGAAGGGAAAAGTTGGAACAGAAGTGTTTGCAAAGGTCAATGTTGAAAAATTACCCATGCATATGTTCTGTCAATAAAAAACTATAATAATTTAAAAATCCTCAAGGGAAAAAATTAAGAAAATTCTAATAATTGTATAATTCATCTTAAATAATTGGAGATATTTTTGTTTAAAGTACCTATGATATATACATATATATGTATATGCTGATTTTTTTTTCTTTTCTCTTGATACATGAAACCATAAAGCACTTTTAATTATAAGCCTTCAATACTTCTGATGGGCAGCTAGGTGGTGCAGGATAGAGTGCTGGGCCCTCAGAAGTCAGGAAGACTCATCACCAGAGTTCAAACATGGCCTCAGGTACTTTCTAGGAGTATGATCCTGGGCAAGTTACTTAACCTGTTGGCAAATGACTTCACCCTGTTTGCCTCAGTTCCTCATATATAAAAAAATGAGCTGGAAAAGAATGTGGAAATTGCTCTGGTATCTTTGCCAAGAAAATGGGACCTTACAAATGGGGTTACAAAAAGCTAGACACAAGTGAAAAAATGATTGAATATGTTTATGAACTAGATTAAAATGTAATGATGTAATATTTAACAGAATAAAGGTACAGTAAAACACATATAATGTTAATATTTGATTTTTCTAAGTCAAGATGAGACCCGTAGGGATCCTCATGTACAGTTCAGTGGTCCCCATTTCCATTTGAATTTGATACCATTGCTGAACAGTATACAGTGAGTAGAAATTGGTGGTACCAAATGTGAAAAATACCACAATGTTATATGAAGTGATACTTGTTTTTTTATCATAAGCATAAGCCATTGCTGAAAAGCTGCTGTGATATTTCATGTCTTTGAAAGGCATAAACCAACTGTCATAATATATGCTAGTTTTAATCTGAAAGTTCTGCAGTAACTAAGTGGTATCGATTTTGGATTATGTGTAATTTAGCACAACTGACATGCCTAAAAAATTCAAAACTAATATATGTTACATTTGTTGCATGTTCAAATTTTTGTTCTTGACCTTTAGCTTGGTCACTGAAATAAAAACATTTCTCAACTTTGAATTATTTATTCTGTTTGGATTTAAAATATTTCAAGTAAGTGCTTATTTGTCAGTTCCTAGAATAAAATTTGACAGCCAGAAATAAACAAGCGCATATTTTGTACAGATATTTGGATTTTGGGGCAGCTGGATGGCGCAGTGGATAGAGCACCAGCCCTGAAATCAGGAGAACCTGAGTTCAAATATGATCTCAGACACTTAACACTTCCTAACTGTGTGACCTTGGGCAAGTCACTTAATCTTAATTGCCTCAGCAAAAAAAAAGAGAGAGAGATTTGAATTTCATGTCCAGTATAATATCTAGTTTTAATTTTTATTGCGTGTTAGAACAATAGCAATAGTATAGTGTTATAATTGTCCTGTGTAGAAAACTGAAATCGTTTTGTGATTCTACTCCACCAGCTTCAAAGAGTAATCTGAAAAATTATGCATTCCAGGAGAAGAGCATGTTGATGTAAAGATATTCTCTTACTCAGGCTTCCTAGTCAGTAAATCCCTAACCCAAGACCTTAATGGGTGGATCGCTAACAAGTGGCCAGAGACAGGTCATTCGTCTGAACAACCAACCACATTCCAGAGGATTATTTAATACTTACCTGGTTTCTGAAGTAGGTCGATAACTTTATGAGTCAAGGAGAACTGATGTGGGGAAGTGCTACAAGTTAGTGCAGCAAATGACAGCACCTGAAGTCCAGTGTATCTGTGTTCACTCCCACCTGGACAACTTCAGCTAGTAATATTTGTATCTTGTAGTCTTAACCATGTAAATGACTCTGTGATCCTTTGATGGCCAAGATTCTTATTGCCATGAACAGGCTGGTTGTAGTAGGATAGAGAACCTTGTTAGTGAAACTTTTGAAACTGAGAGACTAAATGGAGAGCTATTTTGGCTAGCTGAGAAAAACTGTTAGTTTTTTAGTTCTGCATCTAATGAAAAAGCATTAGTTGCTCTTATCCAGAAATCTTTGAATAAATGAAAATTTGAATGATGCAGAGTACAAGGTAAATAACAATTTATACTATAATGACATTGTAAAATGATTTAGTTCTGATCAACTCAATGTTCAACCATGATTCTAAAGGATTGATAACGAAAATTCCCATCTCCTGTTGAAAAGTTTAGAGATTAAATATATAGAATGAGACACAATTTTGGCCATGCTCACTATATATTTGCTGATATAGGAATTTGTTTTGCTCATCTATATATTTTTGTTACAAGGATTTTGTATTTTTCTTTCTTTTTCAGTGGGATAGAAGTAAGGGAAATAAGTGCTCATTTTTAAAAATTTAATTGAAAAATAAAGAATGCAATTGATAAAATTAAATATGTGTAACATAAAAACTTAAGTACATTTTATTTGAAAGGGAATGAAAAAGGAAGTTATTAGAGTTGATTGTCTTAGAATAATTGAGAACATGGGTGATGTACAGTTTTAGTTCTAACAATAGTTCTAACTTTGTGCCCAACTGAATTTCTAGCTAGTTTTCTAACATGCAGCAAAACAGAGACATTTGAGTATTATTTCTTCTCCTTACTTCTTTCTCTTGAAATTGTCAAAAATCATGATATAATCAAAGGTTTTAAATTTGGAATTAGAGGGATCTGTTCATATCCTGACTTAGCCATTTGTTGTGGGACCTTGAACAAATCAGTTAAGTTTTCACTTTCCTCATCTGTGAAATGAAGTAGGTGGGGTGAATTCTCTCCTAGTTTTGAAACTTGTGATCATGTCTTCATAATACAGATAGCGAGTTAGAAGGAGAAGAAAAACAAGGGTGATTGATGAATTGTTAGGAATTTAGAAAGGATAGTTCAGTGAGAACAGTGGGTATAAAAATCCCTTTCCCCAAAAGTCTGTGACCTACTCTCCTACAAAATCATATATTCTAGGGAAAAGTTTTAGAGAAACAAGGTGGCACAGAGGTAACTCACAGCTCTGGCTTACTAGAAACTCCCTTCTTTCCATTTATAAGGGTTTTATAAAGTTCCTTGAACATCAGGAATCTTATATCATCTATCCTTGGTTCCAGGTACAGACCCTGCTGTCAGCTGACTTGGAGATGCAGCTAGGATGCTGATAGAATATAGGAAGTCCAACATCCTCCAGATCATTTGAACTTCACAAGGCCCTCCCCTAACTGGGCAGGGCTAAAGTAGAGGTAGGATAGAGTAAAATAGGAAGGTTACATGAAAGATGGGAGAGTGGGGAAGTAGATCTGTCCAGATCTGAAGCAGAGGTCTGTCCTTTACTTCTCCTTTCCTCCTCTCCTTTCTCAATCAGAAATTTACCCATCTCCAGCTCCTAGCCTGCTTAACTTCCTTCTGGTCTCTATGATTACAGTCGTCCTTCATCTGAGTCCTATTTTAGGGTATTATGGGCTTTTCTTACATCTCACTTGCATTTCTCTTTTAGAGAATCCTGTAATACCAAGAGCAAAAGAGACAGTATGGTGTGTTGAATAGAGAGATAGGGGCTCAAGACTTGCCAGCCACCCAGAATAAGTTGCTTAATCTCTCAATGTCTCAGACAACTTTGTGAAACTAAAAATTTCAGAGGTGTCTACATGTATTAGCATAAGGACTTTCCTTAACCAACAAATGATGAAACCACAGGTCCAAGCTTTACCATTATCATGGCATGTAGGAATTTGGTATTAAATCAGAATGAAAATTCCAAGCCCCTAGTAGATAAGGAGACAAGTGTAAGCATTTATCTGCTGAGCAGTCTGAGCTATTAGATTTACATAATTAAGTAATAATGTGACCTTAATAACTACTTTCCATTCTGTGAAGAATGGCAAAAATGTTGTAGCTGTAGTTCCCCTGATCTTGTCCAGAGTTATACATACTCCAGTGACAATTAATGCATGATTGCAGTGGTCCTTTTTCTGAGTCCTAACATAGAGTGTTATGGATTTTTCTTGTGGCTCACTTGTGTGACTATTTTAGAGAATGCTGTAATACCAAGAACAAGCGATGATGCTACGGAAACAATTATTTCTATCGTCTAATTTTTTATTAAATGTTTAACTTTTTTCAAGTGTTTATTTAAAAATTTATGTTCAAGAATTTATATATCAGTTCCATTGTTGGATGCAAAATTTTGTCTTTTATTCTTTTATTAATTCTTAATTTTTTGAATAATAGCTTTTTACTTTCAAATTATATGCAAAGATAACTTTCAACATTCACCCTTGCAAAACCTTGTATTCCACCCCCTTCCCTAGACAGCAAGTAATCCAATATATGTTAAACATGTACTGTTCTAAACATATTTCCACATTTATTAAGCTGCACAAGAAAAATCAGATCAAAAAGGAAAGAAAATGAGAAATAAAGCAAGCAAACAATAACAAAAAATAGGTGAAAATACTATGATGTGATCTACCCTCAGTCCCCAAAATCCTGTTTCTGGGGGTTGATGGCTTTCTTCATCACAAGATCATTGGAACTGGCTTGAATCACCTCATTATTGAAAAGAGCTACATCCATCAGATTTGATCATTGTATAATCTTGTTGGCATGTACAGTGTTCTTTTGGTTCTGTTAATTTCACTCAGCATCAATTCATGTCTTTCCAAGCCTTTCTGTATTTATCCTGCTAGTTTCTTACAGAACAATAATATTCTATAACATTCATATACCATAACTTATCCAGCCATTCTCCAGTTGATTGGCATACATTCAATTTCCAGTTTCTGGCTACTATAAAGAGGGCTGCCACAAATATTTTTGTACTTGTTGGGTCTTTTTCCTCCTGTAAGATTTTTGGGATATAAGCCCAGTAGTAGCACTGCTGGGTCAAAGGGTATACAGAATTTGATAACTTTTTGTGCATAATTCCAAATTGCTCTCCAGAACAGTTGGATTCATTCACAATTCCACCAACAATGCATCAGTGTCCCAGTTTTTCCATATTCCTGCCAACATTTGTCCTTGTCTTTTCCTGTCATCTTAGTCAGTCTGAGAAATTTGTATTGCTAGTCAGTTGTCTTAATTTGCATTTCTCTGATCAATAGTGATTTGGAGCACCTTCTTATATAACTAGAAATGGTTTTAATTTCTTTGGAAGTTATCTGTTCATATCCTTTGACCACTTATCAGTTGGAGAATGGCTTGTATTCTTATAAATTTATAATGGATTATAAATGAAAATCAGAACTCAATATTTGACAAAAAAACTATTGGGAAAGCTAGAAAACAGTCTGGCAAAAACTAGATTATAGCTCAGCATCTTACAGCAAGCCCCAAATGGATCTGTGAATTAGATATTTAGACAAGCTTAGCACCATAAGTAAATTAGGGGATCATAGAAGAAATTACCAGTCAGATCTATACATAGGGGAAGACTTTTATTAAAAAACAAAAGATAGAGAGATCCTTAGGAGGTAAAAATGGATAATTTTGGTTATATAAAGTTTTAAAAGCTTTTGCACAAATTAACAGTGCAACTAAAATTAAAAGCAAGAAATTGGAAAAAATCTTTGCAGCAAGTTTTATCGATTAAGTTTCTTATTTCTAATACATATATATGTGCAGCAAGTTTTATCGATTAAGTTTCTTATTTCTAATAGATATATATGTGTACATATATATAATACATCTATGTGTACATAGATATGGAACACATTTAAGTTTATAAGAATTACAAGATATTTGGTTGATAAATGGTTAAAGGCTATGAACAGATGGTTTTCAGAGGAAGAAATCAAAGCTGTCAGTCTCTCCCTAGCTATTGAGTGGATGCTCCAAATCACAAAAATTAAGAGAAATGCAAATAAAAACAATTCTTACACCCATCAGATTGACAAATTTGATGATAAAAAAAACGGCAAATGCTGGAGGGGCTGTGGGAAGATAGCCACATTAATATACAATTGTTGGAACTGTGAACTAATTAATCATTCTGTTCAATATTTTGGAACTAAGCCCAAAAAACTATTAAACTTTGCATAGCATTTACCCGGCAATATTGATACTAGATATATACCCTAAAGAGATCAAAGAAAGAAGAAAAGGATCCATATACCCCAAAATATTTAATTTATTTATTTATTATAGTTTTTTATTTACAAAACACATGCATTGGTAATTTTTCACCATTGACCCTTGCAAAACCTTCTGTTCCAAATTTTCCCCTCCTTCCCTCCACCTCTTCCCTAGATGGCAGGTAGTCTAATACATGTTAAATTGTTCTAATACATGTTAAATTGTTAAAATATATGTTAAATCCAATCTATCTATCTATCTATCTATCCAGCTATATACATACACATACTATTTATATAGTTATATTGCCACACAAGAAAAATCGGATCTAGAAAGGAAAAAAAAAAACCTAAGAAGGGAAACAAAATGCAAACAAACATTAACAGAAACAATGAAAACACTATGTTATGGTCTACAATCAGTTCCCACAGGCCTCTCTCTGGGTGTATATGGTTTTCTTCATCACTGAACAATTGGAACTGGTACAAAAATATTTTTAACAGATGTTTTCATGGTAGCAAAGACTTGGAAATTCAGGGAATGCCCATCATTTGCAAAGTGGCTCAACAAATTATGGTATACAAATGTGATGAAATATTATACTGTAAGAAACGATGAAGGGAATGGTTTTAGAGAAAAGTGGGAAGAACTGATGCAAAGTAAATTAAAGTGAGCAAAACCAGAGTAATAATCATATCGTAAAGACAACTTTGAAAGTTTTAGCAACTGTGATTATTACAGTAACCAATTATAATTCCAGAGGACTAATGATAAAACATGCTAGCCACCTTCAGATAGGAAGGAGAAGGTGTTGGAAGGCAGAATAAGAGGGGCTGTGTGTGTACATGTTGTTAATGTGGGAATTTGTTTTGCTTGGCTAGGCTCTACGCTTTATCTCTGACTGTCTCCTATATCTGGAAAACTGTTCTCTCCACTTCGACTCCCTGTCTTTCTTTAAGTCCCAACAAAACTCCCATCTTCCATGGGAAACCTTTCCTAACTTTTCTTTAATTTCAATGCTTTCTCTCATTAATTGATTCCTATTTATGTAACTTGGTTTGTATATGTTTGTTCACATGTTGTTTCTTCTATTAGATTGTAAACTTGGAGAACAGACTGTCTTTTGCATCTTTTGTCATTTCCAAGGCTTAGCATAGTACCTAGCACATAATAGGGGCGTAATGTTTACTGATTGATTGATAATGGTTTTTATTTTTTGCTTTTCCAAATGAGGTGGTAGAAAGGAGAGAATTCTGTGCTGAAAATAAAATGGAATTTTAAAAAATATAGGTGATTTGTTTAGAAAATCCTAGGGAACCAATAAAGAAACATTTAAGACATCATGCGATAATGTTGCAAGTTATAAGGAAACCCACAGAAAGGAATCAATTCTATATAATAAAATTCAAGATACAATAGATAATTTTGCTAAGTGTTTAACTTTTTTATATATATTATGAATTATGAACTTGAAAAAGTTTTGTACAAACAAAATGCATCTAGGATAAGAAAGCAAATATTTTTCTCATGCAAGTTGGCTATTCAAAATATATAGACAGGTGTATGTATATGTATGTGTATTAAGTATGTGCATGTATATGTATGTGTGTATATACACATATAAAATCTATAAATATAATCAAAACCTATTTCTTAATAGCTTATGTAGTTAAAGGTTACAAAGAAATAATTCTCTTACAAAGAAATAATTCTCTTAGAAATAGTTCTCATGACTTAACCTCAGAACTTTCTTTACCATGCCCCAGAAATTCCAGCATCCTAGAAGCTCATAATAACTCTTAGAATTCACAAATCAAAAGTATTCTTGACCTTTGTGGCCTATAGTGCTTCAGTAGATTTTTGCATAATCTCCATTTTAGGGCAGTTACTGAGGCCAAATTATGTCTCATTTCCCTCTGAGCTAAATTCTGGACTTCCTCTACCACCATGTGCATTGTCCTGGGTACCTTCATTTTTCCTCAAATCTCTTACTTTTAAGCTTCCTTTAAATATTGTCTTCCCCCCTTAGAATGTAAGTAGCTTTTGTTTTTCTTGTTTTGTTAATTTTTTTCTCTTCCTCCTTTGAAAAAATGTCTTTATATGTATTATTCTCTCTAAGAGGAACAAGGAGAAATTTAGGAAGAAATATAAGCAGTGTGCAAATCAATAAGTCAATAAAAATTTATAAAAGAAAGTTTATTATTAAAAATTCTTTTATTCTTTTTAGATGTTAAGAAAAGAATAAAGACTGTAGGTTGCAATTCTCAGACATTTGGGAATCCATGCTGTCCTGAAAAAAGATAGCCATTCACGAATAAAGTCATAAACAAAGAAGGTAACTGTGGGTATTTTCCATCATACCATAACTGTCTTACTTATCTTCTCTCTTTTTTTTTTTTTTTTGTCTCTTTCTCTTTTTTTGTAGGTATTTGATTCTAATGATAAATCTGGTTCTCTTGTTCTCACCATAGTTGTATCAGGTCATTTCTTCATCTCCCAAGGATCAACCTTACTGGTAAGTTTAGTTATCAGTGTCTCATGATAAACATATTTTTAAGTTATCTTTGATTTGTATCAGTCTTGATTTTTATAATGCATGCAGAATGCTTCACAAACTTTAAAAATACTATCTAAATCAGTTCTGACAGTTACAGTCGCTACTATTACTAGAAATATGGACTTGACCTATGATTTTATTGATATGATGAGTTTCCTTCGTGAGGAAACGCCATCTATTCATGCCGGGTTGGCATGCTCTCTACAGTTGAGGAAATTGCATAGATTTGCTCAGTCACATAGCCAGTATATGTTAGAGGAAAGATTTGAAGCCAGGATTTCTTGGCTCCAAATCAGGTCTGCTGTTCACTGTGCCTTCGTACCTCTGTTATTATTATGGTTAATGCCACTGTTGTAAAATCCTCCTCATCTTGTTCAGTGGAGTTCAGAATAAAGATTGGGATAAGTCATTATGCTGTTTTTTAGTTGTATAGACAAAATAACTGCTTTTGTGAAATTGAATGAAAGGATTACTATTTAATTAAGCTCTTCTCTAGACTCCCTGAAATCATCTTTAGTAACAAACTCCAATAATAGACAGGATGATGGAAACAGTTTATTTCCATGCTCTGGTTGCAATACAAGCTAGTTAACTGGTAGAGTTCTGCAGGGTATTTTGGGGGATTCTTTGTTTGTCATTTCTTAGAAATAAGTGAGCTTCTAAAATACAATTCTAGCCCCCAGACCATTTCTTGTGAGGTGTTTGGTAGTTACTATATTGTTGAAGCCTGCAGCTATGTAGTGCCTGGTTACCTCTATTTCCTTGCATCTTTTGCATGGACCATTGTGTCCGGGCTTCTTAAGGATAACCCTCCTGTAATTTCTAGTAGCACTAACCTGGTTCTAAATTGCCATTAAAAATCCTTTTGCCATTATTAGATTAAATGAGTTCTGCTTGTTCCAGAAGATTTTGCATAGGTTTTTGATCTGTTTATCCTGTTCTTTAAAGAATGTCTGTAATAGTCTTTCTCCTTCTTGTGAGAAAGTCATGATGGTGGCGCGACTGGTGAACAAATTATGTCACAGCAACCTATAACCAGTGAGGAAATCTGAGGAAGAACAGGACCAGTCAAAGCAACGTAATTCAGGGGAGGAGGTGGACCCGAGGTGCAGAAAGGGCAGGCAGAACCAGCGGTGATCTGTGTTCTCAGAGCTTGTCACACTCTCTGTAGCCACTTCCCAGTTCCACTTGGATCAATGGGCTGAGTGATCTGAGGGTGATTATGGCTTCTCCCCTCTGTTGTAGGGGTGTTTGTTCGTTGTTTAGTCGTGTTTGACCTGGCCCATTGGGCCCTTCTGTACTTCACTCTCCCTTGGAGATTGTCCAAGTTCATATTCATATTCATTGCTTCTTATTTCATTTGTCTATCCACTTCATCCTTTGCTATGCCCTTTTCCTTTTGCCTTCACTCTTTGCCAACATTAGGATCTTTTTCCCATGAGTCCTATCTTCACATTATGTGGCCAAAGTATTTAGGCTTCATTTTCTGTATATGACCTTCCAGTGATTAGCCTGAATTGATTTCTTTAAATAATCTCCTTCTTGTCCTAGGGACTCTCAAAAGTCTTCCTCTGTATCAGAATTTGATAGTGTCGATTCTGCGGCTCTCAGCTTTCCTTGTAGCCCAGCTCTCACAAACATACGAGGGGGAAAACTCTAGTTTTGACTCCATGGATCTTTGTTGGCAAGGTGATGTTTCTGCTTTTTAGTTTGCTGTCCAGATTTGTCACAGCTTTCATTCCAAAGAACAAGTCTCTTTTAATTTTATGGCTTCAGTCACTGTCTGCAGTGACCTTCAGGCCCAAGAAAATAAAATCTGACACTGCTTCCATTTCTTCTCCTTTAATGTTCCAGGAAGTGATGACACTGCTGGCCAAGATCTTAGATTTTTTACACTCTTATCTTTCACCTTCATCAAGAAACTTCTTAATTCTCCTTCATTTTCTGCCATCAGAGTGCTATTCACATATGTGAAATTGTTGATATTTTTCTGATCAACTTAATTCTGCTTTTGATTCACCCAGCTGGCACTTCAGGTAATGTACTCTGCATATAAGTTAAAACAGTCTTGTCATATTCCTTTATCAATCTTAAACCAGTCAATTGTTCCATGTTCAACTCTTAACTGTTACTTCTTAACTAACATTCAAATTCCTTAGAAGAGGAATGAGATGATCTAGTATTCTCA
Organism: Sarcophilus harrisii; assembly: GCF_902635505.1. NCBI lineage: Eukaryota > Metazoa > Chordata > Mammalia > Dasyuromorphia > Dasyuridae > Sarcophilus > Sarcophilus harrisii. Next base: position 619,318,169 of record NC_045427.1, on the reverse strand, counting down.
TCTCTGAGGATTTGCCATATTTTTAATGATTGACATAGTGGCTTTAGTGTAGTGTTGCAGAAGTAGATGCTTTTCTGGAACTCCCTTGCTTTCTCTGTAATTCAGAAAGTGTTGGAAACATGGTCTCTAGTTTCTCTGCCTCTTTGAAAACCATCCTCCTCTTCTGGTTATTCTCAGTTCATGTGTTAATTGAAACTTAGTTTGCAAAATCTTAAACATAACCTTGCTGGTATGTGAAATGAATGCAATCATTTGGTAATTTGATCATTCCTAGGTATTGCTCTTTTTAGGATTGGAATATAAACTGATCTTTTTCAATCTAGTAGCCATTGTTTAGTTTTCCAAATTTGTTGGCATACTGAATGCAGCACAGCTCAGTTGGAATATTGGGTTGTTGTTTTCTTTCTTCCTTTTGACTCTGCTGTTAATAATATATTTGTATCATTACATTATTAACATATTTGTATCAAAGGAGAGATTTGGTAGGGCCCTGCTTTTTTATTTTTAAAGATTTATATAGTGCTGGAATTAGTTGTTCTTTGTATTTTAGTACAATTTGTTCAATTATTTTTTCTGAGATATAGTTATTTAAATTCTCTATTTCCTGGAAATTGTGGTCATTTAATCTCTAGGTGCCTTAGTTTTTAATCTGTAAAATAGGGATTCTCACAGGGATATTTTAAGGATAAAATAAGGTATTTTGCATGTGCTCATGTGTGTATATATAGATAGAAAGTGCTTTGCAAACTAAAAGTATTATACAAATATTGTTTACTATTTATGATGACCTTTAATACAACTTCACCAAATAGTATATTAATAATATGTTTTAGAATTTTGCCAGGAATTAAAGTCAATCTTACTGTCTTATATTCTATTCTTTTTTCCTCTGTTTGAAAATAGATACAAGAAAATGAAGCATATAAACAAAGCTGAAGATATGTGTTTCACGTCTTTGACATAGAAGGGGAATAAAACCAGCACAGGATCTGGATCTTTTGTGCCAGCTCACAGCCCAGTAATATAAGAGCTGTACTCCATAGTAACCAAAGAAAGGACTAGGAAGTAGTAATATTAAGAGAAGTAGAAAAAAAGATGCTGAATGTCTTATAGAGGCATGTATGCATCTCTTATACCACTTGGGAGAGGGCTGAAAATAACAGGAGGCAGTTAGGAATGTCTGTGAATTAAATTCATTGGTACACAGTGAATATGGAGAACTCATACAAGTGTGAGAAGACTTAAATGAACTGATTTTGAGTTCAGTAGAATTGGGCAAAAATCATACACAATAACTAAAACAATATAAATGGAAAAAAAACAAAAAACCTGAAATTTAATGCAATATAATTACCATCAAGTTTGGCCCTTTTTAAAAAAATTCTTGGTTACAGGGGTCATTCTCCACCAGATAGGGGGAGTAAGGAGAAATGTATTCAGAGATTAAGGTGAAACAGTATCACTTTTGGGTCTATATCCCAAGGAGATCATAGAGGAGGGGAAAGGACCCACATGTGCAAGGATGTTTGTAACAGCTCTTTTTGTGGTGGCAAGGAACTGGAAACTGAGTGAATGCCTTTCAGTTGGAGAATGGCTGAATAAGTTATAGTATATGAATGTTATAGAATATTATTGTTCTGTGATCAGGATGATTTTAGAGAGGCCTGGAGAGACTTACATGACTGATGCTGAGTGAAATGAGCAGAATCAGGAGATCATTGTACACAGTAACATCGGTAACATCAAGACTGTGTGATGATCAGCTATAATAGTCTTGACTCTTCTCAGCAACGCATTGATCCAGGACAATTCCAATAGATTGGGTTGGAAGATGCCATCTGCATCCAGAGAAGGAACTATGGAGACTAAATGCAGATTGAAGCATGCTGTTTTTGCTGGTTTTTTTTTTTTTTTTTTTTTTTTGCTTTTTATTTCTTGTGGTTTTTCCTTTTGTTCTGATTTTTCTTTCACAGCATGAATAATATGGAAATGTATTTAAAATGATTGTACACGAAATCAGAAACTTTATGAGCAAAACTACAAAACACTTTCCACACAAATTAAGTCTGATCTAACCAACTGGAAAAATATTAAATGCTCTTGGATCGGGCGAGCAAATATAATAAAGATGACAATACTACCTAAACTAATCTATTTATTTAGCGCTATACCAATCAGACTTCCCAAAAACTATTTTGATGACCTAGAAAAAATAACAACAAAATTCATATGGAAAAACAAAAGGTCAAGAATTTCAAGGGAATTAATGAAAAAAAATCAAATGAAGGCGGCCTAGCTGTACCAGATCTAAACTTATATTACAAGTATTGGTATTGGCTAAGAAATAGACTAGTTGATCAATGGAATAGGTTAGGTTCAAAGGACAAACAGCCAATAACTTTAATTATCTAGTGTTTGACAAACCCAAAGACCCCAGTTTTTGGGATAAGAATGCATTATTTGAGGAAAAATTGCTGGGAAAATTGGAAATTAGTATGGCAGAAACTAGGCATTGACCCACACTTAACACCGTACACCAAGATAAGGTCAAAATGGGTTCATAATCTAGGCATAAAGAATGAGATCATAAATAAATTGGAAGAGCATAGGATAGTTTACCTCTCAGACCTGTGGAAGAGGAAGGACTTTATGACCAAAGAAGAACTAGAGAGCACTACTGACTACAAAACAGAAAATTTTGATTATATCAAATTGAAAAGTTTTTGTACAAACAAAACTAATGCAGGAAAGATTAGAAGGGAAACAATAAACTGGGAAAACATTTTTACAGTCAAAGGTTCTGATAAAGGCCTCATTTCCAAAATATATAGAGAATTGACTCTAATTTATAAGAAATCAAGCCATTCTCCAATTGATAAATGGTCAAAGGATATGAACAGACAATTTTCAGATGATGAAATTAAAAACTATTACTACTCATATGAAAGAGTGTTCCAAATCACTATTGATTAGAGAAATGCAAATTAAGACAACTCTGAGATACCACTGCACACCTATCACACTGGCCAGAACGACAGGGAAAGATAATGCGGAATGTTGGAGGGGATGTGGGAAAACAGGGACACTGATTCATTGTTGGTGGAATTGTGAACACATCCAGCCATTCTGGAGAGCAATTTGGAACTATGCCCAAAAAGTTATCAAACTGTGCATACCCTTTGATCCAGCAGTGTTTCTACTGGGCTTATACCCCAAAGAGATACTAAAGAAGGGAAAGGGACCTGTATGTGCCAAAATGTTTGTGGCAGCCCTTTTTGTAGTGGCTAGAAACTGGAAAATGAATGGATGCCCATCGATTGGAGAATGGTTGGGTAAATTGTGGTATATGAATGTTATGGAATATTATTGTTCTGTAAGAAATGACCAGCAGGACAAATACAGAGAGGATTGGAGAGACTTATATGAACTGATGCTGAGCGAAATGAGCAGAACCAGGAGATCATTATATACCTTAACAACGATACTGTATGAGGATGTATTCTTATGGAAGTGGATTTCTTCGACAAAGAGAAGATCTAACTTAGTTTCAATTGATCAAGGATAGACAGAAGCAGCTACACCCAAAGAAAGAACACTAGGAAATGAATGTAAACTGCTTGCATTTTTGTTCTTCTTCCCGGGTTATTTATATCTTATAAATCGGAACAGAAGTGACTGCAAGGGATAATGTTGTAAAAATTTACCCTGGCATGGGTTCTGTCAATAAAAAGTTATTAAAAAAAAAACTTAAAAAAGTGATTGTATATATATAGCCTATCTTAGATTGCTCACTGTCTTGGGAAGGAGGAAGATAAAGGACAGAGGGGAAAAAAGAAAATTTGGAACTTAAAATCTTATAAGAATAAATGTTGAAAGCTGTTTTTACATGCAATTGGAAAAAATACTATTGAAAAATAAATAAACAAATAAGGAAATTAAAAATTTACCAATTAAATGTTTGGGTAGCATTTTAAAATAATAAATTTCATGTTATAGAATATTAAATGTATCACTGTGCATACCATTGGTAATGAAAACTTTTCTATGCCATGCTTAAAAATGGACATGTTTTAATATGACATATATGGAAAATTTAAACTTCATTTTTATTATGTCTAATTTACTTTATTGTAGGTGGATAGAACATGCAAAAACTCCAAAATTATTTGAATATTTTTCTCTCTCCCCACCCTTTCTGCCCCAATTTTTATATAACTATAAGAAATCCTATAGTTTTCTAGGTTTTAACTTATTTTCTTAACATTATTCCTGTAATCATTGCACATTTATCCACATTTTGAGATTACTTACAAATCAGTTTTATTTTTCCTTTGTATTTGAAGGAACTACCAATTATTAATTTTCTATTTTTCATCATGAATGTTTAGTGAAAGAGCTTTCATTACTTCTTACCACAACAATTAGGCAACAAAAAAAGTAGACCAGCCTGCTAAATAAGTCAATTTGAGCACTGTAATGTGGTAGATTCTAATGAAATTTTCTAATTTAAGTGATGTAATATTGATGGGAGCACATTGATGGTGTAGAAATAGAATTATATAAACTATAAATTTCAGATATTCAAGGAAGAGGAAATTAGTTTCTTCTTTGCAAGTAAAAGAACATTTTATAATCCTTTATTCACTTTGATTTTAATCAATCTAGTCAAATCAGTGTGGAATAAATTATGTTTTAGTTATCATTGATACATCATATTAGTGGATTCTGAATCAATTAGTTGGTATTTTCTGTTTTCCATAATACTATAAAAAGTTGGAAAAAACTGTTCCTTTGTGTTAAATATGCTTATAAAGGCATAGAAGTTGCCAAAGGATACTGCTTTATGACAATTATTTTGTAGCCACATAGTTTCAAAAATACGTTAAGACATCAATGTGAAGCATCAGTGAATTCCATCTCTATCATAGTTGGTCCAATTCACAGACAGCTTCACCATTAGTGCATGAATGTACCTCTTTCCTACAATCCTACCAACATTTGTCATTTTATTCTTTTAGTCAGCTATCAATCATAAAAAGTGTGAAGCACTTGATTAGCTTTAATTTGCCATTCTTCAATTAGTAATGATTTGGATTGGATTTCTTCCATAGAATACTACCTGTGAACTTGGAATTATGGGCCGGAAGCTTTTAAATTTTGCATAGTTTGACCCAGGTATACTGTTTCTACATCTATACCTCAAAAAAAAATTTTTTTTATTATAGTAACTTTTTATTGACAGAATCCATGCCAGGGTAATTTTTTTACAACATTATCCCTTGCACTCACTTCTGTTCCGATTTTTCCCTCCCACCCTCCACCCCCTCCCCTAGATGGCAAGCAGTCCTATATATGTTGAATATGTCCTAGTATATCCTAGATACAATGTATGTGTGCAGATCCAGTTTTCTTGTTGCACAGGGAGAATTGGATTCAGAAGGTAGAAATAACCCGGGAAGAAAAACAAAAATGCAAACAGTTTACATTCATTTCCCAGTGTTTTTTTCTTTGGGTGTAGCTGCTTCTGTCCATCATTGATCAATTGAAACTGAATTAGGTCTCTGTCAAAGAAATCCACTTCTATCAGAATACATCTTCATACAGTATTGTTGTTGACGTACATAATGATCTCTTGGTTCTGCTCATTTCACTTAGCATCAGTTCATGTAATTCTCTCCAAGCCTCTCTGTATTCATCCTGCTGGTCATTTCTTACAGAACAATAATATTCCATAACATTCATATACCACAATTTACCCAACCATTATCCAATTGATGGGCATCCACTCAGTTTCCAGCTTCTAGCCACTACAAACAGGGCTGCCACAAACATTTTGGCACATACTGGTCCCTTTCCCTTCTTTAGTATCTCCTTGGGGTATAAGCCCAGTAGAAAGAAACACTGCTGGATCAAAGGGTATGCACAGTTTGATAACTTTTTGGGCATAATTCTAGATTGCTCTCCAGAATGGTTGGATTCGTTCACAGCTCCACCAACAATGTATCAGTGTCCCAGTTTTCCCACATCCCCTCCAACACTCATCATTATTTTTTCCTGTCATCTTAGCCAATCTGACAGGTGTGTAGTGGTATCTCAGAGTTGTCTTAATTTGCATTTCTCTGATTAATAATGATTTGGAACACTCACATGAGTGGTAATGATTTCAATTTCATCATCTGAAAATTGTCTGTTCATATCCTTTGATCATTTATCAATTGGAGAATGGCTTGGTTTCTTATAAATTAGAGTCAGCCCTCTATATATTTTGGAAATGAGGCCTTTATCAGAACCTTTAACTGTGAAGATGTTTTCCCAGTTTGTTGCTTCCCTTCTAATCTTATTTACATTAGTTTTGTTTGTACAGAAGCTTTTTAATTTGATATAATCAAAATTTTTTATTTTGTGATCAATAATGGTCTCTAGTTCGTCTTTAGTCACAAATTTCTTCCTCTTCCACAAGTCTGAGAGATAAACTATCCTATGTTCCTCCAATTTGTTTATAATCTCGTTCTTTATGTCTAAATCATGGGCCCATTTTGATCTTATCTTGGTATACGGTGTTAAGTGTGGGTCCATGCCTAATTCCTGCCATACTAATTTCCAGTTATCCCAGCAGTTTTTGTCAAATAATGAATTCTTATCCCAAAAGTGAGGATCTTTGGGTTTGTCAAACACTAAATTGCTATAGTTGACTATTCTGTCTTGTGAACCTAACCTGTTCCACTGATCAACTAATCTATTTCTTAGCCAATACCAAATGGTTTTGGTAACTGCTGCTTTATAATATAGTTTTAGATCATATACCTCAAAAAATTAAAAGAAACCGGAAGATGACCCATATATGCACAAATTATAGCATCTCTTTTTGTGTTAGCAAAGAGTTGGAAACTGTGAGGTTGTTTGTCAGTTGGGGAATGGCTGAACAAATTGTGGTATAAGATTGTGATCGAATACTGTTACACTAAAATCTAATCAAAACGACCAACTGCATTTTCAAAGAACTCATGATGAAATATGTTGTCTACCTCTGTATTGAGAGCCGATATATTCAGAGTACAAACTGAAATATTTTTCTTTTTCTTTTGGACATGATTGATGCAGGAATTTATTTTACATGACTAGGCATATTTGTATTGGGTTTTGTTTTTTCTTGCCTTAATGGAAAAAAGGAGAGGAAGAAGAAAGAATTCAGAGCTTTAAATAAAATTGAGCTAGATATAAATTTTTAAATGAAATAAAATATAACTGCTTGTTTATATATTCTTTGACCACTTATTAATTGGGGAATGGCTTATATTCTTACATGTGATGTTACTTTTTCCCCCTGTTGTCACTGCTGATTGGATTTTGTTTACCAAATGCTTATAATTATTAAATTGTGGTAGCACAGTGAGCAATTAAAAAAAAACTATCATAGAAAACATGAGACTACAGCTACATAGGTCCCTTTCACAGATTTTTTTGTTTTGTTTCAATAATTCTTATATATTGTTTTTATAATGTAGAAAATGTCTCCCAATATCTTTCCCTTATCTGCTTCTAGAGGACAATCATATATAAAAGAATATTTTAAAATAAAAACAGAAAGGGAAAAATTAGCATAATTAATTAGTACACTGAAAAATATCTGAACAAATATCCAGTGTTCCACATTCTTGGACCTCTTTTTTCTGTGGAGGTATTTTTGAATTTTTTTTGGTATTGGTACTTTACATTGTTGTATGAGTTTCATATATAGTGTGTATTATTTTATTGGTTCCATTTACTTTGCTCTGAATCATTTCATGTAAGCTTTCCTGATTATCCATATTCATCATATTTGTCAATTGTTAGAGCACAGTAATATTACATTAAATTAATGTATTATAATTTTTAAGCCATTCCATAAAATTGAATTGGCATCAATTTATTTCTGTTCTTTGGCCCCACAAAAATACATTGATTTTGTGTGTGTATGTAGAGAGAGAACTTTCTTTTATTATTTATCTTCTTGGAGTATATACCTAGTAATAGAATCTCTAAGTCAAAGAGTTTAGACATTTTAGACATTTTATTTGACTAATTCTGAAATACTTTGCAAAATGGTTGTAGTGATTCTCAGCTCCATCAACAATAAACTAGTCTGCCTATCTTTCAAAAATACTCAACTTCTCTTTTGATAAATCTTTGCCAATTTGCTGGATGTGATGTAAAATTTTAGGGTTGTCTATCTTGCATAGAAAACCCTTATCTGAGAAATTTGACAAATAGTTTCCCTATTTGTCTACTTCCCTTCTTATCCTAGATACATTAATTTTGTTTGTCCATAACTTTTTAGTTTTATATAATTAGAATCATCTATTTTATCTTTTGCAATTCTTTCTTCTGATGGTTAAGAGTATATCTCCCTGTTGCTGTAAAAGGTATAATGTGATCTGTTTCTTTTATCACTGTTTTATAATAGGATCTTAAAGATTAAGATTTACATATTTTAGATTTTTTTAGAGAGCATGATTTGAAATACTGGTGTGAGCCTAATTTTGGCCAGACTGCATTTCAGTTTTTCCAACATTTTTTTTAATCAGATAAAGAGTCCATTTCTAAATAATTCATCTACTCAACTCTTTTTTTTTTTAAACAGGGTCATTCAATCCCCTTGTTACTGTTCTTACTTATTTAATCTATTCAGCGATCTACTTTTTTAAATAGCTAATTATTTTTTGTTAAAGCTTTTTAATTTTCAAAAGATGCATGGATAATTTTTCACCATTAACCCATGCAAAAGCTTGTGTTCCAATTCCCCCCCCCCTTTCTCCCCTAGATAGCAAGTAATCCAATATATGTTAACATGGTAAAAATATATGTTAAGTCCAATATGTGCATACATATTTATGAAATTATCTTGTTGCACAAGAAAAATCAAATCAGAAAGGAAAAAGTGAGAAAGAAAACAAAATGCAAGCAAACAACAAAAAGAGTAAAAATGCTATGTTGTGAACCACACTCAGACCCCAGAGTCTCCTTCTGGGTATAGATGTTTCTCTTCATCACAGCACTACTGGCCTGAATCATCTCATTATTGAGGAGAGCCACATCCATCAGAATTGATCATTGTATAACCTTCTTGTTGCTGTGTATAATCATCTCCTGGTTCTGCTCACTTCTCTTACCATCAGTTCATGTAAGTCTCTCCAGGCTTCTCTGAAATCATCCTCCTGATTGTTTCCTATAGAATAATAATATTCTATAATATTCATATACCGCAATTTATTCAGCCATTTTCCAATTGATGGGCATCTACTCTGTTTCCAGTTTTTTGCCTCTACAAAAAGGATTGTCACAGACATTTTTGCACATGTGGTCCCTTTCTTTCCTTTAAGATCTCTTTGGGATGTATGCCCAGTAGTAACACTGCTGGATCAAAGGGTATGCACAGTTTGATAGCCCTTTGGGCATAGCTCCATATTTTGTAGAATGATTGGACCAATTCACAATTCCACCAACAATGTATTAGTGTCCCAGTTTTTCCACATCTCCTTCAGCATTCGTCATTATCTTTTCCTGTAATCTTAGCCAATCTGTGAGGTGTGTAATGGTATCTCAGAGTTGTTTTAATTTGTACTTCTCTGATCAATAGTGATTTAGAGCATTTTTTCTTGTGACTAGAAATGGTTTTAATTTCTTCATCTGAAAATTGTTCATATCCTTTGACCATTTATCATTTGGAGAATGGGTTGCTTTCTTATAAATTTGAGTCAATTCCCTACATATTTTAGTAATGAGGCCTTTATCAGAACCTTTGGATGCAAATTTTTTTTCCAATTTACTGCTTCCCTTCTAATTTTATCTGCATTGGTTTTGTTTGTACAAAAATTTTTTAACTTAGTATAATCAAAATTATACATTTTGTATTCCATAATGTATTCTAGTTCTTTGACCACGAATTTCTTCCTTCTCCACAGATCTGAAAGTATCCTTTGTTTTTTCTAATTTGTTTATAATATCACTCTTTATGTCTAAATTGTGAATTCATTTCTACTTTATCTTGGTAGAGTCTGTTACCAGTGGGTCAATGTCTAGTTTCTGCCGTACTAGTTTCCAATTTTTCCAGCAATTTTTGTCAAATAGTGAGTTCTTATCCCAGAAGTTGGGGTCTTTGGGTTTATCAAACACTAGATTACTATAGTCAATGACTATTGTGTCTGTGAAACTAACCTATTCCATTGATCAACTATTATAGTTCTAGGTTTTGAAGACTGCTGCTTTATGATGTGATTTTTTTATTTGATACAGCTAGGCAATTTTCATTTGCATTTTTTTTCATTAATTCCCTTGAAATTCTTTTTATATTTATTAAAAATATTTATTTTCAAAACATATTCATAGATAATTTTCAGTATTCATCCTTGCAAAACCTTGTGTTCTAATTTTTTTTCCTTCCTTTCTCCCCATTTCCTCCCCTAAAAGTCAAGTAAACTAGTATGTTAAGCATATGCAATTATTCCTTACATATTTCCACAATTATCGTGGTACATAAGAAAAATCAAATAAAAAATTTTCACCTTTTGTTCTTCCAGATGAACTTTGTTATTATTTTTCTAGCTCTGCAAAATAATTTCTTGGAGTTTAATTGATATGGCACTGAATAAGTAGATTAGTTTATGTAGAATTGCCATTTTTATTTTATTAACTCGGCCCACCCATGAGCACTTGATATTTTTCCAGTTGTTTATATTTGACTTTATTTGTATGAAAACTGTTATGAAGTTGGGTTTACATAGTTCCTGACTTTGTTTTGGCAGGTAAGACTACCAAATATTTTATATTATCTACAGTAATTTTAAATGGAATTTCTCTTTGTATCAATAGATAAATTTGCTGCTGGACTTTGTTGGTAACATAGAAATGCTGATGGTTTCTTGTTATTTTTATTTTATATCATGAAACTTTGCTAAAGTTGTGAATTGTTTCTAGTTGGTTTTTAGTTGATTCTCTAGGGTTCTCTAAGTATACCATCATATTTGCAAAGAGTGATAATTTGATTTTCTCATTATGTATTCGTCATTCCTTTAATCTCTTTTTCTTCTCTTATGGCCAAAGCTAACATTGCTAATATTGAATATAATATAATATATAACATATTGAATAGTAATAATTGCCTCGGCCCGCGAGGCAGTGTGTGGACCCTAGAAGAAAAATCACAAGCAGATTTTCAAATAACCAATTCCCAAATTCCTTTATCATTGTTCTTAAAAACTTAAAGCTTTTACATCAGCAAAAAGACTAGGGGTTGTTTCCAAGACCTGCGCCCTGGGGGAGAAGTTTGTTTCACCTTGAATTCCCTTTTTCCCTTCCAGAATCCAAAGAGTCTTCTATGAACTTCCAAGCCCATTTTGTGCTTTTCTCTGCCTTCAAAGAAGGCCTAGATATTCCATTTAAACTTCTTTTCTTTAAATGTTAGCACACTGCTCTTCTAGATTTTTTTTAACTTTCCAAACTTTCAAATCCCCCTTTTATTTTATTTTATTTATTTCATTTATTTATTTTTATTTATTTCATTTATTTATTTATTTTTTTAATTTCTTCCCTTCTCTCCCTTTTTCTCAGGCTACTGCAGTCAGCCAGAGAAACACATACACACACACACACACACACACACACACACACACACACACGAGAGAGAGAGAGAGAGAGAGAGAGATTTTTCAAACTTCTTGATATTTTCTAAGCCTGCAACACAGAGGCTGAATTCTTATCTTTTACAAACTTGCTAACTTTTAACACAGACACACATGGAGCTCCATTTTACTAAGCACAGTTGCAACAGTGTACTTAAAAATTTTTCAACCAACAAAACAGACAAATCACACAGAACATAGAACACAGTTACAACATTAAACATATAACACATACCCAAAGGATATTTTCCAGCGTCCCAGAAAATACCCATTTCAGAACTTTACCCAGAACAGAACCAGAATAACCAGAACCAGAACCAGATGGGTACGCCAAAAGGCACTCAGACAGACTTACTCTCCCAAATGTCCAATCAATATCATTGTCCACTGTAGGCCTGATTGAAGCTGAAGAACCGCTTCCTTCAAGTCAGCGGAGCTAAAGGCTCTCACTTGGGGAAGCTGAAGAAAAGACATTGAAGCTTTGGGAGGAGGGTCACACAGAATCCTTTTCATTGTTTTTGGGAGCCCAATTTGAGCCTAGAATTGGTGTGCTTAAGGGCACCTTTTAAGAAAGAGGCATTGTCCTGAATTACTTTGTTAACATAAAAATCATTAAAGCAATCTCCAACTCTTTTTCACCTTTTTCTCATCAATGGTTCCTTCCTGTGGGAACCATGGGCAGACATCTTCTAAAAGCTTAAAAATTTTACAAACTCATTTTTTCTTAACCTTTACTCTACGCGTCCTTAATAAATCCTTGAAATCCTCAACAAATCTGTCATGTACACTAATTTCTTCTCTCTCTTTGTATCGAAACCTCTTACCACACCCAGGTCTCTGTTCCTCGGGGCAGGTGGACCCGTGGCGACCTTATTCTCTAAATTCTCCAAATTCTCGGGGACTGCGCAGTTTTCTTATTGAGAGGTTCGATCTAGCAATGGCTACTCCTTTCTCCAAAATCTTCCGGGCCCCACGTTGGGCGCCACGAGGCAGAGTGTGTGGACCCTAGAAGAAAAGAGATAAGGGCAAGAGAAAGGGGACGCGCAAAATGGAGGCAAGACAAATCCATCTGATCAAGCCTCATTTTAATGGGTGCACTAGTACAGATATATATAGCAGTAGGAAAGAAGGCAGGGTTGTACAAACACAGTACAGGGTGGGGGTCCTAGACAAAGGGTTGGTATCCCGCCCAAGGATGAACTGGTCAGATGTTTCTGGTGGCAGGAAGCTCTATGATGTGATTAGGGGATGCCTAGATATCTGCCTATTCAAAGTTAGGATGTGATTAGGAGATTCCTATTCAGGAAGTCTTTGGTATGATGTGATTAGGAGATTCAACCTATTCAAGGTTGGCCTTATGTGGCTGTAGATTAGTGCCAGCTCCCCACAAATAATATAATATATTGAATAGTAATAGTGACAGCGGGAAACCTTTTTCACCCTGATATTACTAGGAATGGTTCTAGTTTGTCCCTATTACATAAGATGCTTATTGATCGTTTTAAATAGATATTACTGATCTTTTTAAAGAAAACTGCATTTAGTCTTATACTCGCTAGTGTTTTTAATTAATAGGATTGATGTTGGATTTTGTCAAATTTTTTTTCTGCATATATTGAAATAATCATATGATTTTTATTAGTTTGGTTATTGTTATAGTCAATTATGCTAATAGTTTTCCTTATATTGAACCAGCCCTGCCTTCCTAGTATAAATCCTATTTGGTCATGGTGTATTATTCTGGGGATGATTTGCTGTAATCTTTTTGCTTATATTTTATTTAAGATTTTTGCATCAGTATTCATTAGGGAAATGGGTCTATAATTTTCTTTCTCTGTTTTGAACCTATCTGGTTTAGATATCAGTACCATGACTGTGTCAGGAAGTTGGTAGGATTCCTTCTTTCCCTATTTTTCCAATTAGTTTGTATAGCATTGGAATTAATTGTTCTTTAAATGTTCGGTAAAATTCATATGTAAATCCATCTGGCCCTGGAGACTTTTTCTTAGGGAGCTGATTAATAGCTTGTTCAATTTCTTTTTCTACAATAGGACTATTTAAGTAATTTGTTTTCTCTGGGTAATCTGGATTACTATTTATCTGGGTACTCTATATTTTGTAGGTATTCATCCATTTTATATAAATTATCAGATTTACTGGCATACAATTGGACAAAATAAGTTCAAATTTTTGCTCTGATTTCCTCTTCATTGGTGCAAAATTCACTCTTTTCATTTTTGATACTAACAAATTTTTTTCTTCTTTCCTTTTTCTAATCAAATAACTAAAGATTCATCTATTTTGTTGTTTTTTTCCCCCATAAAACAAACTTTTAGTTTTGTGTATTAGTTCAATTGTTTTCTTACTTTCAATTTTATTATTCTCCCCTTTTATTTCCAGAATTTCAAATTTGGTATTTAATTGGGGGTTTTGATTTGTTCTTTTTCTAACTTTTTTAGTTGCATGCCCAATTCATTGATCTTCTCTTTCTCTATTTTATGCAAGTAAAGCATCTAGAGATATAAAATTTCCCTTAATAAGTTTTTTTTTACTTTAGTTGAAGCATAATATATTCTGCTTCAGCCTTTTATGTTTACTCTTAAGTTACTCTTAAGTATCAAGGTAAGTTAAGTATTAACTCTGCTTGAAATGAGTTTCTTCTAAACAATTGTAGGATTATAGGATTCTGACTTTTAATCCACTTTGCTATCCACTTCCATTTTATGGGAGAGTTCACCCCATTCACATTCACAGTTAAAATTACTAATTCGGTATTTCCCGTCATCTTATTTACCCCAAATTATACTTTTTTCTTTCCTTTCCTCCTTTCCTCCTCCCCAGAATTTTGCTTCTAACCTAGTGGTCACTTCCCTCAAACAGCCCTCTCCCTTTATAGCCCCTCCCCATTTCTTATACATTCCCCCTACTACTACTGTTTTCCCTTCTCTTAGCCTCCCCCCTTTTTTCCCCTTTCTCCTACTTCCCTATAAGATGAGACAAATTTCTATATTAAACTAAATATGTCTGATATTCTCTCTAGGAGCCAATTCCGATGGAATTAACATCCACACAAAGTTTTCCTCAACTGTAATAGGTTTTTTTTTTTTTGTCTATTCAAAATGTAATTTACCCCATTTTATCTTCCCTTTCCTCTTATTCCAGTCCAATCCGTTTTCCAGTAGTAGCTTCTTATTTATATCATCAAATTAAAGTTAAATTATACCTATGCTCTCTAAGTATACCCTTAACAAATATACATTTCTTAAGAGTTAAACATGTCATCATCCCATATAGGGATGTAAACATTTTAACCTTTAAAAAAACATAGTTTTTTCCTTCCCTCTTTTTTTTTTTTTAACTTTTTATGTTTTTCAAGTTTTGTATTTGAAGATCAAATTTTCTGTTCAGCTCTAGTCTTTTCATCAAAATAAATGAAAATCCCCTACTTCATTGAATGTCCATCTCTCCCTCTCCCCCCCAAAAAAGATAAAGGTTAGTTTTGCTGGGTAGTTGATTTTTGGCTTCAGTCCTAGCTCCTTTGTACTCTGGAATACCAAATTCCAGGCCCTTCAGTCCTTTAAAGTAGAAGCTGCTAGGTCCTAGGTCATCTCAATTGTGGCTCCTTGATATTTGAATTGTTTCTGGCTGCTTGCAGTATTTTCTCCTTGATCTGATAATTTTAAACTTTAGCTATGATATTCCTTGGAGTTTTCATTTTGGAGTCTTTTTCAGGGGGTGAGCAATATATTTTTTCAATGGCTATTTTACACTTTGGTTCTAGGAAATCAGGGCAGTTTTCCTTGATGATTTCTTGAAATATGTTGTTCTTGGCTCTCTTTTTCATTGTGATTTTCTTAGCTTGTCTCTCCTGGATCTATTTTCTAAGTCAGTTGTTTTTAATGATGAGTATTTTGCATCATCTATTTTTTTCAATTTTTTTTTTGTTTTGTTTGATTCTTTATGTCTCATTGAGTCATTCATTCACTTAATTTGTTCAATTCTAATTTTTAGTGAATTATTTTCTTCATTTAGCTTTTTAAAAATCTTCTTTTGTATTTGTATTTGACTGATTGAACTTTTAAATGAATTGTTTTGTTAATTGGATTTTTTCCCATTTCAGAAATTGTTTTTCAGGGAGTGGTTTTGTTTTCCATTTCATCAAAACTATTCTGAAAGGAATGATTTTCTTCAGATAATTTCCATGTTCCCTTTTCCAGAGCTCTCAATTCCTTTCCCCATTTTTTCTAATTCTTTTAAGATCCTTTTTGAATTTGTGAGATAAGAGACCAACTTATATCACCCTTTAGGGCTTCACCTGGAGACATTTTGCCGTTAGTGTCCTCAGGGTCTGAGGTCTGTTCTTTCCTGTCTCTATAAAAGCTATTTATGGTCAGGGCTCTTTTTGTTTTTTTGCTAATTTTTGAAGGTTGAGGTCTGGTCTTAGGGCAAAGGGGAGACTGCCCCCAGTTTCCTGTACAGACTGCAGCTTTGCTCCCAGCTTCCTTTTGTGCTAAGTGGGCGTGGCCAAGCCCTGTGTTATTCCTCGGGTTCAGGGGCTCACTATTATTTGCCTTCTGTAGTTGTGTTGGAAGTCTCACAGCTAATCTGCGGATCCACTGGCCTCTGAACCAGGGCTGAGTAGCCAGGGCTGCCTTATTTTGGCTATGAGCCTCTTGCTAGATTCTCCCAGCCCAGGGTCTCCCTACACTTCACTGCACTGGGCCTGTGCCAGCCCGCAAGACTCTCTCCTCCCCTCACTGCCCAATTGAGACAGTCCTTTCCTGAAGTTTGTCTAAAATATCTTCTTCCAGAATTTGTTTCACTCCAAATATTTGTGGGTTCTGTCCCTCCAAAACCCACTTGGAGGCTTGATCTGGTGTTGATCTGAGGGAGGCCAGGAAGAGCTCAGGCAAGGCCTGTTTACTCTGCCATCTTGGCTCTATTTCCCCCTTTTTTATATACCAATAAGAAATGGTTTTGATGGCTGCAGTTTCATAATACAGTTTGAGCTCTGGAAACACTGTTCACTCTTACCAGTCTTCATACTGCAAGTTTTCATTATTTATCTGGATCTTTTGTTTTCTAAATGGATTTTATTAATATTTTATCAAGTCCTACAGAGTGTCCCTTTACTAATTTGATTGTTTTACTACTAAACTGCCATTGTTATTATATTATGTTGGCCCATTTTTGAGCACTGACTATTCCTCTACCTGTTTAAACTGTTTTTTATTTCTTTAAAGGGATACTTTAAAATTGAAATTATACAATTGTTTTATGGGCCTTAGTTGATTGGCTCCCAAACATTTTATGTATCTTCTAGTATTTGGAATAGATTTCCATTTCTACTGTTGCTTAAAAGATGATGTTGTTAAAAGAAAAATTATATTGATTTTTGTGGGATTTTTTTTTGGTAGTTTGCAATTTTTCTGAAATTATAGTTTCCACTGGTATCTATGCTAATTTTCTGGATTTTTTTATGTAAATCATTGTCATCAAAAAATAGGAATAGTTTTATGTTCTTCTGGTCTCTCTTTATGCCATTCTCTTGGTTTTTTTAGCTAGTATTTCTAGAATTATATCAAATTATAATGGGATGATTGGTCATTTTTCTTAATTCCTCTGTTTATTAAGAAAAGTTTAGTGTATTTTCATTGTATATGATGCTTGCTTAGATTATAGGTAGAGCTTTTTATGGTATTTAAATAAAACCCTCAATGCCTAGACTTTGTAGGATTTATAGCATTAATCAATGTTATGCAACAATACTGTATGATGACCAGTTCTGATGGACCTGGCCATCCTCAGCAACGAGATCAACCAAATCATTTCCAATGGAGCAGTAATGAACTGAACCAGCTACGCCCAGAGAAAGAACTCTGGGAGATGACTAAAAACCATTACATTGAATTCCCAGTCCCTATATTTATGCCCACCTGCATTTTTTATTTCCTTCACAAGCTAATTGTACAATATTTCAGAGTCTGATTCTTTTTATACAGCAAAATAATGTTTTGGTCATGTATACTTATTGTGTATCTAATTTATATTTTAATGTATTTAACATCTACTGGTCATCCTGCCATCTAGGGGAGGGTGGGGGTAAGAGGTGAAAAATTGGAACAAGAGGTTTGGCAATTGTTAACGCTGTAAAGTTATCCATGCATATAACCTGTAAATAAAAGGCTATTAAATAAAAAAAAAAAATCAATGTTACGGTTTGTCAAAGGCTTTCTCTGCATCTATTGATATAAATATATGGTTTTAGATGTTTCTGTTATTGTGATTAATTTTGTTCATTGTTTTTCTGATATTGAATTATTTTTGCTCTTGGTCATTATATATTATTTCTTGGATGCCTTATAGAATGTTTGATAAGATTTCATTTAAATGGTGAATCAATATTCATCAATAAAACTAGTCTGCTTTCTTTGCTTTATCTTTATTCACATATTTAGCACAATATTTGTCTAATAGAATGCTTAATTTTTGAGAATAATTTGTGTAGTAATGGCACAAATTCTTTTTTAGCATTTTTATAGAATTCTTTTGTGCGTTCATCAGAGGCCAGGAGTCACCCTCCCCTTTGGTAATTTAATTACTTCTAAAGCTATTTATTTTTCTGAGACTGGATTATTTAAAATGTCTGTTTGCTCTTCTATTATTTTGAACGTTTTTTCTTATTTTTGCTAGGATGGATAGTAGGTTCTGATAATACTTTTTCTCATTTTCTTATTATTTCAATTTTCTCATTATTTTGTTAATTTGATTTTCTGCTCTCATTTTTAAAAATCAAGTTGACTTTTAATTTTGTCAATCTTGTTACTCTTTTTTATAACGTATAACTTATCTGAGTAATTTTATTAGCTTATTAAAATTAACATTCACATTAAAATAAGTTAAGTAATTTATTTAACATATCACTTATAATAACTTTTTATTCTTGTTTGTGTATTTACATTTACTATTAAATATTCAAAAAATTTAAGAGAATTATTGAGACAAAAAATAGAGGCTCAGATGTAAAGATTAAGAAAGGCACATAAAAATGTGCCTTTTCACATACTAAATCTTTTCACATACTAAAGTCAATGCACATTATTTTTTTTTATTTTTTTTTTTTACTAGAGCATGTATTTATTTGTAGCAGTAAAGAGGGGATAGGGAGTTTGATTTAACAGGAAAACTAATTACTCTTTTAGATGACTTCCACCCTCCAGCTGAGTAAACTCTCTCTTTATGTTAAGGCTTCCCTTTGGGTATACTTAACTATACAGAGAGTATGAAAAACAAGCTTTTTTTTCTGAATTACTTGAGGAGTTTCTGCAGCTATAGGGAAATCTAAGTGAGCCAAAACCAAAATTAACAACACAGTGCAAGTGTAACATTTCACATCTGTAGCACCTCCTTCCCATACTCCTATGGCAGAATCAATAGAGTCTCAGAGTTATGAGAGATCTCAGAAGTCATCTAGCCTGACTGCTCTTTCAAAAGGGTTTTCTACAAGAGTGGTGACAAACTCACAGAAAAGGGGCTGCTGATCGAACATAAAGACATCTGTCCCCTACATATTGATTTGTTTATAAAATGTAATATTAACTGTGTTTTACTGCATTTTTATGTTCATCCCAGTTCCAATAAAGCACTTAACTGAGGAGGAATATAGTATATTCTAAGGCAGAGATCCTCAAACTACGGCCTGTGGGCCAGATGCGGCAGTTGAGGATGATTATCCCCCTCACCCAGGTCTATGAAGTTTCTTTATTTAAAGGCTCACAAAACAAAGTTTTTGTTTTTACTATAGTGAGGCCCTCCAACAGTCTGAGGGACAGTGAACTGGCCCCCTATTTAAAAAGTTTGAGGACCCCTGTATAATAAGGCATTGCCATTTTGCATAGCTGTAATTGTAATTTTCCCCCCATTTCATGGATCAGGATTAAGAAACAAAGAGATTAAAGATTTTTAGGCTACACAGAAATCCCACAGGTATATATCATGTTTTCTTTTTTGTGTATCAATTATATACATGAAATTATGCAAAATATATTTCCATGTTAATCGTGTTGTCAAAAAAAGCAAAAAGGTAAAAAATTATACTAACATTTGCACTTAGAGTTTATTCATTCTCTCTTTGAAGATGGGTGATATTTTTCCTTATAGCTCCTTTGGAGTTATTTTGAATCATTGTCCTGTTTAGAGTAGCTAAATCCTTCCCAGTCGTTCATCCTTACAATATTGCTTTACCATGTGTAATATTCTCCTGGTTTTGCTACTTCACTTTGCAGCAATTCATATGATTCTTTTCAGGCTTTTCTGAAACCATCCTGTATGTCATTTCTTAGAGCACAATAAGATTCCATCACAATTATATATCACAACTTGTTCAGCCATTCCCTAGTTGATAGCCACATCCTCTCAATTTTCAGATTTTTGCCACCATAAAAAAAGTTGCTGTAAATATTTTTGTACTGATAGATTCTCTGGCCTTTTATACTCTTTGGGATAGACATAATATTATTATTTTTGAGTCAAAGAATATATATGCACAATTTAATAATCTTTTGAGCTTACTTCCAAATTATTTTCTGGAATGTTGGGCCAGCTCACTATTCCACCGGCAGTACATTAGTATCTCAGTATTTCCACCTCCCTATCAGCATTTGTCATTTCCATTTTTTTGTCATGTTAGCCAATCTGATAGATGTAAGGTGGTTCAGAGTTGTTTTGATTTCCATTTCTCTAATCATTAGAGATTTAAAGCATTTTTTCTGTATGACTATAGATAGCTTTATTTTCTTTATTGAACACTGTTCACATCCTTTGACCACTTATTAATTACGGAATGACCCTTAAAAAAAGAAAGCAAAAAACTTTGGATCAGTGCCCTATATATTTAAGAAATGATTGCTTTATTAGAAAAACTTGCTTTAAAAACTTTTCCAGTTTCCTGCTTTCCTTCTAATTCTGAGTTGCATTGGTTTTTATTTGTGCTAGCTCTTTTTAAATTCATGAATAAAAATAATCTATTTTCCTTTTTGTTATCCTATCTCTCATTTAGTCATAAATTTTTTTCTTCTCCACAGATCTGACAGGTAAAATTTTCCATCTTCTCTTAATTTGCTTATATCACTCTTTATGTATAAATGATGTATTCATTTTGATCTTATTGTGATATATGGTGTAAGATATTAGATTATGAATAGTTTTTTTCCAAACTATTTTCTTGTTTTCCCAATAATTTTTGTCAGATGCTAAGTTCTTACCCCAAATCTTGGAACTATATCAAATACTAGATTATTGTAGTCATTTACCATTGTGTGTTATGTACCTAAATTATTCCACTGATCTGCCATTCTATCTCTTAAAAAGTATCAAATTGTATGATACTTACCTCTTTATAATATCATTTGAAATCTGGTGTCATTAGACCATTTTCGTTCTCATTCTTTTTTCCATCTTTTTTTTTCCCCTGAGGCAATTGGGGTTAAGTGACTTGCCCAGAGTTACACAGCTAGGAAGTGTTAAGTGTCTGAAGCCAGATTTGTCATTCTCATTTTTAAAAATTGGTTCCTTATTTTTGACCTCTTGTTCTTCCAAATGAATTTTGTTATTATTTTTCTTAGCTCTGCCAAGTAATTCTTTGATAGACTGATTGGTATAACAATGTATAAGAAGTTAATTTAGGTAGAATTGTCACTTTTTTTATATTGGCTCAGCCTATCCACAAGCATCTCCCCTAGATGGCAAGTAATACAATATATGTTAAATGTGGTAGAAATATATGTTAAATTCAAAATATGTATACATATTTATACAGTTATCATGCCGCACGAGAAAAAAAGAGAAGCAAAACAAAATGCAAGAAAACAACAAAAAAAGAGTCAAAATGCTATGTTGTGCTCCCATGGTCCTCTCTCTGGGTGTAGATGGCTTTCTTCAGCACTGAACAGCTGAACTGGTTTGAATCATCTCATTGTTGAAGAGAGCCACATCCCAAATGGGGACATTTTCAATGCTATGAATAAGTTCACTTACTTTGGGAATATACTTTTTAGTGCATCTTTGGTGGTCTGCTCACATTGTTCAAATGTCAAAAGTACATTTGCTTCAAAAACTATTTAATGGAGAACTTACACAAGCACTCACATAAAGGTCAGAAGAAGCACTAAAATGCATACTCTCAAGGTCTCTCCAAAGGATTTTGGAATTGCTTATGACATGTAAGAGACCCTGGCACAGGACCTCCCAGTATGATGTGCCCACATCAAGGAAAGTGTTGTACTCTTTGAGCAAAGCACAATTACAGTAGCTCAGAAGAAAGGTGAGATGGGCAAATTTGTAGCTATCTCTACTTTAAATGTTCATATGGACTATTTGTGCCCAACCTGTGATGGATCCTTCTGAGCTTACATTGTTATAATCAATCATAGTTGGATACACACTTTATCTTGACACCAACATAGTGTGTCATTTTAGTCCTTTTCAAGAATGAAGGAGAACAGCCTTTTTAATAACTTTTCAAGATGTCTGTCAATTCTCAGTGTTTATTAAGTTCAGATTTGCAGGATGTGTTATTTTCAGTTGTATCTTGAACTGAATCTATTTTATGTTTTATAGTGGGTGCAGAATAGTTATGTGTAATTCACATTTCTCTTTCTTATATCTCCTTATTTCATGTTTCTCTGGTTGCTTGCTGAATTTATTGTTTGGCACCATAATTGTTAAATTTAACTATTTGTATCTTGGAGTTTGTTTACATAAGTTTTTAGGTTTTTTGCTTTTTTCTATAGGTGAGCTATAGATTCTTTTGATAAATACATTTTTTTATATTCAGAAGTTCTGGTTAGTTTTCTTACATTGTAGTATTCAAGTTTTTTGACTTGCTCTGTTTTGGGAGATTCATCTGGGTCTTTAAGGTGTCTTTTCACGTTGTGAGCTCAATATGTTTTGTTTTTATAGAGATCATGTGTTCTTTTAACATTATTGCTTTCTGCCTTTCTTCTGTGTAATTGTATTTTCTTTAATTTTTATGCATTTTTATTCCTAGTCTTTTTTGTCTCTTTGGAGAACCATGGATTCAAAATGTTCTATTCTGCTACCTGTTTCTGCTATGTTGGTCATAAATACTCCCATATGCTCTCTCTACCCCTCCATCCCTCCTTCCCTTTCTTTCTTCTCCTTCCCTTCTTTTCTTCTTAGAAATACAGAGTCTTGTGCCTCATTAGGTGTTGGTTCACATTCCTCTATCTTGCAATATTTATTGATTCATTTAGATATCTTGGAAGTCAGCTTTCTGTAAATATTAACATGTTCTCTGTTAATTTATTTGATATGTTTAAGATTCAAATTGAGTTTTCTTTCTATTGACAGCTTTGGCAGTTTCTAATTTCTTCCCCTTAAATCTTTCACTTTTTGATTCTTTCCTCTTTGATGGAAGGTTCACTTGAGGCTTAGACTTCAAAGCTGTCTCAGTCTCTTCCAATGCTGAAATATTTTCCTGCCTCAGTCTCTACACTAAGCAATTTTTCAAGAGGAAAAAAATTGGATGCTAGTTCTCTTTCCTTCAGGAAAAATAAAACAAAACAAAAACAGTTTTTGTTGTCCTTAGTTTCTGTGATTTGCCTTAGTTCTTTCTGAACTATTTAAGCATTTCTCACACTATATAACAGAACCATGTCATCATCTCCTGCCTCGTAGCATTTTCACTGGCTACCATAACCTTTTCCCTTTGCATTCCTGCCTCCTGGTTCCCTGGTTTTCTTCAAATTTTAGCTCAAGTGCCACTTTTTTTCAGGAAACTCCTTAATCTTTGTGACTACTTCTAATTCATCTTGCAAATAAGTATTTTTACTTAGTTGTTTACATTTTATTTCTCCTCTTAGACTGTGAATACCTTGAGATCAGGAAATAGTGTATTTGTTTTATGTTTGGTTTGTTGGTTGCTTTTTTGTTTTTGTTTTTTGCTTTTTTTTGTATTCCTGGCACAATGTCTAGCATATAAGTGCTTAATAAATGCTTGTTGACTGACCAATTTATATTTGTCTTCTGTTGCCTTGCTTTATATCCTTTGCATGTCAGGAAAAAAATCTTAAGTAAGTTGGTGAGTTCTCTATTCATCTATGTCATTCTTTTTAGATAAATCTCACTTTTTATCATTAATGAAACTATGTGCCTCTGTGGTTTTAGAAGGTCATTGTTGAGTTTCTACTATTGTTCATTGGCTGATTTTCCCTGAAGCATTCTTTCTTTGTGGGATTTTACTCATCTAAAACCAACAAAATACAGTTTTCCAAATCAAGGATGCATATCAGTATATCAGTATATTTCCTCTTTTATCAAAAATTCTAGGAGAGAAAAGTCACTTCCCCCCCAGGTTCCTATCACGTCACATTTTATTTTCACTTTCAAAGATGAGCTGCAACACATCCTACAACCAGCTCATCTTTGAGAGTGAAAATAAAATCTCATATAGAATTTTGCCTTGTTGGTCCCTCCATCTTTTGAAAGCTTCATCACTAAGGTGGGCCAAGAAGTTTTTAACTGCTCGGTTTGGGCAGTGAAGAGATCCCAGGCAGCTTACTGGACAACTGCAGTCCCTTGTCACAACAGCATCATGACTCCTTTGTTTCCCAGGTGCTTCATCTGTTTCATCTTTCTGTCTGTTTTCTGTAGTAATCTCTGGTAACAAACTCACTTCTACTTCTCCCTCTTTGAAAAGTCATTGAAAGCTTTTCAATGATTCCTCATGACGTTTTTGTTGTTCTGTCCTTTTGGTCATATCTGACTCTTCATGACCTCATCTGGCGTATTTTTGGCAAAGGCTACCCAAGTGGTTTGCTATTTCCTCCTCCAGCTCCATTTATAGATGAGGAAACTGAGAAAAACAGGGTCACACAGCTACTCACTGAGGACAGATTTGAACTCAGGAGGATGAGTCTTCCTGACGCAGGAAGCTGCCCCTCACAGGAGATTACCTTCTTAATATTCAATACTGACCTCTACTTTTCCCTTACTGTTTCTTTTGAATATAATAATTCAGATCCATAGTCCAAATATGAGTGCCAAACCACTAAGTCTTCATGATATCTATAGAACCTGATTTGGCTTCTTAAGTCAGGACCTGTATTTCTTCTTGATTGTCATTTAAACTTTGGACATTGGTGTGTAGACATTTGAAACTGGGTTTTACTGTTGGATGTTATATCCTGTGAACTTATTCATTTATGTATTTATTTAATATATGTATTTATTTATTGTGATTTTTTTTTTAGCTTAGGAAAAACTATTCAAAACCAAAAACACAGCACTCCCCCCAAAAAGATTGCACTTCAGGAAGAACACTGATAAATTGGAGAAAAATCTAGAAAATGGCAACAAGAATGTTGAAATGCCTCAAAATCATACCACATGATGATGAATTGAAGGAGTTCAGGACATTTAATGTACAGACAACTTGGTGGGAGATATAGTAGCTCTCCTCATATATCTGTAGGGTTTTTACAAGGTAGAGGAATTATGTGTGTCTACCAGAAGGTAGAACTAGAAGCCATGGGTGGAAATAACAAGCTGGATGTAAAGAAAACTTTACTAAAAGAGGAAACTATCAAAGAGTGGAATGGCTTCTCTTCATTGGCAGTCGTAACTGGAAGTCTTCAAGCAAAAGTCAGATGACAGTTTAATTGATATGTTGTAGAAGGGTTTCTTTTTGGAATATTAGTTGAAGCAAGTAGTTTCTGTAAGTTCCCTTCCAATTTTGAGATTCTGTGACTGTCTCTTCCATCACTATTAACCAATGTTGTTTTAAAATTACATTTCCCAGTAATAAATTATAAAAGGTTATTTATGTCTTCTTCCAATAAACAGTTTTCCAAATCTCAAATCTTGCATAATACTCAGAAAAGAAGGCAAAATAGTATTTTACAAGAGTGAGAATTCACTAAACTACAATGTGAACTTTTGATGATGGTTATTTTTAAAAATTGCTTAAAATTAAGTAATTTTAAAACAACTAAAACATTTTGTGAGTAATTATTAAAATACCTCCAGATAAAGGTCATTTTATCTACAGAAAGCAATACAAAATCCATACTACAGAACTATTAAGGGATGAAGATGATGTAAAAAATTGACTGGGATTCCCAAACAATACGGCTCTAGGCTTCTAAGCTTCAGAATAAACTCAAATTTCCTTAGCTTGTTGGACAACCAGGCTTACTGGCTATCTAAATGAAATTACTTAGGAGAATAACAGTTTTCATTTGTACTGATATTACATATTGTTTTCCTCTCACAAAGGCAGAATGATAATTTATTAGGCATATTATAGAGCAGTTTCTTTTTTGGGAGGTATAGGTTTGTATTTTAATATTTCCAGAAAGAATATCAAGTATATAACTTTCTATTTTGAACAAACCAATAACATCAACTCTTTATAAAGTGCATCATTTCTAAACAGATTATAAGTGCTCATGGCACACAAGAAAACTTCTTTATTCTTGGCAGCATATGATTTTAATAAAAGTGCATTCCCTAAGAAAATGAACTACATTCATGAACTGAATAAAATATTCACTGCTTTAGTAATTGTGCTGCATCCTTACACCTGCTTTCTGATTACCTGATGAGCCATTTATACTACAAAATAGTATGTGCATCAATTAATCATTTTTTCTTTTGCTAAGTCAACAAGCTTTTGATTCTCCAAAATTTTAAGAGGATGAAAAAAATAGATTTTATCATAAAGCACTCAGCTTCTGTTTGTGCCTTCTAAATGCAAATTTAATCACCTACTGTGTGTAAAGTGTATTGGACATGTGTGTTACACTAGCTTTGAGGACTGTTTTATCATGTGATAGACACATATTAAGCTTATATTGCTTTTGAAAGCTTGCGAAATTTTCACATCAACTGTTGTATAGATATAGTTAATTTTTTCAACCCAGTCCTAATAGGAACCAGCAATGCTCCCTGAATCTGAAGTTTGCCTATACTGCTTTTCTATGTATTATGAGTCATTGGAATGTTCTTTAATAGTGGAAAGAAGAACACATGATAGTTGCCACTGGCAAGTCTAAAGGAATAGTCATGGATAAGAAAGAAAGTAAAAGTGAGACAAAGAAAAAAAGGGATAGAAAGAGGTAAAAATGACAGGAACTAGCACCACTAATGGCTTCGGATTACATTTAATTGTATTAGCACTATAGCTCTTCTCTCTCTCTCTCTCTTTTTTAATTAGACAAAAAAGAATTGACTTGTTTTTACAATTCAGTATTTTATATTTCATCACCTACTTGCCCACATAAGCCAGAAGGTACAGTCTATAAATGTCAACTTTATGTAGGCTTTCAGCACCCTCTTTGTAGCAGATGACTTCACTATAACATTTGTAGCACATATCTTTACTATATAATATAAAGTGTGAATGAAGAATTGAACCAAATCACTTTTTTTTGATATCCTAATAAATTAATAAATGATCCATCACATATTGAAACCTAATGGATTTGCAATCGTTATGGTGAGGTGTAGGGATCGTGGCAGGAATATGGGTTGGTCTCCTAGTTCTCCAAAACACCAAGTTAGGGGCAGGTTCGCCCTAGAAATGCTACACAAAAGGCTGTGATAAGAAAAGGCACTTTATTAAAGAGAGAAAGACACTAAGATGTTCTCTTAGTGGGCAATGTCAAAGAATTGCAAAGAGACATTTTCTCAGGGCTTACTTATATACAGAAACAAAACAATTTGGGCTTTGCATCTGAAAGGAACATACTTGAGATAGGGTGTGGGAAGAGAGTCTTTCCCAGGGAATGCCGATGCTCTTCTGGACGAGGCTGTATTGTCCTCATCAGTTATGTCTCCATTTTTGCTAAGTTTAAAACAACGCTTGCTGTTTCCAGAAATACACTTACATCAGTTGTTGCTTCTAAGTATTTTACCATCAAGATTTTTTTCTCATGCAATTAAAATCTTTGTGTTAACTAATTTTTGTCTTTTTCATATAAATTTCTTTGCCACTGCTTATTTATTTTGAACTTGATAAAATCAATAAATGTGAACATTTTGATATACAAGGAACAGAAAAATAGAATGATATATGAACCTGTAAATCTTTACTATATACAGTGATTTTTAGTTTTTCCATTAGATTGTGAGCATCTTGAGGACAAATAAGTATTAGATGTTTTTTGACTTGAAAAAAATACTTTTCCAGTTCATTGTGTCTCTACTTGAATTTATGCAATTCAAGATTGCATAAATAAGAAATATTGTGGAGTATAATGTTTATCATTATCCCAAAATTTGAGTTGGAAGGGATATCAATGGTCAGTGAGTCCAAATCATATTTGGGAAAAAAAAAAACAAAAAAAAAAAACCTTTCTATAGTATACCTATTGAATGATCATCCAGCCTTTGCTTAGACATCTCCAATGAGAGAAGTCCCACTATTTAGCAAAATAGCCCACTTCACTTATAGTTCTAATTATTAAGAATTTTTCCTAACATCAAACCTAAGTTTGTCTCTGCTTCTAATTTTGACCTCTAAATAAAAAAGTAGTGTTTGCAACTGATCTTTTAAAATATTTATTTTCTGATAATAATCAATAGTAAAACCAAGGAAGAGAACTCTGGATAAAGCATTTTCTCCCACTTTGCCTTGTCTTTTGGTTCTGCTTTTAATTCCCCTCTGTATTGTCTGAACTTATGGGCCAAACATCAGTCCTTCAAATGCATGCAGATAACTAACACATTCTCCCCAAGTCTTCTCCAGACTAAACATACAAAAAACTAAATGCAAATGTGATCCATCTCAGGGAGAGTAGAGTATTCAACTCCTTCCCCCACCCCCACCCCCATCTTCTGTTTGTTAAGTTAGCTGGGTTTTTTTTTTAACCTATTGGGAAGGCTTTAATTTATCCCTATGAAATTCCATCTTATTAAATTTGGCTTACTATTCTATTCTGTCCAGATCTTTTGGGAGTCTTACTATTATCCTGTGGCTTAGCTACTCTTCTCAACTTCATATCATCTCCAAATTTGATAAATGTCCCAATGCCTCTGTCTGAGACATTCATTGATCTAAACGAATTCTGAGTTAGGCTTCTGTTTAAGTTAATTTTCCCATCATTTTCAATATTTTTTTATTTTCTACTAAATAATAGAAACTAAAGGCAACCCCATGACATTTCTGATTTGGTAAAAGTTATATTCTTTAAATCTGCCTTTTATTAATCTTTATTTTTTGGTAATGAGAGATGGTGAAAAGTGGAAAAAAATAGGATTCTATGAATAAAGATATTTTCTGCTTTGTCTTATCTTTTAGTTGTTCTTTTAATACCTCTTAGTATCATCTGAGATGTACTGAAATAGCAAAAGGTGGCATTATACATGGCTCAGCTGGCTCACTGCACCATGTTATAATTATGACTACTTGTGATATCTAAAAATTAAAAGTTTAAAAAGATGCCTGTAGTGCTCTTAAAACACGGCTGAGAGTGCCACTAGAAGTGAATGCATGAGGCAGTACTATATTTAATAATTTAGGGAGCAGACTAGAAATTGATCTTAAGTGTGAATAATGTTGATGTTGAAATTTATATCGGGATCCCTTTAATTCAACTATGTGTATTTTTGTACTTTAGAAACATGAAATAAAATCCTATGTAAGAATACAATATAATTACATTAGTAATTTGTCTTCCTGAGCTGTTTAACATTTTAAATGACTTGTTTAAAGAAGTAGATGGCACACTCCTCAGATTTGCCGACAACACAGAGCTGAGAGGGATAGCTAACATCCTACATGAAGTGGCCAACTTCTGTTTTGAAGCTGGGCCTTTTTCATCAAGGAAGAGGTTATTCTAGCCCATTGAAACCAGAAACATTCCAGCTGCCTGTGCCAAGTGCTAGTGGCGAGGTTCTCAGAATTGCAAGGGCCTCAGAGGCCATTTAGTCCAACCCTTGTCTGAACAAGAAGCCTCTACAACATACCAAAGAAGGGCTCACAAGCCCTTGCTCCAGTTTCCCAGCAAAGTGTGGATGGCTTTGATGTGGGAAAGATTCCAATCTTTGATTCCCAACCCCCCTAGTTAATGTAAATTACCCTTTGACTCACAAATCCTGGTCCCTTTGAATTCCAATAGAAGGTCCGGACCTGTCCCAGCCCCACCGGGATCTGAGCCAACTTTGGGGCTACACCCCAAAGCCCCTCGAGCTAAGTCTCCGACTTAAAAGGACCACACTGGGAACCCCTCTTTGCAGAGATTCCAAACATGGCAGCCATGTGAGGACCCTCTGTCCACTGGACCCTCTGTCCAGTGCCCTCCTTGTCTCTACTTTCACCTATCTCCTACTTCTAAACTCAATAAACCTCTTTTATCAATCTAGCTCCCTGGGCCAATAAATGCTTTTATTGGGAATTCCGCGCTGCTACTAGACCTCATATACCGCCGTATCCTTGCGCGGAATCCAAGGGGGTTGCAGGGGATCTCTGTTTGACTCCCTGTACCCCAAACCTGCCATTAGACCTTAACTAACCCTAATTTCATTTAGGTACCTCAAATGTAGACCTCAACATGTGATCTACACCTCATTTGGTTCCTGACCTCAACAGCTTATATTACAGTGAGGGTTTTGGGGTATGTGACTTGGATTACCTGGATTTTGGCTAGAGACTTACCAATTTTCATATCACCCATCTGATTAAAGGGAGAATCCACATTTTCCCATACCTGCCTAAGCAAACATGGCAAACAGAAATGTACCCATTAACCTAAAATTGAGGATTTCACTTACTATCTTTGATTAGATTTTGGCCTGGTTACAACTTTGAGATAGATTTTCCACACAGGTTGATTTCTGGAGGAGGAAGTAGAAAAGGAGAAACATCTTGGGCCTTAAAAGATCATTGGTTATTAATATAAGAGAAGTAATTATTTCTCACAATACACGTTAAAGAAATGGAAACTAACAATCTGAATTCCCAGGAGTGGCTACTGATTTTCTTTTTAAAGGGAATTAAAAAAACACTAATGCTAAAGGTGTCTTTCATCTCACCAATAAAAGATGTAAAGATGACAGCCATCCTACCAGAAGAAAGTACTTTTCCTTCAATCATTATGGATCAGTTGTTTATATATATATATTTTTTTCTTCTTTCATTTTATTGACATAATGCAGAAAGTAAACAACAAGCAACACATAAATATAATGAAAATATCAAGGCTTTTCTTTGGGGAGGCTCTATATTTTTTGTTTTTTAACTTCCAAGAGCCATTGTTAACCTTAGAAAATATTCCCTAAGTGTACATTGTGTAAAAATTATCCATTATGTAAATAGATTCTGGGTCAATCTCCATTTTGTTCAGTTTCTAATACTTTTCTTTTTTTTATTTACAACATATATGCATGGGTAATTTTTCAGCATTGACAATTGCAAAAACTTTTGTGCCAACTTTTCCCCTCCTTCCCACCCCTTCCCCCCCTCCATGGCAGGTTGACCAATATGTTAAATATGTTAAAGTATAAATTAAATACATAAGCATATATATATATACACACATATATATATATATATTTTTTTTAAGCCAAAAAACACTAACTATATGATTGTAATGAAATATTACTGTGCTGTATAAGAAACGATGAGCAGGCTGATTTCAGAGGGGAAAAAAACTTTGAAAGATATAAATTAATGCAAAGTGAAGTGAGTAGAACCAGGAGAATATTGTACACAGTAACAGCAATACTGTATGATGATCAATTGTGAATGACTTAGCTGTTCTCCACAATACAGTGATCCAAAGTACTTATGATGAAAAATGCTATCCATTTTCAGAGAAAGAACTGATCTGAACTCAGACTCCATTTTTCATGTTCTATATTTTTTTTGTGTGTTTTTCCTTTGGATTTGTATCTTCTTTTATAACATGATAATTGAACATGTAAAACCTATATCAAATTGCTTACTGTTTCAGAGAGGGGAGAGGTAAGGGAAGGAGAAAACAATTTGGAACTCAAAATTTTTTTAAAAATGTTAAAAATTGTTTTTACCCGGGAATTGGGAAAACAAAATATTATTTAAAAAAAACCCCCAAAGATATCCATTAGTGAAGTGTAAAGGGGAAATGTGACATAAAGAAAAAGTATCAGGAAATGAAAATAAAAATAGACAAAAAAGAACACTGGACAGAAAACCTGATTTCAAATCTGCTTCTGTTTGAGCAATTCATTTAAAGTTTTTGAACTTCAGTTTTTTAATCTGAAAATATATTTGCACTATTCATTTTACATTTTCTTAGATAAAAGTATTAGAGATCATAAAGCACCAAAAATGTGGATTGTAATTTAATTGCAATATGCATTGAAGACACAGGCCAAGTCTAAATGGGCCCCTGATTCCACAGTGATGTATCTTTTAATGCCTTTAGTTATATGACAAGAAAGCCAAATCAAAAGATAGCAACTCCATTCGTAACTTGGTTTTAACTTTGCCCCCTTGGTCATACTCAAATTTTGGGACAATCCACTTGCCTTTCAGAGAGAAAAAGTTGCCTAACTTTTTTGGGGGGAGGTAAATGAAGTTGGGGAGAAAAAGGATATATTTTCTGTTTCAACTTTGCCCCCTTGGTCAGACTCAAATTTTGGGACAATCCACTTGCCTTTCAGAGAGAAAAAGTAGCCTAACTTTTTTGGGAGGAGGTAAATGAAGCTGGGGAGAAAAAGGAGATATTTTCTGTTGATATTTGATTTCTGATAGCCATCTGATATTTTCTACTATTTCTCTATTGTGTTCTTTAACTCACCATTTCTTTAGGACTTGATTATGTAATCTTCAGTTCATTTAAATAGTTTCTACTATTTCTGGTTTTTTGCATTTGTTTCTGAGGGTTTTTATGAAAGTACACGACCAATTTCTGTAAAGCTGCCATGTCCAGCTAAACAAATAAGTATTTTTCTCTAATTCCATTTCTTTAATCCCAGTAATTGTTAGAGATGTTTCTAAACTTTGATAATTTTCTCATAATTCTAAATATTTTTTTCTAAAATTCAATTTAGGACCTTAACTCTTTTATTTAAATAAACTAGATTTGGGGAAAAACTAAAGAAACAGAATAAGACAAAAGAAAATGAGAAAAGGAATACAAAATGAAATCAAACAAAACAAGAGAATATTGTCATGTGCCCAGCAGAACATCAGAGAATATTGATTTGTCTAGTTCTAAAAAGAGGACACTGAAGTGCCTGTTAGTTTTACTATTTCCATTTCCTATTTCTTCACACAGTTCATTTTTCATTTCAGTATTTATATTCTATGCTGTTTAGCACATCTATATTTCTGTTGATCAGTTATTATCTCCTTTAAGCATATAATGTTGTTTTCTCTCTTTATCACATCTTATTCCAGTTGTCTGAAAATCTTGACAGTTACCTGCTGTATCCCTGTAACTTCATTTTGTTCATATCCATGGTTATTATTGTTAATTGGGTATAACTCTCCATCCTGTCCTCAATTTTTTCATTTTCCCAACCCCACAACGAATAAAAATATTGAAAGTGAAGGAATTTGTTCCACAATAGTGATCTTTAATTGGATCAGTCTGTTTCTGCTCCATTGTTTCTCTTCTCTTCCCTTTGCTGAACACAGATTCTTTTTAGCTCTTCACTTCACATATAACCCTCTACCACTGTAATTTATTTTGTTTATGACCATTCCCTTACCTGTCTTCCCCTGCTTGCTAATCTCTCCTAACCCTGTTCTTACATATTTCACTATTGAGTTTAATGTATTTGGACACAATGCTTTTTGGTGTTTAATCTTTCTTTGTCCAGGTCAGATGAAAGGAAGATTGATTAGATGCCTGTTCCCCAATGCTTTCTTCTGTGCTTAAAAATTTTTCATTTCATGCACCTGCTTTGCGACATAACATTCTTCCCTTTAATTCTCTTTTTCTGGCTTACATCCCTTTTCCTCTCATTTCCTTCTCTCAAAACCATCAAAATTAAACAGAGCATCTCCTCTCTGTTACATTCAACGTTATGAACCTTAAAGTTCTGAAACACCCCTGTTTAGAATGTAAACAATTTATCACTTCCTCATTTTGTATTCTCTTCCAGCTGATTATATGTAATTTACATCTTGTCATTCTCTTGGCATATCATAATTTCCACCCAGTTCTATTCTTTTCATTTGGAATTCTTGAAAATTCTCTATTTTGTGAAAGAAAGCATCTGTTATGACATTAAAACCATGTGATTACTCATTTTTCCTTTGTACACTTGATTTTTTGAGGAATCCATGGGAACTCTGGAGTCACCTTTTAGTTTCATGAATGATCATAATGACCCTTCAAAGCAGAACCCTAAAACTTGAACTCTGAGTTCATTTCTACTTTCCTTGGAAGAATGGGCCAAGGGAAAATTGCCAATAAGTAACAGAGAAAGTGTACACCCAGTCATACTCAACAGGAACGCCCGTCATCCTCGTTTCCATCTCTGACTCCTGGGCTTCTTTTGGGCTGACCCAAGGGCCACAAAGTCCAGAAAGGCTCCCCTGAACCTCCCAACATGTTGTATAGGAGGTCCGTCCTGAGAGGTCACCTAGACTGACCCTCATTTTTACAAATGAAGAAAACAAAGTCCAAAGAATTTGGGTTTTTTGGTTTGTTTTTGCCCAAGACTAAATACTTACTAATAAATGGTGCAGTCCTAATTAAAATAAAACTTCTTCAGAGTTAGTGGCCATGACATGAGTGAGCGAGCCTCAGACGATGCTTTAAGGGAACAGTCAGACAGATAGCAGGGAAGCCAGAGGAGAGAGCCATGTAACGGCAGTTCTTGGAGAAAAAGAGCGTGCAGTGTGCAGGATTCTGGGGGGCAGATTCCTTCTCCCCAGCCCAGGGAAGCCCCTGGGAGAGCCTTGGTCCCAAGTCAGAGGCCCCTTTCTTACAGCAAGGCAAGTGTGAAGTCCTTCCTCCTCTGTGTTCCACCTGCACAGCAAGTCTATTCGGAAAGACTCTTCTATGCAATTCCTACTCAGTCAAATCAGTTTCTAAAAATGAAATTCAAAAATCCTTTTTCTAAGGCCCTTTTCCTTCATTAGCATAAATAGTTAATAATTGGCCGTACTTATTGAAAGCTAAATAATACAGTAGAAAGAGTGTGGTAGAGACCTAGATTCTGTTCCCATCTCTCACAGTAATTAGCTCTCTGACCTCAGTGACATTGGGCATCAGCTTCCTCACTTGTAAAGAGATAACTTCTCATATTACTTTCAATGCTAAATTAGGAGTTTGTGATCTTTTTCATTCCTTTGTCTCATAATTTTGTTATGATCTTCTGAAGCATCTCCTGGCTTCATATGGTCTTCCTCTACTCCTAACAAGCATTATAATTTGAAGTTTACTGAAACAAGAAACCAACTATGCTTAAAACAGAAGTTCTTAACCATTTTTCAGTGCCATGGGCCATTCTTTGGAAGCCTCTGAACCCCTTTTTAGATTAATGTTTTTAAATACTTAAAATACAGAGGATTACAAAGGAAAAAAATTGAATTAATGACAAAATTTCTTTATTATAAATTTATGGATACTAAATTAAGAACCTCAGCTCTAGAAAATATGAATCTGAAACAGGAAGTTCTAAAAACTGAGCCAAGATAAAAGTTTTAGACTGTCACCTGGTACCCTGTTCCTTATCAAATGCAGTAAATATAAAGTTCTTTTGGCACTTGAGGTTTAGGGATTGTATAGATTTGTCAAGTGGTTAGTCATCAAGTTATTTTTTGCTACTTTCTTCCATGCTATTTTCCTCTGACTCAGGGTGTTTGTAGCAGGTGTGTGCATTTTTATTGTCATCTTTATAAAAGTAAAGTGCTATGGTTTCTTTAAAGCATCTGTTATGACATAAAAAACATGTGATTAAAGCTAACTTACCTATCAAGACTTACAGGATAGAAACTCACACAAAATGTCCAAGTGGCGAGGGCCCCATCAGAGCGTTTTGTTTGTAGTCAGGGGTAGGGGAAGAAAAACAAGTTGTTGTTGCCTATGAGGGCAGGTCAAGGGCACTGGTTGTGGTAAGCAGAACCTGGCTAAACTCACACCCAGGTGTAAGGAGTTTGGGTCCTAGTGGACAGGATGCTATGGTGCTTGGGTCCTGCTATATATTTCTGTTCTTTGTTCTCCCAAAAATTTCACCAATTTTAAGAAGTAATTAAACATCTCCCTTGAGAGTGTCTAACCCAACAGCAGGCAGAGTAAACATCTCTCTTCCTTTTCCCTACTTTTCCTATAAAACATCCATCTTCAAGTATCCCCTAAGACCATCAGTCCCCTAATGCTACTTGATCCTGTGCTGCTTTATACGATCATAAGACCTTGTCTTTTTTTATTTTGTTTGGTTTTGGCTGAGGCAATTGAGGTTAAGTGACTTGCCCTGGGTCACACAGCTAGGAAATGTTAAGTGTCTGAGACCAGATCTGAACTCAGGTCCTCCTGATGTCAGGGCTAGTGCTCTATCCACTGTGCCACCTAGTTGCCCCAAGACCTTCTCTTTTGAGAAACTACTCCAGTGTCCAGGTAATTCTTACCTGTTGAACCTGCTCTCCCAAGCACAAGGAATGGGATATGAATAATAATGGTCCAGCCTCAGATGTAAGGAAGAAACTTAAGTATCATAGGTTTCACTGTGACTTGAAGAATGTGATAAATGCCTGGAATATGACCATAAGATATAGATATTCTAAAGAAATTAGATAAAAGGAATATTAGAATAGTAGTTTTTTAAACCTGTGTGGAAATCCAAGTATTTGTCTTTGGGGAACAGGAAGACCTGGTAGAGTATTTAAGAATCAGTAGAGGAGGAACAAAAGCAATATTCTTTTAGGAGTCAGTCTGTTTGAGAGGAGGAAATGGCTGATGAGCTCTGGAATGATATCCCAAAGCTGGCATATGAGGCAGAATCTAACAGTAACAGTAGTGATTAAAAGAAGAGAACTGAGAAATTCTTGAACTTCCTTTCTGGTAATTTTGTGGAGGGAGTGATGAAGGGAACTGCTACTTATATTTGATGCTGAGTAATAAAGACAGGCTATTCAGATAAAACAGGAAATGCAGGAATAAGTGACTATCATGATAGATAAGGGAATATAATTCTAATATGTCCTACTTTAAGAAAAGCAGATTTCAGAAAATTCAGAGGATAGGATTACACAATCTAAAATTTTGTAAGGGAAGTAGTTTGAGGAATAGATTGTCCTCCAGGAAAAAAAAATGTGATAACAAACTTATTGAGGAAAAACAAAGGAAGCTGTTTGAAGATATAAATGTGACTCGAAAGAGGGCTCATCAACTAACTCCAAACTTAAAAATATGAAAAAATATCACAGTTTTGTAAGAAAATAACAGGAACAGGAGAAAATGGAAGTTTGCAATGAATGCCAGAGACAGCAAATAAGGGTTTGGTTTTTTAAAGTTATGTTGGTGCTACACACCTGTAAGATTGGCTAAAATGATAGGAAAAAATAATGATGGATGTTGGAGGGGATGTGGGAAAACTGGGACACTGATGCATTGTTGGTGGAGTTGTGAACGAATCCAACAATTTTGGAGAGCAATCTGGAATTATGTCCCAAAAGTTATCACTGTGCATATACCCTTTGATCCAGCAGTGCTGCTACTGGGCTTATATCCCGAAGAGATACTAAAGAAGGGAAAGGGACCTGTATGTGCAAGAATGTTTGTGGCAGCCCTGTTTGTAGTGGCTAGAAACTGGAAAATGAATGGCTGTCCATCAGTTGGAGAATGGTTGGGTAAATTGTGGTATATGAATGTTATGGAATATTATTGTTCTGTAAGAAATGACCAGCAGGATGAATACAGAGAGGCTTGGAGAGACTTACATGAACTGATGCTAAGTGAAATGAGCAGAACCAGGAGATCATTATATACTTCAACAACATTATTGTATGAAGATGTATTCTGATGGAAGTGGATTTCTTCGACAAAGAGAAGATCTAATTCAGTTCCAGTTGATAAATGATAGACAGAAGCGGCTACACCCAAAGAAAGAACACTGGGAAATGAGTGTAAACTGTTAGTATTTTTGTTTTTCTTCCCAGGTTATTTTTACCTTCTGAATCCAATTCTCCCTGTGCAACAAGAGAACTGTTCAGTTCTGCACACATATAATGTATCTAGGATATACTGCGACATATTTAACATGTATAAGACTGCTTGCCATCTAGGGGAGGGGGTGGAAGGAGGGAAGGGAAAAGTCAGAACAGAAGTGAGTGCAAGGGATAATGTTGTAAAAAAAAATTACCCAGGCATGGGTTCTGTCAATAAAAAGTTGCAATTAAAAAAAAAAGTTACGTTGATGACAAGATAATTATCAAAAATAAGTGTGAGTGTAGCCCAAGATAGAGGGGATAATGGTAATGGACAACAAAAGAAGGCAGAGCTTCTTAATCCCTATTTAGCTTCTTGTTTTTATGAAAGTGAAGAATCTTCACATTGGAAGGGACAGAACAAAAACTGTTAGGAGCAATTGAAATGCAAGGAGCCAGCAATAGCTGCTTTCAATGAATTCAAGTCTCCACACCTAGATGACCTACATCTCAGCTTACTGGAAAGAAATTTCCAGGTGTGACTACTGAACTGCTGTCAGAACTTGTTGGAAAAAATCATGGGGAAGGGGAGAAATGATACAAAGGCCAAGGTCCTGATTATTGAGAGAAGAAAGGCTGCTGAGTGTGACTGGATGGTGGCAGAACAGCAGGGCAGATTCCTGATGAAGGAAAGGTTGCTCTTGACCATCTTAATTAACTAATTAATTAAGGTTCATAGATGGTGCTCAGACCTTTATTTGGTCTCCTTTTCTCTTCCTGCCTCTTGAGTGAAGCGGCAAGGTGACACCGGTTCTGTAGACACAGATGTCGGCAGAGGTTTCACTGGCTTGTTCAGCATCACAAAGAGCGCAAGCGGCTGGGCTAAGATCCAGAGAAGTTCTTCCTGACTCCATTCTCTGCTCTGCTCCTCACTTCCTTCTCCAGCTCATTTTACAGATGAGGAAACTGAAGAAGAGAGAATTAAGTGACTTGTCCAGGGTCACTTAGTAAGGTCTGTGGCTGGATTGGACCTGAGGTCTTCCTGACCCCCGCCTGGCACTCTGTCCATTGAGCTGCCCTGCTGCTCAGGAAGGCCCATACAAAGCCTCAGGTTCCAGTTCTCTATTGGGAGCTGTTTAAGGCCCTTGTGGGTGGTCACAGAAGTGAAAGCTTCCCTCAGGCCATCATTTCTGTTATGCATCAGAGATTACTAAGAGGAGTAATAATAATAATATCAAAAATCAGCAAGTCTTCTGGAGTGTCACACAACTGTAGCTTTGGAGCAGAAAGGAACTCGGAGGTCTGGCAGTCTCTTCTGCTTACAAACTGATAACCAGAAGATTAAATGGGCAGTGTGAACCTGTAAGAGACAGAAAGATGGAGATGAGAGTCAGCTAGCTTCTGTTAAGCACCTGCTTTTTGTTAGGGACTCATTAGCACTGGGTTGATGAGAAAGGCAAAGTGCAGTCCCTGTTCTCAAGGAGCTTACATTCTAAGCAAACTGTGTGCAATTTATGTACACGCCTGGTGATCAGCAGAGAAAGGCCTAAGCAGCCTGAAGAAGTGTCCAGACTGCCTGCCTGCAGAGGTAAGGAGCTGGGGGTCAGAAAATGGAAGATCTTGTGTGAGGAGAAGAAGGGAGGGAGGTGTCATGGGCCTAGAAGAAGACTGGAAAAATGGGACGGGGCCAGGTCATGAAAGGCTTTCAGCGCTGAGTGGGAGTTTGTGTAATCTAGGGACAAGAGGAGTTAACTGAATAGGGATTGACATTGTAATGTCTGGTCTAACTCCCGAGGGCCTCGGGATCAGTCAGAGTCCTTGGTCTTTAGGAGGCAGGCAAGCTGCCATGCAACTCGTCAAAGATGGATGCTAGACTCTGGAATCTGGAGCCTGAAGTCTGAAGTCTTTCCTGCTGAGCATACTGCTGCAGAGAGACTCTGACTCTCCTTCCACTCTCCAATCCTTCCCTCTGATGACCTCACCACAACACATTCAGCAGGCGCCAATGTAAAGAGAGCCAGCCATCATATCACTGGATCATCTAAGTAAATGTTTACAGAACCATTATCTCACATTGAGTAGGTAATGAGCCTTAAGTGCTCTGCTGTTCTGGATTCAAATACTCCTTTTCAGAGTTCTAGCCCTCAACATCTTCCACTTTCTTTTGCTTTAGAACACAGGTAGTCACGTCCCCCTGACTAATCAGGAAAGGCGGTGAAAGCACTAAAAAGGAGATGATCACACCCTCCCTGACATCTCAGGAAGGGAGATGAAAAGCACCAAAGGGAAGTGGGGGTTGCTTACCGGGTTTCTGGGCTGAAGGATCTTATGCACAAACCCATCAGCATGGAAGGCATTACACAAGCACATAGCAATAATGTACAAGCTATTAGTGATGACTCTGCCCACAGTGCAGGCTTGATGTGGTGTAACAAACATGAATTGTACATGCAAGTCGTAATATAACGAACAATATAAATCAACATGGTGTTGTAAAAGATTTCCAGAAGTCCTAGAAGGAGGGTATGTAAATAAGTCACACATATGCCTTGTTCAGCAGCCAAGAGATAGTCCAAAACCAGTCTATTGTCCATTATTTCATGTGTCAGGGAATCCAGTGATCCCTGCAAGTTTTTGAAGTCCTGCAATAGTTTTTTTATGTGTTAGGCAATCCAATGATTCCAGCAGATTTTAAAGTCCTGCAACAGTCTTATCATGTCTCAGAGAATTCAATGATTCCTGAGGGTTTTGAAGTCCTGAAACAGTCTTATCATGTCTCAGAGAATCCAATGATTCCTGAGGGTTTTCAAGTCCTACAACACTCTTATCATGTCTCAGAGAATCCAATGATTCCTGAGGGTTTTCAAGTCCTACATCAGTCTTATGTCTCAGAAGATCCAGTAATTCTTGAGGGTTTTCAAATCCTACAACAATCTTTTCATGTCTCAGGGATTCCAATGATTCCTGAGGGTTTTGAAGTCCTGGATCAGTCTCATTAACAATTTTTGATGTCCATGAGTCAGCTGCCATAACTGCCATGTTCTTTCAGTGGTGGGTACAATCAGTGATGGAAACATCCGATGTTTCTTGGGTCTTCTCCTTTGTTCCAAGGGTCTTCTCCTCCTCTCTCCAATGGACAAGGCAAATACGGCTCATTGGCACCCATCTGATTCCTTTCTCTACCTGTAGAGATACAAGCAAATCCTCTCCCCCAAGCAGTTAGCCTATCTGGTCCCTTCCATTCACCACTTTCTGGATCTTTTCACATCCCCTGGCGATTATCTAAAGATAGTGGAGCTGCTCACACTGGACACTGCCCTTCCAGTGGGTTATAAAACCTGTCTGCCGGAGCCAGTGCATCTTTGTCAAAAATCAAGAAGTTAATAGTATAAAGAGCTAAATTTATAAGTTCTCTAGGGTTACCTGTGTCTCCCCCTTTCTTTTGTTTTAGAGGAGTGTCTTGATGTTTCTTTCTCCTTTCTACTATTGCCTGTCTTTGAGGATTTAAAGATATGCCAGTGGTGTGCAAAATCTGATACTGTGCACAAAAGTGTGCAAAATGTTTAGAAGTATATGCAGGTCCATTATCTGTTTTTATTGCTTGTGACACACCTATAATTCCAAATGCTTGTATAAAGAATTCAGCGACCACTTGGGCTGCCTCTTTTGCTGCTGGTATTGCAAAAGTAAATCCTGAAAAGGTGTCTACTACAACATGGATAAAAGACAGAAGACCAAAAGATTTATAATGGGTCACATCCATTTGCCAAATTTCACTGGGTCTCAAACCACAAGGGTTCTTCTCTGGAGGGAGTGTAGGAGCGTGGAAAGGAAGGCAAGCCGTACAGGCTTTTACTATGCTCTTAGGTTCCTCTTTTGTTATCCCAAATTGTAAATGTAAAGCTCGAGCAGCCTGATGATATTTAGAATGAGATTCCTGGGCTTCTTGAAAAAAGGAGTATTGACCAACATACTTAGAAGGGCAGAAACTAGGCATTGACCCACACTTAACACCGTACACCAAGATAAGGTCAAAATGGGTTCATGATCTAGGCATAAAGAATGAGATCATAAATAAATTGGAAGAGCATAGGATAGTTTACCTCTCAGACCTGTGTAAGAGGAAGGAATTTATGACCAAAGAAGAACTAGAGATCACTATTGACTACAAAATAGAAAATTTTGATTATATCAAATTGAAAAGTTTTTGTACAAACAAAACTAATGCAGGCAAGATTAGAAGGGAAACAATAAACTGGGAAAACATTTTTACAGTCAAAGGTTCTGATAAAGGCCTCATTTCCAAAATATATAGAGAATTGACTCTAATTTATAAGAAATCAAGCCATTCTCCAGTTGATAAATGGTCAAAGGATATGATCAGACAATTCTCAGATGATGAAATTAAAACTCATATGAAAGAGTGTTCCAAATCACTACTGATCAGAGAAATGCAAATTAAGACAACTCTGAGATACCACTATACACCTGTCAGATTGGTTAGAATGACAGGAAACGATAACACGGAATGTTGGAGGGGATGTGGGAAAACAGGGACACTGATACATTGTTGGTGGAATTGTGAATACATCCAGCCATTCTGGAGAGCAATTTGGAACTATGCTCAAAAAGTTATCAAACTGTGCATACCCTTTGATCCAGCAGTGTTACTACTGGGCTTATATCCCATAGAGATACTAAAGAAGGGAAAGGGACCTGTATGTGCAAGAATGTTTGTGGCAGCCCTGTTTGTAGTGGCCAGAAGCTGGAAAATGAATGGATGCCCATCAATTGGAGAATGGTTGAGTAAATTGTGGTATATGAATGTTATGGAATATTATTGTTCTGTAAGAAATGACCAGCAGGACAAATACAGAGAGGATTGGCAAGACTTACATGAACTGATGCTGAGCGAAATGAGCAGAACCAGTAAATCATTATATACCTCAACAACGATACTGTATGAGGATGTATACTGAAGAAAGTGGATTTCTTCGACAAAGACAAGATCTAACTTAGTTTCAATTGATCAAGGATGGACAGAAGCAGCTACACCCAAAGAAAGAACACTAGGAAATGAATGTAAACTGCTTGCATTTTTGTTCTTCTTCCCAGGTTGTTTTTACCTTCTAAATCCAATTCTCCCTGAGCAACAAGAAAACTGTTTGGTTCTGCACACATATATTGTATCCAAGATCTACTGTAATCTATTTAACATGTATAGGACTGTTTGCCATCTTGGGGAGAGGGTGGAGGGAGGGAGGGGAAAAATCGGAACAGAAGTGAGTGCAAGGGATAATGTTGTAAAAAATTACCCTGGCATGGGTTCTGTCAATAAAAAGTTATTTAATAAAAAAGAAAAAAAAAACATACTTAGAAGGCTATCTGCCTTTGAATTACCATAAAAATAGGACCTGGAAGTCCACTATGAGAGTGGACATGCAAGATATAAATCTTACCTGGATGCTTTCTCACTTGCTCTTGAAGTTCCTTAAAGAACTGATATATATTAGAAGCTACAAATTTATATATTTATTTGGGCTGTGACAAGTCTTTGTACCACACCTACTGAACAGGCCAAATCAGATGATATATTTCCTGGAGAGCTAGAATGATTGCATACAATTCATTCTGCTGAGCGGACTGAAAAGGAGTTTTGACTACTCTCTTTATAGTTAAGTCACGAGAGTATACAGCAGAAATGTTATGTTTGGATGCATTTGTAAAGATAGTTGGTCCTTTAAGAGGAACTTTAGAGAAACCTTTTCTTTGAGAATCCATTGCCAATTATGTAATAGTTGGGTTATCTTTAATGGAGACCCATGTGTAAAATTTGGAGCCATGGCCAGTAAAATTAGCCACTCTGGGATGGTTTAATAGCATATATTAATATGTGCATTGGTATAAAAAGTATATATCTTGTCAGGTCTTATCCCAGATAATTGTACTGATCGCTTAATGGCCTTTAATAAAATTCTAGCCACAAGCACTGGGTAAAGGAGTAAGGC
Source organism: Sarcophilus harrisii (assembly GCF_902635505.1). Taxonomy (NCBI): domain Eukaryota; kingdom Metazoa; phylum Chordata; class Mammalia; order Dasyuromorphia; family Dasyuridae; genus Sarcophilus; species Sarcophilus harrisii. The sequence goes on along the minus strand of NC_045427.1, from coordinate 619,274,400 downwards.
TTTGTTCTGGTTGTGCTGGGAGGTTCACTCACTCTATCACACTATCTCCTTGATTAAGGACTGCTGTGGGTGCCTCTTTTGTAGCAAAAACTAATATTTCCAAGGATTTCTGAGAGACTTTTTCAACCACATTGGATAAAACCAGTCCAACTTCTCTCAAAGCCTTTTGAGCTTCTTTTGTAAGCTGGCGTGGTGAGTTTAAAGCAGTGTCTCCCCTTAAAATGTCATATAATAGCTGCAATTGATAGATAGTCAAGCCTAACACTGGACACATCCATTGGATATCTCCTACCAATTTCTGAAAGTCATTTAAGGTGTTTAGCATCTCTGTTCTTAAGGAAAGCTTTTGTATTGTAAACACCTTAGGGTATACTTCATATCCTAAATATTGAAAAGGAGCATTTCTTTGAATTTTGTGTTCTAGATGTCCCAGCATTCTAGATAACCCAAATTACCTGGCTCAGATCACATGTATTTGTGTTCTGGATTACCCAGATTACATGTCTTTGCATTCTAGATCACTTAAGTTAATTAATGCAGATCACATGTGATTGTGTTCTAGATCACCTGGATTATGTGTCTCTAGGTCATGTCTTTGTGTTGTAGATTGCCCAGATTACATATTTTTGCATTGCAGATCATCTGGATTATGACTTTGTGTTCTAGATCACCCAGATTGTGCTTCTTTGTGTTCTAGATCACCCAACTCAACTAGCCCAGATTATATGCATTTGCATTCTGGATCAACTGATTACACATCTTTGCATTCTAGATCAGCCAGATTAGGTGTCTTTGCATTCTAGATCACCTGGATTACCTAGTTTAGATTATGCTTTTGTGTTCTAGATTACCCAGACTATAATCTTTGCATTCCAGATCACTTAAGTTAACTAGCTCAGATCACGTGTATTGTGTTCTAGATCACTCGACTTATGCGGCTTTGCACTCTAGATCACTGGATCACCTATTTTAGATCATGACTTTGTGTTCTAGGTTACCCAGATTAACCCAAATCCTATGCAATTGTGTTCCAGAACATCCAGATCATGTCTTTTCATTCTAGATCACTGGATCACCCATTTTAGGCCATGCCTTTGTGTTCTAGATCACTTAGATCACGTCTTTGTATTCCTAGATCATCTAGGTTAAGTATCTTTGCGTTCTAGATCACTTGAGGTAACTAGCCCACCTGGTTCAAGCATCTTTGCATTCTAGATCACCCAGACAACATGTTTGTGTTCTAGATAACCCAGATTAACTAGCCCAGCTCACATGCCACTGTGTTCTAGATCTCCTGCAGTATGTGTCTTTGTATTCTTTGTGTTCTAGATCACTTAGGTTATATGTTTTAGATCATGGCTTTTGTGTTTTATCAGTTCACCCAGATTAACTAGCCCAGATCATAGTCTTTGTGGTCCAGATCACCCGGATTATATGTCTTTGCACTCTAGATCACTTGAGTTAACAAGCCCAGATCACATGTATTGCACTCTAGATCACTCGGATCAAGCATCCAAAACTGTCCATTCATATCTTTAATAAGGCTCAGCTAAGTTAACTCTGGACACTGAAAAGGCAAATCTTTTCATATCCTCCTTATCTAGAGGGATAGAATAGAAACAATCCTTAATGTCTATAACCCAAAGAGGTCATTCTCTAGAGGCAACTGAGTAGGAGATTGAAGCCCAGGCTGAAGAGTTCCCATAGTTTCCATCTGTTCATTTACCTTTCTTAAATCAGTCAACATCCTCCATTTTCCAGATTTCTTTCTTACAACAAATACTGGGGAATTCCAAGAACTTAGAGAAGGTTGTAAGTGTCCTTGGTCAAGCTGCTCTGGTACTATCTAATAAGGTCTGAATTTTATCGCTTCCTAAGGGGCACAGTTCTATCCACACTGGTCTATCAGTTTTCCATGGATAGGAACAGGGGAAAGTGTCGGCAGGCCTTCAACAGCAGCCCTGCTTAAAAAACCGAAGTACTCATTTTTTAACTCTAATTGCTGTAAAACGTCTCTTCCCCACAGATTGATGGGGATTTTTTCAACTATAAAAGGAGTAAAAACTCCTGTTTTGCCTTCAAAAGTCCATTTCGTAGGGGCAGCACTAACTTCAGCTGCTATTGATCCTCCTGCACCAGACATGTAGGTGTCTGCTTTAATCTTTGGCCAGTGACTGGGCCAGTTGGCACCTCTAATGACTGTACGATCTGCACCTGTGTCTACAAATAATTCTAATGGTAGGCCATTTATATAGATTGTGAGCATAGGTCGGTCAGCTGTTACAGCTGCTGTCCAGTATATTTCTGGATTTTGTGGTCTGGAATCAGAATCTAGGCGACTATCACCAGGTTGCTTATTAGGATTCTGTATGAGTAAACCTGATGCTACTATTTCTCCTGGGTGATGTCATACATTGTCTCCCTGTATTAGTGACTAGGATATCATCTATACATTCCCACATCAGTGTGTGGATGGACACTGTTTTATACATACAAAAAGGAGGTGAAATGGTCAAGCCCCTGCCTGGAGGCAAGGGATCCATAGGCTGGAGAGGAACAGATTTCACCTCTCCAGGGGCTCAGTTGTCTCAGCTGCATACAACTCTATTCTCCCTAATTGTAATCCCTTTCTCCCATCAGGTTGCTTCTTGGCTGATTGATTGTGTAATCCCTTTCTCCCATCATATGGCTTCCTGGCTGATTGGTCATGTCTGGGTACTGGGCTTCTAGGCACTCTCTGGGTGCACCATTGGCTGCCATCATGCCCCAAGTGTTTTTTGCCTGGGGCCCTGGGGCTGGGCCCCTCATCCCGTTTCCCTGAACCTCTCTACATTCTGAGGCCCAAGGGAAGCCTCTGTTGCATTTTGGACATGGGGTATTGGGTCTTGTTTTCCCACCCTGTTTTCTCTGTCTCTATGTCAACATTGAGCTTTCAGATGCCCTACTTTACCGCACTGATGAGTCTCTCTGGAAGTCTCTTGCCAGAAAGGACCATGTCTTCCCATGTTGGGATCTTGGGAAGTCTGCATCATAGCCTGGCTATAAAAGGCATTTGTACCCACTGTGGCACAGCGTCTTATGAGCTCCTCTAAAGAAGCATCCTTGGGCAGGCCTAGTATAATCCTTCTGCAAACCTCATTAGCATTTTCCTTAGCAAGTTTGCCTTATCAAAATGTCTGTTACTGCATTTTCACCATTAGTTCGTACGACAGCAGTCTGCAAATGTCCCACAAAGTCAGCAAAGGGTTCATTTGGCTCTTGTATTGTTTTTGTGAAGGCTTCACCTTTGTCATCTTTATTGTGGAGTGAAGCCCACGCTTTGATAGCAGCAGCAGCAGCAATTTGCTTATATGCTGCTATGGGGTAATTAATCTGTATTGAGATGTCTGCATAAGAACCTACAGACCTGTTAGTCAGTCACAGGTGATTGCAGCATGAACTGCACTTTGACTATTTTGTTGAGCTTGTATCCTACAGAGCTCACTATATTCAGAAAGATACAACAAGTTTTGTCCAGGTTCTAGGCATGTCCTTGCTATGGATTTCCAGTGACTAGGGGTTAAAATTTCATAAACCAGATTCTGTAATAACATCTTAACATAAGATGATATAGCCCTATAAAGAGTGCAAGTTTATAAAGAGTGCAAGTTTTTTTCAGGTCTTTGAGGATTTCTATATCAAAAGGAGCATATCTTCTACTTTCTTTACCTGAAGAGTTAAACTCTTCAATCACAGGATATGTTAATATTCTTAAATCAGATGTATTCTGCCCTTCCTCTTTGGCTTTAATTAGTGCCTTTTGTAATTGAGTCATAGAGGGTGGGCAGGGCTTCTTTATGGGTGGTGGTGATGGCCTCACTGCCTTTCCTCTTCTTCTCCCTCCACCCACCAAGGTGAAATTGATGGAGGGTCAGAAGATGGGGAACGTCCTAAGGGCACCTGCTCCAGTATAGGGGAGGTGAGATAAGAGGCATGGTATTCAACTTGGTCTGACTGGCCATACCCTCTCTTCTTTCTCCTCACACTTCTTTGTCCTGCTGTGCTTACAGTCCTCAAGATCTAATTCTGCAGACTTTTAGCTGCTTTATCAGTACCGTTCCCTTCCTGCTCTTTATTCTTTTTCCTTATTCTAAAATTTATGTAATTCCTTAAAGCCAATTGTATTATATTGTATATATTTCTTCAGGAATTGAATCAGGACCATTATTTTCATAATACTCAAACAGTTGCTCTCCCACTAGTTTCCACTTGTCTAGTTTAATCCTTCCTTTGAGAACCAAGGGGATATGCACGCTAATGTTTCTAAAAGTCCAAGGATCTGATCCCGACTTACCAACAAATCTTGGCTCTTCATTAACCTAACTATGCTTTCTCACATTTCCCTTGGGGTGGAGGAGGCTTTCCCCATTTCAGCTAAGAAATGAAAGTGACTACATTAGTCTTTAACAAAGTTTCCTGCTTGTGTATGTTTATACTCACCCTATTTCCAGGTCACAGGGACTTCTCCAGTGAAGTTACAGTCGTGTTAGTCAAGCTGCATGCAGGTCCTTAGTCCATGTTGGGCACCAAAATATAATGTCCGAGCTAGCTCTCTGGAGGGCCTAGGGATCAGTCAGATCCTTGGTCTTTAGGAGGAGAAGTGAAGGAGGCCAGCAAGCTGCCATGCAGCTCTTCAAAGATGGAGCCTGGAGGCTGAAGTCTTCCCTGCTGATCATACTGTGGCAGAGAGACTCTGACTCTCCCTCCGCCCTTCAATCCTTCCCTTCAATGACCTCACAACACATTCAGCAGGTGCCAATCGGGAGGAGAGCCATCACATCACCTGTCATCTAAGTAAATGTTTACAGAACCATTATCTCACATTGAGTAGGTACTTAGCCTTAAGTGCTCTGCTGTTCTGGTCAAGTAGTCCTTTTCAGAGTTCCAGCCCTCTGTAGACTGGTCAGACTTGAGTTTTAGGGAGATCTTTTAGAAGTGGAGGACAGACTGAGCCAAGCAAACCCAGGAAGCACCGAGTGCCTGGCGCAGGCCCCATTGGGGAAAACGTGGAAGGAGAGCTGGCCAGTGGTTGGGTCCTGGTGCCCTTGGAGGGAGGGAGCAGGCCAGGGTGACCTCTGGGTTCTAAAGTGGATGACTGACAGGACTGCAGTACTCTCCACAGTCAGAGAGAAAGGAAGAAGAAAGGGCTTTGGAGGGAACATGAGCTCTTCTCTGGACAGGCTGAGACATCTAGACTGGCTGTCCTAATAGACCCCCAAGGGTGGTACAAATAATCTGAGTGTCATCTGCATAGAGAAAGTTAAATCCTTAGAAACTGATGAAATCACAAGGAAAAAAGAAGAGGATGAACCTAGAGGTGCAATTATAGTTAATAGGCAATAGGCATGACCTGAATGAAGATCCACAAGAAAGTCAGAATGTGAACTCCTGGCAAATAAAAATTGTTTTCTGCAGAGAGCTCCTGCATAGCAGCTGCTTCACAAATTCTTGTGGTTGATTGGTTGATTTGAAACTGATTGAATGACTATACTCAATGAGCGTGGGTTAATGTCCCCATTGTATAGTAGTTTTAGCGGACTTGCCACATGTGTGACCTCTTCTGTTTAACATTCTTGTCAGGGATTTGGAAGAAGTTCTTGATCGGTACTGAACAAATTTACAAATAACATGAACCCAAGAATAATAGCTAATCCATGGCAATAAAAAATATACAAAAATGTTAAAAGTCTGGAATGTTGGGCTAAAACAAAATTTAGTAAGAACATGTAAAACTTGACATTAAAAAAATACTACACAATTGCAGAATGAGAGACAATTTGACTTGAAAAATAGTCCATATTAAAAATACTTTTTTTTAGCATACTGCAATAGTGTGACAGTGTTAAAAAAAAATAATTGACAGCATTAATGAATGTATAAATAACAGAGAGTTTATGGGACTGATGCACTTTTCCCTGTTCAGATCACATTAGGAGTATTGTATTCATTTGAGGAAAAACATTGTCAAACTAGAGGTGTCCAAAGAATAATGACCAACATGCTGAGAGAACTGTACACCATCATGTATAAAGATTGGTTAAAGGAAGTAGGGATGTTTATTTTGGAGAAAAGAAAACTTAGGGGAGCCATGATAGCTGTCTTTAACTATATGAAGATTTATTTTTTAAGGATTAGATTTGTTTTGCTTGGTCCCAATGAGCCCATATGTGGAAACTGTCAAATCATCAACTTCCAGTCCTTTTAAGGAATGCTACCCTAAAACAGAGTTGTTTAAAAATGGAATGGACTGCAGTATGAGATAGTTTTCCATCACTTGAGTTCCTTCAAGCAGAAGCTGTAACCATCTGTTAGAAATGTTACAAATGAGTTTCCTATTTAGGTATAGGTTGAAGGAGAGGATCTTGCAGGTCTAAGCTTTTCTACATCTAGAGTTATTTGTTTTTGTTCAAAATGGCAGGTGAAATCAAAACTGTGAGCTAACTGGGATTGTGGGGGGACATAGAGTAGTTCAGTGGTATAATTAGAAAATAGAAGACGTTACAGCTGATTTAGAAGTATTTTATATTAACCTCTCTAAATTAGACACATTGGGTCATTTACACTATCTTTCTGAGATTTCATTTTTTTCCCAGAATCAATAGCTGCTGTTATTTTACATATGTATGTATGTGATCATGTTGTTTATTTCATGTCCTTTAGACATTTCTTCTTGGTTTTTCACTTTGGCCTTGTCTGAGTTATTTATAACAATAGGGGACAGTGAGATAATAGGAAATAGCGGTATGAAAGTTGTATGGAATAATGGTTCTAGGACTGCCTTTGTGCCGCTAACACAAACGAGCTTTGTCATGAGTGAGTCAATCTAGGCTTCTCTCTAAGAGTTTGTTATAAGACAAGTTATTGATCTGCTTCACTGGAGGGAAGCTTCTACATTTAGAGTTCTAGACATGGAGAAAATAACACCAGGATCTGAACCACCAAAATCTCAATTTTCCCCTTCTCTATCAAAATAGGGGATATAGAAGACTACAACAGAAATCCACACAACTCATAATAGAACTTGGAATCAGAATAACATATTTCTCTTCTTTACCTACTTCTTGTGGGGGAAAAAAAAACTTTTTTGTCCTAATTCCCTTACAGCACCTCTTTTCTTAGCCTCTTGTAATTAGACATGTCCTGTAACCAGTCTATTGAAACGTCTCTATTAAAGGTCACCAATTACCTCCTAATGACTAGATCCAGTGTCTTGTTTTCAAGTTTTATCCATCTTGATATCTGCAGTTCTTAACACTGTTCATCACTCCTTACTCCTAGTATTGTCCCTTGGCTGCAGAGATACCAGTTTTCTGGCTATTCTCCCTCTTTTTTCAGGTCCTTCACAGGTTTCTCATCTGCTTTATGGAATTCCCTTCCATTGAAAACAAACTCTTCTTAGATGTTTCCTCTTAACATTCTTTCCATTTCTTAGCCATCATCACATTACATTATGTGAAAGATCCTTTCACATAAAGGGTTCTAGAACTTTATGTATTCTGAAGAGCAGTGGGGCTCCTGATGCAGCCCAGGATGATCTGTCATGCTTAACCATAGGAAAAAAAGCGAATGTTCAATAACAAAGAGGCATCTGGGAAATGTTTAGAAAGGAAACCAAAAGCATAGAGATTTGCTTCTCAAACACCCCCAAAATCATAAATGCAGGTGGAATAAATAAATGTAGCAATCAACAACAGCAACAGAGTGACAGCAACAAGACTAGTAAAAGGCTCCTTTCCAGATGTCTGCAGGAGACCTGTGAAAGAGAGAATCCCGTGGGAGTATAAAGTAGCAAGCTTGGGACATTGTGGAAAGAACCTCTCCGTACCCTTCCTATAGCGTGAGAAGGGGTAGGAGAGGGAGCAGAGAGGGACTTGTTGGGGTCAGATCAAGGGCTAGCCATGAGGGAAGATGACCCCTGAGGTCTAGAAAGAGAACAAATTGCCGGGGAGCGGGACAAAAGGAAAGGGGCAGAAGGGAGCTCTACCAATGAATACTCCTGGGGGAAGAGGTGGTAAATGTGATCTGGGGGACTGATGCTTGAAAAGTCTGCTCATCCTACCTTTGGGGGAGCTAGTTGGATCTCTTAGGGGCAAGTGGTCCCTGGGGGAAAGGGAGGGCATGGACCCAGGGAAGAGCATGTGTGGTACATTGAGGGAAAAGATAACTGGGGAAGAATGTAGATTAGTGGTGAACTTGCATACTCGGGGACATAGAGGAGTAAGGGAATATGGGGCAGTGATTTCTCTAACACTGCAGTAATTGGCCTTGTTCTGGGAGTGAGCACAGTGGAAAAGGAGAATCCATGAAACAGATGCTAAGGCTAGAATGGATACTTTGGAAACTTTGATTACCTGAAGAATGCAGAGAATAAAGAGAAATCAGATTATTATAGAGGTCGTGAATCAGAGGTCTAGAATAGTCATGAGAATCTTTTTTGGAAAGGGAAATCTATTGACAATGGGGAAAAGAGAGGATGAGGAGAACCATATAATCAGATGAAAACAAGAGAGAAAAAGGAAAATAAGCCTAACCCCAAAAGGAAAGGAAAAGGGATTAGGAGTGAGGAAAATAGCCAGTGGGAATAGGATTACTTTATAAAAGATTAAGGTGAAGTAATTGAAGAAACATGCTACTTATTGTATATACAGCAGAAGAAGGGATAAATCATAACTTTAAAAAAAATTAAAATTTGAGGCAAACAGGAAAATACAAACCTCTCATAACTTTAAATGTAAATGGAGCCAAACCAGTAAAACAAAAAAAGAATGACAGAGTGGATAAGGGAAGAGAAATAAGCACAAGAAAACACATTTTAAAAACAGACACAAAATAAAACTGAGGGGGTTGGAAAAAATTTACTATGCTTCTAGTGAATCAAAAAAGTCGGCATTGCAATCATACTGACAAAATAAAAACATTCAAAAAATAAAAAGGGATAAACAAGATAAACCAATATAATACTAAATTTTTATGTTCCAAATGCCTTAGTATCCACATGCACAAAAGAAACATCATCTAAGTTACAGGAAGACATTAGAAAGCAAACAAGTAAGGAGATTTCAGTCTCCCTCTCTCAGCTTTGGATAAGTCTAATAGAAAGATAAATAGGAAAATCTGGATTTAGACATAAACCTTCTCCTCCAAATTTGCCTGTTTATGCTGAAGGTCCCACCATATTTCCAGCTTATGATCCAGATTTATAATCGCAACATTATTCTAGTTTTCTCCCTCTCCTTTACCCCACATACCAGTTATTTGCCAAATCTTGCCGTTTCAGTCTTCCCAGAAGCTCTGGAATCTGACCCCTGCTCTCCATTCTCAGCACTCAAGAAATAATTGGGGAGAGCTGATGGGGTCTGAGCAAAGGGAAAGGCTCAGACCCCATCAGGTCTCCCACATTATCTCTAAAGTTCAACATAAACTCCTAAAGTGGCTTTTCCAGTCCTGTCCATTCTGGCCTCTGGCCACCTTGCTAACTCCTTAGATCATCTCCTTCCTGCACTCTGGGCTCCCGCCACGCCAGCCTTCTCTCTGATCTTCACTCCTGACATTGCCTTCCCCTCTCTGTGCCTTCACACTGTCCATCCCACACTGTCCTTTCCTCTACCTCTGAGTCCCTCTACTTTCAAGATGCGCCTTCTTTTAAAAAACAACAACAAAGCTCCAAATTAGAAGCAGATAAAGGAAAATATAAACCACTTCCTAAAAGAAGCCTTTCATGATTGGTCCCTACAACGCTCAGCCCCAGCTGCTGATGCTCTCCCTCCTGGACAGCCTTATATACAACTACATTGTAAGTGTAAATGCATGCATGTGTGTATGTGTGTGTGTGTTAACTTTATATTTATGCATGTTTCTATATGATTGTCTTCTCCATTTGGATGTAAGCTCATTTTGTATAAGGATTGTTTCTTTGTGCTGGAATCACCAATATCTGGCACACAATAGAGATTTAATAGACATGAATTGATTGACAAAAGACACATGGGCTTTTGAGCTTTCTAAGATCACAAGTCTTGGGGCATTATAGAAATTCCTGTGTTTCAATAGGACCTGACTGAACACATAGTCAAAGGAGTAGTACAAGTGGTATCTGTTCCTATCTCCTACTATAATAAAGGAAACCTTACTAGGAAAAAAAATAGCAAATAGGAAGAGAAGCAAAATTTATCTATGGATTTTTAAGCCACTTGTTCAGATAATTAGCTGCATATTAACTTCATATTTTTACACTTTTTTCCCCAGGTTTTACATAACTTAGTAGATAGTCATGAGGTGTTTTCCCTTAGTACATACTTTTAATACCGCCCCTATGTGATTCATGGAATTTTGCATGCATTTTCTTGCACCAATCAATTTTCTGCTCTGAATGTGCAAGATATATCACAGTTTTAAACCACAAATAACCTAATCAGCATCTAGATTTTGAAAATTATTTATAGTGCTTTCAAAGGTTTTTGTTCCTTTTTTATTTCTAGTCACCATGTGGATTGAAAAAATGCATTTTTTAAAAAATTGACATTTTGTAATTAAAACATTATACTCCTTGGTTGTTAGGTCAAAAGAAGAGTTCTTTCAAATGAAAGAAGATAAATTTTCTCTGGCTTCCTTTTTTTCTCCCTTTCTTCTGGTGTGACATTCATTTTCTTTTCTAACAGTATTCAAGGGAATCTCTGATTCCCCCAGGAGAGTACTGTGGCCATGGTGGAATATCATTATGAAGTGGAAAGCCAATTAGGATGCAGTATTTGTACACAGTCAGATTATCAAATCCCTGGATTAGTTTTACCATATGCTAAATGGATTTTACCTTAATGTACTGCTTATCTAAAGAGATCCAATGACAATATAATTGGAGTCTAAGAACAGGAATAATCATTACATATACTGTTCTATTTACTTTATTAATAAGCTAAAGAAAAAGTTTATTGCAACTTTTTGATAATTCAGCTGTCTCTCACAAGACTTGTATGTCCTCTGCTGCCCTATTGATTTATTTCATTTGTCCTCACCCTCAAATGCCAAGATTGGTGCTGAAGAATTCTCTGTGTCAAAAAGAAAATCACTTTCATTTCATTCTGCATATATAATCCTAGCATGTTCACTGTATATTTACTGTGTCAGAAAGTAGCTCTACCCTGCTATTATGAAGTAAACTTCCTTTATTTTTCATAATTCTAAAGTGGATTTTAGCAAATAGTAGAGATTAAAGGAGCCCATCTTTTACATTATCTTGTTCATTAATCACTGTGTAGTGAAAATGACAATTTAGATTTGCTGTTTTTAGATGAGACTTGATTTTTTGCAGATATAAAATAAATTTAAAAATGAATCAAAGATGTGTTTTGGTCCTATCAGGAAAATTCCAGGATGTTAAGGTTCATACAAACATATATATATGTATCTATATATACATATTTGCCTTTAATAATGTTGAATAGTTTTTACTATTTATTATAAATAAATCCTATTCATTTAGAGGGCCTGAGAAGCTTCCTTTATAAGACCCTCCTGGTTTTTCAGTTAATTTTGTCTAATTCTGTTTTGTTTTGCTTTGTTTTGTTGCAGGAAGGATTTTCACTCATCGATAGCAAGAAATGGCTGAAGATTGTGAGAAGGGTGGATTGTTTACTGTTTGGATCAACCATAAAGGCAAGAATTTTGCAGACAGTATCAAACAAGTTGCATACCATTTTTTTTCCTTCATGGGTAGTTTTCTTTTTGTTCTCCTTGTAATTTGTGAAATGTTGCTTTATAAAAACTCTACATTTAATTTAGGATATCTCAACCTTACTTCCGTGATTCATAAAACATCATGAAATAATGAAATGAATGAAGCAGGAGTCCATCTGGCATGGGGAAACTGCTTCACTTTTTAAATTAAGGGCTTAAATAGTCTTTTTTTTTTTTTTCCAGATCTTCCTCCATCCTCTGCAAAAATAGAAGTGAGAGAGGTTGCTTTCTTTTTACTATTTGCTTAGAGTAGTTTTCTTGCTGTTAGATGATTAAAAGTGTGTATGTGTATTTCATTTAATTTTCTCTTACATACTTTTTATTTTTTCTTTCACATTTTAAAAAATGGCCTTACCTGCTTCGCAGCTGTGCTGAATATTACAAATGCTTCTTATCAAAGGAACTTGCTGGTCAATCACTAGGATTATGTACTTGAGGAAAGATCTGTGGAAAAGTTTGCTAGCATTCACTCAGTGGCTACTATTTTAGTTCAAATGAAAGTACTAATTTTTAATAGAATCTTAGAATTGGAAGGGATCTAATTGAAAGTCATCTAACCTAGAAAACCAGGAGAAAAATTTTTACAGAATGTCTTCCTAGATTTTCCTGAAATGAATCCTTTCCTCATTTCTTATAGAACACAGTGTTCCATCACACTCACAAACCATACCTCGTCTATTCTCCCATTCACCAGCCATCCTCTCAGTTTCTGGTTCTCCACTAGCGCAATAAAAGAGCTGCAGTAAAAACATCCCTAGGCAGGGCTCCTTCAGAAAGAGACCTCATTGTGGTGTCCCTAGGCCAGAAGACCTAGGGCAGACTCTTCCAGCCCTTGGCCTTAGTTCTGAAGGGTTCCACAGAATAATGGATCAGCTCACAGCTCCCCCAGAGGGGCTTCAGTGTCCCGGTTTTCCAACATTTTCTCCAGCATTTGTCATTTTCCTTTTCTCTCATGTTAGCCAGTTGAAGTGGTACCTCAGAGTTCTTTAAACTCATCAATTGGGAAATGAATCTCATTTTTAGAAATTCATAAATGAGAGCTTTATCAGAGAAACTTGTAAAAAAAATTTACCCCACTCTCCTCAGTTAGATGACTTTCAGCTAGATCCCCAATGATGGTCCTTGTCCTTAAGGAGTTTACAATCTATTAAGGGAACACAACACACAAAAGGAAGCTGAAAGGGGCACTCCAGAGCAGGTGCTGGGGGTCAAAGCTGATGGAATCTCAGTTAAAGTGCAATGGATGGAAGAAGACCAAGAACTAAAATGAGGGGACGGGATCCAGACTTGTAGGAGAGCTAGAGGAAGAGCTGTTGGGGAGATCACTTCCCTTTTTGAGCCATAGAGCATTCCTTTTTCATCCTTGTCCAATCCCCTTTTTCACTTTGTGGCTAAATAAATGTCCCACGGTGACACCTGTGCCTGCTTTCACTCATTTTCTAAGCACAACTATTGTCCTGGGTTTGCCTCCTCCCAGGGCGTTGGGCTGTTCGTCTCCGATGTGATTTGGTAGTTTGGCCTTTTTTTAGTAAATTATTAGCACAAATTGCACTAGCATCATGTATTACCTTACTGCTTCTGTAAGGTAAAGATAAAATGTTAAAAGTTGAATGAACCATTGGGCTAATAAACTGCCCTATTTGCCAAGATTCCTCCAGGATGTCCTAATGGCCTAAAGTATTGACGTAGTCTGGTGTGCAGGCCTCTCAAACTCAGCCTGTCTCAAACACCTCATTATCTATACCTCCAAGCCTCCTTTGTCCTAAAACTTCTCAGTTTCTGTAGAAACCCCTGCTTTTCAGTTCCTCAGATCCACAACTTCAGTCTTCCTTAGCACCCCACTCTTTCACCTTACAAATCCAAATGCTGCCAAACTGGATCTACTCTAACTCTACGTCTCCTACGTTCACTCCTTCTCTTCACAGACATGGCTGTTACCCCATTATCTAAACGGCTCCAAGTCTCCTCTTTGGTTTTCCATTTCTCCAGGCCCTGCTTTCTCCCAGCCATTCTCCACAAGGCCACCAGAGTGAGCTAAAAGCACTCACCTTTTCTCCATTCTCTCTCATGCAGTCACAGAAGTTGGATTACAAGGGCCCTCAGGAGCCATAAACTTATTTCCCAAAGTAAATCTCCAATAATGGAGCTGCTGCACGACTTGCTTGCTTGCTTCCTGTTGGGCACTGAAAAGCCTTCCCAGCCAGGACTCAGCCCGCTTGTCCAGCTGTTACACATTCCTCTCCTTTGTCTGTACAGCCCAGACAAGCAGCCTCTTCACAGCCAGGCCTCCATGTCCTGTCTTTTCACTGGGCATCTTCTCCCTTCTCTTTGCCACCTCTCAGACTCCCTGGGAAACATCTCTTCACATGAGGCCTTTGCTGGCCCTTCCAGCAGAGCAGCAGGTGCCTCTTCTTGCCTCATTAGTTTCCACTCATGTACTTTGTACGTACTTTTTTACCTGGGGTGCCCCATGACAAGCTGACATGTTGAAATATGAAGACTTCTAGTTTACAGATTGTTCCTCCCCAGCCTCCAACAGAATATTTTTTAAGGGTAGATGACTTTTCATTTTGGTTTTTGTACCCTGAGCACCAAGTTCAGTGACTGGCATATAGTAGGGACTTAATACATTTCTGATTGACTGATAGGCAGATGTCTTATTCCTGTTGACTTTTCCACTTTCCTGGAATTAGAAGCATTGGAAGTCAGTCTCCAAAGCAAACATAAAACATTGTTTACTTTTTGAAAAATGTGTGGACATGATTGAGCAGCACATTGTCAATGTGTAACATTTTCCAACTAGCTGATGATGGAGACAGTAGCTGTGGCCCTAAAGGGAAATAAAGTTGTGGTTCTACCAAAGCCTTTAACAGGCGTAAGAGTCCCTGATCATGGGCCATGTTTCACAAGAATATGACGCTCCCACAGTTATGATTCTCCTTCTCTGTTCCCTTATTTCCCTGGGTCACCAATCAACAGTTTTCCATTTAGGAGTGATAAAACAGGTTGTCCAAACTTGCCTTTTTTTTCCTATACAGGATAAGAGTCGTATGTTCCGTGTGCAGTTTGGAGGTGACTCGAAAGAGCAGGCCCTGGAAAACTGCTGCCGTTGTGTAGAAAAGCTTGAGCAGTACATCACCATCCAGGTTCCCGATGAGCTCAGCCAGGAGCTGCAGCCAGGCCCTAGCTCGCTGGCAGCCACACAAAGTCAAGCGAAGGACACAGAGCAGAGCGGGACGCTGCACCGGGGAGTAAGTAGGCTGCTCTCTAAGGAAGCCCTGAGAGAAAGCTTCATGACTTCAAATGTAAACAAGCTCATGGGAGCTCAGAGCTTTCTCTGCAAGGGGGCTCTGAGACCATCCCATCCAGAGAGGCCCAGGGAGCTGGCTGACCTGGGTAGAGCCAGAGAGAGAGGAAGAGACAATATGGGGAAGGGATAGAGAAGTCTGGGACTGCAGACTAGTGTCCTTTCCATTAGAAATCTGCATAATCTAACAAGCACAATCTTACCTAAGAAATAACCAAACACCCCCCTCTCCAGAGGGTTGGCTGCTCCTGTGTTCAGGATCCCAGTGGTCACTCTGTGGGGGGCTGAACTCCCGAAAACCAGCTCACAAGCTCCCACCAGGGCGCCATTTGTCCCTCACTAGTCAGTCGCAATAGAGGAAGTTACAGAGCAAACCCCTCATTATCAGGAACACTCTCTCCCAGAAAAACTTAAGTGTCAGATGAAAAATGGTCACAAATCCAGGTCCAGCAGTTGGGAGGCACCCGTGGGAGTTAGGGACCAAAGCCAAGGTCAATTCCAGAAAAGGGGGTTCTGTAGGGTGTAGTATCTGGATTGGATGTGTACCTGTGTGAGCTGGCTGCTAGTGGGGGTGCCCCAGGGAGTCATGTGGTGGTTGGGCCAGCTTCTGGCCAGGTACCTTGGTTGCTGGATGGGATGGGGCCAATGGTTCCCTGGTGCCTGCTAATGCCAGACAGACTCTGCTGTTCCTGGACTGGCTAATGGATGAAGGCTAGTTCTTCCTTAGGCAGCTAGTCTAGCCTTTTTCCACCATCCACTGGCTTATATGGTACTTTGGAGTGCCTTCAGCAAGGAAGGGCAGTGACCCCCAGCTCAGGATCAGAAGATTCCCTCACAACCCTAGTTCTGCAGCAGTTTGTACCTCTAGGTTGGAGAAGGGAGGAAGCTTGTCTTTCCTAGGCAACAAATTCTTCCAAGCCAAAAAGCAGAACTCGGGAAGCCACCGCATGCTGCCTTAGGGGGGAGTGAGACATTCTGGGCCCTCTAGCCAGGTAATGAAGTCCCTCAAGCCTCTTGCTCTTTTCAGGATAGGAAAAGTCGGTTTGCCTCTGGAGACTTTTCCTCTTTACTCTTCCATGATTGTCTTCTAGCTCTTACAACTTTTGGGATTGTCTTGTTATAAAAGGTTTTTGTACAGAAGAGGAACAAATATGTGCCCAACACTGCTCTGTGGCAAGTGTGGGAAGGCAGTGACTGGGGCCTAAAATGGCCTTGTGGCTGTAGGAAATATGGGGGAGAAGGCACAGGCAGAATACTAAGGCCCCCGGATTGGGGGGGGTAGGGGCAGTGAGGAGGAAGTGAGGGCCTTCCGTCTGACCCAATAGGCCAGGAAGCCCAGCCCAGCCACTCCATTAGAATGTGAGCTCCTCTAGGCCAGAACTTGTTTTCACCTCTTAGATCTCTGTCCTTAGGGCCTCAGTCACGAGTTCCAGTGCCATGGACTAAGAATAGGTGTGCAAAAAAGAGAAAAGATGTTGATTTTGGCCATGTTGACTTTGAGGTAAGAGGGTGACATCCTCAGAGACCTGACCACACATGAGAGAAAAGGTTTGGGCAGTAGCTAAAACACTGGGAGTGAATGAATTTTCCAAAAGAGAAAAAGGGCATTGTGGAAATGTATGTCGAGTTAAAAAGATAACTCAGAAAAGCTATTAGAGTAAGACAGACCAAGTATGAAGTTTCTGAAATTGGTAGAGGGTACGATGATGTACTTTGCTTTCAGAAAGAATTATCAAATAATTGCCAGACTAACTGGGAGGGAACTCTCATCAACCCTCATGGTCTATCCCCCAACCTCTGAATGTCTTCAAACAAAACAATCTTTTGAGATTTTAGCCAGGTGCAATCCTTCTAGCTCTGGAC
This sequence comes from Sarcophilus harrisii, assembly GCF_902635505.1. NCBI lineage: Eukaryota > Metazoa > Chordata > Mammalia > Dasyuromorphia > Dasyuridae > Sarcophilus > Sarcophilus harrisii. The sequence goes on along the minus strand of NC_045427.1, from coordinate 619,257,458 downwards.
CCCTCCTGAGTGCCCACCTACCTTTCCTGCTTGGGTCTCCCTGAAAAGCTCCCAAGAGTACATTTCCCATATAAAAGATCTGCTTATGATGATCTTTGCCAAGTTCTCTTCAGGACTTGGCCCATTGTGAAGTTTTCTCTCTTTCTCTTACCCCCCACCCCCACCCCTTCCCCAATAGTGCCTTCCCTCTAATGGTGCCATTCTCCTTACTCTAGCTAACTCTAGTCAGTCTAAGCTGCCAGACCATGGCCTTCTCCTACCTCCCAGAATATTGCCTTTCTCCTGGTTCATTGCGAGTTCCCCAGAAGGAACTTATATTTTTCTTTAGTCTAACTATATACTCTCTTCCCAGCTGTTATTTCACATTTAGAATAGACACCATTCCTGGTGTCTGTTATCTCTTCATTTTGTCTACAAGCCTTTCCCCTAAATAAATCTTTTTGTCTAAGAGAATGGCCATTTGTCACATGTTCATCTTGAACTAGGTATTGCTACCCTGAGCACTTCAATTAGACTATAGAACTGGGTATGGGGAAAAACCAGTTACATTTGGTGATGCTGTGGTCTTTGGTGATATGTCAGTCTCATGGTGCTGTGGAAGCTCAAGTACAAGGGAATGAAGAGAGAATTGAGCAACAAAGAAGTTGAGACTTAACAGTGAAGAGATCTGAGAAGTCAGAATTCAGCCAGTTTAGGAGAATACAAGAAAATGGAGATTACTGTAGAGATGGCTTCCCTAAGGAGTTGGGCTACAGAGAGCTCTAGGACAATGGACTTTGAGGCTATGCTTGAGGCGCAGATCTGCATGGGGGCCAGGAGTTGAACCCAGAATAAAGAGTGAGTTTCCTATATTGGAGCTACAGGTCTGTCTATAACAACTTATTTTAAGATGGTAGAAAAGTAAATGATTTCACAAATCCCTGTTCTTCTTTCTTTGATCTTTTTGGGATATAGACTTGAAATATCATTGGATTGGTAATTAAAGCACTGTTTCAGAGTAAACATGTTTGTGAAAAACACACATATGAAGTGCACTATTAAAATGATGAAATGGAACCTTAAGCAAAACCAAAGAACATTATCACTCATGCCTGAGATAACCTAGGACAATCATATCCACTCCCTTGTTTCAAATGATTCCACTTCCTGCACTTCTGATCAGTGTCTGATTCATAAATTGCATCCAAGGGACTGCTAGATGATGCAGTGGATAGAAGGGTGGGCAGGAAGTCAAGAAGACCTGAATTCAAATCTAGCCTCAGACACTTAACACTTGTTGTGTGACCCCAATTGCTTGAGGGGAAAAGATTTGCATACAGATGTTCCTGGAAGTTTGGTAGGCAGGGGAGTGACTTTTGGCCTGTCAGAAACTGAGTCCTATCAAATACAGGTCAATTCTTTTATACTCACTTCTTGCTACCTAACACAGTTAAAGAGATCCACGTCATTTGATTTAGAAGTTTCACTTTTGTAAACAGGTGTTAATAAAATTATTAATAGTATAATAGGTTCCACCTATATTTTGAAATATTATCTTTTAACATTTTGGACAATTGCATTTTTTTCTTGGATGTTTAAAAAACCAACATTTTAAGCATATTCCATTCCTCTTGTCATTTAATTTTTTAAAATGCATATTCTTTTATTCCAGTTACATCTGAATTTAAAGCAGCATTATGCTTCTTCCTACACCTTTCCAAATGGAAGGATAACAATGATACAACTAGCACAGGTAGAGTCTACTTTTGTGATCAATATTTGATAAGGCTGATTTTTTTTTGGCTAACCCTGTGGTTCTTAATTTATATTTCACTTAGGAGTTTTGTGTATAGTGATACAAATAAGTAAACTTGAAATCATATAGAAGGAAGATTAGAGTAAAAGAGAATCCAGGGATCATTTTCTTTATTCTTGGTACAAGATTAAACAAGCTAGTACATGGTATAAGAAATTGTTTTCACAAGTAAATAAAAATAGGAAGAGTGATTTGATAGCAAGAACCAGAAGAAGCCTTTTAATGTGTGAGATAAAAACTTGAGCCACTACTTTCTCAGGTGACTGAGGGGAATAGCCTCAATTTAATTTTGATAATGAAATTTTGGAGCTATTTTAGAGAAAAGACCGAAAACCAATTTGGGGGCAGAGACAGATCGTTTTCAGATTCGAGGGCAAGTCTTCACTGCTAAGTGGCCTTCATTCTCACCAGCTCAGTATGGAAAAAGAGGCGGGAAATGTGAGAGAATTCAGTCTTGGTGCAACAGACCTGCTTTCTCAAGAGAAGCTCACCTGAAATGCTGCTTCGGTATGCTTTTTTTTCTCCTTGCAGATGTGGTTTTTGCTTGAGAGGATTTCCAGATTGTAGACTTATTTCAAACACATGAGCTTTTTGGACATTCACAACAAGTTTTTACTTTCAAAACACTCAAAATAAATATTTAGCCAAAATTTGGTGGTTGAATTAATCCCATTTTTAATTAAAAAAAAAAAAAACAAAAAAAACTAAACCCCTGACAAGCAGAGATTGGATATGCTTTGCCTGGGTATATCACTGCAGTGACAGAAAATTCAATATGTCAAAGAAATTCCATTCATTCCATATGCCATATTCTTCACACAACAGATATTTTAAATCATGCCTTAGGCAGTGCGGTTCAGCCAAAAGGGGGAAAAGAGGCGACTAGGGAAAGAAGAGCACAAGTTAAAAGGGAACTCAAAAGTCACCTAGCCCAGTCCACCTAATGCAGCAGCTCCCTAGGATTAATTGAGCCTCTTCTTAAACATCAGTGGTCATAGGAATCACCTTTCCCATTGGAGTATTGTTTTTTTGTTAGAGGGGAGAGAGCATGAGAGCATTTAGGGCTAAAAAAGCATTTTGGGGGTACCATAAATATTATGGCTATTCCTACTCTGGGCTACCCACATAGGTTACGGAAATAGAAAATAGACAGCAAAGGATTAAAAAGAAGATTCCTCAGAAAACATTGGGGTTTGCTGAAGTCCTGACTTAACAGGTTTCTAGAACCAGCTTAAAAGTTCTTGATTCTGTCTATTAAGTTGACCTATCCTAATCTAAATTACTTTTTTTTTTGTGTGTATGTCTTCTTGGATTATGTGGGGTGTGTTAACCAAAACAAAACAATCCTTTTGATCAAAGGAGGATTTCCCCTTTTCTGGCTCTGGGCATATTCTGGCCTCTGCCAGACTGATTATTCTTGTTTATGAATGAATTACTTCCATGAAATTCAGGCATTAAAATTTAAATTTAACAGCTAATAATGACCACCTCGCCCCCTCGCCCAGTGTCATGTTATCATTTCTTTCTGACTGCAATCCAAGAACATTTCCATTTTTCAATCCTCTCTAATATAATGAAAAATTTCTCTTTCTTTAGCTCAGGTCTACACCTCCTCAGGTCAAAGTAATCTCTCCTCAAGTCTGATGAAGCCATAATTTATTTATTCTAGTATCCCTGTAGATGCAAACAACTCTCTCATACATTAGCCAGTCATATTCATCCATATTTCCCCAGAAATCCTCTGGCGAACAGTAATCCATTTCACTGGAATTCATGTTCTTTTACACCTTACTGGCCTTCCACTAATTATTTCTCATTTGTACTATTTAATCATCATTACTCTCTCTTCTCAGAAAAAAATGATAGGAAGTAAGAAGTCCCCTAAGTTGCCAAAGCAACAGCTTTATGACAAGCATCAAAATGATGAGATATTGACATTGGTAAAATAATCTCATGTGAAGGGAGGGATAAGGTACTTGAAGGTTTTATAGATGAGGATGTTGAGTTTTAGAAGTTTGGGGACTTGGTGTCCTCTTGGACACCTGTAGGAAAACCTCTATCTTCAAGCCCAGTGGTACCAAACAAACTATTAACCAGCTGATGACAGATAATGCACTTTAAAATCCTGTCATCTGCATAAGCAAGTAATGATCAATTTACTGTGTGTTTTCATATATGTCCCTGGTGGGTGCTATAAAAGGTTTAATCTAGGGTTTGGAACTTAAAAAAAATTCTGATGGAGCCACACTTTGGTATAAAAGGTTTCTTTTGCCTATGACACTTATGACTTTAAACACGTCCTAGGAAAGGGATCCCCGCCCTCCTTTCATCATACTGCCAAAGAAGTCTATAAAACAAAGGTTAAGCACCCCTCATTTAATTTTTAATCCAATACTATTTGAGATTTTCTTAACATTCAAGAAAATTATGTGGTGATGCTATTAACTATTTTAAGTGAATATTTATTTGAAGTACGGTCAGTCCTGCCATAACATGACATGTGTTCCTAAAAACCACCTTGTTATGCCAAATCATTCAGTAAAAACCGGGGTTAGTTAACACAACACTCAAAAAAACATTGTCGGTGACTTTTAAAGAAGAGAACCAAATAAAAACAGTAGCACAGTTTTATACATATTAAATGGTTAAGAAATACACAAATATTAATTAACAATAGCGAATGGCAGTGTCCATGGCCTCAGGCTGCTGTTCAATGCCCCAGCTCCCACAGGGCCTGGATTGGCAAAGTCAAGTCATTGCGGCAGAAAGGGTGGTCTTGATGAGCAGAAATTCCTGGGGCCATGCTGGAAGATGGATGGGGTAAGGGGTAGGATTGGACCAGTCCTCCTTAGCCCACAGCTCCTTCTGCACCAGAAGATACACAATAAAAATGGCACTTGACCTTGAAAAAAGACCTGAAGTTTGTGGAAGTAGTGTAGTTTTCTGTGTTCTCTTGCTGTTTCTCACTGATGAAATTGCTTACAAGCAAACACAAATTTCACATTATGCTGATAGTCCCTATTATATCAATCATGTTGGAACAAATTAATAAGAATTTTCAGAATAAGTGTTAGAACAGAACTGACTTTATAGTACACTTTTATAGATAGATAAATCTTTGCCAGATGTTACATAATCAGCCTGTTGTTCAAAAAGGTCAAAGAAAGAATCCCAAGACTGCATTAGGTGGTTTCTAAAATCCTTCCACTTTTAAGCCTCTTCTTAGAGGTGAAGAAACCAAGGCCAGGGAAGTCAAGAACTCTAGTAAATAGCAAAGTCAGGACTCGGCCCAAATCTCCTGACCCTATAATTGCGAGTCATCCTTCAGGCACTATAGAAAAGGCCATTCACTGTATCTTGTACTTGGCAAAACATGTGGCTTGTTAGTATGGAATACTTTTTATTTAAAAAAGGATGGATTATGAAGTATATTCCACCAGATGGATATGTGGAGCTTCAATTAGAAGCTCCTCTTTTCTGTTTGTTAGTTACCTCTGTTTAGGCCAGAGAACCATCGTTGCCGGTCAGTCAAAAAAGGCATGAGTACTATGTGATTCACACTATCAATTTCACTGCCCAGTAAGCTTGCTTTGTTCCTGTCTTTGCAGTCTATCCTGACATCAGCCAAACTACCTCTTGCCTACGAGCAAGCTACGTGGAATGCTGAAGAGTTAGGTCCCTTCCTGAAATTGTGTCTTATGGATCAGAATTTCCCAGCATTTGTTGAAGACGTAGAGAAGGAACTGAAGAAATTGACAGGGTTGGAGAATTAATGTTGTAAACATGAGTAAGTAGCTATCTTATTGAAAAAAAAAAATGTTTTCTGCCAAAGTTAGTAGAATAAAAATTGTTGTTTCAACATCTTTCTTTTATCAGTGTTTTATTTTTAAAAACATGTGAATCCACTTTTTTTTTAATACATCATTGCACTTCAACAAATACACAGAACACAAGTTCATGCATCGACAGCTCTGCACCGAATGAGAACCATATCAGGTTGTAATTCTACAATCAACTGTTTTAAATCAAGATGGGAAATTACAGTGTCCAACTAAAAAGTATAATTAGTTGCATAGAATATTACCATGCTATAATACTTTTAAGATCATTGAAAACAAAAAAAAGTAAATTATAAAAGTCTGCCTGAATTAAATGTACAAAGAATATGGTTCAACATATCAGTGCAAAAGGATTTAAGAATTTACATGATTTAACATCAACAAAATCACTTAAAAAGCAATTATACACACACACACACACACACATACACATATGCATATATATGTAGTATTTACTGTAATTCATTATAACTGCTTATTAGACTGTCCCAGTATCTCATTAAAGTCTTAGGTGAAGCCCTTAAGATTATAAATTTCAGTTTATATTACTCCTCTTAAGTACCAGAACAGTATAATTCTCTCATCTGACAACATACAATAAGGAATGAATTTCAGCAGCTTAAAAAGGAATTAAGCGTTTGTTTACTGTATTTTGGTTTTTCCCCACCCCCAAAAATATAAATATATATAATATATATATATATATACTGTATATATTTTTAGGTTTGCTGTACTTTACAAAAATTTATCACTAGATGGCAGCAGAGCAATTTAGAGCTTTGCCAATGTAATAGCTGCATTAAGTAAAAGATGGCGCATGCATGAGCTGATCCTCAGAGGACCTTTCTTACTTCTATTTAAATATTTTCACAAAGGAAAAAAATGCAACATTCACAGCACATCAAGCCCCAAATAGTTACACCTTCTACACTGAAGCATTGTTTAAAATGTGTCTGGCTAGGTCATCCTTATAGAAGAGGCTAAATAAGGCATGCTTTAGACAGTCGTCGTATTGTTGCTCACTTGAAAAAATCAGGAGGAAAAAAAAGGAAAAAAAAAAAAATCAAATATAGCTGGAGTTATGGAACCAAAGAGGTCCAGGCATAAAATTTAGCAGGTCATGTTGCCACCAGTCTCAGGAAACTAAAGCTCTGTGAAGAAACAAAGGATTTGAAATTTTAAAAGGAGACTGCTCTAGCCATCAGTACCTCAGCAGATAGGACAGTGGATACTGCACACAACTCAGGCAAACAACATGCTCAGGGATGCGGTGTGAAATTCTGATCTCCATGTGCTGAAGAAGAGAATTCTGGCACATCTGCTTATCCAGATGCTGCTCTTATAGAGGCCTTAGTGAACAAATTACGAGTTGGTGACCTCCAGAAATAATCCAGCCTGAGAAAATGTCATTGATTTTTAGCCATTTTCAATTCCTTGATAAATGAATAATGCTGCAAAATTTTGTTGGCTTTAAAATCTCAAAATCTTAACTGGTATGATGCATGCAAATATGGGACTCAACTGGAAAGGGTTCCTTCTCAGTCACTAAGACAGAAAGAACATTATCTGCCATCTCTAACACTCAATTTATGCATTCCCACCATTTACCAAAGCAGCAAAACTTTTAGAACAATGGTCAACAGATGTCAGTTCATTTGAATTAACTTTTCAAATGTCTGAAAAAGGCTATACTTACATGGTAAGCAGTACTTAATTTGTGTTTCTCTGGCGCAAGTTTTTATCTTTGTGATTGTTGGTGGAGTTGGTTTTCCTTTGGAGGAAAAATTGCATCAAAAGAATTAAATTAAGAATCAGTAGAAATTTTTGAAAAATTTAAACACATGGAAATACAGGAAACCTTTCACTTACTGCCATCCCTGGTTGTAGTAAGAAGTTTTACTGTACAGAACGAATATATATATAAATATTTTCTAACATTTTTGTAACCTACTGTTTCTTCTAGCAGATCTTTTGACTCCCAAGACAGTATACAGCCATCTTTCACTGTCGTATTGTTTGTACACTAACATGAATTAAAGAAACTCTTGCTGGTTGCAAAAATGTATAAATGTTCTTATCTCCTTATAGACATAGTTAAAAACCCCTTAGGTTTGGGGGGCAAGGAGAAGAGGTAAGAGTTAAAGTTCACTGGGGATCTCTGGTCTCCCTTCTGCCTTTTTCCCTACCTCTGAGGCACTCCACTCTCTGGTCATAAAACATATTTTGATTTCAAAACTGTAGCAGCCTTCCCTCTGAGGTCTACATTGGCAAGTCACTTGAAGCTGTATTGTCACAATTCACTAACCAGCACACACGTAATTTATTCCAGTCTTAAAATTTTAGAGCTGGAAGGGGGCCTCAGAGATCCAGTGACTCTCTTTCCTTTTAAAGATTAAAGAAAGACTCTTGTCATGAAATGGTTTCCTATATTATTAGTTTGAATTTTGGAATACATCAAGTTTTCCTGAAATTAAATTGAGTGTACATTAAAATAATTAAGTTTTTCTTTAAAAACAAACAAACAAAAAAACCAAAACTGAACCTAACTGTATTTCATATCCTGAGAATCAAAAGATCATCCATCTAGTCAGGATTTTTAAATTATACACTGCAACATAACACTTTCATTCATAACTTTCCCTCTATTTATTATTGTGCTATTCCAATTTACCCTACTTTATTTCACTCCAAATGCAAAAGAATTCAATTTCATTCTATCAGATAAGTGTTAAGGCAAGCACTAGAGAAAATACTTACATTGGTCCAGCTGGTTCATCATCTGCAGTAGTTATTTCAGTTCAAATTTCATTGAAAGATAAGGGAAGAAGAGAGACAGCACAGTTAGAATGTGTAAAGAACTTTTACCTGGACCGAAAATTGCAATTGGCAAACTTGTCTATCCACAGCATTTATTAAAAGGCCATTCCACTTGGTAGTGCAAAAGACTCATGGAGTTATTTTTCTGATTTCAAGTTTTTAATGGCAGGTATGTTGTTTCAATGGTTTTAGTTAACACTTTGAATGCTTGTCATGAAAAACTGCAACTGTAGTGGACAGATAGTTGCAATATCATCATACTCATCTTGTCCCTAAGTTCCAGTGGTTCACTCTTAAATAGATGAGAAGACAAACCAACATTTCAGTTGTAAAATCCTGCTGTTTGTTTCCTTGAAATGATTGCAGTTTGGAGCCAGATTTCCAATGGGGATGGATTGTTCTCTACCGTTACAAACAAATCTTTGCTTCCCCGGGGGACAGGTCTGAGCAATTAAACTGAGCACCACTAAAGTGGAGAACAATCGAGGGAGTGGACTAAGAAGCCACGATGGGGAATGCGCTGCCCCCTTGGCCAGCAGCGAGTAGTGTGCCTTCAAGAACCAAAGACAAATGGTGGTGTCCCCCTCTACTTAACGGACGTGCTACAAAGAGAGCCTGGGCTCTGCCTGTATCGTGGCCAAAACCAGAGCTTTTCCCCCAACAATTCAGTCATCCAAATTTAGATGCCTTCTCACAAATTTTCAAGATCCAATTAGCATTTGAGAATTACTCTTTAGGCTTTAGGTTTTCTCGCTCCCTCTAAGGGTGACCAAGATGCTTCTAAAGGGGGATGTAGAGAAGTCCACAAAGGGGAGAGAACATTCATCTAAGCTTTTCTACTGGATGTTCCGTTTTACACTAAATCAAACAGAACCATTTGGCTTCACTCAAGTCAAACTCTCAGCAGGATTCCACAAGGGGCTCGGTGCACATGAAGCAGGTATGGAAGTCACAGTCTCAGTGTAGGCATCCGCATGAGCACACACCAGGAGGAATGTCTGTCGGAAGGAGACATTGCTCCACCTGTACCTTCGAGGCAACGGAGAGGCAAAGCTACCGCCAGCACACACAGTGACCGGAGCAAAAAAAGGTTTCAAAATAAAGAACTGACCACAGACCAACAACTCGGCAGCCAAACAACGGGCTAGCGACACCCCCGGTGTCCACAGGAGTCCATCACTAGCAATGTTACACTCATTGTCCAAAAACGGAACAGAGAAAAACTAGGACAACCAAAACATCCAGGTGCTGCAGGTGCAGTGGGGAGATACAGAGACACACCGGGTACTGAGACACAAAGCACAGACTTCCTCCCCTCAAACATCTGTCCGTTCCCACCATCGAGACCAAGCCCAGTCCGCTACATGCTAGAAACAAGGCTCTGCTGAAACTTGTGAATGGCGAACAGGACACCAACGAAGGAATTATATCTTTTTAGTGGATGCTCTAGCAGGGCCCTCTAAAAACCCCACACTTCTAGCCCTGGATCTCAGATCTGAGAACATCAGCACCCTCGCTACCAAAGTTTAAAGAAAATGAGAAAAACAAAACAAAACCAAATCCGTGTCGTTGCGCTACTCTTTTGAAGCCTGGCAGTCACTACTCTGATGAGCTTCCCCTCCACATGACAAAGCATGGTTCTGGGTTTAATGATGCCATTCTGTAGCTGAACAGGCTTCTAACGTGCAAAGGACTGCATGGAGGTAGGTGTCTGAGCAATGATGAAGCAGTGTGGGGGCCATGCCTGTGAGTGGGAGCCAGAGTTATTCCTTCTAACTTCTAAACCTGATGAACTCCGCCCCTGCCTCCCCCAAAAGTTCACTCGCACATTCTTCTCTAGAGGTTCAAAAGAACAAAGGAAAAAAGCATAGCATCTCTACCCTGCTAGTCTGAACCACTACCTGCAGCCAACATACCCACAGTGCAGTACAGACAAAAAAAAAAAAAGACTGAACCCCTAACGAGAAATTCAGGGGAGAGGGGAAGAAAACAAAAATACAGGGGGGTAGGAATACAGAAATTAAAAAAAAAAAAAAAAAAAAAGATTAAACAGCAAACTGAAATCCAAATTAGTTGTGAACGTGAATGAGGTAAACTTGAAGAAAAGTGTTAACATCATGAACTGTGCATCGTATAGACTGAAGCGGAGAGTAAACAAACTCCAAAGCATGCAGATCGCTCACTTACCACCATTTTAAGGGTGTGATGCAATTGAGGGGGGAAAAAAAAGAAGTCATAGTAACCGACAGATATCAACATCACCCCAAACCCGTGGGCTTATTTGTGACTGTTCTCTCCCACTTGCTATTACTTACAGCCATTGGTCAGATGCGAGGCTGAGGGAGGATGGAAACGTGTGTGTGCATTCACTCTATTCTACTTGCATATGTCAAAGTGAAATCCTGGGTAGGACTCCTGAAAGCCATGATTCATCCTGAATTACGGGTAGTCTTTCCAAATGAATGCACTAAGCCCTCTCTTCTCCTGCATTTGCCAGGTAATCTGAAGAAGGACCCATAGGTGCCTGGTGAATTACATTTAATGTAACTACCTTCAGGCAAACGGATTTTAAAGAACAGAACTTAAGAGATTACTCTCTAGTCAGTATTTCTCAAATGAGCATTATGGAAGGTTTGATTTTAATATATCATTAAGATTCAGCCGTTACTTCTTTTCCTCACTTAACTTGGATTTCTGTTCATGTTAGAGAGGGATATTCCACCAAAGCATAACACATTAATCTAAGATGTATCTATGTGATAAAACAAGAGAGGTGCTATTTTATTTCATCTGATCTCAGATCTGTGGTATTAAATCAAGGGAGCTGGTTTCAACTTTTATTTTCCATTACCTTTATGACTTTTTCTCTAAAAATTTTGTTACTGACCCACATTTTATTTTCTAGTTAAAGAAAACTGATGTTACATTTTAGAAATCACTTAAAGAAAGCATTTTGCTTCCAGGACTTCTATAGAAATTCACATGTCACATGATCTTTATGTTTAGAATGATAAATATGCCTGGAAGCTAAAGTATTTTCTGACATTAAAATGATTCTAGAACTCTGAATATATCTGAGCCAAATTAAAATTTGGAATAGTCTGTTAAAATCCCAAAGATTTTGTTGGTTTTTAATTTTTTTTCTTAATTCCTCCACCCTCCCCACCCCAAATCTCCTTTGCTTTAATATCTTCAAATCACTGCACTGGATGAAAGTACCCCATAGTGTGTTTTTCCCAAAGTAAGGGACTAAAAAATAAAAAGCATCAGTCACTCTCATAATCTCCCAAGGTGTGATGTAATTCAGCAAGAACAATTTGGAATCACATGTTCATGGCACAGTGTGTCTGTATCTGGCCCCCAAAATGAAACTGTCCCTCTTCCCCAAGCTTCCCCAAATATTTACCATCTAACCTTTTCTAGTCATTCAAAAGCTAGATTCAGACAAGATGCCATAAGACACACACTTCATGTCCCAAGGAGCCTTTGTAACATTTTCTCAGGGTCTAGAGAAAGGCAAGATTTCTAAACAGTGTGCTAACAAACTAAGGCAATCCACTCCAAAAGGACGTTCCCAGGGTCTAGGGACAATTAAATCCTTTCTAGGTTAGAGGACCACTGAGAAAATGACCTCAGTATTCCTGACAGCAGGACTGAGAGGCCTTTTGCAGGTAGTTAACTGACCTTCTAACTGACTCCCAGGACATCACTTATGTAAGATTTCAAAGCAATTTTATCAAAAGTGGAACATGAAGAGAAAAAAAAATAATTCCACTCTGCTTTGGATAGTGCTATACCAGCATTTGTTTTGCAACCTAGAGGACTGGGATATCAAAAACTGGGGGGGCTGAACAAGATGTGAATAATCAGTAAAGAGTTCACAAGCCCAAAAAAAGCAACGAGTCTGCAATAGAATGTAGGCATATCTTGGTAATAAAGCACCCATCTGGCAGAGAACAATCACGCCAGGTCTATAAAAAGACTTCTGTTCCCATAATGGTATCTAAGAAGCCAATACAGAGCGAGAAGAAGGATGCCCCAAAGGTGTGTGCTGATTGGCCTGGAAACTCCATCTTAAAGCAGGGATAATTAACTCCTTCCATCCATTCTAAAGATTAACCTGTGGAGGGTGTGGGTGGGCAAAGAAATAATATCTGATCAATTTAGAAAGCTTTGTGAGGGCTTGAGGAGAGCGTGTAAGGAAGGGAGAAGCACTGAAAACTGGAAAGGGGAACAGCATGAAGAGTACAAGAAAGAAATATGCTCCTTGGAAGAAGCAATCAGAGAGATTCATAGAGATTAAGATGAGAATATGGGAGATGGTGAAAAGGAAATGACAGGGGTCGCAAAGTAAGAATGGAAAGCAAAACCTGGACCATGCTTACTGTCGGAGGGGGGAGTGAGGAAAAGGGACACATCACAGGAAGGCCAGCGTTTCACCCTGTAACTCAAACGCCACACAGAGAACCCAGGAGCTGCTAGTGGGGATGTGTTCTTTCTTCAGGTGCTCACACTTACCCGCGGGTAAGCGGGCAGGCAGCCTCTTTTAGGAAGTGCTCACTCATTTTATGCTACATTATTCTTGAGACAAAACAGGGATTCTTCTTCACTTACGGGCCAGAAAGGTCCCTCGCAACAAGCTGGTCTCCAAACTCTCACCATCTGAGCCTAACAAAGGAGACCTTAAAAAAGGGGTTGCTCCCCGTCCCCCCGGGAGCTGTCTCCATTTTTCTAATGGCAGCCAGACGCCACATCCCACAATTCTATTGGCTTCTCTTCCCAGGTCTGGCTCTTGGTACAAGATGGTCAGGGGTTTGAAACAAGTCCTGGAATCACCAAGAAAGACGTCCTGGAGCTTGCTGCCAGCCTCCATGAGGCCTTCTTTGCTAAGGGTTCCTCCAGTCTCTGTTGTTTTTACCCTCAGGGCCTCCTTTTCTCCTCTCAGTCTTCCTAAGGAAACTACAGGAGGGCTAGATGTAGCAGAAGGACCCCATCCTGTGTGAGCCTTTCTTGTATCAAGAGGAGGAAATAGTCCCTGCCAGTAGGCGAGGCTTAACTGCCCCCCAACCCAAGGCCCTCTCCTTGGAGGCCCCCCTACATGGAAGAAGAAAAACCTAAAACCCAAGGGCATGATGAGGTCCTCAGAGAGAGCTGAAGCCTTTTTACCTCAGAAAGCCACGGCTCCACTGGCTGAGCAGGAGCGAGGTCAGGATCTAGAGAAAGGGGCAGACTAGGAGCTGTCAGAGCCACTAAGAGGCCGGAGCCAGGGACACGCCATGGGAAGGGGACTCTCCTGCGAATCTGTGCTCAGTTTATTATGAATGGACACTAGAGGGAAGACTGCGGAGTCTCCAGCACCCAGCTCACCGCAATAATGCTTACAGTAAGAAATGCTTCAGCCTCTGATTTTCATTCTATTTCATTTAAATGGAGAGATTTGGGGTAAGAAAGGAAAATTCATTCAGAATACCTTGAATCCAGACTTAGCTGTCTGAGGTCCCACGAACCAAAGACCCCACCCCATATATTTCGGAGTAATGCTCTCTCTGCAGAGTTACAGAATGACGCCTTCCCACAGTCAAAGCCTCCAGCCTGGAGCAGGTCATTGAGTATTTTCAGCTTCCCTGAGCCACACAGCTAATGGACTTAACATGCACACGCACTTCAGACGGCTTCCAAGATGGCTCCCATCAATGACCTGTTTTTCAGATTCTTCAGATCTCTGACTCTGGGTAGAACCTGAACCTGGGGAGTCACACTCCATCCCCCAACAGGCAAGGAACCCCAAGAGCCATTGTGGCTGAGGCACTGCCGCTAGCTGAATCTTCAAGCTTTGCTGCTATCCCCTTCAACTGAAGGGAAAAAGTCTGATGATCTGGGGAACGACATGGGATGGTGGGGATAGTGGGGAGAGGAAGGACAGACAGTAAGAGAGAGGCCTCCATCAGGCTCCTCCCACTGGCTTTAATGAGGGTGTCAGGGTTGGAAGGGCACCATATACAAAATCTGAAACAGGCAATTTTGTCTGAGGTTCCCTTTGTCTAAGTCACCTCCAAAGCCCAGCTAGCTTAGTGGCAAATGCTCTGGGTCTCTCAACTGTGTGTACAAGGTCTTTAGCACTCTCCCTGCACTCTTATTACTTTTATGTAGGGGGCTGAAGTGGAAAATCCAAATAGCAAGTCATCACAAAGGAAGGGAGCCTGGGAAAAAACTTCAGGGTTTTTTGTCAGAGAAACACAAAAATCACCTGGCTCTAATAGTTCCTCGATGAATACAGAGCTAGAAAAATCCCTGAGAAAAGAAGATGAATCCTAGCTCTGACAAGGTCTGGGTGGACAAAGGTGGTAGGTTCTAGAAAAAGCTTAGGGTTTTCTCAGGTTTCAATCTGTCATAACAGAACCTATGAATGATAAGATGGAACAGAAAACCTAAAATTGGTATCATTCTCCATAATGGGCAAGAAGTTCAGAATTTATAAGCGCTTAGAGACAAAGCTATAGCTATGACAATAACTCTAAGTAGCTAACATGGAAAAAGCTATAGGCTTATTTTTCTTCATTTGGGGAAAAATCTTTAAGCCACAGCTTTCTTCCAGCTTGGATCCTGAAGTCTGATGATCCCTCCCAATTACCATATTCAAAGAACAAACCCCAAAGTTACAGCTGTGTTCTGGAAATGCTCTTACCGTCTGGAACCTCATCTGGTCTCTTCCTCTTTTCATAGATCACAATGATCACCACAAGAATGATGATTTCAGCCAAGATTCCTAGGAAGGGCCAGAGTGGGGCCAGGTGGCTCCGTACCCTCAGGACAGTGACGAAGGAGGCCGAGCCAATGGCATTGGTAGCATTACACTCATATTCACCAGGATCTTCAGTAATTTGGAGATTAATGATGTTCAGCTCAGTGTAGTTTTCCTTGTTGATGATGAAGAACCGGCCAGAGTGGTTGGTCAATTCCTGCTCGGGGCAGAAGAAGTGAGGGTAAACAAGGGTCGGAGGGGGTGAGCCAAGGCCCTGCTGCCTCTGAAATATCACTCAGAAGGAGAGCAGCTCAGGACTCAGGTGCCAAACTCCTCCATAGGATAAAGATGTGCCCAGGATGTGTCTCAATAAGACTGGAAAAACTCTGCCCCAAACTGTTAACTGTTCCATATCTAAGAGGAAGCCATCAAGTGGGGCCTGATTAGCAGCCTGGATGAGGGAGCCCTATCCAACAGTCAGGGCCCAAAGGCCAGTGGATCCGCAATAACTTTATTCCTGGCTTCATCCATTTAGTCCCTGATGTGCTCTGGGGAATCTACAACAAAGATCTCCCTCGATCAATGCTAAGAGATCTGAATCAGAGGACCCCCACAACCAAACTCTTTCCTCCTTTGCTCCAGTCTCTAAGAATGAGGTTATTCTTTGACCCAACATCCTCATAGTCATATGATCTTTTCTCCATTGATCATCTTCCTTGTCTTAAGAGCTACTCTTCTCCCTTTCTGCCTATAAAACCTATTTAGGTATTCCCTGGCTTAAAAAAAAAAAAAAAAAAAAAAAAAAAAAAAAGCTTCCATGATTCTGCTACTTCCCCTCAGGCGAATATCCTCTCCGCTTCATCCCCAAACTTTCAACAATATGAGGAGACCCCACGGCTGCCTCCATGTTGGCAACTCTCCTGAACAACCATGCTCATGCTGCCACTGAAAGCTCTCCAAGGTCACCAATAAGAGACTTTTGTGAGTCTCGGCTCTTGTGACAGATGTGACCCTCCCGACCAAGCCCTTCCTCCTCGATAAGTCACAGACTCTGACAGACAGAACTGGAGCTACATGGGGTCTCAGGTTATCCAAGCAAAACCCTTTCCTGTTCAGATGACTCTGTCAAGGTCACATGGGTAGGCAAGTAGTGGGATTGGCAGGGGGGAGGGAGGAAGGATTCAAACCCAGAAATGGGATTCTCTGACTCCAAATACCATGCTCCACTAATTATATCCCTCCTTTTCATCAACCAACAAGCACTGTTGAACACCAATGAGATGCCAGGGATACAAAGAGAAAGAATAAAACAATCCCTACTTGCAAAAAGATGACACACAGTGAGGTGACAATTTTCATATATAAATGTATGTATCCAATAAATATAAAGAGATTACAATTAAAAATACAAGGTAGTTGGATATTAGCAGTTGGGAGGACCAATAAAGCGTCATATGAAAGGAGATGAGTGAATTCCAGCTCAAAGGAAGAAGTCCAGAGGGATGCCCTGCAGACGGGAGAATGGCCAGGGTGGAGGGGCCTGGCTTTCATTCTGCTCTTGTTCCCAGGTTTCTGACCCTCCTGCTCACTCCTCTTCTTCCTACAGCTCCCAGTTATGGGCCACTCTTGTCTCTTTCTACTTCATTCCCTCTCACTTCTTCACTGCACATAATCCAGAATCATCTGAGCTTCAGTTCTGCAATCCTAAATCCCAACAGTGCATCACGACCTGAATATCCCACAGCAGTTTTAAATTCAGCATTTGAGCCATCTAACCTAAACATTATAGACTCTTATTTCCCTCAACCCCAACATTCAATCAGTTGCTAACTCCTGTCAATTTTTTTCCTTCATAATCTCTTATTACTCATCACCTGAACTATTATGAGAAACTCTTTTTAACTGATCCTCCATACTCCCTGTCTTTTTCTCTACAATCACTGCTGCCAAAATAGTTACTTGACTATCAACGCTTGTGAACCCCACACATAACTGAAGGTAGAAGTTATCACTCTTGCTTCTCATAAAAATGCAAAAGTACTACCTGGCTTTAAAAGTCTCTTCTCTTCTCCCTTCCCCTGCTTATGAATTTTTCTTCTCTGACTGATTCACTCTTTCCAAGGCAGCAGAGGAAGTAATTAAATGGTTTAAATGGGGGTTCATTTTTAGCTATGTTGGGAACAAGGGGAGGATCAAAGAAGGACTAGGGCTTGCTCGAGTTAGCTGATAATAACTGAGGACAGGAAAAAAGCACAACATCCAACTCTCAATTTTGCTTTTTGGTTCTCTTCCAAGAAACATTATCTTTGGACATGGAATGGTAGAACAAAAATGGCAAAGAAAGCAAAGAAAGACAAGTGAGTAAACAGACAACATTCAGCTGTCTTCAGGAGATCAAGTCACCAGATTCTGCTAAGTCACACCCTGGGTAGGGGCATTTAAAAAAGGGTAAGTAAACTTGGAACTAGTTTAAAAAAGAAAAAAAAAAAAAAAAAGGGTCTGAGCTACTAATGCTTGGAGAAATGGAAACAAACTGAAAGGTCAACAGTGATCCAATTTCCAAAAACCAGTGAGCTTGACTTCATTTCCTGAAAATATTCTACAATGCATTTAAGGTATTGGTTTGTGAGCACTTCTTAAGAGAGGAAAAGTGCTAACTAAAAAATTAGCAATAGCTTCATCGAGAACTTAGGCAGGCCAGGCTGAACTCATTTCCTATTCAGATAGCAAAACACATGTGGCAGACTGTGAAAGTGTAGATATATTAATATGACATCATCAAAGTTCTTGACAATCTCATGCTATCTTCAGGAGCAAAATTCATATAGTAAAGAGAAACTGAAACTGAGTGAAGACTTAATCTCTATCAAGTCCAACCTTGAAAAATGAACAGATCAGATTAGCAGGAGGTCTCTAGGGGATTAACCCAGGCTATTCAATATTCTTCTCAATTAATCAAAAGCAAAACCTGTATACCTGTCAAATCTGTGGCATGTTGTATGATTGCGAGGATCCAATAGCATAACTACAAGCTAGACGGATCAGGCCCAAATCAAATGAGACATAATTTAACATGGATAAATACTTGGATTAAAAAAAAAATTAACAAATACGGGATGAGGAAGCCATTGGGAGAAAAAAGAGGGAAGAGTGGAAAAGATCTAGAGATTGTGGTAGACTGATATCTTGGTCAGTATGTCAACACTGGCAACATGGCGGCTTAAAAACCCAAGGTTTAATTAATAGACACATAATAAAATAGAACAAATAAATGGTTAGGTCTGTTCTGGTGTGGCCTAGTCAAGCCATATCTGGATTACTGGAGTCAACTCTGTTCACAGCACATTTTAGAAAGACAGGTAGCAGGGTGTCCAGAAGAGGAAAAGGATGGTGAGAGCCCCAGAAAACATGCCTTAAAAGGATCTGTTGTATTTTTAATTCCTCTCTTTGGCATTTAAGCTCTTCAACTCGGGCTCCAATTTACCCATCCAATCTTGGCACACATTATTCCTTTTCACGTAAGGGCAAGGATTCATGTTTGGATTTCAGGGGCGCCATAAATGCAGATGGGAAAAAAATTCTATCTTTATTTTCACTATCTTTTAATTGAAAATTAGCATTTTTTTCAATTAAAAAAAATTTTAAATTATTTTGAGAAATGATCCATGAACTTCATCAAACTGCCAAACAGGTCCATGATACAAAAAGTGGTTAAAAAGTCCTGCTCCAAAGGCTGGTCAAGTTGGGCCTCCTGCTTCTCCTCATGCTTTCAGGGCCCTGCTCTGTAGCCTCTACCTCTGAGAACCCCCAGCTTCCTTCACAGCGAAGCTTCAAGGCTACCTCCTACATGGGTTATTTCCCCACTAGTGTCTCCCTGCCGGGCACTGGTTTAACCATTCTGAAAAGTAGTTTGGAATAATGCAGAGAAAAAAGTGATTAAACTATGAATATTCTCAGACTGAAAGGACTGCTGCAAACAGGCAGACTTCGATTTGATGTCAGGAAAAATCTCCTCATGCTTAAGAGCTACCCCAAGGAGACAAGGCCCGAATGACGGGAACTTCCCCGGGGGCCTCTCTTTGTAGGCCCCATGCTAAGCACGGTGCCTGGCGTAGAGCAGACACTTAATGAAGGCATCTTGACTGACTACAGATTCTCCATAGAGGGGATTCTCCATAAGGAAGAGACTTCTTAAATTCTATGATACGGGGGATGAGGACGTCAGCTACATTTGGCCAGAGCTGGCTGGGTCCCCAGACTGCTGGATAATGCTGCTGACATCCCAAGGCCGCAGACTGAGACCTTAACTCTGCGACTCACCGAGAAGACGCCATTTTCCTTCTTACGCCACACCCAGTCGGGGTAAGGGTACCCAACCGACTTGCAGTACAGGAGGGCCTCCTGCCCTTCGTTCTTGTTTTCACTTCTTTTATGGCCAGTGATCTCAGGCAGAGCTGAAAGACAAAGAAGCATTGAAACGACACGGCTACGCCCCAGGTGTGCACTAAGGCCCAGCCTAATGGCCTGGAAGACTGCTTTCAATGCACTAAAGCCACCAGTTCACTGATGAAGGAGCTTGGAAAAGAGCATCCAAAGCATCCCACCCCAATGACCAGCCTCTTCCTTCAGTTTCCACCCCCAGGTAAGTCACATATATAAGAGGGCAGGACACAACACAAAATTTCGAGGTATAGTACCCCACTCAACTTGTTGAAAAAGTATAGAGTATCCCACAAAATACATTTAATTGCTTAAAATTTAGCTGTTTTTGGAAAATAAGCCTTATTAAAAAAAAAAAAAAAACAGTTGCAACCATATAAAAGATTGAAATGTATATCAAAATTCAGTTTTCACCTTACCCCAAGCAAAACAGCAAATAAGACAAAATACAGGAATACTGAATGTGTGGTGGGGAAAGGCACACTATACTAGTTGTTGGAGTTGTGACTGGTTTAACCATTCTGAAAAGTAGTTTGGAATAATGCAGGGAAAAAAGTGATTAAGCTATGAATATTCTCAGACTGAAAGATTACACTGGTACACTGGTACCAGTGAAAGTGTACACTGGTACCCTGGTACCCTACACTGGTAGGGAGATCTTTGACTTCAAAGAGCCCCCAAATATTTACAGTAGCATTTTCTGAAGTAGTAAAATAGATATGTTAATTAGGAATTGCTTTTAAAAAAGTATGGCTCATTACTATAATAAAACAGTACTACAATGTACAGAGCAGTACAGAATGTGAACTGAGAGTGAAAGATGGAGAAAAATGAAGATGGAGAAGGATAAATGAAGAGGGAAAAGAAGAGAAATGAGATTTAAGATGAGAGGGGAAGGGGTGAAAGAGCTAGTAAAAGAGAAGAGGTAAGAGGAAGGAGGTTAAAGTGGACACAAAAGAGCCCACGATGAGTTGTGACCTGATCCAACCATCCTGGAGAGCAATTTGGAACTATGCTCAAAGGGCTATCAAACTGTACATACCCTTTGGCCAGCAGTGTCTCTACTGGGAACTGTATTCCAAAAAGATCATATAAAAAAAGGAAAGGATTCACATGTACAAATATGTTTATGGTATCTTTTTTTGTGGTGGCAAAGAATTGGAAATCAAAAGGATGCCCATCAACTGGGGAAGAGTTGACCAAACTGTGGTATATGAAGATAATGGAATACTATTGTTCTATAAGAAATGATGACCAGGCAGTTTTCAGAAAAACCTGGACAGATGGATGTGAACTGATGCTGATCAAAATGAGAACTAGGAAAACATTGTAAACCGTAACAGCAACACTATGCAATGATCAACTTTAATAGATTTAGCTCTTCTCAGCAAGATAATGATTAAGACAACTACATAAGACTCCTGATGGAAAATGCTAGCCCCATCCAAAGAAATAACTATGGAATCTAAATGGAGACTGAAGCATTCTATTTTCAATTTTTTATTGTCTTTTCTTTTTTTGTGGTTTTTCCCTTTTGACTTTTCCACAAAATTTTAATATGATTGTATATATGATTATACAAAAGTTCAATATGATTGAACAAGTATAACCTATATCAGATTCCTTGCTGGTATGTGTGTGTGTGTGTGGGGGAGGGGAATGAGGGAGGGAGAAAGAATGGAAATCAAAATCTTATAAAAGTGAACGTTGAAAACGCTGTTTATAAGTAATTGGGGGGAAAATACTATTAAGTGGGGGTAAAAGGAATGCAAACAGGACATACTTTTAAGTTAAATATCCTTTGGTTCTTTTCACTTCCACTGGAACTTTTCTTCATTAAGGAAGTCAAGGCTAGCTCAAAAACAGACCCTCCACATCAAAAGTATTTTGACCACACCCAGCCCTGACTATCCTTGCCCCCAGGTGTCAGACTGTCTTAGGGAACCTGTCACCCAAATTTATTAGTGCAGCCACCCAGACTCAGCATATATTGTGCTGATCACTGTGAAGATTAATACTCCAGAAATCTGCACTGGGTTTCAGAGTAGCTAAGTGCCTGTGCTCTCTGACTGACTAGCACTGTAACCCGATTCCCACTTTTGGATTAAACAAAGCAAAAAGAATGATAAAGTGAGATTATATTTTGATCTGTACTTGAGTTCATCAGCCCTCTCTCTGGAGATGGACATCGTTTTATCATGAGTTCTTTGGAATTGTCTTGGATTATTGTACTGATCAAAGTAGCCAAGTCTTTCAGAGCTGATCACCATTATGATACTACAGTTACTGGGCACAAGGACCTCCCAAATTTTCTCACTTCACTTTGCATCAGTTCATATAAATCTGACAGCTTTTTCTGAAATCCACCTGCTTGACAATTCTTCAGGCACAATAGTATTCCATCACAATCAAAGGCCACAATTTGTACAGTTGCTCTCCCATCGATGGGCATCCCCTCACTTCCCAATTCTTTGCCACCGCTAAAAGATTGTTCCAAGGAACTTTATATTCTAGTGGAAGCAACAAGACACTCAGGGGAAGGGGACTCTAGTCTGGAAAGTTACAGGGATGGTGAAGACGGTGATATGCAGGAGCAATGGGAAAGGAGAATAAAGCACCTGTGTGGCTGCAACCAGGCTGCCTGCCTGCAGCTTTTCTGCAGAGCCTGACCTTAGGAAGGTCAGCTGAAGTTTTATTCCCTTACACTGGGGGAGAGGCTGCGAGAAGGAGGGCAGGTGGACAGAGAAGCAGAGGAGGGAGGGGTGAAGAGGAGACACACTAATCTGTCTATATGAACATGGCTTTGAATACATTACTAGGGTAAATGTCAGCAAGCACAGTGCACCAAGTAAAATCAAGCAAGCCAGTTTTATGAAGAGGAAATACAACAATAAAAGGGGAGTCAGGAACCAGAGGGAACTGGTGTACTTAGAATTTGTGGAAGAAATAGGTCGCCCAATGGGTAAAATCTAGTGGTCTTTGCAGAGTTTTTATCTAAGCCAAGCAGAACTAGGCAGTGTGTATGTATGTACATAACGTACAGTGTGTACTGTGCAATTGTACAGATATTGAAATATTTTGAGTCTCTATCAAATCTGATTATCATTAAGAGTATTCAACTTCCAGAGTTTGAGAGTTAGGAAAAGATCCTTGAATTCTTTAAAAATTCTTCTGGAAGAATTCTTCCATTTGAACAAAATGATGGCTCATGTGCTTAGGACTGTCCAAAATGGCATCTCATTTTGCCCCCTAAATGCCCCCCCCCCAAAAAAAAACTTCACTAAATTCCTTCCCAATAACCGGGCACTGGGCTTCTTTCTCTTGACCCAGGGACCAAAAGAATACAATGCTTCAAGATCTAAGATGTTTAGTCTTCCTGATCTAATACATGGGTACCTGGGGGAGCTGGGAAAGGCAAAGAAGTTCAGAGGACATAGAGCTCCACCTTTGTACATTGCTGAGCAAAGAGAAAAAACAGTTGTCTTTCTTATCTGAAGGCATCCATCCCTTAACAATCATTAACTCCAAATCTGTAAAACCTGTTAGGTAATATGTGCAATTGTGTGTAATTGTCTTATTAGGCACAGTGACAGCAATTAACTTGAGACTCCCCGATTCTCACCTACTCTATCTCCTCCTAACAATCTGATTCTGTGCCAGAAGTTCAACCTAGAAAAAGTCTATTTGCCCCGAGTTCCATTTGGCCAAATCAAGAGTCCAGCCACCTAGCTCATCTCAGCTACCAGTGGGTGGAAACATACTGGAAGCTTAAAAGAAACAAATTATGTCTGCCATTACCTTCAATTCTTTGACTAATCAACTTAAAAGAAACAAATTATGTCTGCCATTACCTTCAATTCTTTGACTAATCAACTTTTGGATGGATAAAAAGATAGCCACTCTACCAAAACGAAGGTGAATTCATTTCTCTGGTTTTTCTCCAAAACCACAGAATAGTATATATACAATAAAATACGATTTTCCATATCTGAATATGATTTCATATGTACCATGTGGACCAGTGCTAGCGTACTGTGACATCTATCTGCCTTTTTGATACAGCTCTAAGGTTTATCTACCCCAATATTCTGTGCTTGACAGAAGTACCAATGGACATACTGTGGGACAGCATAAGAATACGCCAAGTCAGAGCTTAGAGACACTGTAAAACACCATTACCCTTTAATAACTAAGTATGGATCAGACATTTATTAACCTAAATCATTTTAAATTCACATGTTCAACTTGCGCCATATTTCCTAGATTATCAAAAGCTCTATTTATTTCCTGTTTTATAAAAAGGATAACTCTGACTGACACTCAATATACCATTCAAACTTAAGGGAAAACACCATCACCTTTAGAAGATAAAGTGTACAAAGATGATGGTAATGGGAGTAGCTGATAGGGGAAGGTTTTCAAGAGGGAGGCTACAAAGATAAAGGATAAAAGAATGAAGGAACTTCAAGGGATAACCTCATCTAATCAGAAGGAGCCCAGCCTGGTCAACTCAATGAGGCAGCCATTTTAGATAGCAGCCAAAAAAAGCAAATGCTGTCAGAACTTCTTTATGGACCAGACAAGCGACCACATCGGTATGAGAAACCGCCCCACCATCAGCACTACAACAGTTTAGTGAGTTGCCAGAGGGACTGAGAGATGAAATGACCTGCCCTTGACTACATGACTATTAGCACAGGAAAACTCTGAATTCAAGTCTCTCTATTTCCCAGGCCATCTCTCTATGCACTAAGACGTGCCTCTCTGGGGAAATCTTAGTATCAAGAAGAAAGACAGTCCTTAAATGGAGGAAGTTATTACAGTGATTACTAATGTCTTCTGCTCTGGTCAGATTCCATCATAAGAAGTTTAGAAGGGACTCTGACATACTGAAACCTTGACAGGGAAGCTGGAAAATGCTAGTTAGGAGACTGGAAACCAAACCATAAAAGGATCAAATGAAATGTCTAGAATGTCTAAAGTCCAAAGAAGAAAAAAAAAGGAACTATGCTGGCTGTCTTTAAATATTTGAAAGTTAATGTCATGAGAGATTATTTGACTTCTTGACCTGGCTCCAAAAGACAAAAGTAGGAGAAATAGGTATAAATTATATATGGATACTATGGATGTAGAACAAAGCAGAGAATGGCAGATTTGCTTATCTGTCATTCTGTATGCTTAACTTAATTTTCAATTTTTTTTAAAAACATGGATGGGCAGCAAGAGTTTACTAGGAACTGGTCAATATAAAAAATAAAACATTCAAATTTTTTTAAAAGGGAAAAACCCTTCACCAAATTACAGAGGCATATTTAGATTCATATAAGGCTCATATAAGCTAGAGCTTAGTCAAAAGTAGAACAGACTTTCTGAGAAGGTGGCTGAGTTCCCTTTCCTTGGAGGTCTCTAAGAAGAGGCTAGATGACTGCTTTTGAGAGTGTTGCTGAATAAAGCTAGAGAAAAATCATAAAGTCATGCTCATTGAGTCTATTACAAACTTATGCTCCACAATTTCAAATGGGCCCTCATTGCAATCCTTTCACTTTCCCATTTTACCCTAGTGATTCTTACAAACCTCTTGATCCTTCCTTAATTCTTCTTAATTCCTTAATTCTTCCATGGTACTGCCTCTTCCTTTTACTTTACACCTAGATAAAGACTTCAGTGAAGAATTCACTGAGACCTTTTGCCAAGAGTTTCCCACACACTTTCCCCCTTCTTTACCCCTCACGGGAAGAAGTGAACTTCCCTTCCCCCTTTTGCCAAAGCAAACCCCTTTACTTTCATCCCTTCTGATTCCATTCTAACCCATCTTATCTAGTGGACTGTCCTCCTATGATCTTTATTCTTTCATTAATCTTTAATCTCCATTTATTTTTACAAACATATCCCATGTCACTCTCAACCAAAAAATAAAACTAAAATCATCCTATCATCTGCACTGACCATACTATACCTCTCTTCCCTAATTCAATCAAAATCCTTGAGAAAGTAAACTACACTAGGTATCTCTATTTCCTAATTTCTTACTTCCAAATTCTCTAGAAACTGGCTTCTGATTTCACAAGTCATCTGAAACTGTTCTCTTTAAAATCATCAGTGATTTCTTAATTGCCAAATCTAATGGCCTTTTCTCAATTGTTTTCCATTCTTCAATTGCTGTTCTGCCTGGTTTCAACTCCACAGGAAAATGATGCCCAAGTGTTGAATATCTCCTGGTGACCTGTTGTTCTTCTTTCCCACCAGTTTTTCCTACTTTCTTTTGTAGAGCTCCCCATGTAGACAATAAACTTCTTGAGAGGAAGAACTGCCTTTTTATTAACTGTATCCTCAGTGCTTAGTATACTATCTGACACATAATAGACATTTAATAAATGTTTAATGGGCTGCATTAAATTAACATCTGTAGCTCTGGACAATACCAATGACTTCTCCTCTTAGATTCTTGCTTCACTGGTTTTCGTGACACTGATCTTTCCTGGTTCTCTTCCTATATGTCTCTTATTACTCCTTTGAGTGTCCTCTGCTAATTCTTTATCCATGTCACACACATGAGCCATGAACTCCAGAGCTTTGCCCCATACCATCTTCTCTCATTTACTTGGGTTCAACTGTCATCTCAAAGCAGATTTATTCTCACATCTATTTCTTTCTCCTTAGCTTTAACCCACTCTACACACAACTGCCTTTTTGGAAACCTTGAATAAATTCTTCATAGGCATCTCAAATCAAACAAATCCAAAACAGAACTTACTAACTTTCCCTTCCAATACTTCCCCAACTTCCCCACTGAAAGTCATGACAGACAGGGCCACAACTTCAGAGCCACATTTAATTGCCCATTCTCACCTACTATACATAACCAATCTGTTTCTAAAACTTATTTTTCCACCTTTACAAAAGCTCTCATACATGTGCCACTTCACTCAAACAGACCAATACCCACTAAGTATCTCTCACTAAGTCTAATATATTAGCTGTCTAACTTATCTCTTGACTCAATTCTCTTCTCAGTCCAATCTATCTTCCACTTCACTGCCAAAGTGATCTTCCTAAAATGCAGGTCTGCCCATGTCAACTTCTATTCAGGAAAGTACAACAACTTCCTATATAAAATTCTGTTTGATATTTTAAAGCCCTTCATATTTTTTCTACCTTTCCAGTCTTCATGATCTAGGTACAATGGCCTTATTTGTTATTCTTCAGATGTGATCCTTTGTGCCTCTGTTTGGGCTGATCACCATAACTAATATTCTTCCTTCTCATCTATATCTTCTAAACTTCTCTGGCTTTCTTGAAGATTCAATTCAAATAGAACCATAGATTAATTGCAGCCCATTTAAGACTTGACAAAAAAAAAAACAAAAAAACTTTATATACCAACTGATATTCATAAATCTAGTGCCCATCCCTCAAAGTCTCCACATAGCTTTTCGTCTCCTCTATTAAAATGGGTGCTTCTTGAAAGGACGGAATTTTTTTTTGGAAACTCAACACTAACACAGTGATTACATATAGTAAACACTTAATAAATTTTCTTGATTAGCTTAGATTCTTCTTCAGGTATAGGTTTGGAATAAGCAAAGTTCTTCCTAACAGATTCTGTGAGGAAACATTGCATCATGAAATAATCAGAACCAAGAAAACAACAAACATAAAGAACTACAACAATATAAATGGAAAAAACTACAAGGCAATCAAAAATGAACACTGCAAAACTGACCACAAGAACAACTTCCCTTACTTCTCTGCAGAGGTCAGAGGTTTAAATTATCTAAAATTTGAGTTGGAAGGCACTCCAGGGGCCACCTAATCTAATCCCTATCTGACCAAGAATTCCTTCAACATTGCTGGATATTAATCCAACAAACACTGAGTTTCTATTATATATAAGACATTGTATTAGGTGCTACTGAAGATAAAAGGATGGTGTCTGTGGATTTTGACTTTAAAAATTTTTTTCTTTCAATTAGCAAAAAGCTACTCCCTTCTCCCTCCTTCCCAATTAAGAAAAGGAAACCTTTGTAACAAAGGCACAGTGAATTAAAACCTATGACCAAAAATGGAGACTTCCCCAGGCCCTCTTTCTTCTCCCTCTCAACAGTCCTCTAGAACAATTCTCAGACTTGAGTCTAAGCCTGTCCTCATGGTTTCATTGAATCAGCTTAAGTCTTGCCTAGGCTCCCTGAAACTGTCCTGGTCATTTTTTATAGCACAAGATTCTTAATGGTCCCCAAGGTGTGAACAGTCCACTCCCTTAGTTTCTGAGAATATTGATCTGTGATGGACACGCCCATGCTGAAATCAGCTCTGACCCTTCTAACTGGGTAATTTTGTCGAATGAAAAGCTTCTGAAAGCAACAATTCATTATCTGTAAAATGGGGATAATACTCATACATTTCATAGAGATGTGAGGAATTACTATTGTAGAGGACAGAATGTATGATATCAAGTGTCTCAGACTTAGATTCAAAAAGACCAATTCTGACCCTTATTAGTCATGGGAGCATGAACAAGTCAGCTAACTCCATGTCCCTCAAAACACTCCCTGGAATTTCTATATATCAAGTCTTAAATGGCTGCAATTGATATTCATGAAGGGAGTGTTCACATCTGGAAGTCTCTCTCCACAGTCTTCTTCTCATATTGTTAATAATAACCAAGTGTGATCTCAAGCATGTTTGTTTGAAAGAGTACAGAAGGGCAGGAGAAAATTTTAGTTCTTCTAACTCTGCTACTGATTTCTGTGGCCTGAAGCAAGTCACAGTCCTTAAGCCTTAGTTTCCTCCTCTAGAAAATGAAGCGCTTAGATGATTTTTCAAATCCCTTCCAGCTTTCTAACTTGTTTTTTCCCCAAACTTCCTCCTTATCAGAAATGTCTCTCTTAATAGTCACATACAGCTTAATTAACCTGTGGCCACTAAAGAATCTACACCTGGCTCTGAACAGAAAGATACAATTTCCCCACCTGCACATGATTCACAAATAAAATCATCACGCTTGAGAACAATGTGCAACAAAATCTCTTGTAAAATTAGGAGGAAAAAAGAGAGGGTAAGACTAACAAATAAAAAACCAGAGTAAGATGGCACTACTGTCCTGGTATGTGAGCCCCAATCCCCACTATGTCTACGTCATACCTTTCACTTCAATGGTGGCATTTGCCTTTGGGGCACTGAAAAACTGAAACACACAGTGGTATTCTCCTGAATCTTCTGATCGGGGTTTGTTGACCCTGCAGATAAAAATAGGTAAAGAGGTGAGGAGACAAAGTGGCACTGTACAATACGGGGGAGAAGAGGCAGAATTCTTTCAGAGCAGCTCACACCTTCATGCTTCTTAAAGAGAAAGTCCACGTGGGTTCTAGAAGACAGGTGTGAGCCATGACATAAAGGGGACAAGAAGAAGCCAATAAACTCTTTTCTCTCAGCACACACCTCCAAAAATCTTCAGGCTATACTGTAGGCTTTTCATGAATTGGCATGAATAAACTCTGACCAAAGCTTCTAGCTTCCTCAATCCCCTCAATTTGAGCTTCCCACCCAGCTACTTGGTGGGAACTTGGCAAACTATGGAGCAGAAAATATCTTCACTTCTCATAAAACCTTATTATGAAGCTGTGTCCACAGCCATCAGTTAGAGGTAGCTTGCCATTTCTATTTTGCTCACCAGGCTAACAGTACTCATTAATAAGCAAAAGAAATAGTACCGGTGCTTTCATGCTAACAGGTGCCAACATCTTGCAAAGCAAGGCAGTCCATTTAAGTAACTATGCATAAATTCAGAGGGAAATGAGAGCAGGTCCACAGAGGAACTCAATCAAGTGCTATTCAACCATGGGGCCAAACTCTGGACCTGTATACACTTAGCATTAGGCCCCTTACCCTGATCAGATGCTTCTTGGCAAGCAAGAGAAAGTTTGGAGAAGGCACAAAGACAGGAACCTTTCCAAAGAAGACAACTTTTGGAGAGGTCCAGATCACTAACCCAAACCATTCAACCTAAAAATCTGTTGAGTTTTGGAAAATATTTTAAATAACTAAAAATTTCTTTTTTGTCCCGTTTTATTTTATACACTGAAAAACAAACATTCTGGGAAGGAATCTATAGGCTTCAAATAAGGCACTTGGGTCCATGACACACAAAAAAGTTAAAAAATCTTGGCTTTAGTCTGTCTAGTTACCTAATTCTTACAACAGTATTAATGAGGCTAAGATCACAGGATTAATTACCCAAATGAACAGAGTAAATTCCTTAACCTCAACCACACACTGAACTTCTATTCCCAATGAACTGTTTCACATGCTTATTTGTAGTCATAAGGGAGAAGAGATGAGAATGTATATTGGCTAAATGAAGCACACTCATTATTAAAGAAAACACAGAATACATGTTCTGCTCCGGATGCACCAAGAACATAATATAATATTCCGGGACAAAAAGGACAACATAACTTTTCTCAGAGGAAAACCCAAGAGATAATGCCTCCCATACAAAAGTCTTTCTTATTCTATCCCTGAATCTTTTCTTTAACTAGACAATCTGAAAATAACAGCCTTACATATAGGGTATTGCACAAATACTTTCAGTAGCCCCAACTACTCCTTATTTGGGGAAGAGCTGTGGTCACATTTCTGTGAGAAGACATTCTAGTGTGACTCCCCTCTGAAACGTCCTGAAATGTTGGTTATTCTCTGAGGAAGAAAGATCACTCTTCAAAAATGAGGTTAGAAGGAAGTATCCAGTCTGGAGCTTTGTAAAAGCTATATATTAAAACTGCCCTTTGTGCAGTCTAAAGTGACCCTGAGAAATTACTGAGCTTCCCAAGGCCTAACTTCTCAATTATATCAATTGGCTAATTGCCAAATTCAGAGATATGAAGTCATCAACAGACCTTAAAGAAGGAGTTTTTGTGGGTAACCCAGTGAAACAGACCCACCACTCTTGAGAGGGCCAGGCAACATGAAAAAAGAGGATAAAAACACCATCAAGGACAAACCACTTATGCTGACTGATCCTCTTCCACCTCTGGGAAAAGTGAATTGGTGTCAGATTTACCTTATAGAAAACTGAGGCCCAAAGTAATACAGTAAGTCAGTGACCCAGTAAGGAAAAGTGCAAACCTACATAGAAGCAACAGAAGACCTGGTTTCTTGGCTCGTCCACACAATATAGAACACTGGGCAATGAACTTACTGAACTTCTCAGAGTCACAATTTCCTCAGACAGATAATGGGATAATAATGTATGTTCTTACCTCTCAAAAATAGGCTCGTTCCCTGAAAAGGCTTTTCCCCAGTCCATCTCTGGACACACTGTCAGAGACTAAACTGTCCAAGCTGTCCATGACCAGCCCGGCCCATTTCAAACATCTTTCCTCTCTCCCATACCCCCAAGAACAAGAACAAGCACGTAGCAAATAGAACCTGATGGAAATCCTGCTCTAACAAGCTTAACATTAACTCCAACCTCATCTTCCACCATCTCCATGAGTCACTCTGGCCCCTGGTCTTGGAAGAGGGCAAGCTCCCCTACACCCCTTTCTCTCCCCCAAACTCTGGCCCTTCTCACTTGTATTCCATGTTGCTGGCATTCTTGCGGGTGGCCGTCAACTCCACCCCATTCTTGGTCCAGTAGCTGTACTGGAGGCTGTGGGAGCTGGATGTGAGGTTGCACTGCAGTGTAAAGGAAGGGGCAGGGCTTTCTCGAATGATGACTTCTTCACTGGTGATGATCCTGGGCTCTGTAATGAGAGGGTACAGTGACAGGAGGCCATAAACCTTTCCTTCTGGCAGCACTGGCCTGGGAGTCAGAAGGGGCAGGAGAGAGGAGCAAGGAGAAAAGGGTGGGGAACAGACAGGACCACATGAGGAAATTCACTTCACCACTTTGGAGAAAGTCAAGAAAGAAAAAATAATGTATATAAGCAGATGACGACCACTAGTGCAGACAACAGCCTAAGGACCAGTCAGCCTATATGTGAAAGAACGGGACCCATTACTTGCATGTATACTTGTCACATCCCACTTGTTCTTGAAATGCAATGTCCTTGTGACATGGTGCCCAACCATGGTGCCTGAGGCTTCAGCAGTTAGTCACAAAGACCAGGCAACCTCTACCTGGTTGCTTTTGTCAATTGTGGCAGAATGTTTTATATTTGCAACAACTCTTTCTATGGGGTGACTAAAGTCTGTTATAAGAACCACAAAGGCAATATATGTATGGACTTTCCCCTTTAAATATGAGCATACCTTCTAAAGGAGCCTAGTTATAACCATTTTTGACAAGTAAAAATGAAGCTTAAATATTCATTAGGTCTTTCAAAAATGAAACTTGAAATTCCACTTGAACCAACTGAGGCCAGCTGCAGAATTTGAAATGTTTTAGCAGCATCACAGGACATAATGAGCTAAAAGAAACCTTAAGAGATCCTATAGTTCCAAGGCCTCATTTTAAAGATGGGAAATGACTTCCTGAGGTCAAACGGAGAATTAACAACAGAGTAAAAGACTCTTGTATTTGGACATGTTCATTACTCTTCACCACACCACATTACAAACCCCATGGAGCTGAGCACATCCTACTTTCATGTTTCACTCCAGGCACTATGGGTTCAAATATGAAGCCATCATTTTCCAGCAGATCTGAAATACGTGAGACTAGACATGTAAAATAATTTTTTAAAATCATACCCAATAATTCTTGGAAGCCTCAACTTGAAAGCAAACAGCAATCACCTGGGTTTTTTTTTTTTCTTTTAATTTTTATTCAGATTTTAGCACCCTCAATAACTAATGGATAGAAAAAAATCTGATCTTTCATATTTGCCAATCTCCGCACCACCACCCCCCAACCCAGAGATGTGTCCTATGTGTGAAGATAAAGTGCTTCTGTATCACTTTTGTCTGTCCAGCTACTTCTAATCTGCAACTCTAATACACTTTTTTTATATTTGAAACAAAATTTTTGTTTCTTCTAGGAAAAAAAGGAGAAAAATACTTCAAAATTTTTTTTATTTTTTACTATTGTAAAATTTTCAACTTCAATTCAACTCAACTTCAAAGATAATAGTGAAAGACAACATTAAACACTTTAATTTACTCCACAAATGAATCGACCTATGGATTTTTCCCCTTCAGAAAAAGGAAAGCTAGCTGCAGTTTATCATCAGATCATTCTCCCAGTTAACATCAAACAGGCAGGGTCTTTATGTACAAATAATGGAGGCATAGCAGCCACTATGACAGAGAAGCAGATGCATGTTACACAATTATTAGTACAGTGATATCTCATGGTCTTCAATGTTTATTGGACTGAAGCCAAATCCCTGCAGCTCAGGAAGATGAGCAGAATCTGTTGGGAACCCTGCAATGGAAGGCACACACATTGGCAGCAGAAAGCATTAGAAAGGCATCACACTTCCAAGAGAAAATCAAGACCAAACAGAGAGAAAAAAAAATTTTTTTTAAAGATTAAAAACCAAAAATATAAAGATAACATTAAAATTCAAAC
The DNA here is from genome assembly GCF_902635505.1 of Sarcophilus harrisii. Lineage (NCBI taxonomy): Eukaryota > Metazoa > Chordata > Mammalia > Dasyuromorphia > Dasyuridae > Sarcophilus > Sarcophilus harrisii. The sequence continues at coordinate 619,224,312 of NC_045427.1, read as the reverse complement.
ACTTTTAGTTTAGTTTTGCTTTTTTACTTCATTTTATTGTCCAATTTTGTTGCTCTGCACAGCTCCAAACCCTCCCCCAATGACACAAGGAAGGGGGCTACAAGGACAAGGACAAGCGATTTTCTTGTTTTTAAATCTAAGGAGGCCAGATGGCAGATAACCATTTTCATCAATGGCTATGCAACTGACTACTGCTTCTTAGAACTATTAAGGAAGAAATGAAAACTAACATCTTCTGCCCATATTTCTTGGACAATACTGGCACAACAAAGAAAAATACATTTTTCCCCCCTTTTAAATAAGTGCTAAAGATCTAGAACAAAAATCAGTTGGAAATAAATGGGGTAGTTGTTGAGTTGGGTTTTGTGTGAGGTGTGATTCTGTATTGTATATGTAAAACTCAGCAGATGTCACAGCCATCACCTCTTACTATGACAAAAAAATATACAGAAACTAGCCAGGACAGATAATCTACTGTATCTGCAATGTGTATCTCTAGCAGTACCATTATCAACAGATGGGTATTGCATTTCTAGTGGCCAATTATTGTTTATGCTTGGCCCAATTCAAGTCTAAGTGGAATCTGCATTCTATTCTTTTTCTTCTCTAAGGGCCAAGGATTTCTGTCAAGCTTCATGGTCACAGACCCAGAAAATATGACTGAACCAGAACACCAGGCTACAGTTTGGTTCAGACCATTGCTACGATCCAGGAAACCTAAAAATCCCAGAAGGCCTTTGGACAAGGATGCCAATTAAAATAGCAAGTTCCTGCCATGAAGCTCCTCCCCCAGACTGTACAAGCTGTTGGCTGCTCTGCTTGTTAGTTTGGGCCTTCACTGGTTCAGGATGAACCCCATCCAAGTTGGACATATTTCTGCTGTTATCCATATCTGAGGACTTTGAAAGATACTACTGGTGAATCATTCTCTTAATGGGTCAGGATGAAGCTCAACCTTTCCCCATGGCCAGCAGATATAACTTCCTGGAAAACACTGAAGAGTCAGAAACATAAAGCAATCCGAGAGAGCTAAGCAGAGCTTGGAGGAGCCAAAGTGGGTTGGCTAGGGCCACAATCAGGCACAGCCTGGCTGTCAACAACATGAGAGGCTGACAAGGAAAAGGAAGAGTAGGTGGGCAGGGGTTAGAGCTCTATTTAGAGGCTGGTAAATTAAGAACTGATTTCCAAGGAATCGGAAGAGTCCAGCCTATCAACTGTTAGCAGCGTGAGGGCCTTCTCCCCCCCCCCTCCCCAGCCAAATCCTCTCCGACTGACCTGAGATACTTCCTGAGAAGTCACATACTCCCTACAAGTCCTTCAGCATCCAAGGCACTGGCTTTCTAAGTCTCTGAGTCAGGTACACTGAAAAAGCTGCAAAGGCAAGGCACTTTGGTTCTGGTAAATACCAGATACAGACTACCAGCCTAGAGGCACCCTTAACTTTACAGACTAGGCAGAGAGATATGATTTAAATACCTATAAAAACTGTTTCTTAGGAGAAGACAAAGGAACAAGGGTAGGGAGAGAGAAAGGAAAGAGGGGGTACATGCAGAGGAAAGAATACCTTTTTTTAAAAAAAATCTCTGTCATTCAGTTATTTTTTCCCCATACATGTCTACACTGTTTTCTTTTCCATTTTCCAGAGGCAAATTCTCTGTCTTAATAGGGCCAGCTGCAGTGGTTCTCATCTCCCTCTTCCAAGTACTTTTTTTCCCATTTTTGGCCAAGTTTTTATATAGAACAGCTTCCAATCCCCATTTTCCAGAATGACTATGGTTTAAAAGCATAAGGAAACAGAGATTGAAACCTACGTTCCATTCCCTCATTAGTTAATACTAATGTCCCAGGAAGTACTTTAGTCTTTACTATCCAATGTGCCAGTTGTGGACACCAAGTAATTTCAAAATTGAGACCAGTCAATCAGCTAAAGCTAGAGATGAGTCAGAATACCACTCGATTAGAGGCCCATGAAAACATGGGCCTCAACTGCAAAATACTGAAACTGGACTATTGCTAGCAAAGTCATTTCTCACCCTCCCTTCCTCCCCCAACTCCCAATTGTGCCAATCAGCAAGTCACTTTCCAGATAGTAAAAGAGAAACAAAAACTGGCATCCAATGCTCTCCCTCTACCTGCCAATATGGCCACTGGGGAAAATCCTGAGTTATCTGCCTTGTTCAGCTCTACTGGCCAGAGAAGAAGAGGGTGGTTCAGTAAGTTCCTCTTATAGAGAACTCTAGAGGAACTAGGATGGCTGCCTTCCTGTAACGAGTCCTGGAAAGGCACCCAAGCTGAGCTGTCACAGGGAGACAAAATCCAAAGGACTACCTTGTCGCCTAGGATAACAGGACAGATGGGACAAATCCCTGACAGCTTCTTGACTGGCAAGAACAGAGGATCCAATGAACAGAGCAAGTGAGAAGTCTGCTGTGGTAAAAAGCTATCCAAGACACACATGCCACTGTTTTCAAAAAAGAAAAGGAGCTGGGACTATGGGAAAATTCACACTTGCAGGTGACTTGGGACAACCAAAGTACAGCACCACACTACACTACACCAATGGCAGCCATTGCCAACGTCCCATCACACGGTATACAGTTACAGCAACAAAGGAGAGGCAGACACACAGGAACTCAAAAACCACACAGGTGAAGGCAGCCACTCTGAGAACTCCAAACAGATGACCAGAAAAAAATCAAAAGTGGTTAGATTAGGGGAGAAAAAATAAAGTAGAAAAAGGCACTAGAGAAGAAGGCAGCAAAAGGATGCAGGAAACCTACTACAAAATTAAAGGGGGGGGGGGGAGAAATAATTTCAACACTAGACTGATTTGAGTGTGGTTTTGTGGAATTTGAACCTCCCCACATTCCTTGTCCCTCCTCCCTCCTCCCACCCCACATGATAGGAGATTGGAGACATTTTCATATTTTTTCCCCAAGTCCTTTGTTCCTAGAGAAGAAAGAGACACACAGAGGCAATGAACTGAGGAAAACGGGAGGGAAGAGTACAAAAGGGGGGAAAGGAAGGGCAAGAAGAAAAAAAAATTGCCACAAATGTTTTAATATGCTACAACTGAGGGGATTGTGGGTTTGAAAAAACAAAGACAGGGTAGGTGGTCATACTAGGAAGGAGGTAGAGGGGGAGAAGGGTCACTGGGCCACCTCTAAGGACTACAGTGCTACTACTGTAGGGTGCTGGACTCACTCTGAAGGACGCTTATGGTAGCCTGGGCTCGGATCCATGTTAGGGAGGGATTTTGCCTCAAGTCATTCCTCCTTGGGTCGTTGCTGGCCCTGCACTCGTAAGTCCCAGAGTCCTCCAAGGTGAGGCCGGTTATTCTCAGCACACTCACGCCGTTTGAGCCGTAGGCGGTGTTTACGGTGACACGGCGCTTCCGAGCACCGTCCCACAGCTGTCTGAAAGACTCTGGCTGGTTGACTTCTGCGTACCACCACTGGATCTCTGGAGTGGGGCTCCCAACCACGTCACAGTACAGCTCAAAGGCGTCCCCCGTGAGTTTAGTTTCTGACATGGGCGACTTGACAAACCCAGCTAGAGGGAGGGGCAGCAGGAATGCAGTGACAGGCCAGTCAAAAAAAAAAAATCAACAGGTGTTAATAGTAATTTTTTTAAAAGAAAAGAAAAAAAAGCAAATGAGTTGCAAAGAACAGAAAAGGATTTATTTAAAAAATAGAGACAGTAACAGCAATTCATACAAGCTTTTAGAAGAACCATCCTGGCCAGCTTAGGAAGCAAAGGCAGGCTGATTAGAAGCTGGGATAGCCCTGGACAACAACTGCCAGGCAGAAGCAAGCCCACTAAGCAGCCTTGATAGCAATGGGCCCAGTGAGCAGGAATGGGAGAGCCTGAAGGCCGAGAAGCATCCTTACAGCACAAACCATTACCTTTCCCAAACTGGGCAAGTGATGAAAGAGCAACTGGAAATCAGCATCAGGGTTAAATGCCAAGCCAGAATCTCTCTTTAGGAGAGCTGATGGCCCTGGGTATGTTGCAGCGCCTTTATGAAACTGCAGCAGTGCATGTTAAATGGCCCAGAGAAAGCTTCCTTTTGGCTCATTCTACAACTCTCCTGGAAGTCCGGAGATGGTATCTAAGGAAGCCAGTGACAAATGTCAGATGTCCATCAGATGCAAGTCTTTCTCCTGAACTCAGGTTGGACTCTTTTCCTTTGAACATGTGGCCCTAAGCTTAGCACAGTGTCTAGCAACACAGGTGCTTAATAAATGTCTCTTATTGACGCACGGACTTAGAAAACTTCACAGAACCAAACCCTACTACTTCACCAGATGTCCTATTCATTTAGTACTTGATCTATGTTTTTTCTGTCTCCAATAAGAATAATTCCCCAAAACAAACTAGAACCTGTAGGTGAAAGCTAGGGCCTAATTGTGTTGGCCATTGTCAAAAAAAATCAAGACATTTCTCAAGCCCAACTTCTCCCACCCCATCACCACAGTAGATGAATATTGCCCCTTTTCCTCCCACCAGGTATTTGCTTATGATTACAGATCAAAATGATGTATTAGGAAGTAGAAATGTAACAGATGAAAAATCAAAGCCTCTTTGAAAGACTTATTATAGAGCTAGGTAGGTCCTTAGAAAGGCAAGACCTGATACAGTCTTACTTTACACCTTTAGACTATCTCATCTGCCGATTCAAACATCACACAGGAAGATGACAGAGACCACTCAAGACTGCCTACACATTTTCCCTAGGGATGCTGGAGCAGTACTTCTGCAGCTGAACAAGCTGGAATATTCCCTCAGAACCACAGAAGCAAAGGGAATGGGGCTAACCCAACTAGAAAATCCAGGTTTCAGGAAGTAATTCTTATACTTTAAGTGTGACAATACTTGTCTTTAGAAAAAACTCTGCCATGTAACACACATTTAGAGGGGGAGAAAACCTTCTATGTAACATATAGAAGTCTTAAGTACTTCCTCTCCCCCCCCCCCCCACAAGAAAAGGCTAGACCACAAATCTAAGCTCCAAAGTAGCCTGGCATTGTAAAAAAAAAAAAAAAAAGTTGTTTCTGGGAGCTTGGCATCTTCCAGTTCTGCTAGTAATTAGTCATGTGATCTTGGACAAGTACCTTAGCTCTCTTCATCTGTTTCTTCTGTAAAATGAGGATGATGGGCTGAATTATTCTAAGATCCCCTTCAGCTCTGTCAATCTCTAGTCAGGAGAATATTTTAAATATTACTTGGAGGTCATTACCTTGAGGTACAATGACCTCAAGACTTGACCTATGTTGCTCTATGATCTTGTATGTTCTTGACCTATGAGGCACAGGTAAAAGCATTGAATGTCAAGTACAATGAATATATAATTCATTTATATTGCTCCAAATCCGCCTCTACTGGTCATTCCTAGCAGGGACTTCATGAAATGCCTCCTACTAGAGACCCTCAGGAACCACATAGGTATTGTTAAGATCCAGAAGAAGTTCAGAATGAGTCACTCAAATTGATGTTCCCTCTTAGTTGTCTTGTCAGTGGATGATGTATGGCATCTGGACCTTAGTGTAATTAAGCATTACTATATAAAGAGAGATGGCTAACTAGGAAGGATGAATCTCATTGCAAGTCAATACTTTTATTCATTTCCTTAAACTATTTTTTTTTCTTTCAGGTATGCAAACAACTCTAAGTAAAAATATTTCCAAGAAAGACACATAAGGTGATTATTTAATTTGTTGGTTTAAGTAGTCACTACTTCTTAGGGAAATGAAATAGTCTGGAATGTCCTTTGTTCCAGCAAATCTTAATAACTATAGCAAGGTTATGTGAAGTCTTGCTCATTTTCCTCTAATAGAATTATTAACTTTATGGTTTCCTAAGAGAACCTATCACATTTGACAAGACTTAGACAAAGGAAGTACAGATGAACAAAGAAAAACTTAGGTGAGTCCTGAAACAATTTAGAGGAAGGACAATTGATTAAAAATAAAAAGAACTTCACAACATTCCTTGCTGAACAGGCTAGTTCAAAATACAAAGTATTTACTTGTTCTGAACCTTCCCATACTGTAGAGGGACTGATGATCAATAAATTTTAGATTTAGAGCTGGACAACACCTAGGTCATCTAATCTAACCCTCTCTGTTTTACAGATTAAGAAATACAGAAAATTATCAGTTGGCCATGATCATATAAACAGTAAATGGAATAGCTAGATTCAAAGTCAGATCCTCTGACTCTAAACCAAGGGAGAGCTTTTTTCATTTTACCTAGAGGAGCTGAATGGAATAGAAGGAAGGAAAGACTTTTCTTTCTGATATTCTTGGCAGGGGCCATGGTAAAATCGGTACCAGTCACCTGTACAAAAGCTACAGTGCTTTAATAAGTTCCTTCACATAGATTTTCACTACTCCTACAATCACCCAGTTAAACAAGTAGGCCTATAATATACCCATTTTACAAATGAAAAATTAAAACCTAGTACTTAAGTATCGGTCACTGATATCAGCACCTAAGGAAACAAAAGGCCATCGAATTGATGAATTTCGCTACAACATCTTAGAGAAGTAATAATTCATCTAGGGTTACCACTTCTGTCACAGCCCTAAGTGGCAAAATCTTAAGTCTCCCCACTTCCAGATCCATATTCTTTCTACAATGCCATGCAGCCTCCCTATAAATCAGGAGATTCCTTCTCTCATCTTAGCAGTAAGCAGTTATTAGTAAAATGAACTCCTCTCTAAAGCACTCACACAATTGCCTAGGAAGAGATTAGCAATAAACTACACCTCATTAGCCATCCAAAATTAGCTTCAATTTGGTAGATGAGAAGAACCAGCTCTCAGAAGCAAGAGGTAAACAGCCTCGGGTCTAAGGCATCATCTTTGCTTCCAGACACACCATGCCTTCACAATGAAGTTACAGTTGAAGGTCATATGCCTCCAAAGACATGTGCTTCTACAAAAGCTGAAGTTTGGGAAGGTAAGCAAGGGGGAACTAAGCCCCAGGAAAGTCTGCTAAAGTTCCACCAAATTCAGAAAAGTGTATTTTGTTTTACAAAATATTCTTTACCTCCCTCCCACCCCCAACACAAATGGCTACAATAAGATATCAAGTTAAGTTTGAGTGCTACCAATTGGCTCTATTGTTACTGCATTTAATAATCATGAAATTGCAAAATCCTAGTTGGCCATTTGGGAGAGGAAGGCAAAAGGAAAAAAAAACTGATAAAAGTATGTGACAAGGTTGGGAGGTGGGAAGAGACAATCCAGTTGTGACTGGGAGAGAAAAGAAAAGAAACCGAGTGTAGTAGCTAGAGAAAAGCCAAGCTCTCTAGCCAGAAAAAGTTAAGAGTCTGGATTGTGAGACTATTAGGATCAAGATGGGCACACAGAGAAATCCAAAAGACAAGAGGGCTTTCACATAGACACAGATGACTTCCGAAACAAGAATATTAATATCTACACTTCCCCATTTAACTCCAGAGCAATGGACAGTTATCTAAGGCCAGTGAGACCTTTAACATAAGCTTCACTTTCCATGCCCGAGTCACTCTCTGTTCCCACTGGCACATCTTATTCTTTGCCTCTCTACTCTGAGAAAGGAAATGAGATGACAATTTTGACCAAAGGTCACAGGGTCAAATCCCTTAGTCAAAGACTGAACAAGATGAACTGATAACTTGGAGCCTGAATATTTCACATATTTCAAGTAGTTCCAACCACACATGCTGCATCACCATCACCATCATCACACTGGTGGAGTGTAGTCAGTTTTACAAATTGCTCTGCAGGGATTATTTTATCCTTACAGCAATGCTGCGAGACAAATTATTATTATTCTCATTTGGAAGAATAAGAAATTAAGCCTGAAAAAATGCTAAATGACTTGCCCATGAACAACTAATCTAAATGTCCAAGTCAACATTTGAACTCACTGCCTGGCTCCAAGACCAGTGTGCCAATGAGTATCCATGTGTGTACACACATCACAAACAAAACATTTTGTGTATTCTAATTACTTTAACTGTTGGTAAATGAATCCAGCTCGCATGCACTGACAGAATTAGATTTTTAATATAATATGGAGAATCTGCGCAGATTAGCCCCTCAAAAGTTCATTTCCCATCACATGGACTTTTTAAGCTGGCATTCAAGACCTTATCCATTTTAGTGATAAAATAAATCTACTTACATTGAAGGGGTGTGTTGTATGTATGCGTTTTATGCCTCATAAAAGTGCATCAGTAGGAGAAAGGTATTAAAAAGTGGGGTCTTTTGTTTTAGGGAAAAGTTATGAGTCATCCAAAGAACTCTGCTGCTACTTCCCAAAAGAAATCCAGGCAATTTTCCTTATCATGAGCCTAAACTACTCTCCATCTTCAATATTTACCCAAGTTATGCCCAAGTTACTTATACTGATGGCGGAGTGCTTCAGCTAACTAGAGCCATTCATAGCATCTGTTCTGCAGAGCTCAATTTGTCTTGACAAGAACTGTCCAGGGGACTGAGAGTTTAACTAACTAGTGAACTAGACCAGGCTCAGAGAGTATCTATTAAAGAGAGTGCAAATGAAACTCTCCTGGCTCAGAACAGCTACTATCCAGAAGGTTCCAAACTTTCTAGAGTCAGGACCCTTACACACTCTTAAAAATTAGTGAGATCCACTCTACCATAAAAGGAAAAAAAAAGCTTTTGTTTATGTAAATATCTACCAATATTTATTGTATGCAAAATTAAACATCTAAGTTTTATAATGAAAGTAGTTTTGACCTCACAAATCTCCTGAAAGAGTCTCAAGTGTTTGATGTTATACCTTTCAAAGGTTAAGTATTGTATAATTTACCATGTGCATGAGACACATCTTGTTGAAGAGCCTTTAAGGCAGCATTTTGCTCTGCCAAATCAAATGTCTTTATACAGTCCACAAAAAATAAGTGCAGCAGGATCTTTAATTCTCTGTATCTTTTGAGTTGGTATATCAAGATTGTGTACATGTTGCAAAACACCATGATCTCTGAAGTTCTAAAGATAAGTCTAACCTAGAGAGCAATACAAAAGTACAAAGTGGGTGTAAACAGAATGCCACCCATTAGAAACACTGGATAATCAAGATCCATTACAATACAAGATATTATGCAAATGTATGAACCCAAAAGGACAAAGGAAGGATAACACAGCAAAAATGAAGGATAATTCCATGGTCAGTCTGTGGGCTTGCACAGTATCCTTGCAATGACAAGAGAAAACAAGGGAAGTGTCCAACACTTGGATGGATAAGGGCAAAATGAGAGAAGGGGTAAATATGAATTGCACAGGGTGGGCAGGTATGGATGGTTTGTGATCTCCATCACTGGAAGCAATATTTCCATCAAAGAGTTAATCCATCCATCCATTTAAACATCTGAGATACACAAAAGATGCAGAAAATTTATGGAACTGTAAATCTTTGCAATTTTAGAATGCTACAGTATAAGTGGGAAATATTGATCAAGACTGTACCGAGGTTTAGAAGGTGAGAACAAAAACCACCCTTTATCCCACAAAAAAGGGCCCGTTTTTGTTTGTTGGTTTGTTTTTTGCTGAGGCAATTGGGGTTAAGTGACTTGCCCAAGATCACATCGTTAGGACATGTTAAGTGTCTGAGGCCAGATTTGAACTTAGGTCCTCTTAATTTCGGGGCTGGTGCTCTATCCATTGCGCCACCTAGATGACCCAGAAGGCCTGTTTTAATTGAAATTTCTGTGACTGAACAGAATAAAAGCAACAAAAGTGGATTCTTTTCTTCTTTACAAAAGTGTAGGACTGTGAATGTACAATGTTACAGACTTTTTCTTTACATAGGTTAGTTTTACTGAACTGCTTTTTCTTCTTTATTATAAAGGATGAGTCTCTGAAAGAGGGAAGTGATGAAAAACAAAAGATTTTTAAAATGCATTTTTAAAAATGTAAAATATCAACTTTGGATAGAAAATGCTATCTGCATAGAGTGAGCTATGGAGAGTGAATGAAGATTGAACCATTCTATTTTCACCTTTTTCTTCCTTTTGTTTTGTTTTTTCCTTTCTTGTGGTTTTTCCCTTATGTTCTGATTTTTCTTCCCCAACATTACACATATGGAAATGTTAAAAATGAATGTATATGTATATCATAAAAATTTTTTTTAAATAGCAAAAAATTGTGCTTATCAAACCTGCACATTTAATACTGTTCAATCTTCAAAGATGAATCAAAATTTTTATAATTAAATGGAGGAGAGTTGAAAGAGAGGTAAAATCTGAAAATAATTTCATGGCAGCTCAAAATTGCCATCTTCTCCCACTAAGTCTCTTTCAACTAGACCAGGCATAGAGTAGGGATCAAGCAAGCATTTTAATAAGCACTTACTAGGACACTCAAAACCTTACACTGAACACCAGGGTCACAAGGACAAAAATAAAATTTATGTTTTTAGAACACTTTAAGATTTGAAAACACTTTATCCAATTTTATTCTTATAACAACTCTGTGAGATAGGTGCTGTTATCCCTATCCTCTAGATCAGTGTTTCCCAAAGTGTGGTACGTGTACCCCCAGGAATATGGAAGAGTCTGGGGGGGTTGGGGTGGTGGTGGTGGTATGCGTTGCACCGGAGTTTGGTGGGGATATGCACTGCACTGTGCTTAGCTGTGCCTAATTCTATGTTCTCATGAGTCAAGTCAAGACAATCTTGTGAGGTGTGAGACGGTCCGATGTGAATATACAGCACTTCGTTACAGAGACAACTTACTTCGTTAATAGTGGCTTTTCCAGGAGCCTGTGTATTTTTAGCTTTTGTGCGATTTTTCTTATAAGAAAGATTTGTTATGTGCTTTAATAAGTCCCACTGATTTTATTTTTATATAGAAGGATGAAACTGTTTGTGTTGAGATAACAGATCGTCATAATTTGGTTCCCTGGTTATTAATTTTAACCTGAGATGTGGCTCCACGTCCAATAGTTTGTTCCTTTTTTTGACTTAATGTCTACAAATGCTGAAAAAACAACTTCACATAAATATGAAGTTAGAAAAGGCAAGATGTATTTCAGAACTTTTTCTGTTAAAACCACATGTTGCATTTGTAACCAGAATGATGTTAAAGTACGCTCCTTATGTTTACTTTTCTAGAATCCGTCTGAAGCCAATTCCAACAATTGTTCTTCTTCCACATGAGACAAACCTTCTGCCATGGATTTATATTTTATTATGAATAATTTTATTTTTCGTTTATTATTATTTTGTGTATGTACCAAAAAAAGAAAAAAATCATTTTTATTGTTATTAAAATACATCCTTTTTTTTTGATGAAGGGTACTCAGCGTTACAAAAATTATAGAAGTACACATATGTCAAAAGTTTGGGAAACACTGATCTAGATGAAAAAACTGAATCTTTATTAGACTTGATTTTTAAATACAAGTCATTCCTCAATTGTTAAAAGGTCAAAGGATAGGAACAGACAATTTTCAAAAGAAGAAATTAAAGTCATTTCTAGTCATCTGAAAAAATGCTCTAAATCACTATTGATTAGAGAAATGCAAATTAAGACAACTCTGAGGTACCACTTGACAACTCTCAGATTGGTTAAGATGACAGGAATAGATAAATGTTGGAGGGAATATGGGAAAACTGGGAAACTAATGCACTGTTAGTGATACTGTGAATTCTGGAGAATAATTTGGAACTATGCCCAAAGGACTATAAAACTGCAATATTCTTTGATGCAGCAGTGTTAACTATTAGCTCTGTAACCCAGAGAGAGCATAAAAGAAGGAAAAGGATACACATGTGCAAAAATTTTTGCAGCCCTTTTTGTAGTGCCAAGGAATTGGAAACTGAGGGGATGCCCATCAAATGGGGAATGATTAAGTTGTAGTATATGAATGTAATGGAATATTTTTGTTTTATAAAAAACAATGAGCAAGTTGATTTCAGAAAAGCCTGATGAGTGAAATAAGCAAGTAGAATCAAGAGAATATTGTACACAGTAATACAAGATTATGTGATGATCAACTATGACAGACTCAGTTTTTCTCAGCAATTGTTAAATCATACAGAAAAAGAACTATGGAGAGTGAATGTGAATCGAAGCACAATATTTTCACCTTTTGGGGAATTTTGTTTCATTTGCTTTTTCTTTGATTTTTTTCCCTTTTGGTCTCATTTTTCTTACACAACATGACAAATATGAAAATATGTTTATGCTTGCTGTGTTGGGGTGGGAGATTGGAAAGAGGAGAAAAAATCTGGAACACTAAATTTTACAAAAATTAATGTTAAATATATGATCTTCACTGGTGAATGAATGTAGTAAGCAAGTAAATATGCTTTATCCTTAATTTAAAAAAAAGATAAATCTTTTCTAAACGCTGCTAATATGATACAAGACTCAAGCTCAAAAGCAACATCAGCCACAGACATTTTAAATATTGCCTTCATGGTCTAAGAGAAACTAAGAATTTCTTAGGTTAAAAGAGAAATAATACATATAAAACAACAAGTATTTGTTTAATTTTCTTAGTATTTTTCAGGCTGCTTGAGATGACACATTAAATAAATCTACTTGGAAAAAGTTTTCTTCAATCACTGCAAGCTCCTACACTTTCTATACATTGAGCTCACATTAGCTTCATATCCCAGAGGCTCAGTTCAAAATAGATGCTGACCAGTTACAGAGGTTCCACCCAAAAGGGTCAGGTTCAAAACTAGAAGCAAATAAATATCCCTTTAAGCACCATCAAATCTTCTTTAGTTTCTTTCACTAGCTAAATCCAGGAACGTTCATCAACAGGCCTGGCCAGCAGACTTTTTTTTAGACACAGCAACACATTAAAAATTGTATTAAGTTCAAAATCATAAAAAAGAATATCCACATCTTTGAAATGACGACTCCCTTTAGACACTTTCATTTTGGTCAAATGGAGATGAAGCAGTTGTACTAGATCATTCTAACTCTAATTCCTATGATCAATGAGATTGAGAATACTATTTCCTCTAACTCCTTTGAGATCTAGACCACTGACACACTCCTCTGAACATGCTGCCAGAGAATGACAGGTTTTGGATGAGAACTCGGGTCTTCTGAGACCTGGTTTGGTTATCTTTCACATTTATGAGCGCAAGTCGACAAAGATGCTGGCCCAATATGACACACCTGCATGCAGAGCTGGGTCTAGGCCGAGCAGACCATCACTTATGCTCTTTAGATGCATGGTTTGTGAAGGAATAAAATGAGGAAAATGTCTGTTGTTTTTTAATGTCATAAAATTTCACTGTATGTGTACTACATACTACATTGCAATACAACTATTTCATGATTTTGCCGACGTGTATACATACGTATTTTCTTTCTTAGTAGAAGATAACATATCTTAAGGGCAGAAACCATTTCATTTTTGTCTTGGTATGCAGAGCAGCAAACACGAATGTCTGGTACATAGAAGGTGTCCAATAAAGCTTGCTAACCAACCAATCAAATTACAGGTATTACAGTGAATGATTCAAAGCCTACTCTAGACAATAGTCCATTTAGGATACAAGTTTTAAGTAGGAAGAGGCAAGATACACAAATAGCATATTGAAGTTCTGTTTGATTACAAGAGACCAAAAGGAAAGGAATAAACATTTATTTAACATCTATGTACCAAGCACTTTTTTACAAATATTCTCTCATTTGATCCTCACAATAATCTTGCTACTAAGGAGGTACTATTGTTCTCTCCATTTTATATTTAAGGAAACTGAAGCAAGCAAAGGTTAAATGAGTTGGCCAGGGTCATGCAGCTAGTGAATGTTTAAGAATGGATTTGAATTGAGGTCTTGTGACTCCAAGAAGGCAGTTCCAGAATGATTCTTCATCTTCATCATCAGCAAGACGAGACTTTTCCACATAGAAAACTTATTTTCTGGAAGAAAATAGGTGCAGCCTTCTGGAAGGCCACAAATTATATGTTCTCTCCACTACGTCAGAACAGATATTTAGTTGCCTTTAAAATACTTTCAAAGAACAAATTATCTGTTAGGATCTAAACTTTCTGAAGACTGTTCTTCAGAAATCTTGGATAAGTACTTTTTATCTTGAGACTTATCTCAGCTGACTGAGCTTTTGGGAAATATCTTTTTCCTTTTAAAAACAAGCAAAAACAACAAATACCAGAAGGAATGAGGGTGATCTTTGCTATAAGAGCAAGCATATTTATTTGTGTTTTGGGAAGGGGGTAGAATTGCTAGTTTCATTACTAGCACAGATAACAAAAAATAAAACCAAAAACTCTCAAAGGAATTCTAATAATTTAGCTTCAAAAACACTTGCTTGGCTAATAATGAAATTGTAATAAAGATGTCAGATGAATAAGTAGTGTCAAAACCAATAGTGGCTTTCTGCTATGCCACATTATATAGCATGCGTCTCTATAAAACTAACAAAAATAAGAAGCATACTGATAACTATCTTATCATATTCCGTATTCCTTCTAGTCTGAATAAATTCCCCTGTTTAGGGGAAAAGGAAGAGAATAAGCATTTATTTATTTAGCACCTTTTATGGGCCAGGCACTGTGCTAAGCACTTTTACAAGTGTTATCTCAGCAGCCTTGAAAGGTAGATGTAGTTATCAACCTCCTTTGACAACTGAGGAAACTAAGGCATAGGGATTAAGTGATTTGCCCAAGATCAAATCACCAGGATTAGTCTGAGGCCAATTTTGAAGTCAGTGCTTCCTGATTTCAGGTCTGGTGCTCTGATTTAGAAAAAAGTGGTATGGGAAGAAAGGAAATGAAGCCAGGAGAAGAAAAGGTGGTAGAATTGAGGATATCACTGTTTTCTATTTTTCTACATCAGAACAAATTTAGCAAAGATATTTTCTACTGTAAAGGTGAGTATTTTTTTCTTTTTCACTCAAAAATTGTCCCTCTCTTCTAATCCTCATTTTACATGTTAGGAAACCAAATACCAGAAAGGCTGAGAAGACCACGGTTATCCAGCTGGTTCTCAGCAATCACAATACTTCCTTTGGTTCCATTTCCACTACATTTTAATGTTTGCTAAAGGCAGGGGCTTGGCTAAAGTACACATTAAGTTCCCAAGGCATATGACTCCCATATAATCCTCCATCATTCTCTAAACTAAGGATGTCTAACCTTTTTCCAAATACCACCTTGGGCACCTACATTTCTAGTGTTCTCTTCCACCTCCTCCCATTTAAGCCTTTTTCTTTTGCTGGCCTTCCTTTCTGGGCTGTTGCTATTCCTTCATAACTTCTACTTGTTTTTCTTTCAATCGTACCAAAATAGGTGGACCCAGGAAGGAGTCCTCACCAGCCCTCAGAAGACTACTAACCCAAGTCTCTCTTCACTTCTATAAATTCTCTATGAACAGGAGAGTCTATCAGGCTGCACTGTGAGAAACAATATTCCAGGTATGTCTCAAAGATAATCTTTCCTAGTTCTCCTGACCAACACTTCCCTTTACTTACTTGGTAAGTCAACCACTGTCTTACAAGTGTAACTACCACAAGTCAAATTAAAGACTATACAAAAATAGTAGAAGATCAATACAAATTAGAACTGAATTTGTCTCAGCAGAATGCAACTAAACAAACACAATCAGATACGCACATTTAGTTCCAGTTGCTGGATTGGCAAAATATAGCTGAACTAAAGGGTAGGGTCCTCAATTTAGACCCAGAGCTCACATCAGGAGCTATCCAGTCTAATATTTCTACAGGTCAGTAAAGTGAGGCCAAGAGAAATTAAGGGACTTCAGCAAGGTTACACAAAGTAGTAAGCACCCAGTTTTAGATCAGAACCTAGGTTTTACAACTGGCCCCCTTGATTTGGGGCCAGTGTTTCAGATAAAGTTCTTTTGCTTCAATTGTTGAGGAAAATATATTTGAAAATGTATGAGCTGGCCTTCTTGTATCAGTGAATGTAATTACAATAATCTCTTCTTACTGAAACTTTTGTAGGCAATCAATCCGCTTACTTCTGAACTATTTACTTGTGTTCTGCAGGACCGCAGATGGTCTGAATCTACACTGATTCCAAACATGTCTGGAACTGGATCTTCTTTTTGAGGAGGTCAATTTATTTTTTCTTGTCATTCACTTCTTACTCCTAAAGGAGAAACAGAACATTTTAAATCCTGTGTATGAATCCTGGTTGATTAAGGTTTCACAATTATGTAGCACTCAGTTTTTTGTCTTCCTTTTACTGGAATTTTCCCCAGTCAAAATCCCAACTTCTACAGGAAGCCCTAGGAAACCCTCTTAATTTTGGTGCCTGTCAACTGGCCCATTTCCTCTGAATTCAGCTTGTTTGTACATAACTGCATGAAGTCTCTCCCATTAAGACTGTGGGTCCACTGAGAGCAGAGACAATCTTTTACCTTTCTTTTTATCCAGTACCTGGAACATTAGCAGGTGTTGGGAAAATGTTTGTTGACTGACAGACCTTTCAAACTAGGTCCCACTACCATCTCCAGCTTGGGGACACCTTTGGTATCCCTCTATAGCAGGGCTTCTACTTACTGCTCTTCAACTCCTCAAATGAAAAATAGCTGTGATTATTTTGGAATATCCTAAAGTTCAAAATAACATAAAAACCCAATAAACCTAGGATCCTATCTTGAACAAAATGACCCACGATAAATGATAGAAGGAAAGGACCTTTTTGAGTTCTATGTTAATAAAGAAAAAACTATGAAAAAATATGTAACGAACACTCCTTTTTAAAGACTAATATGCAGAAAAACACCACAACTATTCATTAGACTGAAAACTATTATGAACAATCCAAAACCTGGATAAATTTGGTTGTCTGCCCAAGCTGTATCCTACTTATCTGCATAGAGGATCCATGGAAGGCAGTCACTTAACATCCTTATAGTACAGGAGGGTAGGTAGATCTGGAGCTAGAAGGGACCCTAAAGCTTAGAGTCCCACAGCAAATCTTCAGCAAGATTTGAATACAGCTTTTCCTAACAAAGTCTAATGCTCCACTCCTCAGAGTTTAGGAGAATGTGAGGTCAACAGAGACATACTCCCTTTCCCTATTCTTGTTTAGCTTTTCTTCTCAAATGAATGGCAGCAATTCAGTAGAACTTTATAAATTTTAAAAAAATTTATCTTAGTTCAAATTTAGTGCCTTTAAAAAAAGTTCTCAACCATGCAAATCTCAAATCTACTTATTGGTACATTTCAAATCAATCTTGTTATCACATTTCCCCCTTCTCTGTAGTTTACTAGGATCCTCAATGAATGTAAAATCAAAGGAATATGAAAGGAAAAGACAGTATCCTTCCCTCATTTCATTTAAGATCTTATTCAGGAACTCCCTCCCCCACTACCTTTAGTGATCTCTTCAGGGAAATAAGTAATTCTTCACCAAAACAACAAAAACACTTCAATTCAACAAGCATTTATTAAGCGCACCTACAAGTTAACAAACATTTGTACTAGAGGTGAGGAATCACTATATTCTACAACAGGACAACAGGAAAAGTCTCTTATAGGAGATGGTACTTGAACTGAGCCTGCAATGACACTGGGGCAAAGAAGCCAGTGTGACTTGACTGAATTTTTACAAGAGGAAGGACAGGGCTTATCAAGAGCTTTAAGAGAAGTGAAACACCAAAACAGATGTGATCAGTGGACAGTTGGAGGTGGGACAGTTTTTCAGAGGGAGATGGGGGTGCATATATAGACAGAAAAATCTTCTACAGAAACCACAGTTGAATCAAGGGAGCTAACAAGAGTCCCTAAAAAAAGTATATAGAGAATATGACACAGAACAGAGCCTTGGGGTAGATGCATACATAAGGGGTTGACATGCTACACAGGAAACTGAGAAGGACTGGTCAGACAAGTGAGCAGGTTAAAGAATTAGGAAGAAGCAGTGTCATGAAAACCCCGGAAGGACAGAATATCCAAAGGAATGATCAAGTATGGAATGCTACAGAAAGAACAAGAATGACAACAATGGCAAAGGCCACTGGACAAAAATGGAGATGATGAGAGAGGAGGTACCGGGGACATCTATCTCTGTTCTTTGGTTCACTTAGAATATCAATATCCTTGCACCATTTTATAGGATCCTAGAGGTTATCTTTTCTTTTGATTATGTTCCTTTTGTGGATATACTGCATGTATTTTGTTCCTCTTGCATGAAATATGTGTGGCCACTTCTCTGAGACAAATTTACTATGACAAAGGCAGAGAAGAATTATGCAGGAGTCATTAAATCTACACAAAGATTAGACTCCTTCTACTAAAGCAAGTTAACAACTTCTATACCACAAATTGTAATCTCAGATATGCCTCAAGACCCAGGAGATTAAAGCACTAAGGCACCATGACTCAGTAAAGGAGATGCCTGGAGAACAGAGAGCTGTGACTATGCCAAGATCTTCCTGTGTTCAAAGCAGCTTTTTGTCCACTAAGCCATGCTGCTCCTCCACCTGTCACTTTCATAGTAGCACTGGAGCTAAGGACATTCCAGCACATAATGCTGAGTTGGAAGAGATATATTTCAATCTGTCATTTTACAGATGGGAAAACTGAGGCCAAGATAAATTGTTGGGTTTTTTTTTTTTTTTAAATACCTTTATTGATCTCTTTTATTATTGGCAAGCAGTTTCCACCTCATCTCTCCAGACTGAAGCCTTTCTTTTAGGACAAAGAAAAGCAATAAAGCAAAACTGCCTGATACCAAGAACATGCCCAAGAATGTTTATGCTATCTTTAATATCCTTCTTCCTCTCTGCTGTGAGAAAAGACCTGTCCTAACTAACTCAAGGTCACAGAAGTCATTCCAGGTTTTCAGTGCTGGGCCAGCATTCCTTCCACTAAAATATGCTCACATTCCTCAGTTAAACAAGCAAAACTACCATGTCATCTGTGACCTTTTCACTATTTATTATACATGAAAAGTCCCTCAATTAGTCAAATTCTTTTTCATAATTTCTACCATCACTCCCTTTTTAAAACCCACTAAATCCCTGTCATTGTTACTAACCTGGTTCTAACCCTTGTTACCTCATGCCTGAGCTCCTGCAGAAACCTTTTAAGTGGTCCTATGGTGGCTAGATAGGTTATACGGGGCCTTGGTAAGATTATAAACTTGCTGAGTGCTTCACAATCTGCCAGGACATTGTCCCTCCCCTTTTCAATATCTGAAGAAAAGGAAGAGGAGAGCTTTCAGAATAGCTTAACCTTAAGAGAAATGGCTCCAATAAATATAGTGAATCTCAGAAAAGTAACCCATGGCTGATAAAAAAAACCAAAACCATAAAACATGGTTAATTGTAAACTACTGTTCACATATTTATTTTATTCCATTTAAGAAAGATTATCTCTGTTTGCTATGAGGAAAAATAATGCTAATATTAGGAATCCAGTTATCCATAACCATTTTTTGCAGTGATAATCAAAGTTTTGTATCAGAATGAAAGGGTTCATTAAAATAAACAAGAATGCACAAATGTTTGTCCCACTCCTTCAATACTATTAAAAATCCATATTATATGTATATATTCCCTCTAATGACCAAAACTCCACATTTTAACAGTCTGTTCTTGAGTTTCTGAGACCAAAACCATTATTCACAGACATAAATTATATTACTGAACCTATTCTCAAAACCTCTGCAGCTTGGTTAAGAGCTGCCAAAATTTATGCTCTGTTGATAAAGCCTTTAGAACCCAGAGTTACATCCATACTATGAAGAGACACTGGACAACTTCAGAGGAAGCTCCTTCATTTGCTATATTTTTAAAGATTACAAATTTTAGTATGAATTACAAACCACTGTGATAGACAGTAAAATACCCGAGAAAGGTGAAAAATAAACATGTCATAACACTAAAAAAGCTCCATAAAGGAAAATTCAAACTTATTCCCTTAATTTAGTTATGTACTTTTCAGAAGAAATTAATCCTGATAAGAATTGCATCGAATTCTAGGCAGAGGACAGCACAAGGACACACATATCAGTTTACCCCATGCTCACCTGTTACTGTTGGGCTTGTCACATTTTCCCAAAGGTGTATTTCAGGAGTTTAGACTAGATACAACTCTTGAGCTCTTTTAGTAACAGATAGTGTAAAGTGACCCTGAGTCGCCACCAAAAACAAAGCGCACACCAAACCTCCCCCATTCTGGTGCCAAGGAGCTGCTGAAATATATATAGCTACTCCTAAAATATAAATGCTAACCAGCTCATACTCTGACTGGTGATAGATTCTCTGGTGATGTTGTAGTCTGATGTTCTTGTGACAACAAAAAAGATCACTATAAATAATGAAGTCTTCTTTCTTCATAAACATCACAATTTTTACTTTTTTAAGTTAAGAGATCCAAGGACTTGATTCCCTATATCTATTCCCCAGTTCCAGGACTGAATTTTCCTTATCTATGAGTCACTAGTCAGTAAATTAAACATTACCTATTAGCTGAGATTCTACAAGGACACTTCCAGATGCACTCCCCAATATGGATGTGGTAACCTAGCAAAGAGACACTACATTTACCAGCCATAGCAAGTTTCTCGACTTAATTACTGCTTGGAATAGTCACTTTGTCACTAACAGAGGCTTATTCCTTCCTACCTGTTATTTGGAGACTAAAAACTAAATTATTTCTGAGAAATGGGCATTCTGTGACTTTCAAGAGATTAAGAGCTTGGGCTAAAAGATCACTGCAGACAGTGACTGCAGCCATGAAATTATAAAATGCTTATTCCTTAGAAGGGAAGTTAAGGCAAATCTGGACAGTATACTCAGAAACTTCACCTTGCTGACAAAGGTCTGTATACTCAAAGCTATAGTTTTCCCAGTGGCAATGTATGGCAGTGAAAAATGGTTTATAAGAAAAGCCGAGGACCATGGGAACAACATTTTTGAACTGCAGTACTGAGAAAGACTTTTGAGAGTCCCTTGAATAGTAAGGAGACCAAATTAGTCAATACTTAAAAGAAATTATCTCAGACTGTTCACTGGAAGATCGAATATTAAAGCTGAAGCTTAAATATTTTGGCCACAGAATGAGAAGACAGGACTCAATGGAAAAGATATCGGAAAAAAAGTTGAAGGCAAAAGGAAAAGGGGACAGCAGAGGATGAGATGGATAGTGTCATTGTAGCAACAACTAAGAGGCTGAATAGACTTCAGGAGGATAGAACATGGCATCATGCTATCTATGTTCCATATGGTCATAAAGTATCAGACATGACAAGAGACTAAGAAAAAAAAAGTTATGGATGCTTACCACTATATATTTAAAAAGTAAGCCAGCTGAAAGGAAGTATACATATACTTAGAAGACAATAAATATAAACATTTCAGTTCAACAATTTTTGATGAGACTTTATGCCTTGAAAATACCCTGTAATTTCTCTACTGCTTGTGAAGAGATATCGAAATTGAAATAGATGGTTTTAAAAATCCCAAATGTTTATGGACAGTGAAGATAAAAGAACAAGAAACTCGCTACTTAAGAAAAAAATATTCAAAATTAAAAAAAAAATTATAGGTAAAGCAGATTCAAAGAGAAATTAGGTTAAAAATTCTAAGGTGAAATCCAAAAAACTTAAAGCAAAACAGTAAGGAATATGACTATATTTTGAAGGAAAATACAAATATGAAATATTTAACTTCAGCATATTTAAAACAAACAATTTGTTCTCTAGGTTAATGTTTTTATAGCAATTGAGGAATTGGCAGAAACCTCAAATACTCAATGTTTAGGGAAAGGTAATGGTGTCCAGATCTGTGTTTGCAAAGGTGAAAAGGAACTCCCTTTAAGAAATGATAGACTTAGATAGCTGCCTCGGGCACTTTTATTAAGTGATTGCCCAGACTTTATGAAAACAGTTCAAGTCAGAATCAGAAAGTGAGCCCAGATCTTAAGGATTCTAAGCCTGGATCTTTATCCAGTCTCATTTACGCCTCTCATTCCTTGGATTGTATAACCCTCAACCCCACTCCCCCAGTCAGATTTAGTTAATAATTTTATCTAAATTATTTGAAGAAAACTTACTATTCAATTCCATTGTAAATTAATAAATGCCAGCAAGTATATTCTGTAAACTGCTCCAGGATCACTTCATATTGCTCCTTAGAGTGAGCTCTAACCTAGGAAACTGATCTCCTAATTGTGTTTAGAATAATGTGTTATATAAGATTGTTTGCTATCTTGAGGAAGGAGGTGAGGAAGGAAGAAAAAATTGGGAACTTAAAATCTTACAAAAATGAATACTGAAAGTATTCTTTACTGTAATTGAAAAAATAAAATACTATTGAGAAAAAATAAATTGCAAAGAAAAAAAAAGAATAATTTGTCATACCTGTAAAATATAGTATCTTCACACGGAGGTTTGAATGTTGACCAAGAATTTTTACATTTTTATTACTTTATGTAATGGGGTAGGGCTAAAAAATTCCTTTTGAGAAGTAAATACCTATCAAAAATTAAATACATTATGCCCTTACAAAACGCCAGGCTCTAGGTGCTAAGCACTGAAGATACAATGCAAAATCATTCTGTGCCTTCAAGGAGCTTGCATTCAATAAGGGAGACAATGTGTAAATAGCTAGATTAATACAGAACAGAGAAGGCTGCCTTAGAGGGGAAAGCTCCAGCAACTGCAGAGAGCCAGAAAAGTCTCTGGCCTGGAGGTGGCAATGTCTGAGTTGTTGTTTTATCCTATGAAGTTCTCCCAGAAACTAGGGTTACAATAGGATGGTTCAGGGACTCTCAGAACCCAGGAGTCAGATCATGAGATTGCAACAAGAGGGAGGGGGGAAGAGAGGAGAGTGTAGAAGAAGTGACTATAAGCAAATAAGCAATCCTCCTGCCTCCCTCCAGAGGTGTTTTAGTGCTCCAAATCCCAGGAAGCTTATCTTAAGAGGTCGAAATAACATTGTGGCAGCTTCCTCTCTCAGAACAAACCTGAAGTTTATAAATATTTACCATATATGGTGAAAGAATCCATCAGATTGAACATCAGATAAAACAATAAAACTAGATTAGCTGGATTATTCAAAAAGAGATAGAAGTACTAAGTCCCAATTCCTCATCCCCAGAAGAGATGTGTATTTTGGCTACTTGTATCCCAAAGGCTCAAATTCAACACAGTAACCTAGAAGAGGTCAGGAACAAAAAAAAGGATATTGATCAATTGACAGCAAGTATTGAAGTGTCTACCATGTGATTAAAGTGTATATCCTCATGTGCAAAGGACATAAATACATATATATCTCCAAACCCATCCAAACCAGACTCAGTGTAACCCTGAAAGCATTAGGAGTCAGAAGGGACCAACAATGGCTTCATGCAGAAGTGGCATTTGAGCTGAGTTCTGAAGGAAATCAGACTCCCAGATACATAAGTGTAAGAGAAGAATGCTTTCTGGGAATAGTCAGTGCAAAGGCACAGTTTTGAGGGGCAGCACTGCATAATAAAGATTGACCAGGAATGGGTATGAAATGATTTAAATGTCAATTTATATTTAAAGCTAAAGTAACAAGAAGCGACTATAATTTATACAGTAAGTAAAGACCTTTGAATAAGAATATTAAAAAAAAAAAAAAGAAAGAAAAGGAAAAAAAGATGGTACCCTTGACTCTCTATGACTAAAACTAAACTAGATTCAGAAATTGGGAAGATATAGGGATATTAATAGTGACAATTATTCATTCAGTAGGAAATGCTCCAAACCAAAAGCTAACCCTGTTGACATCCCTCAAAAACCAAAATTTCCTAAAGCAGTATTCTTTTGTCACAAAGACTAAACCATGAAATTGCTGACTTAGTGGTACCTAGTTAATACTAATCTATTTTCCCCCAGTGAGTTTGAGAGGTAGCTAATACAATGCAGAGAACAATGGACAAGAAAAAGAAAAAATGAGCTCATCTTTTATCATTTACTAAAATGTGCAACCTCAGACAATTCATATAGCCTTAATTTCTTCATATTTTAAAATAAATTTGATAGCTAAGTCTCACACTGTTCATCCTCAAATCAAATGACAATGACAATGCATATAAAAGGGCTTTATTGCTTCACTTGTGGTCAAAGTATCTGGGCTTCAATTTAAACACTCTAGTCTTCTTTATAGGTGTATTTGATGAGTTTTACCCTAAACCAATTATCTTAAAAATAGCTTATGTCCTGTATTTAGCTTGCTTAGACATATTTGATTACTTATTGTCTTTCCCATTAGACTATGAACTCCTTAAGGGCCGAGATGGTCTTTTACATCTTTTTTATAGTTCCAGGGCTTAGCACAGTACCTGGCACATAGGAGACACTTAAATGTTTTACTGTTAAGTCATGTTTCACTTGTGTCCAATGAATATTCTCCTTTTCAAATTTTCCTACATTTGGTGTAAATCCTCCCTTGTCCCATTTATTTCCTAATTTGTGGTATACTAATCATCATCTGTGTTGTGTTATGCCAGTAGAATGTAAATTCCTTATATTTAATTTGTATCATTATATCTTCAATGCCTTGTACCAATGTAGGCACTTCAATGCTTACTGAATCGCATATATTGCACTAAGGTCATGCTATAAAAGATCATGTTATAGTGATGATATCTATCACACTACAATTTCTGTGAAAAAAATCATAATTTCTTTGTAGCAGAATTTAATTGTATATATAAAGTAAGACTTCAATCTGCAAAGCTGATATCCATATCGTCTCCATAACTTTACTCTTTCTGTTTTAAGCTTTAAGCCTGATGGACGAGAATGCTAGGTCTGTTATGAAATTGTTTTGCAAATTTGAAAGCAATTATCATTAATGTGGGTCTAGTAGCATTTATTTACATTCTAGGCCTTAGAATTATTGAGTTGAAAAGTACTTTAGAAACCATCTATTTCAACTCCTCCATATCAGAAGAAAAAAAACTGAATCTCGTGTTCATGTAAATAATTCATAGCAAAGCTAGGAGAATTAAGATCTCCTAAAAGTGGTGTCATCTCTGCATTATATTAGGCTACCTTTACAAATCTCTCACTAATTTCTGCAGCACTAATTGCTATCTAAAGAAAATTGTGAAAAAGGAAGATTTCCCCCAAAATTCTAGACATAACTCTATTACAAGTCTATGTTGTCTATCACTTACTTGTATCTAGAGGCAGCCTAGCATAGTGGACAGAGTGCTAATTTTGGAGTTTACTAAGCTTACTAAGACCTCATCCTCCCTGATTAGTTCTTTGACCATGGTCAAGACTAAGGTCTCTAACTCTGATTCTTCAAAACAAACTGTTACCTGTAGTACCAACTTACAGGGCTATTGGTTAAATAATAACGAATATAAACCATTTGCAACCTTAAAGCACTATATAAATGTCAACACTTATTTCTATCTCCACCTAAGATAAATGTGTAGGATCTTGAAAATGTTTATTGTAGGGAAGTTGAAAGGAACTCAGGAGAGTGGGGTAGGAGGGAGGTGGAGGGGGAGGTGGGTTAAGTGATCTAATTAGTTTTACCTCCAAGATAAATATAAAACCTTGTTTGGCTTTTAAAGGCCCTTAAAATCTTTGTCTTCTTGTAACTCCTCTTCCTTATAGTTTGCAATTCAGTAGCACTGGCCTCTCTGTAGTTCTTTCCCCAACACTCCCATTTCTCGAGTAGAAGGTTGACTAGATGTCTCCAGTTCCAGAATCTCTTCATCTCTTGACTCCTGGTTTCCCTGGCTTCTCTCAAGTCTTAGCCCTTCTGAAAGAGGTTTTTCCTGTCATCTTTAATATTAGTGCTTCCCTCTGTCAATTATCTCCCTTTTATTCTTTTATTCTTTTTTATTCTTTTTATTCTTTATGCACCTCACTTGTACAACATGGCTTGTATGTTATCTCCTTAATTAGACAATGAGCCCCTGCCTTTCTTTGTATCTAGTATTTAGTATAGTGCCCCAACACATAATAGGCACTTAGTAAATGCTAGTTAACTGACTAAATGTTGAAAACCAAAAAAAGTTTTAATGTATGTCAGTTCTCTTTTCCACCCCCATAGTTTTCATTTTCACAGTGAACTAGCAACTGAGAAAACTCTTGTCAACAGCATACCAGTAAGCCTTTGAAATGGAGAAAGCTTTTGCTATATCAGAAAATGCAGTGCAATCAGAATAAAGTGCCACTACTCTGAGCTGAGCTTCCTCTTACTTTTGCTTTAACAGGGTTCTGACCATAACAAAATGTGTCTTTGAAATGATTTAAAGGAAGACACCCCACCACAGATAATAAAAAGTCAAAGACATGAAACTGAGTATGCATGCAACTGGATGACCATTTGTCTGTAATACTGAATAAAAGATTTTGTACAAGGCATGGATTGGATTTTGATCCTTGAGGCTACTTCCAGTTCAGACTATGAAATACAAGGTAGTAGCACATGTTCTCAAATTTATAACATATCAGCATGCAAAAAAAGGAAATTGTATTAGTTTTTTAAAATAACCAAAAACCTCCAGACATACAAACTATAGAAACTAATCGAGCTTAACTATTTTAGAATTTTAATTTCTGATCAAATACATTGCCAGAGATTAAAGGCACAGTACAAATCTTCACTCAATTGCTTCATCTGTATGGGTCTAAATTTTTTCATCTATTAAAAAGGGTTGGACCATTATGACCTCTACAATTCCTTCCAGGTGTCAATCTATGATCCCATGAGATCATAGAGGTCAACAATGTTCAAGTATGCAGAACTATTCTTATTGTAGTACCAGTTTTATTAAAAACTTCTGACACTCAAGCATTTTTGTCACTTCACCCACTGCTCCTTGCCATAGTTCTTCCATCTTAGGAGACTGATTAGTTCCCTTACTTCATTTATAGTGTTACCTTAAATGTATTAATAGATTATGGCCTCAGTAATATCTTTTCCATAAAATTAACTCCTTTGGCTTTATCTCATAGCCTATGCTCCCATAAATATATAATTTCTTATTATTTCCATTCTACATATTTCCAAACAATAAAAAAATGATGCTTAACAGCAAAAGTTTCTTTCTGACAGAGATAAGTAGTAATGGTACCATAATTCTGATATGTAATCATCATAGGTTTTCTTTCATAAGGCAGCGTATCCTAAAAATACTGAAATACTTTGGAGTATTGACAGATGACATCAATGTCAGCACAGATGGACAAGTCAAGGAGTACAAAATGGTCCCACTTTATCTGAGGGGAGGAGGGGAAAAACAGTTAAGTTTGAAGCAAAGAGAAGCATTTGATGCCAATTTCACTGCTCCCTCCTTAAAACAAAACAAAAAACACCCACTATCTATATTCTGACATACAAGTAATTTAATATTTTAGAAAGAAAACTATCTGGCCCTCAAATTCTCTCACAACCTTTTTTTACATTACCCAGCACCCCAGAATTTTGCAGATCACTACAAAATATATCAGGTATGAGCCAATGAATGTCTTATCACAAGCTTTCTGACATCCATCCCCCTCTTTGGACTTAATACCTTTCAAGTAATAATTTGTTTTGTTTGTATTAGCTATGACTAATTTTAAGACATAATTCCAACATATTCCTTTACACAGCCTTTCCCCAATCCATAAACAGAGAAGCATCTCCAAAACATCTATACGAAGTGACAACAAACAAGTTTAACAGAATCAGAAATCTTTACACAATAGAATTATGGGCTCTCAAGAGTTAAAAGGGATTTCAGAAGCTATCAACATCTACTCTTTACCTAAACATAGTACATAATATAATAAACATATTTCCACAATATACATTACATCTTACTTAATTGTAAGATTTTGCCTGAAGACCTCTAGTTAGGGAGAAGCACACCATCACTAAAAGTAGCCTGTTCTAATTTTGGATAATCCCAATTATCAGGAAGTCTTCTCCTCTGCAAAGACTAACTTTGCCTCTTTGCAACTTCTTTTCATTGCTCTAATCATGCCTTCTGTAATCAAGCATGAGAAATCTTTTCTCTCTCCTATATAATAGACATTTTAAATACAAATGGCTATATAAAAATGTTAAAAAAAAAAAAAAAAAAAGATTCCAGAATTTCAGAGCAATTTAGAAGGGAACACAGAGTAAACATTTGTTAATGTTTGAATTTACCTGAATTATTAAGGGTTTCATGTAAAATATAATTTCTGATTATATGTATAAGTTTATTTCATTTTTTGTTTCTGACTATATAAAATAACAGGAAAAAAATAGATGCTAGGGAAACTATGTTCATAGCAAGACTCTGCTACCTATTCAGCCATGTGACTTCAGGTATGTAACTACCTCTGGGTTTCATTTTTCTCATCTGTAAAATGAGTAAAAAACAAACAAATAAATAAATATTTTTAAATGCTCCAAAGTATTAAGAGAAATGCTATTAAAATTACTGCTTCACTTCATGTCCAAAAACTTGAAAGATGACTGAAAAAGTTAAATAGTTTCAGAGGGTTTTGAAAAATCAAGCACATATACACTATTAGTGAAGCTGGAGGGACTGGAATTAAATGAGAAAAGACAAATTGCTCATGCCCATGAATATTATTACTGAGTTTATACCTCAAGGAGAAAAAAGAATGGAATGTCCTGTATATAAGTTCTGAGCATAACTTTTTTGTAGTAGCAAAAAGAAACAAAAACCACCTGCAAACAAATTAATTGCCAATAGATTGGAGAAATGTTTGAACAAACTGTAAAACATAAATATGACAAAATATTATTGTACCATTAAAAAAAAAATGAAGAATTCAGAGAAACATGGGGAAACTTCTAAGATTTGCTATAGTACCAGAAAAAAATATATGAGTGCAATAATGAAAACCAAAAAGACAAAATCAGCAGAAATCAGATGAACTGCTAAGTGGCTCAATGAAGAGTACCAAGCCTGGAATCAGGAAGACATGAGTTCAAATCTGCCCAACTTCAAGGTTGTATGACTGAGGCAAGTATTTGCTTCATTTCTTTCAACTGTAGTGGGGTTAGCAATAACACTGGCCTCTGAGAGCTGCTGTGAGGATCAAATGAGATGTTTGTAAAGTGTTTTACACAGTGCCTGGCAGAAAGGCAGGCGCTTAATAACACTGTTATTATTAAATTCAGTAACTAATCATTGTTTTCACAAGCCTGATAATGAAATATGCTTCACTCCCCTCAATAGAAAGGTAGGAGACAATTGGTTGATGAGCCACTGCACAGGAGAATTCTGGGTGTGAGAGAAGAAAATTTGTTGGAAAGAAAGTGGTATTAAAAAAGGAAAGCATCCTTAAAGCACTAATAATAAATGAGGTTAGACTAGATAAATGATAAATAAATGAAGTTGGACTAGATCTCTAAGGTCACTTCCACATTCATTTTTTTTCCTCCTCTAAAAAACATTTAAAAACATAAAGTTTCTATTGCTTCAAGCTCTTAATTCTAAAACACAACTGAATCTTCAAGAATGGTTCTGCTTCCTCTTCTTTTAACATTCCTGGTTAAAGATGTCCCAAGTATTTTTTAGACTAATATCTGGAATTGTGCACTCAAGAGATAACAGCATTCTCTATCCTACACTCAACCAGGAAGTCAAAGGATAAAGCAAATGTAGGAAAATACATTTAAAAACCAAAACTTCAAGTACATAAACAAACAAGTCATTCTCCAGAGATTGATTCTACTTGTTATAATCAACATAGTTTCTAATATTTAATCTTTCTGGGGGTCCAGGATGGTAATTTTATCAATATAGAAACATCACTGAGTTGTTCTGCAAATTAAATTTTAGAGAAGGTTGTAGTCTCCAAGGCACTAAGAGGTTGTAACTAGCCCCAGCGTTACACAAAATGAGGCTCACACACATCTCTCTCTCCACTAAGTCCTGACAATGCCTCTTTACTTTTAAAGGAACAAAACCTCCAAATTGGTATTTAAATAAAAGCTAAGATAAAAATTTAAGATACAGAAAACAAAAAATAAATTTTCTGATGTACACTGCTAATGATACCCCATAAAACTGATATTGCCATGTGCTTTGGAAAACTGACAGAGATCATATTATATAATCCCTCTCCTTCAAGGGCTTACTCAATTACATCTTTTTAGACTCCAGTCTGACATTAATAGAAACCTCTTTGGCACCCAAACACACACAAAAAAGAAACTTAAGCTCTAAAGTTCATAAAAATATCCATTTATGTAGTTATAATTAGTCAAGAGTACCTTTTCACCTTTAAAACTTAAGTCTTTATATATTTTTAACCCCACTAGGCTGCATTTTGACTTCTAGAAGATTTATAGTTTGGTAATTCTATTGAGTTTTTTTTAATAGTAAAAATAAGAGTCCACCTTGAAAAGAACAGTGAGTAATTCACAATTTTTAGGTCTTAATTGCAACACATGTAAAGAGTTGGATTAATTCCTAACATTAAAAAATTCTACAGTGATGATGATGAGGGCATCAATGTTCTGCTTCAAGGAGTATATTGATCAAAGAAGCAATGTGAACTTATTAAGAACTAGTATAAAGAGGTTTACAAAAGCATTCTTATATTCTTCATATAATAGAGAATTACTGAGATTTAAAAATGAAGAACACATGATTGGGAGGAAAAGGTGAAAGGAAGTAACACAACCCAACTTCAAAGTTTAAAAGCAAAAATTGCAATATGATGTTGGTGCCAATATATTTACTTAATTTCTTAATTAATTAAAATTAATTAATTAATTTTACAGTCATTTTTAATTTTAATTAAACAATCATTTTTCACTTGATACATGCAAAAAACATCTACCAATCATTTTCATTTTCTAACAATTAATTCCATACATTAAACTGTATCTCTGAGATGTTCCATCATGGCATAGAGTTAACCTTGAGTTTCTAAAAGTCATATGGAAACAGAGCAAAAACCTGGCTAATCCAAACAAGATGAAAGTTTCAAAAACAGACCTTGAGTCCGAGGACCATCCTAGCTAAGTTTAAAGTGGTTCATTACACTTTCAAAGGCCATCTATTCAACCAGAGAAAGGATATGAACTTCATCTTTACAGAGCTTTTAAAAGTTTTTTGAAGTTATTTTTTTAATTCAATGGAGGCAGTTTTTCTACCAAGTTTAATTCAAAAGACCTATATATCAAATATACTGTGCTCGCTTGAAACAAGAATTCTAATGATTTCTTAAGAGCAAGACTACACTTCAAAAATCTATTTTTAATACTTCCAAAGGTAGGGCTTGTCATCTCCCTCTCCCCCCAAGATTAACAATAGAAATTTTTGACATCTTCTAAATCCTTCTCTAAAGAGAAATGTAGAACTGCAGATTATAGCACTGATCTTAAGAGTGTATAAAGTCTTCTCATTTCAAAGATACTGATACTAAAGCCCAGGGAGGTTCAGAGATGCTTACATAGCTAATTAATATCCAAGATGAAACTAAAGCATTAAGTCTCCCGATTCCCAACCTCCAGATTCTTTGTACTATGCTGTCTTCCAGGACTTTATTTAAGAGGGGAGAACCAAAAAAAAAAAAAAAAAAAAAAAAAAAAAAAAAAAAAAAAAAAAAAAAAAGGAATTTGTGGCTTATTATATACAAATGCACATTCTTAGGATCATCTTAATGCATTTTATTTGCAAAGAATACATTTAACTTTAAAAACATTTCCACTCATTGGATTGCTTTATACAGAAAAGTTGTTTCAAAATAGATGATATATAATAAAGTATAAAACATAATGTCTAAAGCTCCACCAAAGACAGAATGAATTTTTAGCATAGTTCCCCATTGCCTACCTATTGAATATTAAGCTTCTACTGTGGAAATGCCCTTGACAGCATGGCTCCAATCTATTGTCAGAACATTTTTACAGGCTACACTTCTACTAACCTACCTTCTTTAACATTCCTTAAACCTGGCTTGTTATCTAGGCATTGCACATGTCCTTCCTGGTGTCTGAAAAAGACTCAACTCATAAATTTATAATTCCTTTCCTTCCTTCAAAGCTCAGCACAGGTACCACTTTCTCTGACTTCCCAAATAAAATGTATCTGTCTTCAAATCTCTTATATCACAGCTGACCCTACCTTTGCAAGTAATCATATTTTAATCTGTACTACAGTTATCTGCACGTGTCCATTCCCTCCTGCCAGACCAGAGATGATATAATTCTTGAAGGCTTTGTAGTCCCAATATATGGCTCATTACCTTCTTTTAGTGACTGAGTCAGCAATTAATGTATTTATTGACCTAAATATGGCTTACACCCACTTTACAATTCTATGCTCAACTAAACTGATATCTTTTCAATTATTTCTGTATGGAAGAAACAAATCCCTGGAAAAGAAAAATCTATGCAGACTTCACTGAGGCTCAGAGTTTGTCCTGTATCTAGTGTCTAAGTTGAAATTAGAACTCTAGTTTCCTGATTGGCAATCATTAAAAAGATTCTGTAAAATATCTTATCAATTTTAGGAAATAAATCAACACTGATGAGAAAAAAGCAAAACAGGAAACTTTACAGTATTCACATCCGCAAAAACACATATGAAAACAATAATTCCTATTAATGAGGGAAATCAAATTCTGAAAGCTACAGCAACAAAGTGCCATATAATATTCTGGTATCCCTTTAAACAATTTCTTTCCTTTGAGAGGTTAAACATATCCTCTAACAGGATTCCTTGTATTTTTTGTGTCATGGCCCCTCTAAAAAGGGTTGTGTCCCTGACACCCCTGAAGCTTATTATAGATGGGTCCCTTTGCTCAAGCTCAATCACATTTGTAAATGCACAAAAATACACAAGATTACAAAGGAAGCCAATTATGCTGAAATGGTTATCATGGACCTCAGATTAAGAACCCTCTTTTACATTTTTCTTGCACCATGAATTTCCTCACAGATTAAGCAAAAGTTAACTGCCAAAAGCAGGTGCAATGATCACACATTGGTACAATCCAAATTAAGACTTTAAGTACAGTACTAAAAAATGTACCTATATATCACAGGTCATTATTGACTAGGGCCTAACCAAATTAAAATGTAGTTAGGAAATAGTTAACAAAATAAATAAATAAATAAAATACAAAATAAATAAAAATACAATACAACACAGATAATGTCAATTTGAGGTTTTCTGAGTTAATTTGAAGTCCAAAGGGATCTGTTTCTATTTAAATTTAATACCAGAAGAAGTGCACACCATTAACTTATATTTGATTACTTATTGTCTGAGGGAGGGATAGGGGAAAGGGAAGGAGAACAAAATTTGGAATACAAGGTTTTACAAGGGTGAATGTTGAAAACTATCTATGCATATATTTTTAAAATAAAAAGCAAAAAAAAAAAAAAAAAAAATTAATGCCAGTTGTAGAATACTGAAAAGTTAAGTGATTTGCCGATGGTCAGTCACTGTGAGTTGCTTTGAATCTAATTTGGATATCAGGTCCCAGGTATTCTAGATAGCTGTCAGTTAAGAATGTATAATATTCCAGACACTGTGCTGAGAACTACAAACACAAAGAAATACATCATACTGACTTCTAAGTATGTCAAAAATCCTTTACTCAAAGATCATTTACTTATATCTTAATTAAATACATAAGTATGAATGTAGAAATATTCGTCTGTATATCTATCTATATATACACACAAATTTATGTTATGTATATATATATTCCCAAACAGACTTGTTCATAGCCAGTTTTCATTCAACTAATTCTAGCAGACTTCTTGTACAATCTGAACCCATTATAAAGATCTACGATTTCTTAGTACCCACTCTAACAACATGAATAACAACATACCTCCAGACCTTAAAATTCAACTCTTAAACAATCTTAGCCAACGATATGGTACTAAATCTCTCCCATACTTAATTGAGCTGATGTTTGGAAGACAAACTCTGTATGAATCCATTACTTGTTACTCAAAGCCTTTCCTTTCCATAAGATCTACCAGAATTTGCATTCTACTAACATATCCTTCAAGAACCAGTTACCTCAGAGGCATGAAAGACAGCTTTTGATAGGTAAAGTATACAAATTTGTGTCAAATTTAATTCTAACACTATCAAATTTATCTTAAATAATTCTCATAAACTAATAATGATTTTTTTTTTTTATAAAACGGCAAACATTTCACTGGTTTATTAGATATCTTCTTTTAATATAAAAATCAAAAGCACTGAAATAGTAAAAGTATTACACTTGGAGATATATAAAGCACAAATATCTTAGTTAAGAGTGATCTACTTTTGAAAGGTTTCTTGCTTTCCTAAAATAATTTCTTAACAGTTGTGTGAAATTCAGAATTTGCTTAAATCAGATGAAATGCAATTTAAATTAAAAAAAGAAATTATGAAAGCCTAATCCTTATCTAGGAATGTCAATCTAGACTACAGTCCAGATAAATAAGGAATGCAACTAAATTTAAGAAACATACAAAAATATACATACTTGTCATGTACCAAATTCTTGAAAGTATTTTCAGCTGAACAACTCCATAAGATAAACATTCTTAATAATTCACCAAAAGTGATAAATGCATGAGAATAGTATTTCTTTAAAAACTTCAATCAGCAAGTATTTACATTAGGTGATTTCCCATCATTATTTTAAGTTAGAGGTTTTAATTTACTTTAAGATGGTTCCTTGTCTATTTTATTCTTCCTGACAGATTCTAGTCTTCCAGATGCTCCTTAATTGAAGATTCACTTCTCATTCTTGAATCCTGCTTTTCTCCTTGAATTACTGCATGTTTTCTTCTGTCTCTCCCTTTCTCTTAAAAACTGCATTCTCTACTTCTGATCCTGTCCAGTCTGTGCTCACTGTAAACAATAAATTGAATAGAATTCATCAGAAAAGCAATTTTTCCTATGATTCCTTTGCATAAAGGTTTAAGAACAGTTATATCCTTACCTAAATACTTAAAACATGTATGAGTATACATACTCTAGAAATGTACCAATTTGACTCTTTTCCCCTCAAGTTTTTTAAGTTTAAGTTTTAAAATCTTAAAATAGTTCCAAAATATACTTTTAAAAATATAAACTTGTTATTTCTTCAAAAGCCATTCCCCAATGGATAGGTGGTCAAAAAATATGAAGATACTGTTCAAAAGACTGAAACTATTAGCAACAGAAAAGATTGAATCAAATCAAAACAACTTTTAAGTTTTTACCTCATACTTAGAAAATTGGCAAGGATTTTTTTGAAAAGATATAGTAGTCAATGTTGGAGGAGTTGTGGGAATGTGGCACATTAGCATCTGAGTGGTAGAGCTGTCAACTAATCTTACCAATCCAAAAAACAATTTGGAAATTTGCTAAGACATTAACTAAAATAAACATACCCTTTGACCCAGAGCTCCTACTGGTGACATATACGACAAAATCAATAATAAAATGAAAGGTTCAAAAAAATGAAATAAAATGAAATGAAAGGTTCCATAAACATCAAAATATTTATAGCAGTAGTTTTTGTTGTAGCAAAGAATTAAAAACATCTGTCCATCAATTGTGGAATGGCTAAACAAATTATGCTACATGAATGACAAAATATTATTACACTGTTAACAAAGAATATGGAGAATACAAAGAAGCAAAGACAGATTCATACAAACTAATAATACAAAATAAACAATGTAAATATAAAGAACTACAAAACTGAAATTGAATGCTGTGAAATTATAATGATCATAATTATCTATAAAGAAATATAAGAATACACTTCCTTTTCTTTTTGGCAATTTGGTATAGTCTAGAGATTTGGAACAATTCATATGAGTTCTGACTTGGTTGATATGTTAGTTTTACTTAAGCCTCCCTCCCCTTATCTTATTCTTTGTTAAAAGGACAGATCTTTGGGAGGGGGGAAATGGGTCAATGATGTAAAAATAAAAGATATAAATTTAAATTTTTAAAAAAATTTAAGATTATTTTACAAAACACACACACATACACAGTCACAAACAATGATAGTGTTACATTTCTATCAAAGTTGATGACACCTGGATAGTTAACACTAACAATGAAATTTTTATTTTATCTATATTATGGAAACAATTCCTTTAAGACTTTCATCAGTGAAAAATGTGAAACACTTATTTTTTCTGTGTGTGTGTGTGTGTGTGTGTTTATTAGGTCAGATTCTGATTTACAAGTTAAACTATTCATTTTCTAACCTCTTGGAAAACAAGAACCTATTGACACAGTCTCTTTAATTTGGATTCCATGAGTCTGAGGTAAAGTGAATGAGTCAGAGGGCCAGATTATAAATCTTGATCTGGTTAACATGGAGTTTTGGAGTTTTTTGATTTGTTTTGTTTTTTAATTGCCAGACAGACTCCAGACAAAGTATCATCATGATTGGCTAGGCCATTAGATTAAGGAGAGGCAATTTTTAATCAACAGGTTATGGGGTGAAAGGCAGACCTCTGTGAGGAGAACTACTGTGATATCACCAACTGTTCATGTTGAAGAAAAATACTTTGTTCAAAGGTAAAATATTTTTGCTATGCATTTTTATTCTATCTAAAATACTGCACGAAGAGCCATAGACTGTCATTTGGTAAAACTTGTCATGTTAAAAATACTGCTTTAAGGTTTATTAAGCTTTTTTCTGAATATAATCTTGTCAAACAGGGAGTAAATCATTACTATCCCCACTTTATAGAATAGAAAACTATGGCTCAAAAAATGTTAAGTAACTTGTACTTATGCAATATCAGAATTAGGATCCAGAGCAGGTTTCTGACTCCAAATCTAATACTCTTTCCTTTATGTGATATGGTCTCTAATGTCATTTTACATCATTAATGGTCATAATTAAGATGGCTTCTCATATATGTATTTATAACAATTTTCTTGCTTTGCTTAAATAAATCCACCCAAACGAGAGAAGCAGGGTCAACAGTAAAATATCATGACAGTGCCCCAAGAACATGTAAATCAAACAGCTTTAGAAAAAAAAGGGAAAACTTTTCTCCTAGGGCTCTATGAAAGTTATATGTATGAACTACCTAGTTCCATTCAAACGAAATTCCCAATTTTCTATAATTTTGTTATGAAATACAGACAAATTCCAGTCAAAACTTCTGTTGAACATTATTTTCGTTTACTGTTAAGTTATATAACCAATTTCAAAATTTTCCCAGTACATTCAACATCCTCTTTCCTCTAAGACAATGTGTGAGTCCTTAAAAGTAAGACATTAAGAAAGTAATGCATAATCTATATAAGGTACTTGGTTTCCTGAAAAGGCAATAATTATCTAGAAAACAGGAAAAAAAAAAAAGAAAAGAAAAAAAAAGAAAAAAGTACTTCCTGAACACAATTTCCAATTCCGGCGATAATGCGGATATTCTAAATGCTTCCCTTATAAAATTACATAAGAATAAGCACAGATTCTCTGCATGCAGGGTTACCAAATGACCTCATTACCTTTATTCTGCGAAGCCAATGAAGAGTTTAACAAATCAAATTTGCTGAACTTGGTACATAAAGGAAAAAAATCCAGATTAATAATGTCACTTTTTAAGGTCAAAAGCTTCAACAGCATTCACCATCACCTTAGTCCATATATCTGTCTCATAAAGGTATGTTTAAGGACAGTTTCTTCATTTACAATTGGCCATACTTTCTTAAACAAGAATTTTATATGAAGCGGTGATCCTAAAATTTATACAATTTGGAGGGGGAAAAATACACAATTGTACAGAAACCTTGAAGTTATTATGTCTCACAGGCTGTTGGAATAAATAATGTGCATTCAAAAAAATCACACATTCATTCAATCAAGACATGAATACATTTTTAAAAGATCAATTAAATATCTAACACTTAAACATTTTTGTTCTATGACAGTTTTTCATAAACATCAAATTTCCTAATTTGTGACATGCCAGGGTTGAAGGGTCAAATCTTTATGGAGTCATTTAAAAAAAATAATCTTATTTATGTGAAGAGATGATTAGAAACCCAAGTACAGCAATCCCTTGAATTTATACGGATTTGGGTCAACCATGCAGTTCTGCTTCACTTTACTAGCTGTGTCATGTGACCGGGTACAAATTCATCTCAAGGAAAAGGTTGTGTGTTACACTGTATTTAGAACACATATCTCTGAGAACAAGCAGAAGAGTCCTTTTAGCTTTATCAAAGAATCTTGCTTTTTAGTTGCTAAGAAACTACCATTTTACTGTTTTAAAGAACTGAAGGAAACAGCCAATGATTAATTAAACCTATGAAAATCAAGGGCATCTTTCACCTACTGTGTAAAATGAAACAATAGCTATCAATAGCTAAAATTTAAATTATACTTTTTTAAAAAAAAATTAAGCTATTAACATAAATACTAGAACAGATAAAGACCCAATTTCTTCCTGCATCTTCAATGGTCTAATGTTTCTAGAGAAAGCAAAAAAAGATAGTATGTTTAACATAGTCAATGCTGTAGATTGGAGAAGGTTTTTCTTCCTGACCCCTGCCGTGAACAGCTGATGTCATGAAACACAAGATCTGATTAATTCCATTTAGTACTATAACCATTTTAAACTAATATTTCTCAGGAAATGTGTTGCTGTATTTCCATTATTTCTTTTCAGAATTTTATATCTATCTTTTCTTTTACAGTGCTCAAGTCTAAAAGAAAATTTAAAATGTCAGAATGCACTCTAAGATATAAAAATCGGTTAAGAATGCTAATAAAAATCATGCAAATCAAATTTAAAGTCCCACATCCAACAATAATTCGTCCTAATGAAAGAAAAACTGTCGGATTAGAAAAAAAAGAACTTGATTCTTCAATACAGAATATATGATAAAAGTTAATCGTGATGAAATATTTTTAAAACTTCAACACATTTTTTCTTCACATTCTTTAAAGACAGACCATTCATCTGCTAAAGGTTTACCCAACCTAACTAGTATCTTCCCGGCCGTTTTTTTCGTCTCTTCTCGGTATTTCTACCATCTCACCTATAAAGCACTTTACATTTTCCTGCCCAGAGAGGTCGAGTCCTGAACCCAGTCTTCGCTTTCCATTCCTCTCCCTTCCTTCCTGCCACGGACTCCAGAAGCACCAACTGTGCGGACAAGCTCCCGGCAAACCCCGACCCAGACTGGCTGCTGCCCTCCCTCCGCCGAGCCTTGCCGCCTCCAAGGCCAACCCCGGCCCCCAGTCTCCCCACCGAGCCGGAAGGACAGAGGGTGCCCCCTTCCTCCTGCCCTACTTTTCCTGCCCCTTCTCCGGTACCGGGGAGCTCGGCGTTCCCTCCCGCTGCTCCCCTCCAAGACCTTCCGGAGTCCCCGGCTGGACGGGCTCGGGGGTCTGGCCCGGACCTCCCTCCTTCCCGCTACCCCCGCGCCCCCACGTCGGCTTCCCTTCCCGGTCCCCCGGCCTCCGCGAGGCAGCCTCCCACCCCCTACCCCGAGCTAGCGCCCTGGGGAGGGTCTCCTCAGCAACGCGCGCCCCTCCCCCTCCCTCAGGCCGCGCCTTCGCGCTCGGACCCCGGCTCGCCAGGCTTCCCCCTTCCCAGCCCTCGGCGGAGGCCGGCGGCTCGCCCCGCTGGGGCCTCCTCCGCCCCCTGGGGGTGCCGTCCTTACCGTTCTGAGCGGCGCCGGGCCCCGGGAGCAGGGAGCCGGTAACCAGCAGAAGGAAGAGGGCCAGGGAGTTGGGGAGCGGCGAGCCCGACATCCTCTCTGGCCGGAGTCAGAGCGGCGAATGGGGCGAACAGGGGCAAGGGGGAGGAAGGGAGGGAGGGAGGAAGGGAGGGGAGGAGGGAGGGCGCGAGGGAAGGAAAGTGCGCGCGCAGAAGCGCGAGCGCGGGGAGGCGGGGGAGGCGGAGGCGGCGGCGGCGACCGCGAAGACAGAGGCAGCTACTCCGGTCCTTCCTCGTCCTCCTCCGACCGCCGCAGCAGCCAAGCCTCGCGAGAGTACGGCACCGGTGCCCGGAAGGCCCTCGCGAGAAGGGAAAGAGACGGGGGCGGCGAAGGAGGAAGACACGGCCGGAGCGGCTGCCCTCCTCTTCCTGTTCTGATTGGCTGAGGCTCAGATCACGTGGGGAGAGCAAAGCGAGCTGCTGCCGCGGAAGGGGCGGGGCTTGGAGCTGGAGGACCGGAGGAAGCTCCTGAGAGTCCGCGAGGGTGCTGGGAGTCACAGACCGTGGCGTGGTGGGACTATAGATTCAGGCTGGGAGGAGCTGGCGTGGCCCGGCGCAGAGCCGCAGCTTTGTCATCCATGCAGTGGGGATGAGACCCTCCCATCCCCGTTCCCGCCCCCGGACATAGAGCTGGGAAAAGCGCTCCGTGAGCCCCCTTAGAAACGCTAGTTCTTGAGAAGGGCCGCCCCCCTTAGCCTTTCCCAGAGTCTCCCCGCCGAGGTAAGTGGCGGAGCTGGGCTCAGGGCCGCCGAGGATGCCGGGAGTGCAAGCGGCCCGCCGCCCCCGGGCAGTCCGCCCGTCGCCCCTGAGGCCTCC
The DNA here is from genome assembly GCF_902635505.1 of Sarcophilus harrisii. NCBI lineage: Eukaryota > Metazoa > Chordata > Mammalia > Dasyuromorphia > Dasyuridae > Sarcophilus > Sarcophilus harrisii. Next base: position 619,183,869 of record NC_045427.1, on the reverse strand, counting down.
TGGTGGCCAGCACTGCCCCCCGCGGAGCGGCGGAGCGGCCGCCGAGGGATGGGGAGTGCCGGCGGCAGCGGCGCCGAGAAGCCGCCTGCCGTGAGCGCCCCCGTTGGCGGGTGGAGAATCTTGTATATTCACTAACCGATTGTAGAGGGAGTTGTGGTTTGGTCCGGCCGTCCTGAGCAATAATTGCCCCCGAATCCCTTAATCGTACATAGCCATTGCCCAGCAGTACGCTGGGCCGGAGCCAAAGGGTCTCATAGGCAAAAACTTGCGTCCCAGCTCCTTTTAATGACCACAAACTGAGCGGGCCGCATTAACTGAAAAATGACCCAAGCGTGGTGCACGGACGGGGTGGAATCGTGCTGTAGGGAGTGCCCGAGGGGCGGCTTCACAGAGACCCGTAGGGAAACCGGCAGAATCTAGAGATGAGGTACGCAGTGACAGCGTAGCGCCGTAACAAAACTGTCGGAGAACGAGCGCTCTCAAGCGAGGACCAAAAAGCATGACGCAACGTTGCTGACTTGGACAGGTGGAATCTGTAATACTAACGATGGCCCAGGAGACATCAGAGTTTGAACCGGCCGATCTAGAGATTTTTGCCAGTTATCGCATCTGTTTGTTCCCGTTACCAACTGGAGAAAAGGGTCTAAGGGAAAAGGAACTGCAAGTCGAGACTCTTGCAGACTAAAACTAGGAGCCCATTAAGAAAATGCAGTTTGAACGACGGTCACGTTGAAGGGTTTGTTCTGCCGGGCGTTCACTTTGAAATTAAGGTGGCAAACAGATCAACAAGCATTTAGGTCAAGCCTTGTAGTACTGGCCTAAAAATGTCCAATAATCGTATGTCTAATAGAAATGCAGAAAAGCATAGAACGTTCTGAGAATTGGACAGCTATTTAAACAGGTGGCAAAATAACGTTTTGCAAGTCCGTTTAGTTGCTTCTGTGCCATAGAATTATCACATTTCGTGATTCATTACGACAGTTAAAAAATTATTAAGGAAAAGGCAATAGAGTCCTGAGTCAATTGTAATAAAACAAACATAAAATGCTAGTTTCTGTGCTCATTGTGCCATATCAAGTTCACTTTCTGTCATCTTCTGTTCATTCTTTCTAATTTCTCCTTTCAATTGTATTGGACAATTAAATCTTCTAGATACTGATGTGTCTTTCTTATTTTTCTTCTTACTTTCTTCTTCGTTTTCTCTTCTTCTTCTTTCTTCTATCTTTCTTCTTTCTTCTTTCTTTCTTCCTTATCTTCTTTCCTTCTGTTCAATTCGTTTAACCTTCTTTCTTTCTTCTTCTTCTTTCTTCTTTCTTCTTTCTTTCTTCTTTCTTCTTCTTTCTTCTTTCTTCTTCTTTCTTCTTTCTTCTTTCTTCTTTCTTCTTTCTTCTTTCTTCTTCTTTCTTCTTTCTTCTTTCTTTCTTCTTTCTTCTTCTTTCTTCTTTCTTCTTTCTTTTCTTCTTTCTTCTTTCTTCTTCTTTCTTCTTTCTTCTCTTCTTCTTTCTTCTTTCTTTCTTCTTTCTTCTTTTCTTCTTCTTCTTTCTTCTTCTTTCTTCTTCTTTCTTCTTTCTTCTTCTTTCTTCTTTCTTTTCTTTCTTCTTTCTTCTTTCTTCTTCTTTCTTCTTTCTTCTTCTTTCTTCTTCTTCTTTCTTCTTTCTTCTTTCTTCTTTCTTCTTCTTTCTTCTTTCTTCTTCTTTCTTCTTCTTTTCTTCTTTTCTTCTTTCTTTCTTCTTCTTCTTTCTTCTTTCTTCTTTCTTCTTTCTTTCTTCTTTCTTCTTCTTTCTTCTTTCTTCTTTCTTCTTCTTTCTTTCTTCTTTCTTCTTCTTCTTTCTTTCTTTCTTCTTTCTTTTCTTCTCTTCTCTTCTTCTTCTTTCTTTCTTCTTTCTTCTTCTTCTTTCTTCTTTCTTTTCTTCCTTTCTTCTTCTTTCTTCTTCTTTCTTCTTTCTTCTTCTTTCTTCTTCTTTCTTCTTTCTTCTTCTTTCTTCTTTCTTCTTCTTTCTTCTTCTTTCTTCTTTCTTCTTTCTTTTCTTCCTTTCTTCTTTCTTCTTTCTTCTTTCTTCTTCTTTCTTCTTTCTTCTTCTTTCTTCTTTCTTCTTTCTTCTTTCTTCTTCTTTCTTCTTTCTTCTTTCTTTCTTCTTTCTTCTTTCTTCTTTCTTCTTTCTTCTTTCTTTTCTTCCTTTCTTCTTCTTTCTTCTTTCTTCTTTCTTCTTTCTTCTTCTTTCTTCTTTCTTCTTTCTTCTTTCTTCTTTCTTCTTCTTTCTTCTTTCTTCTTCTTTCTTCTTCTTTCTTCTTTCTTTCTTCTTTCTTCTTTCTTTTCTTCCTTTCTTCTTCTTTCTTCTCCTTTCTTCTTTCTTCTTCTTTCTTCCCTCCCCCCATCCAAACATATACACAGGGTAAGTAGAGGAAGATCATATCATCAGGAAGACCCTCTGTATAGATTTAAATCTCACTAGAAAACCAAGGAATTTTTTTTAAGGTACAAGAGACAGAAAAAGTTACAATGAAACCAACCTGAATCCTAGTTGGCAACAAGTAATTTTCTGAGTATTGCTGAATAATTGATCAAACTCTCAAGAGTAATCTTTCATTCCCCCTATTCTCAGAATTGTTCAGAACTCAGGCATCATTTCCTCCTTCCTTAAAACAATGAGACTCAAAAAAACAAGGGCTTTCTGTATTTGTAATATCAGAATGTTAGAGCTCATTTTACAGATGAGAAAATAATTCTAGAAGGGTGCAGTGATTTGCTGAAGGTCACCTAGCAAACTAGTCATAGATCTCTAGAACTCAGCAAAGGGGCTACCACTTAGAAAACCACATATTAACATTATGTTTTTATTTTGTTTTTGTTAAATATTTATTTTCTTTACTCTGGTTCAGGTCACCTGGGGCAGTACTTTGGCCTCCCTATGATACTACAATAATAGGTTCAGATTTCGGAGCCCTGAGGGTGCCCTCTGTAACAGAGGAGACATTCTCCCACAGCATGGTGACTCAAGTTTCTGAAATGACCTATACATGCCTATATGTGAATAAACTATAAATGCCTAAGAGTTTTTAGGCCATTTCAATATATTATTCCTATTCGCCTTGCTACTAGTTCTGAACCCTTCAAAATGTTATCATTTCATCAGCTTGGTAGACACCTAGCTTATCTCCTTGCTTCAGGCTCTTCCCTCAGCCTTAAGCCATTTTCATATGAATCTTAAAACAGCATTTATCAAATAACACCCCTCAGTGGTTATATGATCACTTTCACATCCAATGAAATGCCTGGCATGTGGTAGGTGCCTAATAAATAGAAGTATCCTTAGGAATTAAACAGGACACATGTAATCTTCAGCTTAAAGATCAGGAAGTCGATGTTCTGAGCTGTTAATGTTATGACCTTACATAAATTAACAGGAATAGTAAGGAGCCTTGTTAGGCTTGATCTTTTAAATCTAAATTCTTTGCTCTGTTCATTACACTAAAATATCTATGCTGGCTTCCCTAGGAAAAAACTGCAAATTCTATAGCCTGGCACTCAGGGCTACATCTTCCTCTGGTACAAAATGAAATACCAGAGTGAGTCATAAAAGGGCTAGTTAGTACACATCTAAAAAAGGAAGCAGCAAATCCCAGAGAATCAGCAGGGCTTCATGAGAACAGGTTGTGCCAAACTCACTTTATTTCCTCATTTGACAGTGACTGCTGGTAGATAGATCAGGGAAATATTTGCAGATAGAGTTATTTCATTTTAGCAAAGGATTTGATAAAGTATTTCATGCTTCTCTTATGGGGAAAAAAATGGAAATGTGTGGGCTGGGTGACAGTATAGCTAAATGAATTCAGAACTGGTTGGATTGGTTGAACTTAAAAAGTAATGACTAGGGACAGCTAGTTGGTGTAGTGAGTGAATAGAGCACCAGCCCTGAAGTCAGAAGAACCTGAGTTCAAATCTGGCCTCAGACACTTAACATTTCCTGGCTGTGTGACCATGGGCAAATCACTTAACTCTTAATGGTCTCAGGAAAAAAAAAAAAAAAAAGTAATGATTCATGTGAAGACCAAGTTAGCACCTGGATGCCTTAGAATCAGCCAGTCAGGATAAGCAAAAGTCCTTGATCTTTAAGGGTAGAAGTGAACAGGATGGACGCAGGATCTCCACAACCTTCCTTCTCTTCATCTATTGCCAAAGTGACTCTGGCTTGTCTTACTCCATCCTCTAATCCTTCCCACAATTCTCTGTTTACACCAAAAGATTGAACCAGGAAAGATTAGTGGGAAGGGCCATTTTCCAAGCATATGCTAATGGAGTATTGTCCAGTCGGTAATTAGCTTAAGTGCTTGGTTGTCCTATTTCAGTGCATCAACTCAGAGTTTAAGCCCTTTACAGATTCAGAAGTTATAAATGGTTCAAGATAGAAGGTCTCCAGTGAGGTGCCCCAGTGATCTGAGCTTTTCCATTTAACATTTTTATTAAAGACTTGGTTCAAGGCATATATGGAATGCTTATCATATTTGCAGGTGTCATAAAACTGGGAAAGATTGGTAACACAATTCATGATGAGAGGGTCCAAAAAGCTCTTTTAACTAGTTAGAGCAATGGGCTGGATTTAATAAGGTGAAATTTTATAGGAATAAATGTAAAATCTTACACTTTGGTATGTGTAAGATTGAATTGAATTCACCAGTACAAGGTGAGGGGAGACAACATTAGACAGCCTTTCGCAAAAGGTTGGGGATTTTTAGCAGAACACAAACTTAATTTGATGTAACAGCATGCTATGGCAACCCTATGCTAGTGTGATTTGAGGCTAGTATAAGGAGTTGCTAGGCTCACCGCCCTGTACTATCAGAATACATCTCTAGGTGCCAGCTAAGAAGGCATCATTTAAGAAGAGTATTGATGAACAGGGAACCGAAAGGAAGACAGCCAGTGTAGTGATCTGGATGTTTGACCTAAGGAAGTGATGGCATGGGAAGGACATAGGAGCTGACTTCAAGAATATGATGGGGTAGCCCATGCAAGAAGGATTCTATTCTTTTGGGTCGTGGGAGGGGGGCAGAACTATGAATAATGCTTAGACATTCCAAAAAGGCAAATATGCTTAATACCAGAAAAAGGGGGAGGGGGGAATTCTACCTTTTAGAGTTGTCCAAGAGTGGATTGGCTCAGCAGCCAGTGAGTTACTTCTCATTGGACATCTTCAAGCAGAGGGTGGTGACTTAGTGTAAAGCTTCTTAAGCTGTGGCTCTCAACCCTATATGGACTAGATGCATGAAAAATTTGCAAAAAATCAGCAAAAGTTTCTGAATGTGTAATGACCAAAAATTAATTCAAACTCAAACTCATAATGAATTCAGGTGTTTCGGGCAGTGCTTGCCCCTGTTGCATTCCCTGTAGCCTTCTCAACACACATCATATGCACTTCACACTGATGTTGCAGAAACATTTTGGCTTTAATTCGAGAGTGGGTCATGTAAAAATTTCTTGGGTGAAAAGGGGTCCCAAGTAAGGAAAAGTTTAAGATGTCCTGACTTAGTGTATGTGCTTTCATGGGGAATTCTTTTGTGGTAGTGACTGGACAAATGGATGCTGAGATCCCCATAAATCTTTAGAGCTCTGCGAAGAGATTTCACCAGATGTTCTCTAGGGTCCCTTCCAACTTCAACATCCTAAGGGCCACCATAATTCAGTCTCAACTCACCTTTCTAACTCATCTTTTACTAGTCACTTTTATGAATCTTATAATCCACCAGGTCCATCAAGGCATAACTAACTGGTCTGTTACACATCTTGCCCTATCCTATGTCCATAACTTTGCTTGGTGACACATTAGAGTTAGGTAGACCTGAATTCAAATCCAGCCTCATTCGCCAGCTCTGTGAGCCTGGAGAAGTCATTTAACCTTTAGCTGTCTCAATTTTTTCATCTGTAAAATAATAGTACCTTTCTCCAGAATTGTGAAGATAAAAAGAAATTGTGTTTGTAAAGTTATTTTCCAAAACTTAAAGCACTATATAAATTCTAGTAATTGTGATTATACAGTTTACTTTTTTCCCCCTTAACAACTTATACTCTCAGTGTATTGGTATATTTAGAGTTTGGTAGTTCATACATGTCAAAAAAAAAATAATGCTAATATATTCTGAGATGCTTATGAGAAATTTTTATTGAATTTAGCATTATTCTATGTTCAAGCCAAGCCATGTCCCAACTGACATCGTTTCCTGTTTCCCCTCACATAATTCTCTGCTCCGAGATGATTTGAGGTAATATTTATAAGAACCTTGGATAAGGAAAATATGATAATAGCTTAAAAAAAAATACCATTTTGGGGTTAATATTCCAGAACATTCTGGAATTCCGTTCCTTCCTGGCACAGTTCCCACAAAAATTGAAAAGCTTTTCCCTGTGATTATTAATATAATTTCCAAAGAGGACACTCCCCTTTGGAGATCTAAGGTTCAGACTTCAATCTCTTCTAGGAGGTGGAGAAATAATCTTATCTAGAGGAAAGTTCAGTTTTTACCCTTGATCATCTCAAAAGAAACAGCTTAGCATTTGTTCACTAGGGGAAAGGACAAATCTGGAAAGGGCTTTAAGTTCAACTTGTTAGTGTAGAGAAACTAAAATAAGACTTTTAAGAAGGGGGTAAATGCTTCCACTTATACAGTCTAATTTTCTCAATCCTCCATAAAAACTATAAAATTTAGTAATAAGGGGTCATAGAATTGAGAGATTGATAGGATCTTAGAAATTGTCTAGTCCAATTCCCTTGTTTTGTAGATGAGAAAAAAAGGACCCACAGAGAGTAATTAGCTTAACTCCATGTCAAACCTAACGTGAAAGCAATATTTAAGACTATTCTAGTATCACATGGACCCTAGACTCATGGAGTAAAGGATCATGGAGATGAAAATGTATATACTTCACTACTGTATAAACTTTGCATCCTATTCCAAACCAATAAAAACACTCCAGACCCAGCACTGAGTTTCTTCATCGTGTAATCCTTCCATTTCTCGCACACCAGAGTCCTTAAAATCATATCTCAATTGCTGCTCAAGATATTCATGGTTTAGGCCAAATTTTAAACTGCCATCCTACAGAGAATTTCAGGGTGGAGGTGGGGGGTGAGAGGTGGGAGGGGGGTTTGTCCTGTCAGCATTGTCCTCTGTCCTTTCATAAAGTTCCTGTGCCAGAATCTTGGACAGTCACAATATTCATATTTGGGGTCTGTGCTTGTTTGCTGAGTAGTACAGACCCTAGGAATTTTTCCATATCAAAGCAGGAACTCAGGAGGGCTGCGGTAGGACTTAGATGGGCTTAGCCCATCAAAGTAGTCGTGTTCTCTTTGTAGTCCTCTCTAGACCAGCTATGTCCATATATATGTCCATAGGTGTGGTGATATACTGACAACCTACTTTTCAGTGAGACTGCCCTGGTTCACTTGTAACCTGTGACCTTCAGCCTAGCTTGTCCCCTACCTCATGAAGATTTTCTGTCTTTAGGTCCCACTTCCTCTATGAATTCTACCTTTATCTCCTCCATTTGAAATGTTCTTTCTTTCTATTATTATACTGTATCGACTTAGCCAAGTACAGAGGTTGCATCCCTCCTCCTGCTGTCCCCCACTTCTTAGAATACAAATATCTTGAGGTCAGGAAGTTTTTCATTTTTGTTTCTGTCTTTCCAGAATCTACATTGTAGACACAATAAATATTTATTAGATTGAATTTTTTTTTTCAATTAAAGGCTCTAATTGTGTGGTACAGGCCTCCAATTTTGCTGAAGGGATGACTCCTTGTCAAGCACAACTGAACATCGTTTGTCCTTGATCTTTACCCAGTGTCTTAGGAGGAATAGGACAGGTGAGAGTCAATGACCAGAATGGGTTTTTCCCCTTGCTTCCTTTGGTCAACAATTTCTGGTACCGCTTCTTCACACTGAAATTTTTGGCATGTCAGGAGTTGATTTTCTTCTTTGGCGAACACAATCCACAAGCATCGATATGACTGCCATTGAAGCACATGACTTGCAAAGCTTAGGACAGTTCTAGGGACTGGTGTCCTTGGGACAAGAGTTTGAACCTCCCCAAATACAACAGAATTGGAAAATTGAACAGAATCCTGGAGTATAATCTTCAAAACACACTTGCTCAGTCAGCTCCTTCCTTCCTCAAAGTGATCGCAATTGCCTAAGTTGGGACCACAAGGCTCTGTCTTTCCATCTAAAATGAACTTCTTCCTACAATTCTCTTCTATGTTTTGCTTGCTTCTTCCTTGATTGATTTTGTAAGTTGTGAATAAGTGAAAGACTCGTTCTTCATTTTAAATAGTTGTGTGTGATAGCTAAAATATATTCAGAGCCTTAGCTGCCAATTTTCGTGCCTGGGGCAAGGAGCACAAAACTGGTCAGGGTAAACCTTCAGACAATGCTTAAACATTAGGGGGAAAGCCAGTAGAAGAACTCACCTGGCGTGAAACAGATGGAGAAAGAAGCCTTCACCATCTGGTAGCTCTCAATTTTAAATATTAATTGTTGTTAACAATGTGTTGAGCTCAGTTGTTGCTGAGGTATTAGTAATTGCTGTTAATATCTTATAAATTTTGGGGCCCCAAACCAAGCCCCATTGGCCTTAACTTATTTAGGGCTTTGTCTGTCCTCAGGGCCTGAGTAAACAACATGGTTTGTTGGTCTTAATCACCACTCTACACTACTGTTTGTTTGTTTTTGAGGGGAACAAAATACAGAAGGGAAGATAGGTTTGGGGAGAGGAAATGGAAAACTTTCACAGAGATTCTTGGAAAATAGAATGTGTCCTGGCTTAACAATTCCTTTCAGTTTTACATTTGCAGTGTCCTTCTTACCCATCTCCTTCTCTTTTCCTACTTCCAACTTTCATCACAACTCTCCTGTTGCCGTTGTCTCTTAAAAGTCATCCTGCCTCTACCTTTCTCTCCTCGATCTTTCATACTCTGCAGCATCTTTTCTGACTCTTGTACACAACTGAAACCTTTCCTTCACTTCTTGGATTGTACAAGGGGGCTTGATTTGGGTTTCCTCCTCTGTGTAACCCCAATGTCCAACTCCTAATTTTTAAAAGAGCCAGCATATCCAGTGCTGAGCCTCCAAGGCTCTCCAATGGTCATCGTCACTTTTCTGTCTCTGACACCAGTCCCTCTTGTAACATTTCGGTAGCAGATGCCAGCTGGGACTCAGATCTCTCTACTAGCACAACCATCCAATTCATAACGAGAGCATTTGTCTGTGCTCATGCCACAGGCAATGAAATGCTGAAGGGTGTGGGAATTCCTTCCATTAATTCATTCTATCACTTAGTAAATAAGTCCTAGGGGAATTGTTTTTGGCACTGCCAGTTTAAGTGATGTGCCCAGGATCACACAACTATTAAATGTCGAATCTGGAACCTAGATATTCCTGACCTGAAGGCCAGCACTCAAATCTACTATCTCATGCTGACTCTTGAGACAACAGCACCTCCTGAAAATAATGGCAATTTCTTATGGGGATCCACTCAGGGCAAGTGATAATATGTGTCTTGCCTCAGTGCCTGTGCCAGTACTCCTGGTGATATGGACATGTTCTTGCAGCTGGCAAGGCAGTCTATTTATTTCTCACAATTTCACTGTATCTGACATTGTTCTTCCTTAAAAATGTAATCAATCCTGTGAAGAATTCAGTGTTTCAGAAAAGGAGGGTTGGGAGTGTTAATTGTCCATGTGTCCTCTCCAGGTGTTCCTCTAGGAAATTTGGGCAGTTCAACTGATTCTGAAAACATACATTAAAGTATTGGTCCTATCCTAGCTCCTAAAATCTCATTTGAGATCCTATACCCCTACAGTTGCCCAGAAGTTCCGAAGCAGTCCTATTCTTGGTATCATTAGCAGTGATATTTACAAAACAAATAGGGCTCTGTTTAAAGTATAGAGCACCTATATTTTATTTTATTTTATTTTATTTAATAGCCTTTTATTTACAGGATATATACATGGGTAACTTTACAGCATTAACAATTGCCAAACCTCTTGTTCCAATTTTTCACCTCTTACCCCCCCACCCCCTCCCCTAGATGGCAGGATGACCAGTAGATGTTAAATATATTAAAATATAAATTAGATACACAATAAGTATACATGACCAAAACGTTATTTTGCTGTACAAAAAGAATCAGACTCTGAAATATTGTACAATTAGCTTGTGAAGGAAATCAAAAATGCAGGTGTGCATAAATATAGGGATTGGGAATTCAATGTAATGGTTTTTAGTCATCTCCCAGAGTTCTTTTTCTGGGCATAGCTAGTTCAGTTCATTACTGCTCCATTAGAAATGATTTGGTTGATCTCGTTGCTGAGGATGGCCTGATCCATCAGAACTGGTCATCATCTAGTATTGTTGTTGAAGTATATAATGATCTCCTGGTCCTGCTCATTTCACTCAGCATCAGTTCGTGTAAGTCTCTCCAGGCCTTTCTGAAATCATCCTGTTGGTCATTTCTTACAGAACAGTAATATTCCATAATTTTCATATACCACAATTTATTCAGCCATTCTCCAACTGATGGACATCCATTCAGTTTCCAGTTTCTAGCCACTACAAAAAGGGCTGCCACAAACATTCGTGCACATACAGGTCCCTTTCCCTTCTTTATAATCTCTTTGGGATATAATCCCAGTAGTAACACTGCTGGATCAAAGGGTATGCACAGTTTGATAACTTTTTGAGCATAGTTCCAAACTACTCTCCAAAATGGTTGGATTCGTTCACAACTCCACCAACAATGCATCAATCCCAGTTTTCCTGCATCCCCTCCAACAATCATCATTATTTTTTCCTGTCATCTTAGCCAATCTGACAGGTGTGTAGTGGTATCTTAGAGTTGTCTTAATTGAGCACCTATATTTTAATTGTATAAGGTATAGAGCACCTATACTTAACAAATGGACATCTTTACCTCATTCTTAAACTGGAATATACCACAATAAAGGTATACTAAATATATAGCTCACCTTAGTATTTGCAAGGCCTTCTGGCTAAGATTATATCAAAGGCAGATGTCATATACTGCCAATTTTATATTTGTAATATCTTCCTCACTTATTCCTGTTTCCCTTTTCATACTTCCAGTTTTCATCATAACTCTCCTAGATGTTGCCATTGTCCCAAAATGTTACCCTTATGACAAGTCTGTCAGGACCTAAAGGTCTTGGGTTCCCTTTATAAGATTTTCTTACTCTCTTGCTTTATAGCACTGTTGTGGTACTTTGCTGGGATTTAAGGGATTTGCAAAAGAATCATAATGTCCATTCAATATTGGAAGTGATAGATGCTTTTGTTGTTTTTAAGGGAAATTGACATAACAACTTTAGTCACCCAAGTAAACTGAAAACAATAGGATAGGTACAACAAGTACATTGGGACAACCTTCTTGGAACTGACATTTCCAAACCAGACCATCCCATGGACTCTACATACTGGGACCAAGACTGATGCCCTCAAACTAAGGCAGTGAACCACTGACTCCCCACAGGGAGGCTGGATACTGCCAATTCCAAAATGGATTTGGGTGGACAAAAACAATACAAGTAAGAATATCACCAGAAAGCTTAGGTAAAATAATTTTATTTGGCTTAATTTTTAAAAATTATGAATTCAAAAAATATCAAATATCCTCACAAAAGAAGGGATATAGACTTAAAATCTTAGGTGCCATTTAATAGCCCAATCTTATTATTTCATATTATGAAGAAATTAGGGCTCAAGTACTTTAAGTGACTTGCTCAGGATCACACAGTTAAGTTACATACAAGGCAGCTTTTGAAGCCATTAGTCTCCCAAATCCAGAGTGAGCTTTGCAAGTGCCATGCCATGTTGTGCAGCATTTTTATATATAGGAGCAATAAAATACAAGCTTCTCTGCACCATCCCAATCCTCGTTCAAAGTCCTGGCCTGCCTTGGCCCACCATTTACTCCCTGCTGCTAATAGCTGACATTTATATGGCACTTTATAATTTACTTAAGGGACAAAGAAAGAACAGATGAAATTGAGGCAGCATCTTTGAGCTCAGAGGCAAGCAATTGAGGTGAGTTACTAAATGAGTAACCCAGTTCAAAGACTCCCATTTGGGGAGGTGAGCACCTGATCAGAAGAAGGCAAATAGTTTGAGGAACAGGAATTGAGAATTATCCAAAAAGCAGAAACTGAATTTTGGGCCGAGATCTGCTGAAGAAGATATAAGAGCAGTCTTATTCCAAGGAACAGTAGCTAACCAAGGGCACTTGCTAATTCAGTGTTTTTCCTTATTCTGAGAGGGCAGGTGATGTCCTTGCCTCCCTTGCCCTGATGCTGTATGGTTGGGGGCTGTAAGCAGTGCTGATAGAAGACAAGCCAAAGCCTGAAGCTAGGTGACTAGATGTGTACTAGTCCCATGGACAGAAATAGGGAATTCAGAAGGCGTTGGTAGTTTGGGGGCGGGGAAATATAAAAATAACCACTTCAGTTTTGAACATGTTTGTTAGCACAGCAGGGCAAGCAAGGCAGCAGAAATGTGGATGTAGGAAGGGAGCAGGTATGGCTGTTTCCCTTGGAGGAGTGCTCTGCTAGTCATATGCCCACACAGACTGCTAGAAGGCAATGTATTTGAAGCTTCTATTTTACAATTCTAACAAAAAAGCAACTCAGGAAGAGGAGAGAAGCTGTGAACGTATTCTGAGTGCAATAAAGCAACATGGCTGGGGCCATTTTGGTCCCCCAGTGGTCTTCTCATCTCCAGATCTCTGTGTTCTCTGCCAGTGTTCCCATCCTTGGGGAATGGCAATCAGAAGAATGAGTAGTATTTGTTTTCATGCCCTGGTTATCCTGTCTGCCTGTGGTCAGGTTGGCGTGCTTCCCCAAAGGATGAGCACCTACCTGTTACGCCATGTCTGATGACGCCGGGGTTAGCGGTGTCTGATGGAGGTGAGGAGGCTGATGGCTTTTCCCAGCAGGATGGGAGCAGTACCTTAGATGCAGTCTCAGCGGGGCTGATTTATGGTGCCCTGTGAATGAGTGAGTAGCCGCAAAAATCGGGGAGTGGGGAGAGAAGGGGGGGGGATTTGAATGGTTCTCCTGTGGTGGCCAACCTGCTAATGAGCCTGCCATCCTCTCCCAGTGCATGTTCTAGGTTCAGGGGGACTCTGCTTGCTTTCCTGGGCCAGTGAGAATAGCCACCAGAAGCAGTACACTGCATTGAGCCTTGGGAAACCTGGGTTTGAATCCTAGCAGTAACACTTCTGAGCTATGTGGTGCTTCACAAGTCTCACAGTTTTCAAGGATTAGACCCTGCTGGCCTCCAAGGCCACACCAGCTCTAAAGCTCAAGTTCTCTGCCTCCCAACAGGGACAGCTCACTCTTTTATTGAAAAACTGGAATTGGCTGTTCTGGAATGGACTGTCCTTGGAATGGGAAAAGGGAGCCCCTACTGGACGGCTATCAGAAGTTTAAGGCCAAATCTAAGAGTTGAGAGATAACCTGATGCAAACTTTGCTCAAAATGGTCCTGTCCCTGATACCATTGGCTGTGTCCTGGGCATTTCCTTTACCTAACCTCCCAGTGCCTCAGCACTGCTCTCTTAAGACTAGAAATTGCAAAGCAATTGTTAATTGCACTGCAGGAGGAAGATCTTCTACTAATGAGATCAAAGGCCCAAAAAAGAAGCCAGCCCTTTTTCCACCAAAGAAAAGGGTATGTTAGATAGAAGCCAGTGGGACCACTTTTCAGTAAAATGAACTGTGTTGTTCTAGCAAAGAAGGGCCAGCGTGTGCTGGGAAGATGCAATGCTGTGATCCCTCAATGAGGAAATTCCAAACCATTTAGTACTGTACTCCTGACTAAATGATTAAATAAGCCTGGTTAACATGCTGGGACAGATGAGCAGAGGAAAGGGAGGAGGAGCAGATTTGCAGATGAAAGAATGAGAAGAAAGTACAGGAGAGAGAGCAAGGCTCCTTGCTAGTTTTACCTTCACTAGGTAAAGGTAAAACCAAGCTAGAGAAAGCCTTTCTCTGAGGGCAAATAAAATACAATTTCTTTCTCCGAAGGCAGATGCTTTTTAGGGTAAGACAGTACTAAACTAAAAGCACCCTCGATAATACAGCCCACCAGTATGAATGGATACAAGCCAGCAATGAATGAATGGAGGTTTCTTTAGTTTTTTGTGTTCTGGACTTTGGACTAACTGCTTGTGACAGGAACACAAAAAGAAAAATCCTCTCTGTTTTACATTTACATTCTAATGGGGAAGGAAGTGAATATAGGGGAGTTAGTGCTGGGTCTGGAGTAAGAAATCTCATCTTCCTGAGTTCAAATTTGGCTTCAGACACCCGCTGTGTAGTCTTGGGCAAGTCACTTTCACTCTGTGCCTCAGTTTCCTCATCTGTAAAATGAGATGAAGAAGGAAATGGCAAATCACTCCAGTATCTCTGCCAAGAAAATGGAGTCACATAGAATCAGACACAAGTGAAAAATAACTGAACAACAATGAATGTAGGGGAATAGTAACAAGGGAAGAATGAAATCAAAGGGTTTGGTAAGCTGAGCCTTAAGGCTACTGAACTCTGTATTCTTTCTAGAGTAATGATAAGAATGAGATGATTGTTCATAGAACAAGAAATTTTTGTGGAAATTCTCTTGGTTGAATGGCTGAGGTGAATTAGATGGAGTGAGCTCTCATTAATGGGCAGAGGCCCAAGGCAAGAGCTAGAGATCTGATAGGGGGGTGCATGGACAGGCTGGACATGGCAGGAAGGCAGCATGGTCAGTAACCAGGGCCAGTGGACAATCTGAACTCTCATTTACTTGCAATCAGATAATCAAGGACTAATAGAGAGGCAGGAAATTCTCTTTTTTTTTTTTTAATTTAATAGTCTTTTATTTACAGGATATATGCATGGGTAACTTTACAGCATTAACAATTGCCAAACCTCTTGTTTCAATTTTTCACCTCTTACCCCCCACCCCCTCCCCCAGATGGCAGGATGACCAGTAGATGTTAAATATATTAAAATATAAATTAGATACACCATAAGTATACATGACCAAAACGTTATTTTGCTGTACAAAAAGAATCAGACTCTGAAATATTGTACAATTAGCTTGTGAAGGAAATCATAAATGCAGGTGTGCATAAATATAGGGATTGGGAATTCAATGTAATGGTTTTTAAGTCATCTCCCAGAGTTCTTTTTCTGGGCATAGCTGGTTCAGTTCATTACTGCTCCATTGGAAATGATTTGGTTGATCTCGTTGCTGAGGATGGCCTGGTCCATCAGAACTGGTCATCATATAGTATTGTTGTTGAAGTATATAATGATCTCCTGGTCCTGCTCATTTCACTCAGCATCAGTTCATGTAAGTCTCTCCAGGCCTTTCTGAAATCATCCTGTTGGTCATTTCTTACAGAACAGTAATATTCCATAATATTCATATACCACAATTTATTCAGCCATTCTCCAACTGATGGACATCCATTCAGTTTCCAGTTTTTAGCCACTACAAAAAGGGGAGGCAGGAAATTCTCAAGGGTCTGCAGTTAATGTCAGTTTGAGACCTCAGTCTCTCAGGGAAGATTGATGCTGGCTATCCCATGGCCTGTGCTTCTGTTGCAGTAGCTGGAATCACTTGGTCCAGTTGGGTGGGAGGTGATGATCAGAGGGCATGCTCTAAGTAACATTCTCTGGAACTGAGGTCAGATGGTAAGAATGGACTGTCACTGCCATGGAAAATAATCTGAGTGGGTAGTTTCAATGGAGAACTGACACTGAAGAGGAAGATTAGTATGGGAAAAAAAATCCATCAAAATAACTTGGCCAAAAGTCTGGAACCAGATTCATGAGAGGGCTTATTCATGCCCTATACATATAAATTCTTGGGTACTACTGAGCCTTTTGATATAATGAATAGAGACAAAGGGTCTCAGTGTGAATCTCTGGTCAGTCACTATGTAATCTTGAATAAGTCACTTAACTCTTTGGATCTCAATTTCCTCATCTGTAAAATGAGCTCGGACTAAATGTTCTTGAAAGAGTTGGTCAATAAGCATTTATTGAGCACTTACTATGTGTTTTGCCACTGGGGATACAAAATAGAAACAAAAATAGTCCGTGTTTGAAAAATTTACATTCTGATGGAATAGATAGGGGTTTTGCCTTTTGAATCTATAAATATCAGTTATTGTTTGTGAACTTTGGGGAAGAGTTGAATGTTAGACTGAGTACACTCTCCCAAGCTTACTTAGTATATTTTTGTAACTATATAGAAGGCAACTCCTTGAAGGCAAGAATTGTTTTTCATTTCCTAGCCCTTGAGTGCCTTGACTAATGAGTACCATGGAAAATTTACAGAAGAGGGAGATACTTTGAAAATGAAAGTCTTTCCTTTGGGGACTGTGGTGGGCTGTGTAGTTTTAATTGTGTGAGCAACATCAAAGATGCCCTCCTTTGGAATGAGTAGAAAATTGCTCAGCTAGAGGTGGGGGTTGAAGCCCCTTTCTGTTGATATGAGCTCACTCCTAGGGAGGTTGTTTCCTGAGAAAGGCAGGGTGGGATCATGGAGCACTCAGCACCCTGAAGAACTGCAAATCTATTCATCAATCAGTATTTTTAAGGACTTCCTACAGAATAAAACTGGAACTGTTCTAAGGTCTGGGGATCCAAATGAAAGCCTGAAACTGTTCCTCCCCTCAGGGAACTTCATTCTAGCTGGGAGTGAACAAGTACATATAAGTATATTTAGAATAAATAGAAGGTAGTTAGGGAGAGGAGGCAATTGGGAGCATCAGGCAAAGGCTGAGTAGTTTCTTGGAGGAAGAGAGGGATGCTGTGAGTGGGATTGTGAAGGGAATACATTTCCGGAATGGTGCAAAAGCCCAGAGGTAGGAGACCTTGTGTATCTTGTATGAAGAACAGAGACATTTGGCTAGAACTCATGCCTTAAAAGGAGTAACATACAATAAGGTGGGAAAGATATAGCTGGGCCAGGCTATAAAGGGTTTTAAAAATTAAAACAGGAGTTAGTGCTTTGTCTTAGAGGCAATAAAGAGCCTCTGTAGTTTTTTGAGCAGGGGAATGTCATGGTCACATCAGTGATTAAGGAAAATCATTTTGACAGCTGTGAGGAAGATAAAATGTAATGGGGAGAGACCTGGGACACAGAGAATCATGAGGAAGCTGTTGCTGTTGTCTAGACAAGAAGCAATGAAGTTCTGAGCTGGAATGACTGCTCTGTGTGAACAGGAAGAAGGATGTGGTGGAGGTAGAAAGAGTAAGGGATAATGACTGATTAGACTGATTCTGGGCTTAAGCAGATTCAGGAGTATGGGCTTAGGAGATTGACTGAATAGTCCTGCCAATAGCAGGGAAATTTGGAAGGGGGAAAGTTGGGAGAAAGGAATAAGATCAATTTTGGACATAGTGACTTGGAAGCTTTCCCAGACAATCAATGTATAATGTCCAATGGGCAAATGGTGATCTAAGCTCATGACTGGAGCTCAGGGCTATGTAGGTCCTTGGGTCATCTGTATAGAGATGATAATGAATCCCATTGGAACTGATGAGGTCACTGAGAGAGGACATATTGAGGAACAAGAGTAAGGGATCCAAGGCAGAGATTTGAGAAACACCGCTCCATGGTCTTTTAAATTCAGTTCTTGGGGGCAAATCCTTGGTCACCATTGTCCTAATTACTATTCTGTACTGTGTAAATGGTGACCTCCTACTTCTTGTAAGGATGATCCAAAAACTAAGGTTTCAGTTTGGGAATCGAAGTCTACCATCATTTCTCCCAGAAGCAATCAGTGTCCCAAAAAGAGTTCTGTTGCTCCTCTTCCCTTCCGTTCATTCTCCACAAATGCCCAGATACAGATTCTTTCAATCTACAAGTTCAAGAGATGAAAAATAGTCTTGTAGGGGGGACACTTAGAGTCCAAATATTAAAAAGGAAGCCTTCCACAAAACTGCTGTGATATTTTGTTTTTAAAACCCTACCACAACTAACCATGTGATCCTGAGTATGTCTAGTTCCCTTTTCAAAGATGCAGGTCTTACAATGAATGAATGCTACTCAAAGATCTTCAAGGTCTGTTAAGCTCCAAAATTTTATGAATCTATGACTCCCCTAGTCATGTCTTTCTCTCCTGCCAAATGATGGCATATAGATGACCTTGGGTTTTCAAAGGCTCTGAAAGGGGACTGTGATTTCTGGCAGATCCTCCCAACCAGAAAAGGGTTTGATCACAGACCTGGCAATGTTAAGCTTTTAAGTTCTTAATACATATTTGTTGATTGACTGGCTGACTTTACAACTCTTGTCTGAGGACAAGTTCCAGCTAAGCTGGAAGAGATTTTATCACCAGAAAGATGGCTACCAAGTAATGGACTGATTCACTCACCTTTCTCTCTGTCTGTCTCTGTTTCTCTGTCTCTCTCTATGTGTGTGTCTCTCTCTCTTTCCTCTCTCTCTCTCTCTCTCTCTCTCTCTCTCTCTCTCTCTCTCATTTCAGCAGAGCAAGGCAACAAAATTACCTACAAAAGGAATGTTCTCTGCAGTGTGTGTTAGTAGATACATAGCTAAGATCAAGGGTTTTTGAGGTATCATATAATTCTTTGAAGGGGATAAAGAACAGAGAGATTTCTTTTTTCCTCACATGAAAAATAAGGAGACAGAGATATAAATGTGGGAGAGAGAAGGGAAAGCAAAGAAGGAAGAATGGAGTGGGAGTAGAATGATGGGCAGAACAGAAGTAGAAAAGGAGGAGAGTGGGTGGAGCAAGAACCCTGGGCAGACTCCTTTTATGAACTTGATGAGTTTCTTATTGAAATCAGACAGAGCATGAGACTCAGAATGAGAAGGCCTTGGTCCTAGTGCTGGCTTCCCCACTGACAGATTGTGTCATCATTACTTTCTCATTTGGGTCTTCCTGACCTCTTCTGTAAAATGACAAGATTCAGGTCCCAGTCAGCTCCAAAAGAAAAGTAATTGATCTTCTGCTTCTTAGGCTAAAAAGAAATGTCTTGAAACTTCAGAGATATTGTCAGGCAGCTTTTGGAAGCAAAAACAAAGCCACCTCCCTGAAAACCTCGAAGATGCACAGAATGGCAACCCTCTCCCTTGAACCCATTTGGCTCAAACCCTACTTACTCCCCACCAGCATGCACAATCAAGAAAATTGTAGGGCTCCAAACCCATATTCTGTAGACGGGGGGAGAACCCGGTCTTTGTCAATGGAGGATGTAGTTCATACTTAAGTCTCTTTCAAAAGCTCAAAGTATCTTATTATGTACTTTTTAGACCCTTAATTTCATTTATGTACATACTTGATCCTTTAACAAAATTAAAGTCCTTCTATAATTTAGGAAAAAGATTTAAAAAAATTATTTTATTATAGCTTTTTATTTACAAAACATATGCATGGGTAATTTTTCAATATTGACCCTTGCAAAACCTTCTGTTCCACATTTTCTCCTCCTTGCCCCTACCCCTTCCCCTAGAAGGCAGGTAGTCCAATACATGTTAAATATGTTAAAATACATGATAAATCCAATATATGTATACATATTTATACAGTTATCTTGCTGCATGAGAAAAATTGGATCTAGAAAGAAAAAACACCTGAGAAGGAAAACAAAGATGCAAGAAAACAATAACAGAATGAAAATGCTATGTTGTGGCCCATACTTATTTCCCATAGGCCTCTTTCTGGGTGTATATGGCTTTTTTTCATTGAACAATTGGAACTCATTTGAATCATCTCATTGTTGAAGAAAGCCACGTCCATCAGAATTGATCATTGTATAGTCTTGTTGTTGCCATATATAATGATCTCCTGGTTCTGCTCATTTCATTTAGCATCAATTCCTGTAAGTCTCTCTAGGCCTCTCTGAAATCATCCTGTTGGTCATTTCTTATAGAACAATAATAAGGAAAAAGATTCTTAACCTGGGGGGGGCCTATGAACTTAAAAAAAAAAAACATTTTTGGTAACTGTATTTCAATATAACTGGTTTTCTTTGCAATCCCATGGATTTTATTTTATGTATTTAAAATCATGATTCTGAGAAGAGACCCATAGGCTTCACTAGACTGCCAGAGGTAAGTCTTCCTGTTTTAGGAAACTGTGTAAATGACTTTCTTCATTTACCCTCAAAATTCATTAATTCGTGACCAACCCTTTGGGCTGTGAATCTCTCTGAACTTAGCTAGCAGCTCTTTGGCCCAGTTTTCAAACTTTCCCAGTTTTATTGAAACTACTATAATTTTGTTGGTTCTTCCAGCTACATAATCTGCTACATAATTTGTGAAAGGTTTTAATTAGGGACTATGCATATGAAAGCTGTCCCCAGAATATATGACTTCAGATCTGTCTTCCAAGTAATGGTCCATCCCCAATCCAAAGCACTATCATATATGACAATGTAACCCAGTACCTAATACCTAATGAAATTGTTTTTTTTCTACCCATGGTAAGAAACATATGGCTCTTAAAATTTTTTTTTGTGTGTATATATGTATAAAAAACTTACTTCGGGGCAGCTAGATGGTGCAATGGATAGAACATAGGCCCTGAAGTCAGGAGGATCTAAGTTCAAATCTGGCTTCAGACACAATACTTTCTTACTGTGTGACTCTGGATAAATTATTTAATCCCAATTACCTCATAAAACAATTAAAAAAAAAACACATACAATCTGAGAAACTGAAGAGCTAAAAATGCATCTAGATAGATAACAGATTCTTTATTAAAAAAGAAAACAAAACACCTTACTTCTCAGTTACTATCCACCTTCCTTATGGAATCCTCCTTTATATCAAATAAATACAGTCAAGCAAACTAAATACCACATTGGTCACTTCTGAAAATGTCTGTCTCCTTCTAGACATGGTCCTTTATTTTTCTACTGAGAGGAAAGAAACAGGGTTCACCACCAGTCTTGTGAAGTTGTGAATGATCACTGTGCTGTTCATAGTTCTGATGACCATTGTGTGGGATGTAGAAGACCCTCACCCAAAATGACTACTCAGAGATCACTCAAAATAGAAAGCAGAAAGGTTGTTTATTAAACCTCCAGAGGATGAGCCATTCTATCATGGGATAAGGGAAAGAGAAAGCATGTGGTAGGAGAGCTAAAGAAATAGTAAAGATACATAGCTTTTATACAAGAGGTTACATCTCAAATAAGAGAGCATTGAGAAGGGGAGGGGGAGGCATCTAATTGGTTATTGCTATTTGGAGAGATTGGAATGGAAGGTTTCTGTTTTCACCTGATTTCACCTTCATCTGAAGGTTTCTGAAATCACCTGATTTCTAGGAAACAGAAAATTAGGTCTTCAGGCTTCAGATATAGCTGGCCAAGGCTCAAGTAAATATGGGCCTGCACATATTATACAGGTCACAGGGAAAACACAGAAATAATGAAAATAAAATACAAAGAATTCACATATTCTTGTAAGTTCTTCATCTTTTTTTTTAATTATAATTTTTTATTGACAGAACCCATGCCTGGGTAGTTTTTTACATTGTCCCTTGCACTCACTTCTGTTCCGACTTTTCCCCTCCCTTCCTCCACCCCCTCCCCAAGATGGCAAGCAGTCCTATATATGTTAAATATGTCGCAGTATATCCTAGATACAATATATGTGTGTAGAACCAAACAGTTCTCTTGTTGCACAGGAAGAATTGGATTCAGAAGGTAAAAATAACCCGGGAAGAAAAACAAAAATGCAAACAGTTTACATTCATTTCCCAGTGTTCTGTCTTTGGGTGTAGCTGCTTCTGTCCATCATTGATCAATTGAAACTGAGCTATATCTTCTCTTTGTCGAAGAAATCCACTTCCATCAGAATACATCCTCATACTGTATCATTGTTGAAGTATATAATGATCTCCTGGTTCTGCTTACTTCACTTAGCATCAGTTTATGTAAGTCTCTCCAAGCCTCTCTATATTCATCCTGCTGGTCATTTCTTACAGATAAGTTCTTCATCTTATCGCTATATTCCACACACCATCAAAGATGTTTTCCTTTATATTATCATGATCATTGTTTAACTTGTCCTTATTCTATAGCAGTTCTTACAAATCTTCCCAAATTTTTCATTTTCTTTTTTCAGAACTCAATATCATATTATATTCATGGATTGTTCCTAATCAATGGACATTCACTTTCTTTCCAGTTCTTGTTCTTACAGAAATTGCTATTTGGGTTTGTGTGTATGTATGTGCATATGAGGCATTTTCTTCTCTCTGACATACTGCAAACATATATGCCAAACAATAATCTCTAGCTCAAAAACAACACAGGGTTTTTTTCCCTTGCATTGGGCCTCTGCCTTGATCAATTAAGTTGCCTGAATGTGCTAAGTAAGCTTAATTATCTGTCTAACTCTTAGTTATGCCATAAGCATTTATCATTTATAATTTGACTTCACATTCTCAAAATCTAGGATAGGGTGGAGAGAGAAATTCCACAGGTCAAGTTAATTACTGAAGGTGGTTTTTCCTCTTAGCATTTCTGGCTTTTTTTCCTTTAGGCTTAATTGTCACAGATCAGTGTGACTCATCTGATTAAATGAACTTGAAATGGTGGGTTGCTACTGGAACCTGGAGTGGGAGCTCTGCCTATTCAGAATTCTACTCAGCATTTACAGAAGAACTAGAGGGAAGAATGGGCAGCCTCCCCTGAGCCTTGTTTGTCTCTCATGGAATAGTCCAGAGTTGGAAGAGATGTCAGAGATCATCAGTCCTGGTCCCTCCTTTTACAGATGAGGAAACTGAGCCTCAGTTCTGTTAAGGAACTTGTGGTTGACCACAGAGATAGTAAAGTGGCAGAAGTAGGATCTGAACTCAAGTCCTCTGACTCGAGAACTCACAGGCACAGTAGTGCGCTGCTTTCTTTCAGGTCCCACTAAAATCTTTCCTTTTACAGGAAATCTTTCCTCTTAATCCCTCTTAATTCTAGTGCCTTCCCTCAGGCTGGTGATTTCCAGTTTATCTTGCACACAACTTGTCTGTACACAGTTATTTACATGTTGTCTCTCTCCTTAAACTGTGAGCTCATTGAGAGCTAGAACCATCTCTTACCTTTCTCTGCAGGATCAGCACCTTGGCCTGGGGTCTGGCAGGTATGCTTAATAAATGGTTACTGACTGATAAATCAGCCAGCGGGGGCCGGGGTCCGGGGTTCTCACACTGACCTGAAAGAAACATCTGCAGTGACTTTCTGAAGCTACAAATATAGAAAGGGCTGGGATGACTGGAGAGGCTCCGGAGAGGCTATTTCTGGTCTGGGCCAGGCAGCAAGAGCCCAGAATTACTGCTGTATGTAGATGGATGTATACAGAGACGAGGTCCAGGGCAGGTGGCAGAAAGCCAGGGGGGCCTTCCCAAGTGGTTCACATGCCCATTCTCAGGCCTTGTGCCTGGTTCTCTGCTCAGCGGAGGAGAGGCCTGAAGGGAAAGAAGAAAACATGGGCTCTTCCTGCAGTGGATTGGGATAGAAGAGGAGCCTGCAGTCACTGACATCCCTTCCCAGCTTAAAAACCATAATGTTAGGAGGCAGCAGAGCGGACAAGTAGATTCCCTGTTCAAATGTCAGTTCCTCAGAGATCAGGGATTATTGTATTCTTTGTCTTTGTCTGCCTGGCACTTAGCAGGCACTTAGCAAAATGTATATTGATTGATTGAATCAATTCTAGTGAGTTTAATTAGGTTATATTCGGTGTTAGAATGTAAGCTGCTTTATGGTTGAGACTGGTTGTTTTTTGTTTTGTACCCTCACTGTCTAGCACAGCCCCTTGCCATACAGCTGGTACTTAATAACGATTGTTGATGGAATTGGATTCAACAATTTGGGAATCGTGGAACCTGGTTTTGAATCCTAGCTCTAACACTTACTACTTGTGTAACCTTAAGCAAGCTACTTTACTTGCCTTGACTTCAGCTTCTCATCTGTAAAATAACAGGGCCAGACTACATATTCTTTGAGCCTCTTTTCAGATTTCTATCTATGGTCCGATGAAGGACTGTGAAGACTGATAAAATATTTGGGGACCATTTACTTTATGCAAAGCAAAATGCTTCAGGACCTAGCTAGGGCTTAAAAGAAATTTTGCTCATTTTTAGTTTAGCAAAGATCACAGTCAGGGAGATCTTCTTAAAATCTTATTTATTTATTTAATATTTTCTTCTTTTTTGTTAATTTTTTTGCAGGCTTCTCTCTCTCTCTCTCTCTCTCTCTCTCTCTCTCTCTCTCTCTCTCTCTCTCTCACCAGTCCATTTGTCCTTCTCTAGTTTGAGGCAACTCTTTCGTTCTCTATACTCTTCAGTGATCACTTGTGCAACTGCCAGGATTTCCATATTCCTATTTTTCATTAAAAAGAAAAAAAATAAAACTTTTGAGCTTCAGATTCTCTAAAACTGTCCCCCCTCCCACCCCTCATTAAAAAAACCACATGTGAAGTTATACAAAATCAGGTAAATCTTTCTAATTGATCACTTTCACTGTCCAGAGCTCATTCTCAAGTGATCTGCCTTTCTTTCAGTGAGCAGATCCAAAGGTCGGTCCAAGATAGAGAAACTGATCAATCAAACTTTATGGTTGCCTATACAGTTGCATATCTTTGGCTTATTTAACTGCACATAGTAAATACTTAATAAATACTTTTTATGTCATTCATTGTTAAACCATTTGTTTGAAAAAACAAATGCTTGCTCTGGAGGTAGTTTTCAAAAGAAGAAATTAAAGCTAGCTATAGTTACTTGAAAAAAATGTTCTAAGTCACTATAGATTAAAGAAATGCAAATTAAAACAACTCTGAGATACCACCTCACTCCTATCAGATTAATATGGCAGAAAAGGAAATTGACAAATGATGTTGAGAATATGGGAAAACAGGGACACTAATCCTATACTGTTAGTGAAGTAGTTGGTCCAATCATTCTAAAGAGGAATTTGGAACTATGCCCAAAGAGCTATAAAATTGTATACACAATACCCCTAAGTTCTGTATCCCCAAAGAAAAAGGAAAAGCACCTGTTTATGCAAAAATATTTTAAATTTATTTAATATTTTCCCCAATTACATTTAAAACAATTTTTGCAATTGTTTCTAAAACTTTTAAAAAAGTTCTCTCTCTTATCCCCACTTCTATTTCCCATTAAGAAACCACATGTAAAGTAAAGGAAACATAGATCTCATAGATCTTCCAATGTAATGAAATGAAAAAAAATCTTCAAGAAAAAAAATGTGTGTGAGAGAGAGATAGAAGAAAGAAGGAAGAAAGGAAAGGAAAGGAAAGGAAGGAAGGAAGGAAGGAAGGAAGGAAGGAAGGAAGGAAGGAAGGAAGGAAGGAAGGAAGGAAGGAAAGAAGAGAGGGAGAGAAAGGAAAGAAGGAAGGAAGGAGAGAAAGAAAGAAGGAAGGAGAGAAAGAAAGAAAAAGAAGGAAAGAAAGAAAAGAAAGGAGGGAGGGAGGAAGGAAGGAAGGAAAAGGAAAAAAAAGAAAAGAGAAAAAAAGAGAGTGCTTTTATTTGTATTCAGACAATCAGTTCCTTCTCTGGGAATGGATAGGATTTTTCATCATAAGTCTTTCAGAGTAGCTGTGGATTTATTGTACTACTGAGAATAGCAAAGTCATCTACAGCTGGTCATCCCAGAACATTGTTATTACTTTGCATTGCTATACTTTGTTTGAGTTCATATAGAACTTTCTAGGGTTTTTTTTTCTGAGAACATCATACTCATCATTTCCCATAGAACAATAATATTAAATCACAAACATATCACAATTTACTTAGCCATTCCCCAATTGATGGACATCCTTTCAATTTCCATTTCTTTGCCCTGAGAAGAAATGGTATATATGTTTTTGAAGATATAAGTCATTTTCTTTTTTTTAAAAATCTCTTTTGGTATCATGCCTAGTAGTTATATTGTCAGGTCAAAGGATATGCATATACAAAAATATTTATAGCAGCTTTTTTGTAGTGGTAAAGAATTAGAAATTGAGGGGATACCCATCAATTGAACAACTGAACAAATTATGGTTTATGATTGTGACGGAATGCTATTGTGCTATAAGAAATGATGAGCAGGATGCTTCCAGAAAAATCTGGGGAGACTTATATGGACAGATGCAAAATGAAGTGAATAGAACCAGGAGAACATTGTACACAATAACAGCAATATTGTGATGGTAACAAATATCAAAAGACTTTGCTACTCTGTTCAAGACAAAAAATCAAAATAATTTCAAAGGATCCATGATTAAAAAAACAAAACAAAAAACTGATGAACTCTGAGTACAGATTGAAGCATACTTTTAAAATCTTTATTTTTATTGCTTTATTTTGCTTGTGTTTTCTTTTATAACATGGTCAATATGAAAATGTTTTGCATGATCTCACATGTATACTCAAAATCAAATAGTTTGCCTTCTCAAAGAAGGAGTAACAGAGAGAGAGGAAAAGAAAGAGTTTAAAACTCCAAATTTTTTTTATAATTGTTAAAAAATGTTTTAAAATGTAATTGGTAAATATTTAATGAAATAAATAAAATGGTTTTTTAATGTAGCTCTGGATTAAATATTATTTTGTGTTGTCCTTTAATTTTCTGTATGTGCTTTGTCTCTCCCAGTCATACTGTGTGACATGTGTGACAGGTCAATTGCTCCAATTTTATGGACCTCAATTTCCGCAACTGTACAATGGGGCAGTTGGATTTGGTGATCTCTAAGTTATCCTGTCAAAAAATGTAAATTGAGTAAATTTGGTATAATCTGTTCTGGATGATGTCATATTGACTTTTAGTGATCACTTCTCCCCCTTCATAAATGTTCAGCAACTATTCCTTTAATAATGTGTTCACAAATTTTGGCACAAATAGAAGTTAGTCTCAGAGTTTGCAGGTGTCTCTCTCTCTCTCTCTCTCTCTCTCTCTCTCTCTCTCTCTACCAGTCCATTTGTCCTTCTCTAGTTTGAGGCAACTCTTTCATTCTCTATACTCTTCAATGATCACAACAGCTTGTTGCAACTGCCAGGATTTCCATACTCCTAGCATGTTGTTTATCCAGGCCTTCATTAATTTATTCAACAAGAATTTCTTTTTTTTTTTAATAGTGTTTTATTTTTCCAAATACATGCACAGAGAGTTTTCAACATTAACCTTTGCAAAACCTTATATTCCAAATTTTTCCCCCTTCCCTCCTCCTCCTCCTTCTCCTGTCCTTCTCAAGACAGTAAGCAATCCAATATAGGATGAACATATGCAATTCTTCTAAACGTATTTCCATATTCATTGTGCTGTACAAAAAAAAAATCCAATCAAAAAGGGGAAAAAACATGAGAAAGAAAAAAAATGACAAAAGTTGAAAATAGTATGCTTTGATCCATAGTTCTCTCTCTGGATGAGTTGGAACTTTATCACAAGTCTATTGGAATTGCCTTCAACAAGCATTTATTCAGCTCCTTCTGAATGCCAGGCACTATGAAATCATTGATAGCTATTAAGCATTGTTGTGCTACCTCTTTACTTAAGGGTTTCAAATTCCTATTAATCCTATTTGTTCTATCTTCTTCAGTCCAAAGATCATTCTCACTAGAAGAGAAAACATAAGCAAAATAAGAGTAAGATAGTTGTCTTCAGGACAGCTAAGTAGTTCAGTAGATAGATCACTGGGCCTGGAGTCGAGAGTTTAAATTCAGCCTCAGACACATGTTAGCTCTGGCTGACTCTGGGCAAGTCACTTGTTTACCTCAGTTTCCCCATCTGTAAAAAGGAGAAGAAAATGGCAAACCCTTCCAGTATCTCTGCCAAGAAAACCCCAAATGAGGTCATGAAGAGTTAGCTATGACTGAAATAACTGGAAAACAACAAGTTCAATCTTCTTCTCTTCACCTGTTCTCATCATTTTATCTACCAGTAGCAATGGTTCTAAACTTTCTTTGACTATCTTCTCATCTGCAACATAACTTAAAGAACAAGCAAAGTAACCTAATCCCCACCCCCACCCCCCATCTCCATATTGTCCTTGGCATTCCTTGCCAACCTTAGCCTGGTATTTAGAGCCTCTTATTCAAGCTCTGGGTGCTCCTCTATTTGCTTGCATTTATCTGACAATGACTGTCTTCTATGGGTCTGAACTGGGTGATTGGTTCCCTTGGTAGCCACATCAGCCTCTTTTTCATTCAGCTCTGCTTTTTTATCTCAATGGAACATTTCTACTTGTGTCTCCAGGATTTCAGTTTCAAGCTCTATCTCTACTGAGTGTCAAAATCTAGATCTCAAAACTTTTGTCACCTCTCTGAGTTCATTTAAAAAAAATCCCTCCCTGTAAAGGACTAAAACTATTGATTCGATGCACTGAGGTTGGACAACCAAGCACTTAAGGCTAATTACCGATTGGACAATACTCTATAAGCATATGCTTGGAAAATGGCTCTTCCCATTCTTCTGTGCTGGCTCAATAATTGGTGTATACAGAGGATTGTAGGAGGGACTAGAGGGTGGAGTAAGACAAGCCAGAGTCACTTGGGTGGTAGACTAAGAGAAGGAAGGTCATGGAGATTCTGCTTCCATCCAATTCAATCCTACCTCTAAAGACAAAGAATAAAATCAAGGACTTTTGCTTATCCTGACTCTGGCTGATACTAAGGTGTCCAGGGTGCTAACACAGTCATCACATCTCCCCAATCCGGAGTGCATGTCAGATCATTCCTGCCTCTCCCTTACTTCTCTGTTGGGATGAAGGTTACTTGTGCCCAAGATTCCAGCCCTTCTGTTAGCAATTGGCTCATTCCTATTGATCAGAATCAGAATAGCATTGTCCCATGTCTGTCTCCACCTTCTGAAACCTGACATTATCATTAAGATACATCTACAGACATATGTACACATACAAATATACACATTAACTTATACACATACATACAATTATGCAGACAAACCTAAATACATACTCAATAGATGTGCAAGTACACACAGACTTTCAAACAGACATTGGAAGCAATGAGGTGCAGTGGTTAGTGAGATGGGGTCAGGAAGATGAGCTCAAATCCTATCTCAGATACTTAAAAGTCGTGTGACCCTGAGGAAATCACTTAATCTTTGTCTGCCTCAGTTTCCTCATCTGTAAGATAGGAAAAATAATAGCACCATACAGAGTTGTTATACAGATTAGATTAGATACTATTTAAAAATACTTTTTGTAAACTTTAAAATGATTTATAAATGCCATTTGTATAGCTAGGTGGTAGAGTGCATAGACTGCTAGCTCAGAAGTCAGGAAGACTCCATTTCCTGGGTTCAAGTCTGCTCTTAAACACTTAATAGCTATGTGACCCTGGACAAGTCACTTAACCCTGTTTGCCTCAATTTCCTCATCTGTAAAATGAGCTGGAGGAGGAAACGGCAAATCACTCTAATATCTTTGCCCAGAAAACCCTAAATTGTTTCACAGAGAATTGGACATGATGAAAATGACTTAACAAAAATGACAAATGTTATTTATTCATCATCATCATCATCATTATTATAATTAGATAATACAGTATTAAAATATAGGTCTATATCCATGCAGACAGATACATAAACTCTCATAAACACACATACAGAAACATATATAAACATATAGAGCCAACCATTCCTTGGAAAATTTTTGACCATGTCATCATGATAGCATGTAACAGACATTCAGTGAATATTTATTTATTTGAATTGCATTAAACTGAACTAAATGGATTTGTTTCAACATTCTTTTCTTTCTTCTGACTCCTGATGAGTCTCATCTTCAACCAGGACGTTCCTATTTTTCCACAATCAAAATATGTTTGCAGAAAAATATTTGTCACTAGAAGTCCAGGTGAAACCACCAGGGGCTCTGATAATCACTTAAATGGAAGTTTAATCCTGAAGTTCCAGACCCTGGGGTCTAGGTTTCTAACTGTGATTTAGCCACCACCTTAGCTCTGGAAAAATGTCTCAAAACAAAGCTACAACCTCCCTAAAGGTGGGTAGCAGGATCCTTCACCATAGAGTACTCAAGGTACAATTAGGATATGAGACAATTTTTATCATTTTTGTCATAGAAATGACATTTTATATATATATATATATATGAAAATATATATGTACACATAGTCATACCATATGTGCTTATATACATACATGCACACATATATAAGTGTGTATATATATTTATATACATATATGACTCAAATATATGTGTGTATGGATATGAACAAATACAAAAGGCAGCAAATACTCAAATAGTCTATTAGATTCATTTGCTCTTCCCTTTGGTCAGCTGATGCTGGAATTCTGGACTCAGAATTTTCAGCTCATGAGATGATTGGCAAAGTTGAAAACATCCACTCCTCAGGATGTTAAGATGGAGCAGAAAGAAAAAGAAAGTGGCCCAAAACTCAAAAGACCAGGCAGCCAGCCTAGAAAAGTGCCCATCTTGTTTCCATGTTTACATTAGGGCAATTTGTAATTTGCAAACCATCATTGATTCTGTGAAGAGAGGGAAGAAATCCTCTTCTCCTCCACTCAGTAGACTTCCCAAGGAGAGAGTCCTGGAAAAGAGTCCTGAGACCAGATGATCCAAATTAGAATCTCACTCTAAGGGGCTACAGAATAGGAGAAGTTTGTCCCACAAGATTGCATCTCCCACTGGTCTGTTGCCTGTCATCTTCTATGTAGACCCGAATCCTCTTTTCAACATTGAGATGATTCAAGGCAATTCCAATGGAAGGACCCATCTGCATCCAGAGGACTATGGAGACTGAATGTGGATACTAATTTTGTTGTTGTTGTTTGATGGCTTTTTTTTTGTTCTCATTTTTCCCCCTTTTGATCTGATTTTTCTTGTGCAGCATGACAAATATGGAAATATGTTTAAAAGAATTACACATATTTAACCTATATTGGATTACTTGCTATCTAGGGAATGGGAAGAAGAGGAGGGGGAGAGAAAAATTTGGAACATAAGGTTTGGCAAGGGTAAATGTTGAAAACTATCGTTGCATGTATTTTGAAAAATAAAAAGTTATTTTTTAAAAAAAGATGCCCAAGTCTAGCAAATCAGGAGTTTCCCCTAGCATTAAGGCCAGCCAAATATGTGCTTGCCAAAGAAAATTATTTTATGGAGAACTCACACATGGAAGAGCTTTCAAGGTGGCCAGAAAAAGTGATACAAGGACACTTTCAAAGTCTCTCTTAAGAACTTTAGAGTTGACTGTATGACCTGGGAGACACTGGCACGGGACCGTTCATCATGGCATGCCTTCATCAGAGAAGGTGCTTATTTTTTTAAGCAAAGTAGAATTAAATTACCTCAGAAGAAATGCAAGGTATGCAAAGTCCACCCCAAATGTTCATGGGGATTCTTTGTGTCCAAACTGTGACAGAGCATTCCAAGCTTGTACTGGTCTGGTCAGTCCCAGTCGGACACACTGCGACTCGACTCACAGGATGTCATTTTGGTCCCCTTCTAGAATGAAGGATGGCAACCAACCAAATTCTAACTAACATTAACATATAAGGAACTAGTAAGGCTTAATTCAGGTTCTCTTTGAAGGCTGTCTGCATTTTCAGGAGAGATGCTACATACATGGACCCAAAGGTGTACACCAAACAGGGAAGACTGCTTACCAGCCAGTGTAGAGATGGCCAGCTCCTCCCAGTACCCCAGAATCTGCCTATGGAGGTTAATGCAGAATCTGCCTGACATACACATGGGCTCATAATGCCCTGGGATAGTCACATAGGTGTGCCCCTCATTGAACAAATTCACCAAAATCACACATAACACAGCCCTTTGCCAAACACAAGATCTTCCCACAAGAATCCTATGACAGAGGGAATCTATTGTTTCCTTTTTCCCTATGAGAAGAGAAAAATGAGAGCAGTTGGGTGGCCCATTGGATAGAGGGTCTGGGGTCAGGAAGACCTGAATTCAAACCCATGCTAGCTGTATGACCTTGGGAATGTCACTTACCCTGTGTCGGCCTCAATTTTCTCAGTTGTAAAATGTGAATAATAATAATAATAGTGCCCATCTCCCACAGTGGCTATGAGAATCAAATGAGATAATTTGTAAAGCACGTAGCCCAATGTCTGGCACATAGTGGAAGCCACAGAAATACTATTTTTATTATTACCCTCAGTAACTCGCCCATGGTCACATGACATGTAAGTGGCTGAGCCAGGAGCAGTGATGGAGAGGAAAATCTCTGGACTTAAAATTGGGGCACCTGAGAAGTCCTTTGGGTGGCTTTGCTACCTGCGTGACATGGGCCAAGCCCCTCAGGGCTCACTTTTCTCCATGGGGTGGAGGTGAGGGTGTCCTTTCAGGGTCCTTCCAGCTCCAAGTCTGCTCTTCTGACTCAGACTTCGGGTCTGTGGCTTCCCCCACTGCGTCATGCATTCTCTCCCATTCTTCCCTCTGCTGGGAATGTTTAGTCTTTGGCCTGAAGTAAGCCCACAGTGGGAGAGGATGGTCACTGTGGTTCTCACGAGGTCTGACAGGATGGGGTGAGTCTGTGGGATTTCTCAGATGACCAGCATGGGCATGAAGGAGTCATTCCTTTCCCTTGCCCCAAGGGGAACTCTCAGTCTGGAGACAACTCAGTCTCCAGGTTCTCAGCCACAAGGAGGCAAAGGAGGAATCAGAGACAAGGATACTGAGCTTTGAAATGGTTTAGCTCATCCTCATCATCCCCAAGGAGAGATCTCCAGAAAGGGCAGGTCTCCTAGGGCCCTATCTCTAGGACTGGCAGGGGCCAGGGAAGTCATCCAGGCTAACAACCCAATAGGTGATGAAGGAACAGGCACAGAGGAAAAGCGACCTCCCCAAAGTTACACAACCAATAAGCTGAACCTACCACCTCCCATTCCAAACCCAGCATTTTCCCCACACTGCACCAACACAGGCTCTAGTGACTGGTGACTTTTCCAAGCTTGTGATCTAGTGATCCAGCTGCCACAAGTAAAAAAATCCATGTCACAACTCGAAATCCAGCCCTCTTCTGTGCATTGGCGAGGGAGCTTGGTTTTGGAATGAGGAAAACCTGTGTTCGAGTGCTGCCTTAGACGCTTAACTAGCTGTGTGACTCTGGACAACTCACTTAACCTCTCGTGCTTCAGTTCCCTAAGCTGTAAAATAAAAGTACCCCCCTTCCTCCCAGCACTTAGCCCAGTGCCAGGTATATGGTAAGTGCTTAACAAGTGGTTATTTCCTTCCCTTCCTCTTACTGTGAGGAAAAAATGAGATACTTATCAAGTGCCTTTCAAACTCAAAAAACATGATCTTTCTCTGTCTTTGTGTCTCTTTATCTCTGTCTCTGTCTCTCCACATATAGATATAGATATAATATGCTAACTATTACTGTTGCACCATGAGTCTTGGAGCCGGGATTCCAGCCCTGGTCTCCTCAGTCTAAATCCCACTGCCCTGTGTGTGTCCTTCTTATCAGAGAAACCTCTGAGGGTGATGTGTTCAGAAGGCAAAGGGAGTGCTGACCTCTGGCATTGTGTATGCTCCCCTCGACAACATCTGGGCAGTGGAAGCTGCAGCCCAGTGGTGAGTGGTGCCGGGAGGGCTGGTTATGAGGCTGTAAGGTATAGGGAGTGGGAGGAAACCAGAGGGAAACACCAGCTCTGTGGAAAATGTTCTGTGGTCAGCTCTTCTGTCCATCCATCTTGTGTATTTATAGACAACTCCACCTCTTACCCAGCCTCTCCTTGTCTCAATGAACCCTCATTATGGCAGGGTTATGTGGTGGAAAGGCTGCTGACATGAGAGCATGAGACCTGGCTCTGGCTCCAGTTCTGGCTCTGTGACCCTAGAGAAGCCCTTTTCTGTGCTTCAGCTTCTCCACGTGTGTGTGTGTGTGTGTGTGTGTGTGTGTGTGTGTGTGTGTGTGTGTATGTGTGTGTGTGTATGTGTGTGTGTGTGAGAGAGAGAGAGAGAGAGAGAGAGAGAGTGTTACAGAGTTAGAGAGTTAGAGTTAGAGTTAGTTAGAGTTAGAGGAGTTAGAGTTAGAGTTGTTAGAGTTGTTTGTTAGAGTTTTTAGAGTTGTTAGAGTTGTTGTTAGAGTTGTTTGTTAGAGTTGTTAGAGTTAGAGTTAGAGGAGTTAGAGTTAGAGTTAGAGGAGTTAGAGTTATAGTTGTTAGAGTTGTTTGTTAGAGTTGTTGTTAGAGTTGTTTGTTAGAGTTAGAGTTAGTTAGACTTTGTTAGAGTTAGAGTTAGAGGAGTTAGAGTTAGAGTTAGTTTTGCACTGGAAGAGCTTTAAAGGTCATTTCTATGATGGGACAAGAGATTTTCACCCCACTATACTGAGGGATAAACTGAGGTGAAGAGAACTATGGGGAACCAGTTGTGATAAATCAGCAGAAGGGAAGTTCCCCTGCGCTCAAAGAGCTTACATTGAATTCTGGAAAGCAGTATACAAGTCTATATGAGATAAATGTAATGTAAATGCAGGGTAATTTGGAAGGTAGAACTGGGGGCAGTGAGGAAAGGGGAAGTGTCTGGCCTTGAACTAAAGTCTGAAAAGCTTTTATGTAATGTTTTGCAGATGATTTTCTGTAGTATTTCACATCTTCATGGTCACACAACTGCCTAAAAGAGTGCAAAAATAGTATCAGGAACACACGAGCCTGTTGTGTTCATTGTTTGTTGGTTGAAAAACATGATTTGATTTATTAGAACAAAATCAAGCCTGAAAAACTATTCCCCCACAAAATGATGTCTCTCATATCTCATATATTGTTCTTATTGAGGAATCCTGTATGATCTCAGCAATATATGAGGGAGATAACTGTTCAAAGGTCTTTGAATGGGATAGGCTTATAGGGAAGGGACCAGTACAATAACCTTATTTTACAGAGAAGGAAACTGATG
Source organism: Sarcophilus harrisii (assembly GCF_902635505.1). NCBI lineage: Eukaryota > Metazoa > Chordata > Mammalia > Dasyuromorphia > Dasyuridae > Sarcophilus > Sarcophilus harrisii. The sequence goes on along the minus strand of NC_045427.1, from coordinate 619,148,925 downwards.
TACAGGGAGATGAAGTCACAGGTGAAGCAGGAGACAAGTGGAGGTGTGCCTGCCAAGATGTGTTCTCTGGGTCATTCATGAAGGATCTACTGCCAAAAGTCCAAAAGGAAGAGAGATTCCCTAAAATTCCTTTTCCCCTATGACATTATGCTGATTGTATTCTGTCTCAGAGCAGTCTGGGGCTGTTCAAAAAAGGCCAGCACAACAACCTTCATAGGAAGAGCAAGAGGATGAGGCAGAATTATTGTCTAGATGACATATGTTCAACGGGCAGCCCCTGAAATTGGTCCATCAGCTCATAAATATTAAGCAGTTGTTGGAATGGGTTGAGGGCAAAATAGAATAAGAACGGAACCATCTAGGCTGTATATGGGGAATTGGGTAGTGCTTTCAATGATCACAAGCTGCTCCCTCATGCAAGACCCTGTCTTTTAATATCAACAAACTCTCCTTGACCCTATAGGGCTGCAAATCACAGAATACTCAAATTGTAATCAGCCTGAGAGGCAATGAAAAGACACATGGTGAACTTAAATGAGCTACAACATATGGCTAATGATAATTTCTGGGTTAGAAGTAATCTATCATCAGAGACGTGATTGATAAAGGAGGGGGGCTGGTCATCTAGAGAGAGTAAAGGATAGCCTGGGTGTTTCAGTAGTATGTGTCCCCGATCAGGGGTCATTAGGAGGGTCCCCATTAGAGCTCAGGGAAAGTAGGAGCTCTTTCTTCTTTCCTATCAATAACTCCAAGGGAGTCCTCCAGGATGCCAGCCACTGCCCTCATTCTTTCCCATTCCAGAGGCCCTTATGCTAATTACTCTTTCCCCTTCTAGAGGCAGAATGACCTATCAGAGGGAACCTAGATTCCCTTATTCATATCTCCCCCTCCATTGTAATGGATCACTACTGTGGGGAAATAGCTCAATGCACCTTAAGAACTCCTGGGCCTTGCCACTGGTTCTGTGGCACCCTCAGTACCTTGGAACCTTTCCATCTGTCTTGCAGCTGAACTCACCTATATTCAATGTCTTGTCAGTTATATATGAGCTCCTTGAAAGCATGGATTGCCCTTCTAGTTGATCCCCATCACTTAACACAGTACACAGCAAATACTAAGTGGTTAAGAAATGTGTGTTCGTTCATTTTTTTTCATTCATTCATCCATGAAATATTGGAAGTCAGAGAAAGGACTCCCATGCATTTGCTAAATCGTCTTTGGAGAGATTGGGAAGAACATGTGTTAGATTTGCACAGGTTGAGATGTAGAAAGGTTATGATCTTCATTGATAATGCTGATCATCAATGTTTTGATGATACTCATTGATGATACTCATTCTATTTCCCAGTCTTTGATTGTGTTCCATTTTTTAAAATTGGAAATTGATTATATCTCCCTATGAAGTCAATAAAGTTTGTTTTTCGCATCCCATTCAGAGTCATTGATCTAAAAATGGAAGGTACCTAAGAGCCCATTTGATCCAGCTCACCCATTTTATAGATAAGGAAACTGAGGCCCAAGGATGTGGAGTGACCTGACCAATTTGGCACAGGTAGTAAGTAATAGAGCTAGTTGGAATTTGAACTCAAGTTCTGTGATTCAGATTCACCATTCCTTCTACATCCATTTTTTGTTTCTTCGTGTTTTTCATAGTACCCAATTCTACCATGGGGCCCATGAACTTCAATTCCCCAGTCCTGGATCTTCTATTATAGTCTTCCATAAATCTGTTCTCTTCATTACCCTAGAAATAGGACAGGATTTAGGGTAAGAAGACTGGTTCAAGTCCCAGCTTTATGACTTATCACAGTTTCTGTAAGATCTGGACTAACTTATTTCTATGAGCCCCATTTCCTCATCTGTAAAGAGACAGGGAGAGTAGGTAATCTTGCAGGTCTCTTCCATCCCATGCTTCTATCTGACTTGGAGTAAGTCACTTCCTTCCATTTTTTGTGTGCGAGGCAATTGGGGTTAAGTGACTTGCCTAGGATAGTTATAATTATTATGTCAAGTAGGCTGAATTTGAATTCAGGCCCCCTTGACTCCAGAGCTGATGCTCAATCCACTGTACTATTAGCTTTCATTTCTTTATGTTTAATATGAGGGCTGTTGGATTAGATGGCCTTGGAGGAGTCTTCCATCCTTAGGTTTGCAATTAGGGCAAACTCACTCATACCCCTGAGATGTTAATGACTTATCCAGTAGAAGTGGGGGAGTCAGTGTGGCTGGTGGCCTAGACTTCTGGGCTGGGTATCTTAACTTGGGAATGAAGAGGCATGGATCAGCATCTTGGCTCAGACATTCACTTTGGGATCCTAGTCAAATAACTAAATCTTTCAGAGCCATTGTGAGCCAAGTGATACCTACATGGCATTATCATCCAAGTGTTCTCCTGATGGTGATGGTTGCATTTCAAAAAAAAAAAAGCATTTTATTGTCATTTTTTATTATTAAACCATTTTTTTAACCCAGAAAGATGATTCATTGGCTATCATCATGATTATGAAGAAATTTCAGGGGCCATGGAAGGACAATGGATGGAGCTTTGTGAGATGGGGCAGAGGTCCCAATGATGTAAACTGAGATCTTTTGGGGGGAAATGATATAATTGTGTTCCCTTTAATCTTTTGGGAGGGACCCTGATATTGCATCCCTCTTTTGGGGGGATGGGTGTTCCTGAGCCTCAAAGAATGGGTTTATTTACACTAAGATGACAACTTGCTAAGAAGACAGCTTTCTTAGTGGGCAAGGTCCTGTCAGGACTATTGCAAAGATTTAGGGCTCAGAACTATCTTTTATCAGCCTTCTGAGGCCTTATCCAGGTGGGCCTAACTGGAAGCAGTTTGAGGAACTAATCTCCAATTGAATAGAGGGTGGTGATTATGCCCCTGGCCAAGATCTCTAATTGAATGAGACCACTTTGGAAAGGTGTTGTCTGGGAAAGGGGTTTGAGGCTCAGGAACACCCTTCCTCCACAAAGGGGAATGCAGTTTCCGGTCCCCTCAAGCTTAAAGAGGACACAATTTACATCATTTTCTCTAAAAGATCTGTTTACATCATTAGTACTTCTCACCTCAGCCACTAATTAATCAGCAGGCATTTATGAAGGCCTGGGATGCAGATACAAAAATTCCCTATGTATGAGTTTTCATTCTTGAAGAAACTTGCTTATATAGGGGATGCTTACTCCTTATTCTCATTCACCTCATGCATCCAATTAGGATGGAACACTTTGATTTTTCTATTTTTACAGTTTGTCTGGAAGATTTCTTCCCTGTCTTCACACAGTCATCTATAGTTCAGACCCTCATCACCTGTCACTTCAATCAGTGCAGTAGCCTCCCAATTCTCCTTGTTTTAGGGATCTCCTCCTTCCAGTCCATCTTCCCCATAGCTGCCAAAGGGATAACCACCTCATCCCCAGTGACTTCTCTTTGGTTGACTCTGGGACCCAGCAGAAACTTTATTTGCCATTTTGCATTCTTCACAACCTGGCCTTCTTTATCTTTTCAGCCTCCTTACACACCTTCCACCCTCATCCCCACCCTGTCCAAGTCTACAGTTCCTCCATACTGGCCGAACTTGTTTTTCAAACACAATCCTTCACCTCCCCTTTCCATGACTATGCAATGGCTTTCTCCTAGACCTTCTCTAGCTGTCTTCAACTTGCTTGAAATGTAACTTTCCTCCTTTAAGCCATGTTTTATCTACTCTGGATATATCATGTTTGTACTAATGTATACATATGATGCTTCTCCCATAAGAATATAGTCTTTGGACATGGTAAGAACCTTTTCTTTTTCTATCTATCCTCAGTGTTTAGCACAGTGTCTGGCACATAATAAGAACGTAATAAATGGTTCTTGTTCGATCGATTGAACCCAGCTCTGGACGAGAAACATGGCTCTGATGTGCAACAGGTCAGAACAGTTTCCAAATGCCAAGAGGACTAATTTTCACTCTCACTCACATTAATTGGTATATTGGAAAGAACATTATACTAGGAGTCAAGGGTCCCAGGAAAAGGCTTTGAAATCTACTTATTACTTGTGTAACTGAACAAATCACTCTACCATTCTTGAACCTCCTTATCCTCATCAGTCAAATGGACAATCATAATATACAAGCAACACCAGTACTGGACAGGGTTGTTGTGAGGAAAGTCAAGCTTTCACTGTATGAATGTCAGCAATTATTATAATCATGTATGTCACCCTGAGGTTATATTGAATAGGATGAGATAGTTTAGAGCTGGTCATATTATGTAAGCTTTCATTATATGAATGAATTCTTGGCATAGTTTAGAGCTGGTCATATTATATAAGCTTTCATTATATGAATGAATTCTTGGCTCTTTTCTCTATAACAGAAATCCCTAACTTGGGGTCAGTGGACTTTGCTTTTTAAAACATTTTAATAAATGTATTTCAAGATAATTATGTTCTTATATGTTTTATTTATTGCATTTAAAACCTATTGTGAGGAGTCTCTAGGTTTCAGTAGACACAAATAAATGATCTATGACACAAACAACATTAAGAATCCTTTTCTTATACCAACTTTCTTGTTGTTCTCATCAGCTCCCATGGGTTCAACTATCATCTCTAATTGGATGAATCTCAGATCTATTTTCCTAAATCCAGAATCTTTCCCGAGAGCCCTGCATCACAAACTGATTAATGGGCATCTGCAACTGGATCTCCCTACAGTATATCAAACTTTCTCTGTCTAAAACAGAGCTCATTCTCTCCCCAGACCCAAATCCTCTCTTCTTCTTCACATTCTTCTCTATAAGGATATCACAACTTTTCTGCTCACCCAGAGTTCACCACCTTGGGGCTCTTTATCCTTCATCCTTCATATACAATCAGTTGTTGATTTTGATCCTTTTTGTTGATCCTTATTCCATAATACTTCTCCATTCACACAGACACTACTACTTTGGTTGGGTCCCTCATGCTCTCATCACCTCTCACCTGGACAGCATCCTCTTAATTAGCCATCTTGAATCAAGTTCCTCCCCTTGGCAAATTGTCTTCTCTAGGTTCCAGTTAATATTCCTAAAGTACAGATGTCAATCCTCAGCTCACGAAGTTCAAATGACGCCCTCTTTCTCGAACTTGAGTTAAAATCCCTCCACTGCTTGGCTTTGGCTTTCCTGTCTAGAACTCATCACTGTTATTCTCTCTCAGATGTGAGAGCCAAAATGTCCTACTTCCCCTACAGATACTGTACCCTATTTCTGTACTTCCCTATCCCTCCCTTCGGTTCCTTCTTCGCTCCTCTCTCCCTCACCCTCATGGAATCCTGGGACTCAGGTGCCATCCTCTACAGGAAGCCAGTTTTGATCTCTACCAGAAATTATTTTGTATCCAGAGTTGTTTCTTTCTAGCTATCCATACAATTCAGGCTCTTTGAGGAAAGCCTCTTTCCTTATTTGTCTTCTTGTACCAGTGTCTGCCAAAATGTTTGTTATTAGGTGCTTAATAGTCATTGGAGAAATAAGGAAACTGAGAAGCCAGTCAGGAAGTGACTTGCCCAAAACCACACAGGTGGTACCTGGATTTCAAACCCAACCCTTCTGACGCTCTCTATGCTGCCGCTTGTCACCTGGTACAAACTTTGGTTCCACAGATAAGAAAATCGAGAACTGGAGAGAGTAGCTTGGTCTGAACATAGGCTGTCTCTTTTCCCCTCCCCGCCCCCCTGCCCCCCCCCCCCGAAGGAATAAAAATAGATTCACGCTAAAAAAAAAATTTATAGCCTTGATTATAGGCGGGCCAGTAAGGTTTATCCAAACCAGATGGCGGAGGGAGGGTGGGGGCGGCGTGTGTCCTGCTCTTGGGGCGGAACACGCAGAGTGGAGGTCTCTTCCCCAGGCAGGGCAAAGGGCAGCGAAGGTCAGGTGTGCCCCAGCCCTTCAGGCTGGAGCTGGGGCTGAGACAGAGGGTGCAGTCCCCTCCACCTTCCCCCAGCCCAGCAGTGCTGCAGCTTTCGGGAGTTTGACTAGACCCTGAAGTTGGGGTGGCCGGCCAGGCTTTCAGCCTTTTCCCAGGGGACTTCAGGCTGGGCCCATCTCCTCCCCCAGGCAGGGAGTGTCCACGCTTGGGGGCTCCGGCCAGGAGGGAAAATCCAGCCTCCAGGCCACTCTATTTTTGGGCCTGCGGGGGCTGACGATGACATCATTCCCAGCTGGCTTTCCGAGTCCTAGATACTGTATTGATCTGATTATAGGCCCCTCAAAAAAAAAAAAAAAAAAAAAAAGAGAGAGAGAGAGAGATTTCATTGAAAGAAATGAAAAAAAAGCCCAAAATGTTATATTGAAAAACACGCCGATTATAGAAAGTTTTCCACTTTTATACATGGTGTCTGGGAGGGAGAGGAAGTGAAGGGGATGGGATTGGGGAAGAGAAAAGTGCGCCCCATACTCTGACTAATATGGTACTTCCCCCCAGCCGTGGCAGCCCAGTCCCCCACCCCTTCCAGAGCCCCTGCTCTCCCCGCCCTCCCCGGGAGAGCCCGCCCGAGACCGCCAGCAGCCCAGTTTCCTAGGTCAGCACAGCCCGGCCCAGCCCAGTCAGCCCAGCCCTCTCCAAGGCGATCCCTCCATTCATGTCTTGACCGCAGCCGGTCCGGGATCGGCCCCCCACTTCCAGGACTCGGCCTGGCAGCCGAAGATGCCGGCGGCTTCCCCAGCTCCAGCTCCCTCTCCCGACTCCCGGTAGACAAGGGGGTCTCACCCTGCGGGTGCAGCTGGACTGAACCGCGCCTGGGCCCCGGGGGACCCTTCCGGGGAGCGGCTCGGGGCTGCTGCTGCTGCTGCTGCTGCTTAGGAGGAGGGAGGAGGAGGAGGAGGAGAGGGAGGGTAAGTGCTCTGCAGGCTTTTGTTGGCGCTGGCCGGGACTGGCGGGGAGGAGGCGGGAGCCCTGAACTGGGGAGGTTCTGGGGGAAGGGAACGGCCCGGGCGGGAGCAAGTTCGGAGGAGCTGGGTGGGGGCGGCGGCGGCTTTTGTTCCCTAACGCGCCCTGCCTGGGAGCCCGCCCGGCCGGGCACGGAGCTGACCCCAGACGAGAAGTGGGCAGTTGTAGCTTTTGTTCTAGTCCGGGAGAAGGGAGGGGAGTTGGCCCGGGCTTCCCATCTCCGTGTCTCTGCGTTCCGACTTCCTCCCCCTGCCCACGTACACCCAGACCGGCGGGACGGAGGAACAGATCGCCAGGCAGGGACACAGGGACGGGCCCCCTCCCCCCAAACACACACACACTCACACTCACACTCACACACACAAGCGCACACTGTCCAGAGCTCAGAAGGAGGCTCACCAGTCACACCGGCGCACACTAAACACAGGTACCTACTCGATGATAGGGCTGATGATTATACGGTAGGCAAATGTAAGGAGATTCTGAGTCATTTCTACATTTCGATTCAACAACAGTGGGATACAGGGTCTGTCTGCCCGACACCATCGCCTCCGATTTGCCCAAGATTCCCCAAGCATCCCTAAGAAGAGGGAAGATTCCCTCTGCCCCCTTTTCTCCTGGACCCCTAAACTCATGGGTTCCATTTCACACGTGGAGTATATAATTTATGTGGTTCCGACTCGGGGTGCCCCAGGAGTTGAGCGGGAAGAAGGGGGATCACATGGACTCCGAGAAAGACCAGGAGGACTTCCTGAGAGAGGTGGGACCGGAGCTGGGTCTTAAAGGATGAGGAGGATTTGGAGCAGGATCTCCCTTTGGAGTTATTCTGGGCAGCTGGACATGTGGGCTTGTGGGCCAGCTTGAGGCACAGAAACGGAAATCAGTGTGTAAGTGAGGGGATGGTGAGGAGAATGGTCTGCAGGGAGGGGAGGATGTGTATGGGAGAAGCAGATAATTGTGGAGGAGAGAAAGCAGACTATAATCAGAGGTTGCTTATGAGGGTAGAGGAGACAGAAAGAGATGCGCACTAAAACTGACAGTCATGGGTTTGAAAATTATGATGAGTTTGGCTAAGATGGGAAAGTTAATGAGTTGGCTGGTTTGGAAACAGGAGACACTAAGTGGAAATGACCAGTTTCTTTAATCACTCTGGCTGGGATTTGTAATGAACTGGTACAGTTAATTTTTGATTCACTCTTGTTAATAACTATTTACCTACAGCCAAATTTCAATAGCTATTGATTATTAGATTGATTACTAGAATGAGATTTTACCTATAAGCCAACCTCATTAACTAATGCTCCCCTAAATGGAATAGGATAAGATTCAGAGGTAAAAGTTATGTTAGAGACTATCTGGGGGAAGGGGGGAGATCTTAATTTATTCTTTGTTCCCAAAACTCATTTAGCAAAGTCTGGGGAAGCACAAAGACCCCGCCTCAGAATCGTGTTTGTAAATGCAGATAATAAAATGCATGGATTTGAAAGGAAACTAAGGACATTGAAATAAAGATGTCATTTCCTCCCCTTCACCCGCCATATTAATTCATGGATCTCTAAAATCCATCTGTGGACCACTTCCAGGTTAAAACATATATATTCTGGCTCCTTCAGAAGTAGAAACCAAGGTCTGAAAAAAGAGGGGGAATTAGAAAATGTTTTAATTTGTTTCATTAAATATTTCCCATTTGCATGTAAACGAATCATTAACATTCATTTTTTGAAAAATTTGAGTTACAAATTCTTTCCCTTCTTCCTGTGTTTCTCTCCACTCCTAGAGAAGGCAATCAATATGATATTAATTATACATGTGTATTAGCAGTGTTGCAAAAGAAACACAGAATCATCTCCCTTGACCGCTGTAAATCAAGATCTATTCTGCAATTTAGTCTTAGAAAGTTTCCTAAAGGCACTAAGAACTCGTGATTTTCCCAGAGTCACTTATTAAATATATGTTTGAAACTGGACTTAAAATCAGGTGTTCCTGACTCTGTGTAACCAGGTCTCTAGCCACTCACTGTGCTCAGCTGGTTCTCTAAGCAAATCAGTAAGTAAGCAATAATAAGAACTCATTTGCTTATGAAGCCCTCTTCGATCTTCACAATAATCCCCTGAGACAGGCGGGGCAGGCATTTGGATCTTTGTGTTAACAGATCATAGGCTTGGAATTTAGAGCTGGAAGATTCCTTAAAGGTCATTTAGAATTAGACAAACCCCCTTATGTTACTGTTGTGAACACTGAAACCCAGAAAGACTTTGAGCCCAAGATTGTTGTTGTCATTCAGATGTTTTTCAGTCATTTCTGATTCTCTGTGGACCCATCTGAAGTTTTCTTGGCAAAGATACTGGAGTGGTTTGCCATTCTGGTTCATTTTACAGATGAAGAAACTGAGGCAAATGGGTTATATGACTTGTCCAGGGTCATACAGCTAGTAAATATTTGAGGCTGGATTAGAATTCAGGTCTTCATGGTTCCATACTTGGTGATCTATCTATGTGTCACCTAGCTGCCCAATCCCAAAATTACACAGGGAATAAATGGTGGATCAGGAATTTAAAGTCTGATCTTGGACTCCCAAATTCAGCACTCTTTATTCTGCATCTCCGTTCTTCCTGAAAACTGAGTCTCATAGATTTAGAGTTGTTAGGGACCTTAGTGGTCATCTGGTCATCTAGAAAATCTGAGACCCAGACAGAGTAAGTGATTTGCCCAAAGTCAAAAAGTTAGGAAGAGGAGGAGTTGAGACTTTAATTGGAAGTCCACCAATTTTCTAATCCTAAATGGCACCATTGTGCATAGTTGAAGGAGTCTGGCCACAGACTTCACTGTGTGACTCTTGGCAAGTCACCTAATCCCGTTTGCCTCAGTTTACTAATCTGTCAAATAAGCTGGAGAAGGAAATGTAAAATTTTAGCAGTGATTGTTAAGAAAACCCCAGATGGGGCCATAAGGAGTTGGACATGACTGAATTACAATAAAACTTCCTAATCTAGCCCTGTCTCCATTCCAGCGAGCTGTTTGTTCCAGATTGAGGAGCTTTAAGCTAGTATTTGAACCCTGTCTTCTGGTGTTGGGATAGAAGACTTCCCCCCCCACACACACACACTAAGTGATCTCTTCAAGAAAGATGTCTGACATAATTGTATGACTTACCTGTTTACTTGAAAGACACTATTAAATCAATGGGAGTCCTCCCTCCAATGCAGATGGCAAACTTTCCACAATTTAAAAGATTGGTCTTGAGTTTCTGAGGCTGGGAAAAAAGCCACCTCCTTGAGACCATCCCTATGCTAAACTTTATTAAATTAAGCCTTAGATAGGAGAGATCACTACCTTTATGGGACATGTCCTAGCTGGCATCCTCTTGGCACAAACATGTAGAATCCACACCCTACAACGGTGTTTCTGTCAGGGGTGGAGGGAAAGGGGCTAGCAGAGGAAGACATGACTGAGGGTTGAAAAACAAATCTACTTTTTTGAGATTTTGTCTTACTAACTGTTTGAATTTGAGGGATGCCGTTGAGTGCTATTGGGTCTTCATTAATTCAAGGCCTCTTCTTGGAACCCTTCTTTAGAAGTTAGTTACTTCAAAGTAATTTCTATAAAACAGTGCTTTGCTTACATGACTTCCTTATGTCATGTCCAGGTTCACACTGGGAGTAGCTCTGCTGCCTGTGCCCCAGGATATGTGTAGCAAGATGGGAACTTTGGATGTATGATTAATACTAACATCTAAACCTTCTCCCTGGGATGGACTAGGCTGGACTTGACTGATCTCTGAGTAACATCTGATGATTATCTCTTATAGTAAAATGTGTATTTTAAATTATATTTAAATAAATAAAATATAAACATATTGTGATATAATAATATTATATAATATAGAGTTGAATAAATATAATACAAATATAGATATATAAAAGCGTGCATATATTTGTAATCTATATGTGTATATGTATTTAAGTGCCCCATTCTTCCCCTCCCAACACACACACATTCATATCCAAGTTCCTTTCTTTCATCAAGATCTCATTCTGATGCCATGAAGTTTTTTCTTATTTTCCTTTATGATTCTCCACCTTCATCTCCTTCCCCAGATAAACATGATCTCTTCTTATTTAAATTTCTTCTAACTCTTCAACTGGAGTTGACTTTTCTTTAGCTTATAATTTGCCTTATAATCTACTGATATGTGCTTGCTTATCTCCCAATTAGATTGTAAACTCAGAGAGCAGGATTTGTAACATCGAATCATAGATTTTGAGCTGGAAGAGACTCTAGACCATCTATCCCAGCTCCTTCATTTTATAGATGAGAACCCTGAAGTGGAGAAGTTAAGTTATATGATAAGGGTCATACAACAAATAAATGTCTGGGATGGGATTTGGATCCAAATCTTTCTTACCAAGTCCAGTGCTCTATCCACAATGTCAGACACCTTCTCCACTACTTCAGTGCTTTATCCTGGTGAGGAGGTTACCCTGGTTTCTAGAAAACAAAAGCTCTGATACAGATGCCCAGTGTAGTTGGGCCTGCTAAGCCAGAAAGATTTTGAGTCTGGGCCCAGTATCAGAGGACCAGCTAGTTCAAATAAAGTCAACTCCAGCAGTATGGACACCAGGTAATGATTTTTATTTTTTTTATTTTTTGCCACAGAAACTCTTACAAAGAAACTACAAACAAAGTCATAGAACCTGTGTTAATGGAGAGAGGATTTAAATCAATCATTCCTCTCCTAGGACATGCCATAGCTAGCATCCTCCTGGAGCAAACACACAAGAGCGTGTCTGACATGAGGAGTGTGAATGGGGGCTGAAAAACAAATCTACTTTTTGGGGGATTTTGGCTTGTTGACTGGCTGAATTCAGTGGAAATGAAATCATAGATGTTTAAAGTAAGGAAGTATTTGAAGTCTTATAGGGGAGTACAGATTATTGGAACCAGGAATGGTAAGTGTACACAAATAATTTTGAAATAACTCACATTTCTCAGCATCACAGTTTTAGAATTGGACAGGATCTAAGAGTCCAGGTAATATAATCTTTGTATCCTGCTAAGCTGGTATTTGTATTATGCCCAATGGCCCCATCTGGGGTTTTTCTTGGCAAAGATACTAGAATGGTTTGGCATTTCCTTTTCCAGCTTATTTTATAGATGAACAAACTGAGGCAGACAGGGTTAAGTGACTTGCCTAGGGATCATACCAAATTGGAAGTGCTGTGGTCAGATCTGAACTCAGGAAAAATGAGTCCTCCTAACTCCAGACCTGGTACTCTATCCCCTACACCACCACAACAAACAATTATTTGTATCATATGTATTTTTTTAAACACTATTTTTTTTTCCTGTGATGTTGAATGGCCCATGGCATAGAAACCCCATAGTCTCTGAAAGGTTGAAGTTGAGAGTCCCCCCAAAGGGCAATACTGGGATGCACGGTGGGCTTGAATACCCTGTAATATTTTGTACATGAGGAGTGACTTGGGGAAAATGACATAAAAGAAGTCATCAGAGAAATGTATGACTAGAAACAAGATGGGCCAGTCATCTAACAAGAATATGAGATAATGCATAGATTGCCCATACATACGTTCCATTGGTATCTGCCAATAGCACAGGAGCTCGAAAAAAGCTTTTCTCTTGGGTTTCCTCCTAGGAAAAATAGGATATTAGAGAAGGAAAGGTCCCCAGAGATCATCTAGAACAACAATCTTATTTTTTATAGGAGAAATCTGAGGTCACGAGATTGGTCCCATATGTGTCCTAGCTGGGATTCGAAACCAACTGTTCTGACTTTCTGCTCTGCTTATGCCATTACTCCACAGCTGCCTCTTGGGGCAAAAGTTTCTGCTGCTTTTCAGACTTCCACTTCCCACTCCACACAGCCCCCTCCCACTTCCATTTTCATCAATTGGTCTATTTTCTCTCCATCTGTCTCCAGACCCCTGTGGTTTAGGCTGTTGGCTAGTTGCTGGGCTGGTGCACAGAGGCCTTATTCATCACTCCTCCTCCTTTCAGGTGCTTTATAGTTTTTGCCCTTGGGGTCCCAGCAAAGGGAAGCCGAATGGAGAGAGAGAGAAGAGGCAGTATGTAGGAGTGTAAAAAGGTTTGCATGTTGGATCAGAGAATCTAGATGCAGATTCCAGCTCTGCTATTTGTTAGTTGTATAATGTTGGACAAATTCTTTCTTTTTTTCTGGGATCACTTTCCACATCTGTAAAATAAGGCAGTTGGACCAGGTGAGATGTAAGGTGCCTTTCAGGTTCATATCATCAAGTTGTGGAAGCAAGGGCAAGGGGGCTATACCTTACAGGTGAACAAGTGTCTGGGATTGATCAGAATCTGCTTAATGAGTGTTTTATTCCTTGAGTTTTTCTAGGTTTGGGGAAAGGGAAGTACTCCCACTGTAGCCTTTGATGGGGAAGTAAGCAGAAGGGCTGTACCTTCTTGGACTTGGTCTAAACTCCCAGGGAACAGCTGGGCTGAGGATGTATCTGATTGCATTTGGGCACTGCCTTCAGGGTGGGGTGGGAAGGGAAGGATATCCAGGGAATTCTGGCCTATGTCCAGTGAGGATTAGTCAGATCATATGATGGGTAGGAAGTTTTCTCCAGTCACACCATGTGATGGGACTGTGTCTTCCCCCAAGGTCTGGGTCATATCCAGGTAGAGCGATAGGCTCAGACTAGCCTACTGCTTCAGTTCTACTATTCTGGGGCCTGAATTTCCTGCTCTGGAGAGATGAGGAACTGGGAGAGCATCCGTGCTTTCTGGGGGGACCCTGAGTATGCACATGATACATCAGTGGAAGATCTCCCTCCACTGTAACAACACGAGTCCATCATGAAAGTTTCAGCTCCTTCCCCTGGGAAAAAATCTCTTTGCAATGTAGGCCTTGTAGTGGTCTTGCTAAGGCAAAGTCTGTGCATAATTTAATAATTCTTTGGTAATAGTTACAAATTATTTTTTAGAACAGTAGGACCAATTTACAGCTCCACTATGTACTTGTTTTCCCAAGACTTCTTTGTTTTTGTCACATTTATCAGTCTGAAAGGTATGAAGTAGAACCTTAGGATTGCTTTATTTGCATTCTCTAATTTTTAATATTTGGTGCATTTTTTCATATGGCCACAGATAGATTACTTGGATTTCTTCCTCTGAAAACTGTTCACTTCCTTAACCACTTCCTTAACCAATTTTATTATTAGAGAGATTTTTCTTTTATTGAGCTGAAATCTACTTTTCAGATTTTACCCCTGACTCCTCAATTTGCCTTCTGGCCCAAACAGAAGAGATTTATTCCCTCTTAAATATGACAATCCTTCACATACTTGTAGAGAGCTATCATCTCCTCCTTATATCTTTCCCAGGCTTATGCTCTCATTCATTCAACTGATCCTCATGTCATGAACTCCAATCCCTTCACCTTCCTGATTGCCATCCTTTATGCATTCTCATGATTATCAATAGCTTTTTAAAAGTGTAACATTCAGGATAGGACACATTCTCCATACCAGGTCAGAGTACAGTGGGGCTATCCCTTTCTTGAGCCAATTAGAGATCTAATCTAAAGTCTAAGCCTCAGACACTTAACTAGCTCTGTGAAGCTGGGCAAGTCATGTAAACTCTTATTTACCTCAGTTTCCTCATCTATAGAATGGGGAACAATAATAGCATCTACTTCCTGGATTTGTTGTGAGAATCAGCACATGACAAGATAGTTGTAAAGCACTTAACACAGCACCTGCACAGAGTAAATACCATATAAGTGTTAGCTATTGCTCTTATGATTATTAATCCTTTTCCATGTGATTGCTATTCATATGCTGAAGAAACTTATCATGTCCCAAAGTAAACATCCCTTTTCCCAGGTAAACTCTCTCAGGTCCTTCAGCTGATTCTTTTATTTAAAAATTTAAATTCTCTCTCTATCCTGGTTTCCTTCATCTAGATTGATTCCTATCATCAATATCCTTCCTACAGGGTGTCAACCAATGTAGACCATAGTCTTCAAAAGAATTCTCATTTGGGTGGATTATATACAGCAGGGCCATAACTCTGCTTGTTCTGGATTCAGCAGTCAAGGATCTCATTGCTATTGATTTACATTGAGCTTGAAGTTAATGCACTCCCCTTCCACATATCTGTCCCATTCTGTCCTTGTGCAGGTGATTTTTGAAATTCAAGTAGGATTTTTTGTTTATCCCTATTAAATTTCACCTGACCGGTTTGGCCCTTTGTTCCAGCCCACTGATTCTAGAAGATTATGTCATCCATTCTGTTTTCAGACCTCCTCAGCATTACTTAAGATTCTATAAATTAAATAACTATACTACAATCTAAGTCTTCTGCCACGTCACTAATAAAAATGTTGAACAGAAAAGGGCCATGGATGGAGCCTTGTTTCACTGTATCAGATTCATCCCTTCAAGGAGATATCCATCCATTAATCATCTCTGTTTGGTCATTGTTATTCAACAAACTCTAAATTCATTAAACTGTATTATTAGAACTCTCTATAACTTTCCATTTTGCTCATAAAAATCCAGTGAAAATCTCATCAGATGAATTGTGGAAATCGGGCACTCTGTGTCAACGGAATTACCCTGATCAATTTAATGACTGTCAAAAAAGGAAATGAGATTAATCTGGCATGGGTTATTCTTGATGGACCCATGCTGGATTCTATTGATCTCTGGCTCCCTTTCTAACCACTTACAAACCGGCGCTTGAAAAATGTGGCCTAGAGTTCCACCAAGAATCGACATTAAGTCCATTGGCCTCTATTTTGGAGTATTAACCTTCCAATTTTTGAAAATCAGAGCAAGATTTTTTTTCCTACAATCTTGCAATACCTTTCCTATTCTCCCTAATTCTTCAAGAATCAGTGACACTTGTCAGCAATCACATTCACCAGTTGTTGGTATTCCTTCCCCAATATCAGATTCAATTCAACAGATTTAGCCACAAGGAACTCAAGTTTTATTGGGAACAAATGTTCAGAGAGATAACATGTAGAGGAAAAAACTCTGGATGTAGATTCAGGACAATATTCACTTTGTGATGACAATTTGATTTTTCTTAACATTAGTTTCCTCATCTATAAAATGGGAGTAATGATAGTAACCTTACAGTTACCTTCATACTACCATAGGTAAGATCAGTTGGGTTTGTAACTTGTACCCCCAGGTTCTGGAGTTCCATTCTTGGAGGCTGATCCCAAATTAGTATCATCTCTTGACTTGTTATGCCCTGTCTGTCCCATGGATTATTCTGGGATAGTTTAGCATATAGCTTTCATTTAGGTTTCCACAGATATATGAACCAGCATCATCAGTTAATTTCATCCTATAGATGAAAGTCCTTTACAGATAGGACTCATAAAGGATTTGCAAAAGCCCATAAACAAATGCAGAAAGCATATAAAAAGATTCAGGGTAGCTCATCAACAGTGACAGAATTCTTCTTCCTCTCTGGTAAGCAGTTCTGGATCTGGAGCTGCCTCTAGTTTTGGACTACCTGGGCTTGCTAGACAGGCAATGCTCCAGGGTTTGAGTCCCTCTTTTATCCAACAAGTGTGGTTTCCCCAGGGAATCCCAGTGGGCCCACCTTCAGAGTCCTTCAGAGGCAGACAGACATTTAGCTTTTTGAAGCTGCTGAAGGCTTAGCTTCCCTTTTTTATCATTGGACACACACCTAACAATCTACTACAAAGTCTAGACTCCCTGTTTCTCCATATGGATGATGTGTGTGAACATGTTTGCCTCTGCTGTGTGACTACAGAAAGCCTCTTAGGGCTCTCTCCAGGTAAAAGGGATAAACGGGAAAAAACTGTTTCCTCCCACAAGAACTCAAGCTTAACAGTGCACCTTGAAGGCAGCCCCCATCAGTGAAGGGCCAGCCCCCAGGAGATACCAAAGGAGGTCTTCATATTCTTCTTCTTGTTCTAAAAAATTTACAGCAGGTAAGCCCATAAAATGAATGAGGGGAATTATCTTGATCAACCCCCCTACACATAATACTTGTAAAACCTGTCAGCATCCAGTAAGGCAAATCTGAGTATGAATTAGGCCCCTTGTAGAATTTGCCTGCTGTGCAGTATGGCAATTACTATATATTTAAAAAAATGCAAACTCATTTCTCAGTCTTTCATCAAAACATAATTGGAGAGATCAGCTTCTGCAGCAAAAATGATCTAATCCATCCCAGAGCCAGCTAGCTCTGACCTTGACATTTCCCGCTGTTGGGATTCCTCTCTAATGCTGGTCTGCTTCATTTGGCTGTGGGTAACTGAGGATTGCTTATAGGTCTGTTGGAAGGAGGTAAGTGGACTGAGCCACCATGTCTCCCTCCTTTCTACCCTGCTTGGCTATTCTAAGGAGGATTCTGAGAAGGGAAGCCTGCTGAAGGAAGATGCTGGGAAAATCTTGGCTCCACCCTGGCCTTTTTTATTGCCTTTGTGGAAGATAAAGCTCTTAGCCTGACTCACCCAGAAAGCATCTGAGGAAGAGAAAATGGATTCATTTTATTAGATGGGATCCCAGAGCTTGAAAGCAGCTTTGGGAAGATGGCCCCGGAAACCCAAGGGCCAGAGCTGATTCACCCTTGGAGAAGACAGTCAACAATTGTGGTTTCCCCAAGAGATCCTACTGGGCCTAACTCCAGAACTCCCAGAATAGAATTCCCTTAAGAAATGGCAACTTAGTTCTTAATCCTGACTTGGCAACTAAGAGGCTATTTCATTTCATTATTATTATTCTTATCTAGCATTTACGTAAGTTTTCAAGGCAAGTTATAGCTGTCATCTCATTTGATTCTTATAAATCTGTTAGAGATGTCATTATTATTCCATTATGCAGATGTGGAAACTGAGTCAAAGAGGTTGAATAGCTAGTAAGTATTTGAGGAAGGATTTGAACTGAGGTCCTCCTTACTTTGGCTTTAGAACTCTATTCATGTATGACCTACCTGCCTCAGATTTTTATATAAGCAAAAAGAAAAGAGTGTTCCTTCATATTAATTGTATGACTGTAGGGAATCTTAATCTCTCTGGGCTGTAACATAAGGGCGTTGGTCTTGATAATCCCTGAGGTTTCTTCCCATTCTAACATTCTGGATTTTAACATTCTATGTTCAAACGTCTCTTCCAGGGCTAATTTTTTGTGTCTGTGTTCCAACATTCTATGCTCTTTAGCCTTTTCCATCCCTTGCCCTCAGGGAGATGCATTTCCACCGAATGCTGCACTGTAGTAGGGAGGAGGAAGAAGGGAGAAGAGACAGTTTGTGCTTTTAAGAAGTTTTTTCTGATGGGACGTTGCACAAAGATCTTTAAAGTCCCTTCCTACTCAGAAATCTGTGAAAATCTGTGTTCTTTGGAAGTATGTCTCCTCCTTACTGCACAAAACTCTCGGTCCCCTGAGACTCTGGCAGGAGTGATTCCCAATCACTGCAGTAGTTAACTGGGTCATAGAGTTTTGCTGATAAATCTTACCAACCTTGACAAGGAATCACAGAACCTCCTAGATGGAAAAGATCTTAGAGGCCATGTCGTTCAATGTGTAGCCAAAACAAGGATGCTCTCTTCATCATATCTCAACCTACTGCGAAGTCTTTCAGGAAGGCAGAACTCATTGTTTTTCATTCCATTTTAGGAAATCTAACTAGGAGCGTGTTGGTAAAATGTTTAACAACCAGCTTCTGGTGGTGGTGGGGAATTGCACCCATAAAACCCTTTTAAGTTTAATCTGAATTATTAACATTTCTCCATCTCGTTATTAAATCTAGACAATATTACAGAAACAACAACTGTCAAACCCTGTTTTGTAGCATTGCTGATTTCTGAAATTTAAATGTTCATGCTGTAAATTTAACAACTGGAGTGGTTTTCCATTCCTTCTCCAGTCATTTACAGATGAGAAAACTGAGGGAAACAGGGTTAAGTGGCTTGCCCAAGGTCACCCAGCTAATATGTCTGAGGTTGGATTTGAATCCAGAGTTTCCTGACTCCAGACCCAGCACTCTATCACAGATATCCATCTAACTGGGCTGGGAGACTCCTCGTGGACCTACCTAAAAGTCACATTACTGATAATAGCTTATGGTGGCCAGATGAGGTGCTGGGATGTGGAAGGATATTGGTGGGAGAGAATGGAAGGAAAATGTTCCCAGATTTCAGCAGCTGTGGGAAGCCTGGCTCTGTGGGAGTCAGACAGCTCTCTTTTCAGAAGCCCTAATTTGATAGAGGAGGAAACTCCTTGATCTCCCATATTATTTAAATGGAAGAGAAAGGACATGCATGTGGACATGGAGAACATACCCATTAAGAGGCTTAATTTGTACTCTTTTGCCCAATTTGGGACATCCAGGATATATGCTGTACCTCTAAAATGAGATTCTTTTGAAAGAAAAAAAATACATAAGCACACACTGAGAAATAACTCCAAATATAGGCTGCAGTTGGGTTTTATATAAGCCATATTTGGGGGGGAAAAGTGTGGCCTATTTTCAGACCAATAGAGTACTAATTTCGGTTCTGTGGTACTAGCTGCATTCTGGGAGGGAGGGGTCAGGAGTAGAAGTGCAGGAAGGAATGGAGTGGCTGGGTTGAGTGGGATTAAGCTGGGGAGCCTTTCTAGGGCTTAGAGGACTTCATTTTTGTTAGCTCAGGCTCCAGATGGGCTCCGAATCCCTGGAAGAGGTTAACTACCTGGAAGGGCACATCTGGCCAACATGGCCCAGGTCAAGTGAGTTCAGGCGAGGGGAGGTTTCCAATAAATTGTCATAGAACGGTCACCCATCCCTCTGTCAGATGAAGCAATATTTATAAAGCACTTTGCACACGCCTGGAACATAGCCCGGCTTATTAATAAGGGCTTGTTCCCTTTCCTCCCTTCTCTACCCTGCTCCCATCCTCCTCCTCTGCCCTAGTAGCTCTTGCATTTTCCTCTTCCTCCCCTTTCAGGGAGAGTGATTGGATCGAGCTTTTTTTCTTTTTTATTTCTTAGAGCTCAAAAACTTGTTTACTCATTTATTTTCTTTCTCTTTTTTCCTTTAACTTTATTTTTATTAATATCTTTTTATTTTCAAAACACATGCAAAGATAGTTTTCAACATTCTTCCTTGCAAAATCTTGTGTTCTAAATTTTTCTCCCTACCACCCCTCCTTCCCTAGACAGAAAGTAATCCAATGTAGGTTAAATATGTGCAATTCTTCCAAACATATCTGTTGGATTGAACTTTCAAAGGCATCGGTGGCTGCAAGTTCATAGAACCATGGACTTCTAGTCTGGACCTAGACAGACTTTACAAATATCCTCCAACCTGTTCCGATTGCAGATACAGACACTGTGACCTGGAGAAAAGGCATTTCTTGCTTAGAGGCATAGGGCAGATTAGTGAGTTTACATTTAGAATGAAGACTTCTCCAGTTAAGGGCAGTAGCTATAAGGGGGCATGGACCTGGGCCTCCTATCAGCCACTCACTCTGCCAACCAGTTTTTAGATAATGGGGCAGAGGTAGGGAAGGAGACGATCTGGGCCCGTTTTGGGGGTAGAGAGATTACCCGTTGTCCCTGCTTTTTGTTGGACATAGAGCATGAGCCAGCAGCTCTTCCTGCCCTCTCTGTGCTGCCCATTTCTGCTTTCCCTCTCCTCCCTTACCTCATGTTTCTCCTCCAGCTCTCGGTAATCTGGTTAGAGGGACCACTCTGGATGAAGCGTATGGGCTGGCAGCTTAGCTGGGAGACCGAGGCCCGTGCTGCCCTGTTACTTCTCATAGCTTAGCTCTCATTTTGAGGCTACCTGTGGCTCATTCTAATTGTTCCCTTGGGATCCCTCCTCTTCTGCTACATGTCCATATTTTTTCCTAGAGTTCCATGACCTCCATCATATGTTTTAAACATGGCTTACAGTAGCATGTATGGCCTACTCATACCAACCAGGCTTCTTTCCAAGGATCTTTAGGTCAACTGAGATTCGGCTGTGCCATGATTCACAGTGATATGAAAATAAGTGTTTTGTTTAAAAGATACGGTTTTGAATTAAAAAGCACTTTAATTTCTGAAAGTTAGGCCCGGTTTTTTTTTAAATACAGTTTTGTTCCCCTTTTCCTACTTAATTCCGGGCCTAGCTTACAATCTGTGTGCCATATCCATCCAAAATACAGATCCCAATGGCCTGATTCAATGGATTTCCTGTCTAACTGTAAGTCATATTTCTAAAGAACATTCATTCTTCATCCACTTGTTTTTTTCCCAGTGTGAAATGGCAGGCCAGAGTTCTTCTGAGTAACCATGGATGTCAGGGGTGAGGTCCTGTAGTGCCCTGGGCCTTAATGTGCAAAGCAGAACACCATTCATAAAAGGGGCATTTGGAAAACAGAACTGTATATTATTAGGAAGATTAATCTAACAGCATGTGTAGGGTGACTCAGAGTGTGGAGAAAGAACATGGAGGTGGGGAGAGCAATGAGGAATAAAATAGGTGAGATGACAAAGGCTTCTACTGGGATGATAAGGAGGGAAGAAGGGATGGATGGATGGATGGATGGGTAGACCGGTAGGCGGATGGATATATGGATGAGAAAGATGATAATAATACAGAGGTAGCATGGTATAAGTAGAGAGAGAATTAGTTTTAGAATTAAGAAGACCTGGGTTCAAGACCTGTCTCTGCTACATGCTGCCTGTATTGGTAAATGACTTAACTTCTCAGTTAACCCTAAGCAACCAACCCAAAGGTTACAGAAGCAGAGAAAGTACATGTGTACTGGAGAGGGGGTTTTTTCATCCGAGAGTTACCTATATTAATGAAATCCCAGGTCTAGTACCTATTCCTTAATAATAACAATAATTATATATGATATTTATATAGCACTTTTAAGATATGAAATTTAATTTTCATATGTTAAAAGTATGAAATTTAATTTTCTGCATTATCTATATCAAGGATTCTCTATAATCTGTCTCTCTGTCTCTGAATGTATGTCT
Source organism: Sarcophilus harrisii (assembly GCF_902635505.1). Classification (NCBI taxonomy): domain Eukaryota; kingdom Metazoa; phylum Chordata; class Mammalia; order Dasyuromorphia; family Dasyuridae; genus Sarcophilus; species Sarcophilus harrisii. Next base: position 619,127,018 of record NC_045427.1, on the reverse strand, counting down.
GTCTTTTTCTTCTTCCCTCCTTTCTCTTTATTTCGCTCTCTGTCTCTGTTTCACTCTATCTCTGTCTCTTTCCCTCTTACCCTTCTTTTCTTCCTTCATCCTTCCCTCCTTCCCTCCCTCCCTTCTCTCTCTCTGTCTCTGTCTCTTTCTGCTTGTCTGTCTCTGTCTCTATCTTTTTCACTTTCGCTCTCTGTTGTCTCTGTTTCACGCTGTCTCTGTCTCTCTTTTTCTTTCACCCTTCTTTTCTTCCTTCATCCTTCCCTCCTTCCCTTCTCTCTCTCTGTGTCTGCCTCTGTGTCTCTGTCTCTCTCTGCCTCTCTCTCTCTCCCTCCCTCCCTGTCTCTGTTTCTGTCTTTTTTTCTGTTTTTGTCTGTCTGTCTGTCTCCCTCTCTATCATTTTCTCTTTCTGTCTGTCTCCTCTCTCCCTGTCTATCTCTGGAGGGATAGGATTGGTGATTGGACTGAGCCTGAGGAAACTTGAAGGAAGAGGGAGGAACCGAGGGGGGTTGTCTCAGACTTAGTCTGTTGATCTAAGATATAATCAAGGTTGTTCCTTTATAACCCTGGGGTGGGTCTGGGGATGCCTGGGAGGGAACCCTGGAGGAAATAGCAGCTTTCCTCCACTCTGCGGTGGTCCCTTGTCAGGCAGGATGCGGTGGCAGCCAAGGAAGCAGTCATGAATGGAGAGGGAGCAGCGGCTGGCTGGAATGGTTCTGCAGCATCCGGCTTTTGAACAGGAGGTGTCCGGGAGGAAGTGGGCTGGCGATTAGGTCTTTCCGGCCTTGGACACCTGGGCAGCAGGCTGGCTCCTCACCGCGGAGTCTGTCAGTGCTGACTCAGCCACTCAGGCTCCCATGCCTATGTGATTACTATGGCCGCTTATCAGTATTGATTTCTGTGGATTGATACTAGTCCCTAGTGATTCGCTTTAATCAGTAAAGCTAACTCCATTTAGAGCAAGAGCAGTTCCTGCCTGTTGTAATTTCATCCCTGTCCCTGGCGTCAGCAGCTGGGGGTGAGGGTAGGGGGGGCGGTGCTGGGGCTTGAGAGCTGGGTCTGGAGTTGGGATAGACCTGAATTCAAATGACTAGCTGTACAATCCTAGGCAAGTCATTTAACCTCCTCCTGCCTCAGTTTCTTCTTCTGTAAAATGTGGATAGCACCTACCTCCCAGGATTGTTGTGAAGACGAAAAATGGGAGAAGCACCTTAGAGTAATATATTATTATGATCCAAACATAGCAAAAAGAAGCTCTCAAAGTATGGGGTTGGAGATAGGATGCTGTATTCTTTTTCTAATTTTATCCTTGACTTGCTGTGTGACCCTGAGAAAAGATACTTCCTATCTCTGAGCCCCTGGGGAGGAGGGATTTGGTGGTATTAGTGGTAGAGGGAAGGGAAGGGTTTCTATCCTTAGCCCCTGCTCTGGAGGTTCAAGTCAAACCAGGTAGAGAACCCAGAGCTTCTGGAGGAAATATTCTAAGACCAGCTAATGATGACTGCCTCAGATCCACTGGAACTGATCTAGCCTCAGAATGACTAGTCCCTGATCCCATTCTTTCTTCCCAAGCAATTCTTGACCAAATACAAGGAAGTAGCTTTTAATATTCTTTATTATTTCCCTTCTGGAAGGAGAGCCGGATGTCATTAAAGGAGGGGAAATAGGTAACTTCCTTTTCATCATGCTCTGTTAGATAACTTTGGGGGGATGGCAATGGGGGTGGGAATCTTTTCCTTCCTTCTTCTCCCACCCCTAAACCTCTCCCAGAAGTTGCTGATCTCTGTCTCTGTCTCTCTCTGTGTGTCTGTGTCTCTGTTTCTCTCTGTCTCTTTTTGTCTCTCATCTTTTTTCTCTGTCTCTCTCTGTGTCTCTCTCTCTCTCTCTCTCTCTCTCTCTCTCTCTCTCTCTCTCTCTCTCTCTCTCTCTCTCTCTTGCCATTGTGGGCTTTTATTACCTGAAGGTGGAATGGAAAGATCACATTGGAAGTTCTGGTTCCAGCCTTGTCACCACCCAGCTCTGTGATCTTGGGAAATTGCCTTACCTCAATTGTAAAATGGGGAAATTGAGTTAGATCCCTTCTCAAATCTCTTCCAGTGCTGACATTCTATGATGGTGGGTTTTTATTCTTCAAGGCTGTGATCAGTTGCCAGCACTCTTTGAAGCCTTCCATGATCTATTCCATCCGGAAGTCATCCCTCCCATCCCCTGCCTTTTAAAAATTGGCTCCATAACTCTTGGACCTGGAATTGACTCTAAAGATGGTTTAGCCCATTCACTTAGTTCACAATTAAAGAGATTAAATGATTGATTTGCCCAAGGTCACACAGGTGACCTTTAATAACAGAGACCAGATTTGAAACTAGGGCCTCTGAATCTAGTCTTTTCTGCAAAATCGAACTCTTTAAACTTAATAACAGATCAACTCACATTCTAATTCTCTGTGCATATGACTTCTGGCAAGTCAACTTAACTTCCTTTTACCTCAGTTTACTTATCTGTAAAATGGAGATAACATCCTCCTATTTTCCAGGCTTCTTATCAGGCTCCAACAAGATCATTTATGTGATCTAAAGTTCTGTATAAATGTCAAGTATCATTAGTATTGTTCTTCTAGAATGGAAGCTTCCTAAGAGAAAGCATAATGTTTTTACTAGCACCAATACATTTGATTCTTTAAAAAATTGTTTTTAAATCTTTTTTATAATGAATTTAAGAAACAACACATTTTGCTGTAACAAAACACATAGACTCAACAAATGTTTGTTTTATTGTTATAATTGTATTGGTCTTTGGTCTGTGTGAGGGTGGAATTCTAAAATCATGAGCCTGTTTTGGTAACAAATATATGAGAACTCATATGTTCAAATGAGTTGTCTCCTTCACAAATAGCCCCCTGGCAGGCCATGCCCTGTCTGTCAGAAAACCAGTCTTGTTACTAGATTATTATGTCTGATATCTGGGGTGCGTGTGTGCGTGCGTGTGTGATTTTTTTTTTTTGGTGGATTGAAGCAGAATAATTTCATTTTTTTCTATTTGCTTTCTTGCATGTGATTTATTTCTGTTTGTCACCTGGTTGCAGGTGAGAGACAGAGATGGCATTGGGGTGGGGTGTGCTCTGTCCATTCTAATCTTCTCCTTGCTGAATCATTCACAGTTCACTGAACATTTTAAATCTCAGGCCTATAAAGGAGATTATTATAGCCCTTCCCCCTTTTAGGTCTCTCCAAGTCTACCACCCCACTTAGACTATAGAGACCTTGTCTTGTGGCCCAAGCCTTTCAGAGGTGCCTAGGAGAGAAACTACTTCTGACTCAGCAAGCAGTTATTAAGAATTAGCTCTAAGAAGCAGCATGGCACAGTGTACAGAGAGTTGGTCTTGGAGCCAGAAAAACTTGGGTTCCAGTCCCAGGGAAATTAAGACTTGTCCACGTTCTCATGGCTAATAGGGTGAGCCGTTGCTGATCTGCTGAAAAAAGGTGTGTCTTCTCACTGGGAGTTCCCTTAGAGCAGTAAAATCCCAAGTTTAACTTCCCTCTAAATGTGCAGGTCGCCATATTGGTGCTGGAGATACAATTCAGTAGTCTCTGTTCTTGATGAGTTTTTCCTTCCGCTCTGCAGTGGGTGAGCTTGGGGGTGGAATTCACTGAGTTTAATTTGCCACAAGGATAGGATATGAAGTGGAAAGAGAAGACGTAGAGCCGTATTTCTCTGGGAGGATTTGAGGAGAAAAATCAACGGGCTTTGGGGTTCATCCCTTTCCCTATAGAGCTTCCCCAATTCCAACCCATCTGCTAAAGGGATCTTTGCAATACGCAGGTCAGACCACGTGGCCCTCTACTCAGTAAACTCCAGTGGCTTCTCCTTACCTCCAGTCAAATACAAAATCCTCTTGTTGACATTTAGAGTCCTTCTTTACTTGGCCCCTTCTTGCCTCCCCAGACTTCTTACGCTTCACCTCCCTTGTTATTTTCTAGATCATATTGTGTTCATATGATAAATCATTTGGCAAGGAAAGGGCAGTTATTGATAAGGGATCAATATACTGTATAATCCCTTCCTGGGACATCTGTATTTAACAGGGGTTTCCTAGAGATATATTCTCTTAGCCCAAAGGAATGGATGGTAGGAGAAGGGCATTTATTTGTCATTTATTCATTCACTTATTCACTCCTTGCATAGTGTCTGAAATTCTAATATTAGATTCATAACTTGGAGTTGAGCATTGCCCTTTAACAACCTTGGGAAAGGAAAAAGATCCAACAAGTCAAAGCAGATAGTGGAAGTAATAACGACATGGATGTGGTTTTTGATGGCATGAATCTAAGTGTACTTTCCAGTACTAGGGAGGTGATAGTCTGGCTATCTGCTCTGCCCTGGGAAGGCTGCTTTTTGAGGTTACTGTTCATTTCCGGCCACCACATTTCAAGGCAGACTTTGAAAACATGGAGTAAACATTTACCCAAGATGATGTTTAAATGGGCCACATGAGAATCATTTCAAGTAACTGGAGAAAGAAAGATGCGAGCGAGACAAAAGCTGCGTTCGTGTAACTGCTGGGCTGCTGGGGGGGGGGGGTGCCGGATTGGGGCTCGATATTGGGCATCGGATCTGGACTATCTGATGGTCTGTATCAACGAATGAGGCTCCCAAAGGGACGGGGGCTTCTTCACTTGGGACTCTTGGAGCAGGGGGCTGGACGGCCCATTGAGGTCCTCAGTTAGAACTGGGAGGGATTCTAGAAACCATCTAGTCTCGTCCCTCCTATAAAAACAATTTGGAAATGTTTAAAATTAAAAAAACAAACTCAGTTTGCAAGGATTTATTTTTTCTTCCATATGGAATTTCTTCTGTTACTTCTCTGTCAGGAGGTGTGACCTATTCATTTTACACATGAGGACACTTTGGCCCAGTGTCAGGCAGTGACTTGTCCAAAGTCACAGATCTAGTAAGTGGCAGATCTGGAGGCATTCCGACCCCAAAGCCCTGGATTCTCCTTCTTCCTCTCACGTTTGAAACAAAATCCCTATAGTAAGCTCTGCATACATTCTCTCCTTTTACCTCCTCTCTCTGTCTCTGCCCCATCTCTTTTTCTCTTTTTGTCTTCCTCTCTCTTTCCCTCCGTCTTTCTATTTCCCTCCTTTTCTCCTTCCTCTTCTACTTCCCTCCTCCTCCTCCTTTTTCTCTTCCTCGTCTTTCTTATTCTTCTTCCTTCTTCTCTCTTTCTCCTCTCCTCCCTCCCCCTTTGTCCCTCTCTCCTCTCCTCTGTCTCCTTCTCTCCATCTCTCTCTGTCTCTCTCTCCCTCCCTCCCCACTCTGTCTCCCTGTTTACCACTCCTTCCCTCTCCCCCTTCTCTCTGTCTCTCTCCCTCCATCTCTCTCCCTCTGCCTCTCTGTCTTTGTCTCTTTCTCTGTCTCTGTCCCTATTTCTGTCTCTTTTTGTCTTGTTTCTCCCCCCTCCCTCTCTCCTCTCTCTCTCTCTGTCTCTCTCCTTCTCTCCATCTCTCTGTCTCTGTCCCTATTTCCCCCCAGTGTGCCCTGTCTCTCTTCTTACCCCCTTTTTCTTTGACGCTCTGGAAGGAGCTGTTTCTAGACTGGGGATCCTGGAGTGTGGGGACTGCCCTATTTGCCCTCTCCCCCTCCTGAGTCCTGCCCTTGCCTTCCGGCCCCTTCCATTCTGCTTCTCTGCGGCACCTCTGCCCCTGCCCTCACTGACGCTGAAAGTGGGTCTCCATCCAAGCCAGGCTGCTTTACCTGGGCCCTTGTGTGTCACCAGAGCTGGCACCAGGAGGAGGCGGAGAGTGACGGCTCCTGGAGAGCCTGCCAGCAGTGTCCCGGCTGCCTCCTCCCCGGCAGAAGGTGCCCAAGGCTCGGCCTCCTCCTCCCTCCCACCCTTCTCTCCGGAGCAGAGATGCTCGCTGTCAGAATCTGCACCTGCTCTGGCTCCCGGGCCCGGGGGGTGGGCTTCCCACAGGCCCCACCTGGCTTTTCTACTATGGCCCTTTGCCAGGCCCTCAGCATGCGTGGTTCCCAGGGGTGGGATGGCTTAGGGTCAGTGTCTTCTTGGAGAGCTTTCCCCCAGGCTTCAATCCAGGATCATTGAAGTCTAACTTCTTTTTTGGCCCCGTAAAGTACCCAGGGAGGAAGTCCTTACACCAATACATATGAGCACCTCCTCCGCCATGCATGATCTTAAGATAATGGGGACAATTGGGGGGGGGGGACCTTATAGATATTCCCTTCGTTTTACAGATGAGAAAAGTGGGACACAGAGAATGGTTGACAGTTGTTCAGGGAACTTAGAGATTAATACTAATAATAGCTAACATTCATGCTATATATATTTCTCAGTTAGTCACAAACTGTGAGGTAGGTGCTATTACTATCCCCGTTTCTATAGATGAGCAAACTGATGCTAAGGGACTTGTCCAGAGTCACCGAAATAGCAAGTACCTGGGGCAGTATTGGAACTCGGGTCTTCCTGGCTCTATGGGAGTATCTTTCTCAGGGTCACACAGCCAGCATATGACAGAAGCCAGATCTCCTTGACTGGCCAGACAGCCAGTCACAGGGATGGTCTGTGGAGCCATGGGAGAGGGGTATTGATGGGTAGGTAGATGACAAGTCTGGAGTCAGGAACACGGTGACCCTGGGCACAGTCTCAGTTTCCTTATCTGTCAAATGGGGGTAGCATTATCATTGGACAGCATTGTTGTAGAGATCCTATGAAAGGACATGCAAAACTTTGTAAACGGTAAAGCGCTATGTAAACATGATAGAACAGCCATGATTATTGCTGTTATCATCATCACCTTCCCCGTTTCTGTTGGGATGTTGGGAGACAAGCTTAACCCATTTAATTCAACCCATTATTCTGTATCTACGTGTCTGTGTTGGGTACAACAAGAGAAGCTCTGCCCTCCAGGAGCTTCTTCCTCCAGCTTCTGGGGGCTTCTAGCACGGAGGGCCCCCTGGCAGCGAGGGAAGGGACCTCGGGAGTGAAAGGCTTGGGTTCCTGGCTTTGGGGAAAGCTGCGGTTTTCAGCTGGTTTGAATGTGTTGGGGGGTGGGGGTGGGGTGAGTGGGGGTCCCGGGGTGTCTCCCAGCTTCACTTCTTCCTTTCCCAGACTGGGGCAGCGTGACGGGGTGTGGATCCTGGCCTGGCCCAGAAGATGCTGTGGCCATGTGTCCTGGGCCCGGGAATTGGAGTCTTGCTGCTACTTGGCATGACAGGTAAGACCAAGGGGGCAAGGAGAGTCCTGGACCTCGGGGGTGGTTGGTGATGGGGGGGGTCCTGCCAGGTGGGGGCTGTGGAGCCAGACTCTCCCCTGCTCATTAGGTGCATGGGTTGGGCCTATCACTCTCCTACCTGCTGTTAGATGGGGATAATTACCCCCAAGTAACCACCCACCAGCAGTCTCTGAGGTTCAGGAAAGGTAATTTCTGCGAAGGGTTTTGCAAATGCCCAAGTGCTGCCCAAGTGCCGCATGGTCATTGAAAGGCAGGTGGAAAAGGGGGTGGGGATCTGGCTCCGAGGCCGGGAGAGCTTGGGGTCGGGCTCCCTGGGACTGAGGGTCGGGCCAGGCCGTCCTTCCTCAAGGCCTGGGCCCTTCTGGGTTCTCAGAGGCACGGGCAGGCATTTCCTCCTGTACCAGCAGCGTCCCAGGGTTAGCACGTGAGGGAGGAGGGGGGGCCTTGGACTGAGGGAGAGCTGTCTCCCTACGCCCTGTCTCATCTTCTACCTGAGCCTGGGATAAGAGGGAGCAGGGTGTGTGTGTGTGTGTGTGTGTGTGTGTGTGTGTGTGTGTGCGCACTGTGGGGTGTGTAGCATGTGTATGCATGTGTGTGGTGTGTGGATGCTTGCATGCACTGTGGGGTCACATGCATGTGCATGGATGTGTGCATGAATGCTTGTGCAAGGTATGCATGTGTGGTATGTGCTTGCATGTGCATGTGGTGTGCATGCATGCACGAGTGAGGTGTGTGCATGCACTGTATGTCGTGTGCATGCATGCACTGTGATGTACACCCATGTGTATGTTGTGTGAGTGCATGCATGCATGAGTGAGGTGTATGCATGCACGTGTGTGTATGTCATGTGTGCATGCACTGTGATGTGCACACATGTGTGCATGTGTATGGGATGTGCGTGCACACGGATGTGGGGTGTGCATGCTTGCGTGTGCAGTGGTGCACGCATACATGCGAGTGTGTATCTGCATTGCATGTGACGCGTACATGCATGATGTGGGCATGCTTACCTGGAGGGTGTGTGTGAGCTAGTCCAGCCCCTTAACCAGTTCTGATTAATGTGCTGCAGACCTCGGGGCTTCCCTGAGCCTTTGGCATCCCCTGGTGGTGGAAGAAGGAAGGAGCTGGTCTTGCTGCTTTCCCAGGCCCGCCTCCTCCCTCCCAGAGATGCTCTCCCGTCAGAGTTCTGCGCCTGCTTTGGCTCCTGGGTCTGGGAGGGGGACTCGGACACACCCCTCGTGGCTTTCCTCCCATATGCTGTTGCCAGGCTCAGGGCCTGGGGGTCTTGGGCCTTGGGATGCATCGTTTTCAGGGGTCTGAGTCCCCAAGGGAAACCCCTGAAATGTTAAATGTTTCTACACGTTGGGAATAGAGAGAGGTCCTTCCCCTCTGAAAGGGTCAAGAGCCTGAAGAGCAGGGATTGGGGAGGGCTGTGAAAACCCCGAGGCTGCCATACTGCTTTCCTGCCTCCTGCTTCCTCCAGCCCCCGGCAATGGGGCTCATTTGTGGCCCCCTGGAGTCCCAGAAGGCCTGAGTTCAGTCTTCCTTTTGGGGCTCGCTGCTGGGTGACTCTGGAGAAGCCGTTTCTTCACTCAGGGCCTGAATTTCCCCCCCCCCCCACCATGGAGTGAGAAGGCTGGCTACCCCTGGAGGTCCCTTCAGCTCCCTGATCTGACCCCCCTACCCCCTGGGCAGGGGAGGGAGGAGCCTCTGGCTTCCTTCTCAGAGAGGCCTGAACGGAGCAGCGAGCCGAGCATGCGAGGGCCCAGGCAGGCCCAGTTCCAGGTCCTGGGCCACCGTGGTCACTCTCAGCCCAAGGGGAGTGTAGGTCCCGTGTGTGGAGACAAGGCCCTCGATTTAAAGCTGGGGAGGATTTTGGGGGCCAGCCCTCAATTCTGCAGTTAGGGAACCGGAGGCTCCAGCGCATCAGTCATGATCATCGGTTCCTCGGTCTCCAAGTCCTTGGCTTTCTCTGTCACACCCGAGGGCCTCTTGGGGAAATGCAAGGAAGCCCGTTTGCTTTCAGGTGGGGGATGGGGGGAGGCAGTGAGTTGCGGGGCGGGGAAAGGGGCCGTGCCCTGGGGCTCGTGAGGAGGGTCTCCCGAGGCTCAGAGGCTACCCCCCATTTCCTCCATGTCCTCCCTCCAGGTGCGGTGGAGATCGTGGTCCCCGATGACCCGGTGGTGGCCATGGTGGGATTGGACGCCACCTTACCTTGCTCCTTCCTGCCCGGGCCCAACTTCAGCCTGGCCCAGCTCAGCCTCATCTGGCAGCTGACGGACACCAAGCGGCTGGTGCACAGCTTCAGCCAGGGCCAGGACCAGCTGGCTGACCAGGGCGGCTTCTACGCCAACCGCACCGCCCTCTTCTACGACCAGCTGGCGCAGGGCAACGTCTCCCTCCTGCTGCGCCGGGTGCGCATCGCCGACGAGGGCAGCTTCACCTGCTTCGTGCAGGTCCAGCACTATGGCAGCGCCGCCGTCAGCCTGCAGGTGGCTGGTGAGGCGGGGGGAGACCCGGCAGGGAGGCGGGCCCACGGAGGGTCAGCGGGCTCCGCTCCGATCTGTGACTAGTTTTTAATGTTCTGATAGCTTTCAGTATGATTGGCTTCTTTTGTATGTTGTTATATGCGTCCAGAGAACATTATTCTAAGGAGTTTGGGGGCTTCAGGAGATTGCAAAAGGGGCGTGTGACCAAAAAGGTTAAGACCTTCCTGGCTGTATATGCAGGACCTTCCCCTGGCCGTCCCAGCCTCCTGGCCGTGTATCTGTAGGACCTTCTCATGGCCGTCCCAGCCTCCTGGCCGTGTATCTGTAGGACCTTCCCATGGCCATCCCAGCCTCCTGGCCGTGTATCTGTAGGACCTTCCCATGGTCATCCCAGCCTCCTGGCCGTGTATTTGTAGGACCTTCCCATGACCGTCCCAGACTCCTGGCCGTGTATCTGCAGGACCTTCCCATGGCCGTCCCAGCCTCCTGGCCGTGTATCTGTAGGACCTTCCTATGGGCATCCAAGCCTCCTGGCTTTGTATCTGTAGGGCCTTCCCTAGCCTCTAATCCATGTTCTCTGTTCTTCCCCAGCACCCTACTCCAAGCCCAGCATGTCCCTGGAGCCCAGTAAGGACCTGAAGCCAGGAGACACAGTGACCATCACTTGCTCCAGCTACGGTGGCTACCCCGAGGCTGAGGTGGTCTGGCGGGACGATATGGGGGGAGTTCTGACGGGCAATGTGACTACCTCCCATCTGGCTAACTCCGAGGGCCTTTTTGATGTGCTCAGTGTGCTGAGGGTCACCCTGGGGGCCAATGGCACTTACAACTGCCTGGTGAGGAACACGGTGTTGCAGGAAGAGGCCTCCGGCTTTGTCATCATCACAGGTCAGTGGGCGGCCAGGGCTTGGCCTTGGGGTTGAGGCAGGTCCTGCCCCTTTGGACCAGACGTTTCTAATTCTGGCCTTCTGGGTTGGAGTGGGCTTGGTGGGCTATTCTCGACCACCGACTCTTCAGTTTAACGGAGTGGCCAGAGGGCCAGCTGTGCAATTGGGAAGCTTGGAGTTGGAGCCCTGCCTCAGGCACTTAGCTGGGTGACCCTGGCTATTAACTCTTTTCCTTATCTTTAAAATGAAGAGATTGGATGTGGTAACTCCTAGGATCCCTTTCAGTTTAAATTCTATGACACTTAAAAGCAAAAAAAAATTAATTTTACATTTTAAGAATATATAAATAAAATCTTACTTATATATTCTTAAAATGTAAAATTAAATTTTTTTGGGTTGACCCAGGAAGTGGGCTAGTAGTAATCCAAGTCTGGGAAGAGAGAGGGCTTTAAGAAAGTTTTCAAGGGGAGATCTGATTATCTGTAATGAGAGGGGCCAGGGCCAGGGACTGGGGGCTGTGATTTCATTGGTGGAGGGAATTCTCAGGTGAGGAAACTCTTGTTACCGATGTAGGTCACCCTCCTCTCTGAACTTACAGTCTTCTTAGAGACTTGGCAGCCGTCCCATGGGTCACATGGCTAGAATATGTGAGAGGGGCCCATGAGCTTGCGACTTCTTGGCTTTAAGACCAGCCCCCTAAAACCTCATTAAATGAGAAATGGATCCTAGTGACGGATACCTTGCCATGGTGTGGAGATGACTTTCTGTAAAGTCATCCCAGTAGACCACAAGTCTGGCTGGAAGGTCTTTGTGTCCATTCCCCTGGTGGAAAGTCACCAGCTGTTTGAGGACTGACCTAGCCAGTGTGTCCTCACAATGGCTGAAGGGTTATAGTTGCTCTTGGGTCCTCCGCTAAGTGTACTGAGAGGCTGCGATGTGTGCTCCATCCCACTGGACCCCCAGGTCCTTCAGGCACAGACCAAACACTCTCTCAGTCCCCAGCTTCCATTTGTACAATGCTCTTACTTTCGTGGCACTTTCCTATCCATTATTTCACTTATAGATAGAACACAAAGGGCCTTTGGAAATGGGTGCTTCTAAGATACTGGAAAACAATTTGACCTCTAGAATAGGTTAAATGTCACATTTATGCTGCCCTTTTTCATTGTCTCTTAAATACTTTTGTAAGATTTTAAAAATAGATATATTTTGTTTTTATACTGTATCAATTTCTGAATATATTTTTCTACCCTTTCTCACATACTCAATGAGCCATCTCTTGTTAGAGAAAGACAGGGAGACACACACACAAATACAGAGACAGAGACAGACAGAGACAGAGACAGAGAGAGAAACAGAGTACAGAGACAGAGAGAGAAACAGAGACAGAGACAAAGAGAGACAGACAAAGAGAGAGAGAGACAGAGAGAGAGACAAAGGGAGAGAGACAGACACACACACAGAGACAGGGAGAGACACAAGGACAGAGAGACAAAGAGAGAGACAGAAAGAGACAGAGAGAGAGGAAGGGAAGGAGGGAGAGGGAGAGACAGAGAGAGAAAAAAGAAGAAGAAAGAGAGAGAGAAGAGACAGAGAGAGAGAGAGAAATACAGAGACAGAGAGACAGACAGAAACAGACAGAGTCATAGCCAGAGACAGATACACAGAGGGACAGAGAGAGACAGAGACACACAGGGAGAGACAAAGACAGAGAGACAGAAATAGAGAGAGAGAGAGAGATACAGAGAGACAGACACAGAGAGAGAGAGGGAGGGATGGATGGAGGGAGGGAGAGAGAGAGAGAGAGAGAAGGCAGTTTACAAACAGTCATTCTTTCTACCTACTATTCTACCTATTGCCCAGCCTCATAATGCCAGGCTGTCAGTGCGCTGGGCTCCCCTGCCTGGGACACACTTTACAATTAGTCTTACCCACACTTTATAATAGTGTACCCACTATAAGAGTGAGAATTGTTAATGGTTCTTTCTTCTCCTTCTCTTCCTTCTTTCCACCCTCTTTCTCTCCTTCCTGTTCTCTTCTTTTCCTCTCTCCCTTCCTCCCTTCCTCTCTCCCTTGGAGGGAGGCTGCTCTGGGGAGGACTGGTCCTGGCTGCTGGGAATTCTCTGATGATTTAGCCAACCCAGAAAGGGTTTCTGCTGGGTTCTGGCTCCTTGCTCCCCTCAAGGAGGTGGGTGATCTCTGCCTTGTGTGTGTCTGGGAGGGCTTGGGACCTGAAGGGCTCTGTCTTCTCTGTCTCATCCATCCTTCCTCTACAGGCCAGGTGATGGCGTTCCCTCCCGAGGCCCTTTGGGTAACCGTGGGGCTTTCTGTCTGCCTCCTGGGGCTGCTGGTGGCCCTCGCCTATGTGTGCCGGAAGAAAATAAAACAGAGCTGTGAGGAGGAGAATGCTGGTGAGAGTCTGGGGGCAGGGAAAAGGGGTGTGTGATTGATAGAGGGGGGATGGGGATGAGTGTGCAAGTATGCGAGCATGTGAGTGTGTGAGCATGCCTGAGTGTACAAGTATGTGAACATGTGAGTGTGCAAGTGTGACTGAAAATGGGTGTGAGCACAAGTGTGAAAGCATACCTGAGTATGCAAGTGCTTGAGTATACCTGTGTGTGCAAGTGTGTGAGCATATGTGTGTACAAGTGTGTGAGTGTATGAGCATGTGTGAGTGTGCAAGTATGCCTGAATGAATATACACTTATGAGTATGTGTGAGTATGCAAGTGTGTGAGTGTGCAAGTGTGAGCACTGTGAATGAATGGGTATGTGTGTCTGAGTGTGGAAGTGGGCTCCTGGGGGATCAGGAAGTCTGGCAGGTTGGGACAGCGGCGGGTGGCCAGGGTGGTCAGGGCTGGCTTTAGAAGCAGCAAGAACTGGACCTGAGGCCTGCAGCTGGACAGAGCATGAGTGAGCTCCTCAAATTCTGGGAGCTGCCATTTTCCTGTCTGTAAAATGAGGGCAATCTTGGGCCACTGAGAGCCCCTGGGGTCCTTTCTGCTTCTTGGTGCTGTCTAACACCCTTGGATCCAAATTCCACAAGCCTTTATCCAGCTTCTAATAGATAGAGTCAAGGAGTATTAGACAGGGCCAGTCCTAGAGTAAAAAAGATCTGGGTTCCAGTCCTTTGACCCTTTGGCTGTGGGATCCTCAGCAAGGGGCAACTTCTTGGTGGCCCAGACATTACTTTAGGATTCTAAGTTCCAGGTGAATCGTTGTTTTTATTAGTGGAGGGAGCTCCCACACTGGGAATTCCCTGAACATAGGATGTCACAGGTTTAGATCAGGTGAGCTGAGGACTTTGGGAAAGTCAGTGCAGACAACAGGGAGGAGGGCGGGCAGTGAGGGAGTGTGAAACTACACTGGAGGAGGATGGGGCATAGGAAGGAGAGATATTCTGTTGGCTGGGATGGACTGGCTTCCAGTGTTCGTGGTGGTCCTGTGGAGGGAGCTTGCTCTGCTTGGCCACAGAGGGCAAAGCTGGGACTCACCAAGGGATCATTTGGTGATTGACCTGCATGGACATTCTGCACCCAGCTCCTCGCTACTGGGCAGGTTCTGTACCCAGCTCCCCGCTGTGGGCCTGGTTATGCACTCAGCTCCCTGTTACAGGCCTGGCTCTGCTGGTTCTGCACCCAGCTCCCCGCTGCGGGCCTGGTTCTGCACCCAGCTCCCCGCTGTGGGTCTGGTTCTGCACCCAGCTCCCCGCTGCGGGCCTGGTTCTGCACCCAGCTCCCCGCTGCGGGTCTGGTTCTGCACCCAGCTCCCCGCTGCGGGCCTGGTTCTGCACCCAGGTCCCCGCTGTGGGCCTAGTTATGCACCCAGCTCCCTGCTACAGGCCTGGTTCTGCTGGTTCTGTACCCAGATCCCTGTTGCGGGCCTGGTTCTGCACCCAGCTCCCCACTGTGGACCTGGTTCTGCACCCAGATCCTCACTATGGGCCTGGTTCTGCACCCAGCTCCCCGCTGCAGGCCTGGTTCTGCACCCAGCTCCCCGCTGTGGGTCTGGTTCTGCACCCAGCTCCCCGCTGCGGGCCTGGTTCTGCACCCAGCTCCCCGCTGTGGGTCTGGTTCTGTACCCAGCTCCCTGCTACAGGCCTGGTTCTGCTGGTTCTGTAACCCAGCTCCCCGCTGCGGGCCTGGTTCTGCATCCAGCTCCCTGTTACAGGCCTGGCTCTGCTGGTTCTGCACCCAGCTCCCCGCTGCGGGCCTGGTTCTGCACCCAGCTCCCCGCTGCGGGCCTGGTTCTGCACCCAGCTCCCTGCTACAGGCCTGGTTCTGCTGGTTCTGCACCCAGCTCCCCGCTGCGGGCCTGGTTCTGCACCCAGCTCCCCGCTGCGGGCCTGGTTCTGCACCCAGCTCCCCGCTGTGGGCCTGGTTCTGCACCCAGCTCCCTGCTGCAGGCCTGGTTCTGCACTCAGCTCCCCGCTGTGGGCCTGGTTCTGCACCCAGCTCCCCACTGCAGGCCTGGTTCTGCACCCAGCTCCCCACTGCGGGCCTGGTTCTGCACCCAGCTCCCCGCTGCGGGCCTGGTTCTGCACCCAGCTCCCTGCTACAGGCCTGGTTCTGCTGGTTCTGTAACCCAGCTCCCCGCTGTGGGCCTGGTTCTGCATCCAGCTCCCTGCTACAGGCCTGGTTCTGCACCCAGCTCCCCACTGTGGGTCTGGTTCTGCACCCAGCTCCCCGCTGCGGGCCTGGTTCTGCACCCAGCTCCCCGCTGTGGGTCTGGTTCTGCACCCAGCTCCCCGCTGCGGGCCTGGTTCTGCACCCAGCTCCCCGCTGCAGGCCTGGTTCTGCACCCAGCTCCCCGCTGCGGGCCTGGTTCTGCACCCAGCTCCCCGCTGTGGGCCTGGTTCTGCACCCAGCTCCCTGCTACAGGCCTGGTTCTGCTGGTTCTGCACCCAGCTCCCCGCTGCAGGCCTGGTTCTGCACCCAGCTCCCTGCTACAGGCCTGGTTCTGCTGGTTCTGCACCCAGCTCCCTGCTGTAGACCTGCTTCTGTACCCAGCTCCCTGCTGTGGGCCTGGTTCTGCACCCAGCTCCCTGCTGCGGGTCTGGTTATGCACCCAGCTCCCCACTGTGGGCCTGGTTATGCTGGTTCTGCACCCAGCTCCCTACTGTGGGCCTGGTTATGCACTCATATCCCTGCTACAGGCCTGGTTCTGCTGGTTCTGCACCCAGCTCCCCGCTGCGGGCCTGGTTATGCATCCAGCTCCCCGCTGCGGGCCTGGTTCTGCACCCAGCTCCCCGCTGGGGGCCTGGTTCTACACCCAGCTCCCTGCTGTGGCCCTGGTTATTCACCCAGCTCCCTGCTACAGGGCTGGAAGTGTGCTTTTCTGATCTGTTCTCTGGGGCCGTTCTTGCTTGCTACTTGCTCACACATTTAGCTCCCTTTTCATCAAATTTTCAATGGCCTTTTTTTTCTGCTCATGTATATTATTCTTCTAGTTCTATTTTGTTAAATCCAGCACCAGTGGATATTCTCTTCCCATGTTTTCTGAATTCTTTATGTAGATTAATCCTACTGCGTAATTTATCCCAAGTTCTTCACACACTATAGTTTGTTCAGATACTCCTTAGGGCACAGACTTTGTTTTTATTTTTTTCTTCCATGTTTATATATATATATATATATATATATATATATATATATATATATCAGATCTTTGTATATCTTTGACCATACACATTTTTTTATGAATCATGTTGGGAGAAAAAAAACAGAACAAAAGGGAAAAACCACAAGAGGAAAAAAAAAACAAGAAAAAGAAAAAAAAGTAAACATAGCCTGTGGTGATTTACATTCAGTCTCCATAGTTCTCTCTCTGGATGCAGATGGCACTTTCTATCCAAAATTTATTGGGATTGCCTTGGATCACTGAACCACAGAGAAAAACCAAGTAATTGCACAATCTTGCTGTTATTGTATACAATATATTTTTGGTTCTGCTGGTTTCAATCAGCATCAGTTTGTGTAAATCTTTCCAGACTTTTTCTAAAATCAGCTTGTTCATCATTTTTTAGAGAACAATAATGTTCCATTATTTTCATATACCATAATTTTTTTCGCCATTCCCCAATTGATGGGCATCTACTCATTTTTCCAATTCTTTGCCACTACAAAGAGGGCTGTCACAAACATTTTTGCACATGTGGGTCCCTTTTCCTCCTTTAAATCTCTTTGGGATACAAGCCCAGTAGAAACACTGCTGGGTCAAAGGGTGTGCACTGTGTGATAGTCCTTTGGGCACAGTTCCAAATCACTCTCCAGAATGGTTGGATGTGTTCATGTTTCCACCAACAATGTATCAGTGTCCCAGTTTTCCCGCATCCCCTCCAACATTTATCATTATCTTTTCCTGTCATCTTAGCCAATCTGAGATAACTTTGACCTTCTTGATGTCTATGCCCAATAGTGAGAACTAAACATTGTCCTTCTCACTTCAGATAAAGCAGACCCAGGCTAAGGAGGGTGAGTTAGTCTGGAAGGGGCAAAGCCCAGCCCACAGGGAAGCAGTGCCAATGAGTCTCGCGGGGAAGGGCTATGGCTCAGAACGAATCACACTTTGTGCCCTACTCCCCTCCCTCTGGCATTTATCTAGCTATAATTATAGTTATAATGGGTGTGTTTAGTGGATTGGTCTTGTAGGTACTGGGCAGGGGAAGACTGGGCAAGGATTCCTGGAAAAGTGGGTATTCAAGCTGAGTCTGGAAGGAAGCCAAGGATTGTAAAAGGTCTGGATCAGAGAACCCCCCAGGAGTGGGAGAGAGCTAGTGCAAAGGTGTGGAGGTGGGAGAGGACTTTCAGAGTCCATCTAGGGCCAGCATTGCAGATTGACAAAGTCCTAGGATTGCCCTGCTCTGACTTTTGTGTGGCTAAGGTCACTTTGTAGATCTCTGGCCCCATCTAAACCCCCCTAAATCCTGGTTTACACCTTACCAAGTACACTAGGAGCTCCCTTAGGGAATAAGCTTTCTCTAGCAGAGTATAAGAGAAAGGATATCCATATCTCTATCTATACATTTACCTGAACACACACATATATATATATATATATATGTATATATACTTGTGTGTGTGTGTGTGTATATATATATATATATATATATATATATATGTATGCATATACTCATTTGTGTATATTTTGGTGCATATAATTTCCTCAAGAAATTTAATTTTTTCCTTTAATACATCCATCAATCATTTACTTATTTTTTAAACATTTATTAAAATTTTTTTGAGTTCCGATTTCTCTCCCTCCTTCCAGTCTCTCCCCAATCCATTGCAAAGGCAAGCGATATGATATCAATTATACATGTGAAATCATGCAAAACATTTCTATATTACAGGCTAAATATATAATGAAGAAATAAATCATGGATGAATAAATGAAGACTGGGTGGATGGAGGAGTGGATGAGTGAATTAATGAATAGATAGGAAAGAAAGAGAAATGAGTGGGTAGGCTGGACAGATGGATAATTGAATAAGAGTTTCATGGGTGGGTGAGTGAATGCATGAACGAAGCTGGAATGAAAGGGTGGGCAGATGGATGGCTGTGCCCATCCAGGGGACTCTGGACACTGGTAACAAGGAATAGAACCATTTAAAACTCTGGTCTCTGCCCCCTTTCTTCCCTATCTTCAACTTAATCTGTTTGGTGCATGCCCTGGTGGGGAAGTCAGTACTCAGAGAAGGGCTGAGGAGGAGAAAGATCTCTGACCACTTCTGTTTTTCAGGGGCTGAGGACCAGGATGGAGACGGAGAAGGGTCCAAGACAGGTAAGTCTAACCTAAATACTGTTCTTGAGTGAGTCTGAAGGAAGAATGGAGAGAGGGGAGATAAAGCAAATATTGAAGAAAAGGAAAGTTTTCAGTGTTGGTTGAAGTCAAACTCCAGAGTTCAGAGCAGTCTTGCTGCCAATGCCCGTTTTTAGCTCCAGCCTTGCTCCAGCCCTTCTCTGATGTGTCTCTTTCCTGATAAGCAGGAACTCTCAGACATTAGCACATAATGTGACATTATTAAATATAATGACTTTTAGCATAGACTATGAAGTGCGCCTGTGCTTTAGGGTGGAAAATTTGAGTTTAATCCTGTAATCAAAATAAAAATAAATCAAAGGAATCAATATTATTTGATTTCCTTTTCATTTTTAATCTATGAGCCACTTATTTGGATCTGACTGGGAGCACAGTTGATAGAGGTTGGAGCGTCCCTAAATCAGGAAGACCTGAATTCAACTTGCTTGAATCCCACATTTACTAGCTGTGGGACCCGATCCGCTTTAATTTCCTCAATGGTAAAATGTCAGGGTTGAATAGATGAGCCTCCCGGTTCTAAAATTATGTGAACGCGCCTTGTAGCATAGTCTAGCATCCTGGGCAAGCAATCAGGAAATATGGCCTTTCAATCAATCTCTTCTGTGGATTTCCTGACTTTGGGTAGTCATTTAACATTTGTGTCCCATTGTTTAAAATGAGCATGATTAACTACCTCTTCTGCCTGCCTCCCAGGGCTATCTTGAGGATAAAGTGAGATCTCATTTAAACAAGCAAAATATATAGGAGAAAATGAAAAATATAATGATGATGAGTTCCTTGATGTTTATATGGTATTTCCAAGCACATTATTTACATTATTTCATTGGATCCTCACAACAATCCTAGGAAGAGGGTGCTATTATCAGCCCCACTTTAGTTGAGGAAACTGAAGAAAGTGACTTGCCCAGAGTCCCACAGTTAATGAGTATCTGAGACCATATTTAAAGTAGGGTCTTTTTCCAGGTCCAGTCCTTTATCCACTACACCATCTAGCACAAAGTGCAGGGCCGGGGACTTAGGGTCAGGGACTGGACCTGTGATTTTGGAACTCCTGGGTGAGGAAACTCTCCCTGCCAATGCAAGTTGGCTTCTTCTCTGCTGCTCACAGTTTTTGAGAGCTTCTTGGCAACCAGGAGGTTCCCTCACATGGCTAGTATATGAAAAAGGCAATACTTGAACCCAGGCTTTCTGGGCTCTTAATTTATTGTACCATTACATGGGACACAGTAGGTGCTTTTGTGTTGTTTGAATGGGTGCAAAAATCTTTTAGAAAAAACAAAGACAGAGATGGGTCACCCATGCTCATCAATCAGCTTCTTTCCTGCACATCTTAGCATCCATGGGGTCTCCTGCAGGGATCTTGCCCCCTTCTTCTTCAGGGCAACTAGAAGACTCCTTTCCTGCACATCTTAGCTTCCCTGGGGTCTCCTGAGGGGATCTTGCCCCCATCTCCTTTGAGGTGACTAGAAGGCTCGGTGTCTCAGCCTTGTATTTCATGGCTTATTTGAGACCGAGGAACAGCAGCCGCAGCCCTGGATGGCTAATGTTCCCTCCCGCACCATTCCAAAGATGGAATAGGAGAAGATTGATTTCCCAGGACTGCTGCAAATGAGACCCATTAATTTTCTCGGGCCCTTAGCACCAGGGTGTGGCAGCTGCAAAGACAGCCCCATTCACGGGGGAGTAGCCCTCATTTTTCATGTTGCTCAGGCAGATGTCGTGGGAGGCTCAGAAGGGCGGGAGAGAAGGGAAGCTGAAAGCGAAGGATGTTTGCCCAGAGAGAAGGTACTGAGGCTCATCTTACAGACAAGCCAGTTCTCAGCCATCCATGAGCCCCAGGTTCAGAGGGAGAAATTAGATAACCGAAACCCATCAGTGACTCCAGACTCATTCATTCCTCTCATGCTGTACATGGGCAGCACTGTGTACCTTCCGTGCCCCAAAAGGTACATCTTGGGGAGATGGGGTTATTATCATCCTAATCTTGTGGATGAGAAGACAGTCCCTGGGCAGCCAAGTGTTACATGAAGAGATACGCAGGTTTAGAAGGAAAATGGAACCTGTCTCCTGGCCTTCCCACAACCCGAGTTCCAATCTCAGGGCTGCCCCTAACTTACTTGTTTAATCTTTGCCTCTCTGAGCTTCAGTTTTCTCACCTGTAAAATGGGGTTTTGGATTATATGACCTCTAAAGTCTTTGATTCTCAACCAAGAGCTCACCAACTGTTCCGGGGAGCCTGTATCTTCTCCTTACCCCTCCTCTTCCCTCTGTGTCCCATCTCCATCTACAAAAGGCCTTTAATCCCTTTCTACTTTTCTCTTCAAATCCATGTTTCTTTCCTGAACTTCATTTTTTCCTCCTGTAAGTGTTTGGAGAGGAAGAATGTTCCCATGGATAGGAGTCAGGAAACCAAGTTTTGACTTGAGATTCTTATAATTATTAGCTCTCTGGCCAAGGGCAAATCAGTTAGTCTCTCTGAGCCTCAGTTTACTCATCTGTGAAACACCTGCACCACCAACCTCACAATGGATATGTGAAGAATGGCTCCTGGGAACCCTAAAATGCTATAGAAATATGATTTGTTATTAATAAAAATGAGGAAATTGGGCTAAATCTCTAAGGTCTTTTCCTGCTCTGACTTTCTGTTTTATAATTCTCTTTTGCAGCTCTGCAGCCTCTGAAAAATGTGGACAATACAGAAGGTAAAGTTGTCAGGAATTCAGGATTGGGAGAAGGGTTCTCTCTTAGTGTCCAGGGTGCCCCTGAAATAGGAACACAGTGGTTGACTGTTGGGTTTGGGAGCCATGGGAAACCCATTGATTCTGGGCATACTGGCGGGTAGGGTGGGGATGGGGGAGGCCTGAACAGGAAGCATTGAATATTAGTTGGACTTTTCTGGGAGTTTGACAGAAGGGAAAATTGGAAGATAGGTTGAAGGGGTGATAGGGTTCAGTGTGATACAGCAGAAAGGATGTTGGGTTTGGTGTCAGGTCCTGAGTTTGAATTCTGGCCCTGCCACTTACCATTTGTGAGACATGGGGCAAATTGGGTCATCTGTCTGACCTGGATTTCCTTGACTGTAAAATGGTGGGTTGAGAAGAGGTGACCACTAAAGTGACTAAATCTAAGGTGATCCCGTGTTCTTCCAAAGCCAGAATCTTGCCCCATTCTCTTTACTGCTGCCTCATTCTTTAGTCCTGCTTTATGTCTCCTCCTGTCTATGGGCCAGATGGAAAACTGTAGAGTTGGAAAAATCCTGGGGTGTCTCCCAATGCTCCCCCAGCTTTGTGACCCATGCATCCAGTGCTGTTCTCATCTAGTGATTCCCAATCAGCGAGAAGCATGGGGTTCTCCTGATACTGTGGTAATGAGACCAAGCGCTACTGGGGAAGTGGAAGAGCTGGAGCTCCACCTGGGAGCTCTTGAGTGTTCTTTTGACAGTCTGGTTCTCTTCCTCACCTGTACTCTGCCCCACCTGGCCCAGAGAGAAGCAGCCCTTGATAGGACCACTATGAGTAGGAAGCTCCCCGACGGTGACTTTACACTGGCTGGGCACTGTGCTGGCTTACTGGGCAAACATTTTGTCTACTCCTTGGCTCATGACTCCTTGGCCCATGGCTCCCTGTCCCCACCCCCGCCCCTAATTTCTGGCCTTTCCCGACACGCTATTAGACGTTTATCCTTCTCTTCCATTCCAAACCTGTCACCCTGAGGTGACATGGAGGAGACAGCATCTTCACTTACAAGCAAATAGCCAAGTTTATATGTCCACAAGGAATATCAGTCAGAATGTAGAAACATTTCCCCATGGCTGACTTCTGGGGCGTGTTTTGTTTGACTCTGATATGAACTCTGGTGTAGGTGATAAACCTGAGCTCTGGGAGGGTCAGTGGGCAGACCTGGGAGTGGAGCCAGGGGTAGCCACTTCAAATGAGCAGACAGTTCTAATGTTGCAACAGGCAGTTCTCTATCCCCTGCTGAATGAGGGGGACGGGAGTGTACATGACTGTGTGGGCTGGTGTGTAACTGGGCCCCAGAATGGGAGCCCTGCCAGGGTGCTTGCCTCTGGTTTCACGTGCCCATCTCCGAGCTCCAGCTTTGTTAGCCCATTGGTTGGCTTCTAATCCACCCTATGGCCCTTTGAGCCAATCAGGAGTAATGTCTCAGGTGCGTGTAACTTCAGGATATTGAGGCAGGTAGTTCAGGTCTTGCTTTGCTTCTGAGGAAAGTCATTGCTAATGGCAGAGCTAGGATTCCAGGCCATGTCTGCCAACCCTCAGTCCATACCCTTCCCGCTATCCCAGCACTCCCCTGCCATAACTGGCTGGCCCCCAACTCCTCTTAGAGTGTTCCAGGGGACTCTGGAACCGCCTCCGGGCACACAGGGACCAGACCCAATTGATGTCAGGCTCCTTTCACCCTAGAAGTTCACCATGAGACTGCTCACATCCCTCCCTTTGTTGTCTCTCTCCCCTAGCAGATGAAGGGCAAGAAATCGCCTGACCTTGAAGGCTAGACGGTGTGTGTGTGTGGGGAGGCTCCTCCAGCCACGGACGCCTGCTCCGCCTCAGACACTGCAGGAAGCTGGGCCCACCCTCTGCCCGTGAGCCTCTGGGCTCCCCCGCAGACCCGCCACCTTGCTGCCTCTCTGCCCAGTGGGTACGATACACAGTCAGCCTGCTGCCTTACTTCTCTGGTGGACACGACAAACAGACCATCTCACTGCCTTATTTCTCCAGAAATGATACATAGACTGCCCCTCTGTCTTATTTCTCCGGTGGACACGATAATAATAGCTCCTATTCCTGTAAGTGTTCTAAGGTTTACAAAGTACTTCCTTCCCAACAAGCCCCAGGAGGCTGCGCAAAGATCACCCCCATTTTAGAGCTGAGGAGCCCGAGGCTCAGAGATGTCCTGCCGTCCACTCTCGTCCAGGGTCACAGAGACGCATGGGGCTGCCTTGTTCCTCTGAGGGATCCCGGCCGCCGCCGGCCCCTGCCTCCCTCCTCTCCCTCCAAGCCCTGGCTGTTACCTCCTCTGCCCTTCAGATGCAGACAGGGCTTTGGGGGCTTTCTCTCGCTGTCACCACGGGGACTCCCACAGCACCCGCAGGCAGAGGCTTCAGGGCGTGCGCATGTACCCACAGTGTGCACACACTCTGAGCTCCACAGCCTCCTCCCCCTTTGCACCCATGTTTGTGTGTTCGTGGGAAGCGGCTCCATCTAGGCCGCAGCGCACCAAAGAAGGAGGGAGCAGACATCCTGCACACGTTCAGGCTCTGTCCCCACAGCCCCCATTGGGAGCCGCCCGGACCCCTCCCCTCTGTTCCCAGAGTCCCACCCCACCGGGGAGCTGCGTGCTGGTCATGCTGACTCTCTGGGAGCCGGGGGTCAGGCAGGGAAGTGACCCCGGAGAAAGCGCAGCCTGAGTGTTGGGGTGAGCCGAGGGACCGCCCTCCTGCCACCTCAACCAATCCTGTGTACCCAGACCTCTGGCCTAAAGGCCCACATTTTTCACGGTCTCCACACTCATTCTCTGACTTCCCCCTCGCCCCCACGCTTTGGGGTCCACATTTGGGCGTATAGTTGAGCTATGGGGCCGACTGGGAAACCAGCCAGGAAAGCTCCAAACCCTCTTCCCACGTTGGCAATGCCAGTCTCGGGCAGCAGGTGTCAGCCACGGGCCTTGAGCCAGGAGCCACACCTCTGGCACAGCTCTCAGGCAGTGACGTCACTGGGGCAGATTCTCCCTTGCCCGGGAGCTGAAGGTCAGTGCCTTGTGCCCCGGTGGAGCAGAGCCAACCCTGGCAGCACGGGCATCTGGCCGGTCTGACTCTTCCTGTTTGCCTTAAGTACCCCGGGGCAGACTGGGCAGACATTGCCCCCGTGGGGCTGGTGCTTCCCGGAGGAACAGCCACCAATAGGTGGCACTCCTCCGGCCTCAGGCTCCCTCTTCCCTCAAAGGTTTTGCCTTCTGCCCAGGGGCAGCCGGAGGTCTGCCCTTTTCTCCAGTTGGGCAGGATGAACCCCTGCTCAGGCCCAGCCCAGACGAGGGGAAGCGGGGGGCTTTCTAATTTAAATGCTGGAATCTGGGACATTTTGTACCTTGGTCATGTGTTTTAGGAAAAATAAATGCTTTGTTTTTGTTGAAAGTTTGTCTAATGTGTGGTTGGGGCAATGAGGGTTTCCTTATACCAGAAGTTCTTAATCTCTATGTGCCATGGACCCCTGTGACAGTACGTAGAAATCTGGACCCTTCCCAGAACCATGTTTTTTTTTTGTTTTGTTTTGTTTCTTTTTTTCCCTGAGGCAATTGGGGTTAAGTGACTTGCCCAGAATCCCACAGCTAGGAAGTGTTAAGTGTCTGCGATCAGATAAACTCAGGTCCTCCTGACTACAGGGCTTGTGCTCCATCCATTGCACCACCCAGCTGCCCCCCAGAACCATGTTTTTAAATAATTGAAGGAAACCCTAGATTTCAGCAAGAGTAAATTTTTTTCCCATTCAAATTAATGAACCCCTGAAATCTTGCCCAGGATCTGCAGGTCCCAGGTTAAAAAACTGATACTTTGTTCTGGGTGTCAGGATATCTGAACCCCATTCCTAACCCCAGGTCAAGAGTGGAAGTAAAGCTGATGATGGTCCAGAGGTTTGAACATCAAACATCTCCTCAGTTAGGACTGTTTGCAGGCAAACTCGATCAAATTCCATCTAGTTAACGGAAGCAGACTCTGCACAAGGCACTGGACGAGGCACTGGAGGGGGAGAGACAAAGTAAAAATCAGTTCTGTTCTCAAGGAGCTTACGTTTGGGGGTTAAATATAGATACAGTAAGTACAGACACAATCATTTAAATGGGGAGGCAGAAGAAGTCATGAGAGGGCTCAGGGAGGGCTTCTTGTAGGAGGCAGCGGGGCTGGCTTTTGAAGGGAGTCAGGATTCTGAGGTTTGAAGTGAGAGATGGAACTATTCAGGACATGAGAACTGAGAGTGCTGACATAAGGTGGAAGGCTGATTTTAGGGAACCACAAGGAGGCCAGTTTGGCTGGAACGCCAAGTACGGGGAGAAGAATTGTGAATATAAGTCTGGAAAGGGAGACCTAAAGCCAGACTGATCGTGGCTTTCAGTGCCTACGGAGGCCTTGGTATTTCTGCCTAGAGAGGATGGGAACCGTAAAAGATTCCTGACTGGGGGGTCGACAAGAAAAGGTTTGAGCTTTAGGAAGTTATTTGGAGGGTGGAATGGGTAAGGGAGAGACTGAAAGCCAGGCATTCAGTGAACAGATCTGCAGTTGTTCAGTACATGTTCATGCTGCATTTTCTGGCTTCTGTTGTTTTCATTGCCTGCTCTCTCCTTGGAACTCCACCTCCAACCTGGGGTCCTCTCTCTCCCCATTTCTTCCTCCTGGCTTCCCCAACTTTCTTCCAGTCCCTGCTAAAATCTTACCTTCTGTGAGGAGTTTTTCCCAGTCCCCACATTGCAAATTCCTTCCCTCTATGATTCATTTCCAGTTTATCTGGTATCTCTTGTTTGTACATATTTGTTCGCATGTTTTCTGTTTCTCGCTCATTAAACTGTGAGCTCCTTGAGATAAAACACTGTCTTTTGCCTTGCTTTGTAGCCCCAGTTCTTAGCATAAAGCCCGGTACAAAGTGGGGGCCTAATAACTTCTAGGTGAGAAGAGGATGAGGGTCTAAAGTGGAGTGGTAGCCCTATGAGGAGAGGGAGGGGAACAGACAGATTCAAGGGAGGAAGAAGTTGGCAGATGAATAGATATGAGAGTGAAGGAAGAATCAAGAATCATTTTAAAGTGAATCTGAGTGACTGGAAGGAAAATGGAATGGAGGAAGCTTCGGATGGGGGAGAGAGAATGATTCTCAATCTCCACTGATGTCACTGTCTTGTGAGGTTCCTTCATAGAGGAATGCTTGCAAGCAAAGGTGGGAATCAGGAATAGGATTCAAGGGCCACTTCACCAATGTGACCTTGGACAGAGCAACACTCTGGCCCCAATTTTGAATTTTGTTTTTATGTATCTATATCTATACCTAAATATTTATATCTTATCTATCATCTATCTATCCATCTACCTATTTCTATCCATCCATTCGTCTATCTAGCTATCATCTATCTATTTCTATCCATCTATCCATCCATCTATCTATCCATCTATCCATCTATCCATCTATCCATCTATCTATCTATCTCTATCCATCCATTCATTTATCTAGCTATCATCTATCTCTAGCCATCTATCCATCCATCTACCTATCCATCTATCCGTCTATCCATCCATCTATCTATCTCTATATCCATCCATCTATCTCTATCTATCCATTCGTCTATCTAGCTATCATCTATCTATCTCTATCCATCTATCCATCCATTCATCTATCTATCTACATATACAAGTTTATTTTTATTGCCAGAACACTGGAAAAGTAAGACCATGATAAGATATCCTTTGCTGGCATGCTATTGCATGCCAGGCCTGGAGTCAAGAATTCCTGAATTCAGATTTTGCCTCAGACTCTTTCCAGTGGCTTGCCATATAACCTTGCTTATCTCAGTTTCCCTTTCCGTAAAATGAGCTAGAGAAGGAAATGGTAAACCTCTCTAGTATCTGCCAAGAAAACCCCAAATGGAGTCACAAAAAATAACTAAACAACCTAGCAGTTATATATTATATATGTATGTAGAGAAGGTCCACAGCAGCTGTTCTGTGTATGTGGTAGGGAGTATGAAATAGAAGATTTTATGATATACAGACAGCAATTGAGTGTGTGTCTCTCTCTGTGTGTATATCTAAGTGTGATTCATAGCTGAGAATATTGGGGAAGACAGCCGCTGTATATATTTGCGTTTAGAATGTGCAGTAAATATATTTTGCACATATCTGGAGTATTCAGTGGGGGCATTGTGTTGGAGGTAGGTAGCAGTTGCATGTGGCTATTTGTGCATTCAGCAGTGGTAGGTGCTGGGGTACCCAACAATTATACATGTGTGCATTGGGGACATGTAAGCTGTTGTGCTGTGTGTCTGTATATTGTTTATAGATATTATAGGGAGGTATAGAGCAGTTGTTTGTATACATGGTATCTATGGTATAGATAAACTGTGGATGTGTGGATGTGAGCTGCTGCATGTTGGGGGCTGCACTGCCTTAGAGAAGCCAGCCCCCCGGATGGAGCGGACATCGCTAACAGGATCGCCAGGAAATCATTATGTTTAGGTACCCTTCCTGGGCAAGATTCCAGTTCGTGCATTTTAATAGACAAATATTTCTCAGAGTGAGATAAGCTAAAGCCTGCAGGTATCAAATCCATATTAAAGAGAGGACACAGGGTTATTTCATTTGCAGAACTTGATCTATGATAGGCATTAGACTTTGGTGCCATTTGCAAAAATGGCCATGAAACCTCATTAATGTAATTTACCGCTCAGGTGTCTGGCCCAGGGGAAGAGGCAAGATAGAGGAACCCTTTCCACAAGCCCTTCTGGGATCTGGAGTTGGGGTGGGGGAAGGAGGAAGGGTGATTTCCTGAGGAATGGGGGGTGAATTCAGATGGTCTGTATCACATTCTGTCCCCTCACCCCCGTCCCAGAACCTCTCTGACATTCTTGGCTCCAGGGTCCGGAGAGAGTCCCCAGTGCTTACCAAAACATATCCTTGGTGGACCCTATTAAGACAGGAGTCTCTTAAATTTCCTCCACATTAAACTAGAACTTGATTTAAATAGATTGAGCCCATCTCTAGCTTGCAATCAAACAAAGGCTGATACAAAGTGCTTGCCTTTGAGAGACGCTGTAAATCCTCCTTTCCTTTGCTGACCTTTATGTGTTTCATTTTGTTTTTTAAAAGAGAGTAGAAAAGTACCATTATCCGTTAGCCCCTTCAGGGCTGCTAAGCTGTGGGAGCAGGAAGGCAGTAGCAATAATCCAGAGTGGGAAGCCTCTCCCATCCTAGGCTGTTGGGATGTCCATAAAGCAGAGGCACCTGGAGCCTCTGCCCTCTGTCCCTCAGCAAGCCTGGGCATTGGGGATGGAGAGCACCCCTTAGGCGCCCAGGGCATCACCTCATCATTTCCCACCTGGCTGCTTTCCTGGGCTTCATAGCTCCAGAAACTCATTGTGCTACAAGAAGAAATCAACTCTGTCACTCCCACCTCCTCAGATCATTTCCTCCTCTGGCTGTGGGATGGCAGCGGCTACTTAGCCCAGTGTCTGGTACAGAGTCGGCACTCAGTAACTGTTTATTGACTCTAACAGGAGGGAGAAAGAATCAGATAAGTTCTCTCTGAGGCAGGGCAGTTGGGCTGCCTTGATGGCTCTTGCTTTATCTGTATTTATGTCCTCCAGGATTGTGTGTGTGTGTGTGTGTGTGTGTGTGTATGTACTATATATATATATATATATATATATATATATGTATATATATACACATACATATACACACATATATATATATATATATATATATATATAT
This sequence comes from Sarcophilus harrisii, assembly GCF_902635505.1. Lineage (NCBI taxonomy): Eukaryota > Metazoa > Chordata > Mammalia > Dasyuromorphia > Dasyuridae > Sarcophilus > Sarcophilus harrisii. The sequence continues at coordinate 619,098,089 of NC_045427.1, read as the reverse complement.
ATATATATATATATATATACCACCTAGCTGTCCTCCCAAAAGAAAAACTTTGTCTATGGGGTTTTGGTAGCAAAGATACTAGAGTGGCTGGACATTTCCTTTTCCAGCTCAATTTACAGATGAGGAAACTGAGGCAAAAGGGTTCAAAAAGATTTGAACCCATGAAGATAAGTCTTTCTAGTTCCATATCTGGTGCTCTATCCGTTGAGCCACCTAGCTGCCCTCCCAAAAGAAAAACTTGTCCATGGAGTTTAGATGCAAAGATACTAGAATAGTTGGCTATTTCCTTCTCTGGTGTGTTCCCTTTTTTAATAGATAAGGGATTGAGGCAAAGGGAGATTAAGTGATTTACCTAGAATCAAACAACCAGTAAGTGTCTGAAGCTGGATTTGAATCCATGTCTAGATCCAGTGACCCTTGGCCAATATAATTATCTCCTTTTCCCAGTGGTCTTTGCTTTCCAGCCTTACAAAATGCAGTATTCCATTACTACTCCCATTTTATAGGGAGGAGGGTACTTGAGGGTCCTGAGTGCCCCAGAATGGAGGCAGAGTACCCCCCCTCCCACTGAATCAAGGACTCCAGGCAGGGAAGTCATTATTCACAGCCACAGCTTGGCTGGAGAGATGCTCTGGGAGGCAGAGCCGGGATGCCGCTCTTGGTGCCCTCGGCGGGGACTGAAAACCATGTCTTCTGCCACGGTTGTTCACTGGAGACTTTGAACTCTCACTGCAACAAATCCCCCTCGCCAAATACACACCCACAGGCTACTGAGAACAGTCTCTCCTACCATGAGAAATGTGTACATTTATAAACACATCAGGTGAGAGAAGGAGCTCTGTCCCCACTCCTGCATCCCTAACCTAAGACTCCTGCCTCCCTGGTCTGCTCTGGGGTAGGGACTGGGGAGGGGGGTGGCGGAGAACAAACAAACTTCATGGATTTGGGGGGCTCTGACTCAAGGACACAACCAGGCTCTGTGAACCACTGCAGTGCTGGTCTCTGCCCACCAGATGGAGTCCACTGCCTGGAAGAGGAGGCTTGGATGCTCAGCCTCCCATCTCTTTAACATCTTCCTTCTTAGTATCCTAGAAACCCAGAATTGGCTCATAACATCATAGCGTTAGAACTTGAAGGTGTCATCTAGGACAGGCCTTCTTAAACTTTCTCCACCCTGATCCCTTTTCACTGGAGGAATTTATATATGAGGCTATAGTATATAAAATAGATATACAAATCGAACATTAACTGATAATAAACCATAAGCTTGAGACCCCCATGTTCAGTTATGGGACTCCAAAGGGAGTTGTGAATCCCAGCTTAAGAAGCTGGGATTTAGGGCACCCCCTCATTTTACAGACAAGGAAACTGAGACCCCGGTAGATTAAGAGATTTAGGATAATAGGGTTGTAGATTTAGACCTGGAAGGGGTTTTATGGGTGATCTCATTTTTCTTCATTTCATAGATGGAAAAACTAAGGCCCAGAGTAAGTGACAGAGCCTGTATTTAAACCAAATCCGGTCTAGAGCCTTGCCCAAATCTTAGAGCTGGAATATGGACCTCAGAATTTCTATTCCAGTTCTGATGCTTTCTACCTGGGTGATTATGGGTATTTTGCTTCATCTCAGTTAATCCTAATTAACATTAACCTAATCTGTGAATAGGGGTTAATGTTTCTACCACAAATATCATAAGGTTGTTATGAAGAAAGCTCTCTGTGACTCCCTTAAAGTGCACTAAATAATTGAGCTGCTGTTCCTAAGATCAGCGTTTTTCTATTTTTCAGGTAATTAGGTAGAAGTACCATAGTAGAGAGATCCAGTTGGAGGTCCTGAAACTAACCCTCATCTCAGCCATTTATTATCCATCCCATGATCCTACCTGTGTGATCATGGGACATTCATTGATTTCCTTTGATCCTCAATTTCCTCATCTGTAAAATGGGGTAATTGGTCTAGATAGACTTTAGGGACTCCTTTAGTTCTAAATCTAAATCTTTGGATGATGCAGTCAGAAAAGCCCTGGATTTGGAACCAGAAAATTAGGGTTCAAATTCTCCTTCTAGCACTTACTCTTTAGTCAAACTATCTTGCTTCCCTGGGCTTACTGGGTCCTTCTCTGAAAAAGCAGGGGTTTGGGTTTTGTAATCTATAAGGTCCATTCCAGCTCTCAGTATTTCTTTCATGATAATTGTCCTCCGAAAAAGATAATTGTCCTCTGGGAGATGGACTGGAATGAAGCGTGAGCAGTGGGGAGCAGTGGGAGCTGAAGACTAAGAGGCTAAATGGATTCTCAATTTTGGAAAGCTTTGAAAGTCAGATTGGAGAAAGCAGTATTTAAAAAAAATTAGATGTGCAGAATCAGAGTTGGCCGTGATGTGTGGCCATTTTTTGGAATGAAGATATAGACGAGATGTTTGCCAGATTGGCTGGTGACATGAAGCTCTCAAGGAGAACTAGGAAGCAAGTCAACAGTGGAGCAAACTGAGGTCTAAAGGAAAGGAAGTGAGTTTCTTGGTTGCACAGTGAGTTTGCAGCTAGAGAATGTTGAGATGCAAAATTATGTCCATAATCTACAGGAGTGGATTGAGGCAATCAATAAACATTTACTAAACACTTCCTATATATATGAAGGGCAGTTAGGTGGTATGATGGATAGAGTGAAGGGCTTGGAGTCAGAAAGAACTGAGTTCAAATCTGGCCTTGAATACATATGAGCTGTGTGACCCTGGACAAATCACTTAATCCTGTTTGCCTCAGTTTCCTCATCTGTAGAATGACTTAAATAAGGCAATGGCAAACCACTCCAGTCTCTTTGCCAAGAAAACCCCAAATAGAATCACAAAGATAGACACGAAAATGACAACAAAAATGTGTACAAAGATAAAAATGACAGAGTTCTTGCCATGGAGGCAGGCAGCACACATCAGTCATATAAATATAGACATATTTCAAGATAATTATTCAGGAAGGAAGGCAGTAGCATTTTGGGAAATCAAAAAGTTTACATGTAGAAGATTGTGTTTCAGCTGAGTTTTGAAGGAAATAGGGATTCTAAGAGGTAGAGGTGAGGAGAAGGGGAATTCAGGCAATGGCAAGTCTTGAATATGAGAGATGAAGCAAGAAATCTGTTTGGCTGTACCAAAGGTGAGTAATGTACGATAAAGCTGGAAAGGTGAGCTGGAGCCAGATTATGAAGGGTTTTACATGCCACAAGAATTTGATCCCTAGAAGCCTTAGGAAGCCCTTGTATTGGTTGACTAGAAGAGCACCATGATCAGACCTGTGCTTTAGGAAGTTCCCTTTCACATGGATGATCAGATGATCAGGGGCAGGTGCTACAATCACACAAATGAAGGTTGTAGTCATAAGATGGGTGAGGGGCTTGGAGGGTCTGAACTGGGGTAAGGATAGGAATGAATTGAGAGGCCGTAGTAATAAAACAAGTGAGGAGTTAGAAGGGTCTGAATAGGGTGATGATAGGGGAGAGCTGTGGGAACTGTTAAGGAGGTAAAATTAATGAGACTGTTGCATATGTGGGGGAAAACTTCCTGTGTGTGAGCCGGGGTGATTGGAAGATCGGATACCCTTGACAGAAATAGAGAAGTTTAGAGAAGGAGTGCATTTGGGGGGAAGGAATGAGTTCTATGTTGCATGTTGAGTCTGAGGTTTAGAGAACACCTAATTTTAAATGTCTAATAACTAGTTGGTGATGTAGGACTAGAGTTCAAAAAAGAGATGAGGGTTGCTATATGGCTCAATGAAAATTCCCACGCTTGGGGGAGACATCCAACATCTCATATAAAAAAAAGACCTAGAAGACTTTGGTCCAATAACTACAGCTGGGGATACATGAAGTGGAATTATCTAGTCAGCACCAATGATGGTGGAACATGCTGGACTTTCACTGGGCTAGTTGGCTGCCTTTGCTTGCTTAAGAGTTTCCACTTTGACGGGGCCTTTGACCTCCCACCTTCCTTGGATGGACTTTAGTGTCTGTATTATCGCCGATGAGCATGGTCTTATTTGTGAAATGGGAACCCCAGCCTTCCCTCTCTGGTGAAGATACATGAGGGAAAGGGAATGGGAAAGCACTTTGAACATTTAGAAAGAAGAAGGAGGAGGGGATGGAAGAGACATTTTGATTAGTAAAGGGCTCCTGGAACTTTTGGAGAACTGGCCTGAAAGGAAGCCCTGGGTTCAAGTTCAGTCTTCACCACCTAGTGGCTGTGTGATTCTGGTTATATCACTTAATTTCTTAGTACCTTAGGTGACTGTACAAGACAGAGGCATTAAACACTCTGTCCACCTCGGTATTGTAAAAGTAACACTCCAATGTTGCCTGAACCAGATCAAAATGTTTTTGAGAATTATTTAACAAATAAAATACAATAGAACATAGATAATGGTAATATGTGGTATGGTGTGACTCATCTATTGAGTTTGACACTCCTGCTGTAACACAAATCTGTAGGTTATAGTGACTGTCTTGCTTTGGTGAAGAGAATCCCCTCATCCAACAGGGGATGAAACAAGATTCAATCCTCAATCCCTTGATCCTCATGACAACCCTTTGAGCTCTAGGCTATTTTAAAAATGAAAGAACTGAGGCTCAGAAAAGTTAAGGGCCTTGCAAGATTAGTAAGGGTTCGAATCAGGATTGGAACTTGGGACTTCCTGGCTAAAATGAACTACAAAGATTTTTCTAATGAACTTTTTACCACTCTTAAGAATAGTGCAATTTTCAGATTTGAACCATATCATCACAGACCTGTATGTATTTATAAGAGAGTCAGAAAATATACTAAAGAGAACAAAGACTGGAAAAAATAGCTAGATCAAGTTTACATGCATAATATTCACACTGGAGGCAACATGATTGTGAGGCTGGTGAGGGAACAATTCAGAAGGTGTCTGAAGGAGAAAAAGATAATAAAGGCAAAGCAAAAAAACTTTGGACTTCATTAATATTGAAAAAAGGCAACTGAGAGAACATCAACAACTTGCTTTATACCTGCTGTCACTTTTATATAAATTTTTATGAGAATAATCTACACATAGATTGAGGGACCATGGACTCTACTGATATCCTTCTAAGGGTATCAGTAGAGAGCAGGGAAGCTTACACAAACTATATTCTCCAGTAGACTGCATCATTACCATCACACAATTGGCTGAAAGATATAGAGAATAAAAACCCCCACTGTGCTTATTGTTTGATGATAAAAAAGATTTGATGTGACAGAAAAAATACAGTTTTAAAGACCCTTCTAACAAGATGTATCCCATTAATACATTAAAATTATTTGATTCCTTAAAAGGTGTAACAATAGAGATAAGCTGTTTAATGATCCTCTTTCCAATCAATGATATCAGAAAAGGCATCGAAATGGAGACATATACTTGACAAAGGTGCTCTCCACTGTGATAGAGCAGATTCAGTGCAGAGTTCAAGTTGCAAAGGTATTTCCTTTGCATCTATTTAGATGGTCCAGTTTACGGATGATAACATACTGCTTGCACCAAGCAAGACCACGTCAGTCTCCTTAAAGAAATGAACAATCATGCAAAAGAGTTTGGTCTAAAGCATACACACAGGAAAAATCAAGTGGATGAAGAATGCCTTTCCCCCCTTCCCCAGAGTGTGGAATACAATTAGATGGACAATGGAGACCATCTTTTAGTCCATATATCTCAAATGGACACTGCAAAGGGATAACAAATTGGTCTAGGAACTAAATGTGAGAAGACTGAATTAGCTTGTCCTTGGGAAATAGCACAGCTCCTTTAATGACCCTTAAATTATCCCAGAAATATCTTTTTTTAAAAAATATATTTTATTGTTGTTATCTTTTGTTTTTATATCTGCTACACTCCCTTAAACTGCATCATTTTTCCACCTTCTCCCAGAGAGTCGTTCTTTATAATAAATAATTTTTTAAAAAGAGGAAAAAGAAAAAAAATCAGCAGAAGTAATGAACAAATTGAAAACACTTTGATATTATTTGAAATATTTTAGATACCAATATTCTATTGTGTTCTTATATGTCTACCACTGATGGACTATGACTGCTTCTCAGGAATGAAAAATGAGTATGACTCAGAGGGCAATGGAGAGGGATGTTATAGTCTTCAACACATAATAAATAAGAATCAGACAAAGGGATGCCAGTAGACAAATGCATGGTCAAAAAAGATGACAGACTGGTCAAATGGAGAGAATTAGAGGAAACTAGTAGATGGACCATGGACTCTACTGATATCCTTCTAGTGTGAGGAGAAAGTGAGGGAACTTATCATTAGTGACTTAATGGGAAGATGTAGATAGTAGTCTTACAGGGTGAAATAAGGGATGATTTATCTAATTGTAAGGAACATCCACATTGATGAGCTCATAGAGCCACTTAGAATTTAATTAAGAGCCTTTTTTATATTTTAAAAAATATTTTTACTGATATCTTGTTTCTTACATCATCATCGTTATCCTAAATATTTCTCCTCTACCCTTCCAAGTCATTCCATATAACAATAGTAATTTTTAAAAAGAAAAAAAAAATCAATATAACTGATTGACACACTAAAAAAGTCTCCAGACATAAGCAATATGTAACTCCTGCCTCTATAACTTAGTGATGCCTTCTCATTTCTCCAGTCCTGCTTGATCTTTATAATTTTATAACTTTTGTTTTTAATTTTTAATTTACTTTTTAAAATTCATACTATTTTACTTATTTATTAAAATAATAATATCCTTTTATTTTTCAAAATACATGCAAAGATAGTTTTCAACATTCACTCCTTGTGTTCCAATTTTTTTCTCTCCCACCTTCTTTCTCCCCTGGACAACAACAATTGATCCAATAATATAGATTAAAAATGTGCAATTCCTCTAAACATATTAAACTTATACTGTTGCAGTCATTTGTTTTGCTTTCTTTATTTTGCATTAGTTTATGTAGATCTTACCAGACTTCATTGTAACCATTGCACACATCACTTCTTATAGCACAATAATGTTCCACTACACTTATGTACCACAAGTATCTCCTATGTTAATTATTTTTTTTCAATCCACCACTTCACATCAAACTCTCTTGTAACAAGGAAAAACAATTCAGTGTAACTGACCCACAGAGCCCCTGAGACTGACAGCATGTGATACATTTTGTACTCCTAATCCCTTACCTCTGAGAAGAGGGATATATATGTAACATCTTTTGTTCTTTGGAACTAATATTTTCTATCACAGTTCTTCCCAGTTCAGGGATCTTATAGGGCTATTTTCATTTACATTATTGTAGTCATTATGTAGGTAGTTCTTTGGGTTCTACTTTCTTTAAGTACATTCTGTACCATTTCATACAAGTCTTCCTATGTTTTTCTGAATTCTTCAGATTGTATGCTAGGGTTCCATCATGATACGACAAATTTACATATCACACTTTATTCAGTCTTTCCCCAATTGATGAACATCCTTGCTTTGTTCTAGATTTGTTGTTTTTGTTTAGTAATCGAGAAAGTGCTGCTTAGATTATTTTGGTATAGACTTGTTTAATTGTTCCATCTTGCCCAATTCTTCATAACCCCATTTGGGGTTTTCTTGGCAAAGATACTGGAATGGTTTGCCATTTCCTTCTCCAGCTCGTTTTCAGTTGTATCCAGATTTTCATGATCCTATTTGGGGTTTTCTTGGCAAAGATGCTGGAGTAGTTGGCCATTTCTTTCTTCAACTTATTGTACACGCAAGGAAACTGAGGTGAACAGGGTTAATTGACTTTCCCAGAGTTACATAGTCTGAGGTCAAATTTGAACTCAGGTTTTCCTGACTCCAAGACTGGCACTCTAGCCACAGTGCTACCTAGATGCCCCTTTTGGTACAGTTGGCGCCTTCTTAGTTTTAATACCCTGGAGGTCTATGCTGAGTCAAGGAATCATTGAATTCAAGAGCACGAGCCACCGGATGATTTTTTTCTCATAGTTTCCCATTCTTTTCTAGAAGAGTTGGACCAATTCACTGCTACCCCATCAGTTTATTTGTATACTTGTCTTCTCCCACTCCCTCTATAAGTGATCACATAATCCCCTCCCCCCATACTACTTTCAATTTTCCTTGTTTTTATATAATTCTTTTCTCTAGTAGAAAATATCCTCGAGGACAGGAATAATTATATTGGTTTTTTTCCCCTTTGTATTCTCAACACCTGATTCCTAGTAATTATCTAATGAATTGAATTGAATTAAAATGTAAGCAATAGATGGATGTGGACTGATGTACACTTGTGCTTCCTTATTTCTCCAGGGGATATAATAAATAGACTCTTCTGCCTCCTCTTCAACATGGTGTCTAGTGACTGAGATATACTGTCCTAACTTCTTCCTCATTTTTCCGTTGAAAACAACATATAGAGCATCCCAGTAGAGTATAATCTCCTTGAGGGCAGGAAATATTGGGTTTTTTGTCTTTGTACCCTCAGTGCCTAGCACACTGCCCAGCGCATAGTAAATTCCTAATAAGTATCTATGGTTATTTCTTTCATCTCTAGACTTACTTTAAAAAGAGCACTGGCTTAGCAGCTCCTAGGTTCAAGTCTTGCCTCTGATACTTAACTATCTGCCTTTGAGAATCACTTCACTTCTTTTCTGAAGTGAGGACCTCAGTTTCCACATCCAAAAGGGGAAGGATATAACAGATTGCCTTTGATTTCTCTCTCAGCTTCAGACATATGATCGTATGATACTGGTCTGCCTCTTTTCTTTTTGCTTTTTGCACCCATACTCTTATCATTTCCTCCCCTAGCAGAGGTCACTGATGCCCCGTGGAGATGCCAAAGGGGAAAAATTTCTGATAACCTGGCAAGCAAATTGAAGTTTGGCCTTAATTTCCAAGATAATTTAATGTAATTTGCTGCTAATGAATCAATGCACCACTTCTTGTTCATTATAGCTTTCTTAATCGGATTGAATTTTAAATTCTTCCTAACTTCATCACTAGGAAATATTAATGAAATGAAGTTGGCCCGAGCAGGGCCCTTCCTCTTACTGCAGAAATAAAATGATAATGGCACCAGAGTATCTCTGTAGCCTGAGAAATATGCTGCACTAGTCTCTTACTAGGTGCCCAAATGTCCAGCTCTTCTCAGTGGTCATCCATGGGCTGCAATTAGAAGGATTGAGGGTAAACTCAAAGACAATTTCATGGAGAGATAGAAATGTCAGACATCTTACAAACCTGTTCTTTTTGGAAGGCATAAGTAAAAAAAAATTCTGTATGAGGTAGTTTATTATGGAATCAGTATAAAAATGAAAGGAAGATATTGGAAACATGAAAGATGGAATAATGAAAATAGAGACAACGTGAGGAGAATTGGTGAGGAGATAGACAGATATAGAAATCAAGATGGATGGATGGATGACAATACCATGGTATCATAGAGTGAAAGAGAATTTAGTCCAATTCCTTTTCCCAGATGAGGAGTTGAAACCCAGAGAAGTTAAGGCATTTAGTGTAAGTCATTTAAAATCTGGTAGGTGGATGAGAGCAGTTCAGTTTTTAGGCCTTGCTTCTCTCATTAGTTTCCAGGGGCCTGAGTTTCTTCTCAGAACAAGCCACAGAGTTCTTTGCCCTTGGGCTTGGGGTTTTCATTTCCCCCCCATTTGTTAACCATCACTGATCTTGTGAATGGACAGCCAATTCCAGCAGCTGGCTGGCTATCTCTATTTTTTTGACAGCCTCTTGCTATACCCCAGAGCATCAGTGGGCTTTTAAGGACTTTCTGTATAATGGAAAACATGTAAGAGAGGAGGTTTGACAACTGCAATTGTGAAACCTCAATTAAAGAATAAATATGATAGGTACTTCTCAGAGTTATGAGAATAAAGTGAAGTAATTTAATCTGTGGATTTCTTTGCAAACCTTAATATGCTATATAAATGTTAGCTATTAGTATTATCTACTAAAGAAAAATTGGCATTTTTCTCTTTGGACAGTTTAATGTTTATGCTTTTTCACAGACAGACCAATTTCTTTTACTTGTTTGAATGCTTAAAATACTTCTAACCTGTTGTCCTATTGTACCAAATTGTTCTAGACCATCCAAAGTGCATGGGTCTTAAATATTTATTTTTTTCTTATAGATATACTCAGACTTCTGTCCTTTTTATGAGTCCTGATAACTTGTTTGAAATCCTTTTAGACAGTAGATCCACAAGATAAAGTTTGTCTCTTGGTGTAGGAGTCCAGAATTGTCAGTCCTAAGTGCTTAATGCCTTTTGGGAGCCCCCACATCTCTTTGGGGCTTTTCTAAATATGTTTTATTTTTAAATTAGTTACCTTCCTTTAGGAAGGAATGAGTTTGGACCTACAGTCAGCTTCTGTGTTTCAGGATTCCCTGGAGAATATTTGAGTGCTTTGTGTTGTAAGGCCCCAGAGGAATTTTTTATGATTAAATCTAGCCTGTGTGTTTAGGTCTAGAGCAGAAGAGAGCCCTTTAGGGAGATAGGAGAAAGTCAAGTGTCCCAACCTCCCTTGGATTCAATACTGGTTTTGTACTTGAACATTTCCCATTTTTAGTTGGTACCCAGCTGAGCCCAGGGTTACCCTTCCCTCACATACATATTCATAAGGAATACATGAGAGCAAGATCATCAGGAATGTGAATTAAACTATCAAAATAGCACCTATACTTCTCAAGCCACAGTTCTATTTAACTCCACATCTACTTTGACCCATGAGCCTTTCTAGGTTAAGAAACTCATGCTATAATCTCACATATTCCTCATATCTGCTGAAAAGAATGGCCTTTCTTGCATACGAAGATTGGCTGATTAATAAAAAATAAGTGCTAACTGATAGACAACTCATATGGTCCTCACAGTGCCATAAGAATTTGAGGAAGACCCCTATTATCTGTAATAGACCCCCTCCCATTATAAGGAACTTATGGGAGTGTGGAAAGGAATTGATCAGGATGGGCAGGCACAATTAGATTGTAAATGACATTATTTCAGGCACTCAGGTGGGAATTCCCACCTCAATGATATGGAGGATTCCTTGGACTCCAAAGTACTTCCCATCACGTTGGGACCGGAACCCTTGAGACTCTTGTAACTTAATCATACAATTACCAAAGAGTGATAACTCCCATTGACTTTTAACAGCAAATTCCTCTTTCTGACATTTACAACCCTTCATATCCCATCTTTAACTCCCTTTTCATGCTTATTACATAGTATTCTTCCCATACTGAATAGTACCAATTATAGTAAGGGTAAATTCTGTTGCCTTAATAAGATCGTTTGTCAATTCAGTATAACTGATAATATAGTGAGAATAAGTTTTATTACTCTAATAAGATAGTTTGTCCACTTAGCATAACTGATTCCATTTTGTTTTAAATCTGTTTTGTGATTGAGCCGCCTTGACTAAATTGCTTTTTTATAAGTTTTCAACAATAAGATTAGCACCTGTGTGGTATGATGTTGTAAACAACATTTGTGGATCCTTCAAAACAACTGAGAAACATATGTAGACCCTCTGATAAGACAGACCACCAATGAGAAAATCTTAAAAACAATTTGATCAGGAATTTGGTACATAAACTACCCTCCAATTATATGGTAACAACTTCAGTTAGAAATATAACAACCCACCTAAGATACCACTTATCAGGTTATTTCTAAGGAGGGCTAGCTCTTGAATTTCTTGTCCTGCCCCCCCTCCCAATTCCATCCTATCTCAGTGTTTCAGATTGGATCAAGCCCATGGAGTTGCAGGGCAGTGTTCATTGTGTGACTGAGATTCTAGGTCTCCAAGAAGACCATCCCAGAGGGTGACTGATGGCTGGCTGGGCAGAAAGGAGACCTAGTCTAGTCTGTAAAGAAAGAAGCCTATGGGAACCTCTAAAATGCCAGAGTGATGGGGGGGGGGGCTTTTTATAGAGTATTGTTTGCTCTTTTTGATTAATAAAGTTTGATTGAATGTATTAAGAAGTATCAATCTTATGAATATTTAAAACATCAGGGTGATGGGGGAATCTCCTTTTAGAGAGTATTGTTTGCTTTTTTGATTAATAAAGTTTGATTGCATGAATTGAGAAAATGCAAGTCTAATGAATGTTTAAAATATCAGGATGATGGGGAGAAAATCTCTTTTTAGAGAGTATTGCTTGTTTTTTTTGATTAATAAAGTTTGATTGCATGAATTGAGAAGGATAAGTCTAATGAAGGTTTCCATCCCATAGTTAGCATAAGTAATGGTACTCTTAGGTATACATGCCACAGATAAACTGGTCTATTTGCTGATCCTTACATGTACTCTTCGTTTCCTAGTTCTGTATCTCTGTACCAGATATTTCCTTATGTCTGAAATGCCCTTTCTTTTTACTGATAGTTATTAGAATTTTATTTAGAATTTAGGATTTTAATTGAGAATTTTTCAAAGTTTGATTTAAAGGTTTCTTCCTGCATGAAGCTATTAACCGGCTCCTTCTAGTGCTCCCCCCACCCTGAAATTACTTTGTACTTATTTATTTTGTATATAATCTGTATAAATGTTCCCATGTACATGCTGTCTAACACAGTGCCTGGCACAGATTCAGTGCTTAATGAATCCTTGTTGATTGATTCTATATTCTTAGCCTTCCTCTCAGATGAGGAAGCTGCTTGATTTAGCTTTTGATGCTACACAGCTTCTAGAACAGTACTTGGTACTTAAAAATGCTTATTGATTGATTGATATCTACATTATTACTGGGTAATCTCTCTTTCTGCCCAAAGGTTTTTTGGCAGAGAGATGGATTTGCAAAACTTTGACACACAATACTCTCAAGAATAGAATCCAAGTACCAAGAAAGAAGGTACCAAAAAGGGAGTTTTTCTGTGTCACCCTGCTCACTTCTCCACATCCATCCAAATCCTTTCCTCTCTTCCAACCCAGCTCAGCACCCTTCAGGAAGCCTTCCCTGATCCCTTGGGCTCACACTGACCTTCCTCTTCCCTGACTTTTAGGATATCATGTGAATTCTATACTAGGCATTTAATTATTTTGTTCAATTCAGTAAGATTAAACAAACTTTTATTCAGCACTTTCTAGGTACCAGACCAAGGAAGGACCCTGGGAATACAATGACAAGAACCAAACTGCTTTCAAGGAGCTAATATTCTACTGGGGGCTGAGGCAACGAGAAACACAACCACCGATAAGTATATAAGTGATTTTCTAAGAATACTTGAACCCTTTCCAGTCTGGTGGGAGCTGTTAGAGTTAGGAAAGTTGACATAGCTTCCAGGAACCCGGGACATATCTCCCAGGAACCCATGATAGGGCATCAGAAAAGAAATTTAGTGATGTCAGAACTCAGTGAAATACCGAAAAATGTTTCTTCTTTCCTCCATCTGTCAGAATGTGGGAAATTTGATTGTAGATAAGAAATAGGGTTTAGACCTGTAAAAGACCGCAGATAGCCTCTAACCTACTCCTTAATTTTACAGATGAGACTGAAGAACTTTAGGTGACTTGCTCAGGTTGCATAATGAATAAATGATGATATAAGAAAAGACCAGCAGGATGATTTCAGAGAGGACTGGAAAGACTTACATGAACTGATCCTGAGTGAAGTGAGCAGAATCAGGAGATCATTATATATGGCAACAGTAAGATTATTTGAGGATCAATTCTGATGGGTGTGGCTCTCATCAACAATGAGGTGATTCAGACCAGTTCCAATGGTCTTGTGATGGAGAGAGCCAGAGAGAGGACTGTGGGGACTGAGTGTGAACCACAACATAGCATTTTTACTCTTTTTGTTGTTTTCTTGCATTTCTTTCTCATTTTTTCCCTTTTTGATCTGACTTTTCTTGTGCAGCAAAATAATTGTGGAAATATGCATAGAAGAATTGCATGTGTTTAACATATATTGGATTACTTTCTGTCTAGGGGAGAGGGTGGGGCAAAGGGAGGGAAAAATTTGGTACATGAGTTTTACAAGGGTGAATGTTGAAAATAAAGGTTCTAAAACTGAATAAATGACAGACCAACAGTCAGATTTGGAAAACACTTGGCTGAAGTGTATGCCCTGCAGATGAAGAAATACTGTCCGGACAGGATTAATGATGATTTGGGGGAAGTGGAGAAGACGGTATGGAGGGCACTGCTGTGCTTGGTGCCAGTCCTTTGGATTTATGTAACTATTCTTCCAGGAAGCCCTCAACTGGCAGATCAATTCCATTTTCCAAAAGAGAGTTTAATAGTGTTGTTGGATTTTTATTGGCAAACAGAAAAAAAAAAGAAAAAAGAAAAAAAAACTGACTTACAAGCATAGGAGTCAGAGAAAAAAAGGGCAAATATCTCATCTCTGTTTCTTTTAGCTCCAGAGCAGAGGGGGAACTCTACCCAAGCTTTTTGGAGTCCTAACAGGGACCAGATGTGAGAGAATATTTTACTGAGCACCATTAGCATTTTTAAAAGAGGAGATAAAGAATGGCTATGCTTAATAGCTTTAGGTTTCAGCTGCCTAGTTTTCCTAATAAATAACCTTTAAAAATTATTTTTTTTAAAAAACCACTTCAATGGAGCCTTGATTTGTGTCAGGTTTAGTAACAAAAAAGAATGTATTTTAATGTTGCTACAAGAGTAAAGGTAAGGGAAATGTTATGCTAGGAGGTATTCTGTAGATTACAGACATTGTTGTGGGAAGGATAGGGGGACATCCTTTGAATGTTCCCTTTAATCCTTTCAATCAGGCTGGTTCCCTGGCAGGATTTAAAAGAAAGGCGAGCATTTGACTACCATTGATGGAAAGAAAGAGAAGCAAGGAATGAACGAAATTATGAATGAAAAGAGTATCTGTTGGCAAAAAGGGTCAATCTGACTGCAGGATGGGGCCCACCTTATCCCAAGGTAGAAGAGGTGGATGGTGGGAAAGAGAGCAGAGACTTGAGTAATCAGCAATTTTTGTACCCTGGGCAACTAGCAAAAAGCGTGTCGAGGACAGGTGATGAGAATGGTTCCCATCCAGTGCTGAGGAGTAATGTCAGGGACTACTGAGTAGTAGAGAAATAACTATTTCCATTAGTTATTCCTGCTAACCAGGAACCAAACTTAGTTGTTTCTGTGCTCTTGCAAAGACTAAACATATTGCAATTGTTCTGCAAATTCCTAGGGGAAAGTCCTGCCCTATTCAGGGCTCAAGAAGGAGGGCATTTTGTGGGGATGTGCTAAGCACGTGTGGGTGTGTTGCTGACAAAAGTAAACTGGTAAATTAATAGTTTTAGCTAGGATCTAGCCCTGACCATGATCTAGCAAAGCTCTTCTTGTTTTGATTCTGCCACCAACAATCTGTGGATATTATGTGCCATCGAAGATCGTGCTCTGGAGTACTTAATCTATTCAGTTTTGGAACTCCTGCCCTAGAACTGAGCTCCAGAACTGTATCTGGTCCATTGTGCATCAGACCAGCACCAGCTTCGCACCAACCTCCCACCTCAAGCAGCTCCTTGCCATCTGACCTGCCACATGTGTAACATCCTCACCCCATTCTGGGAAATAATAATTAAATCAAAACTCTCACAGCTCCTGGAAAGTACATATTCAGTTGCTTTGTGACTCCAGTCACTGTCTCTGACTCCCCAAATTCAAAGCCCATTCTTCTCTATGTTTTCCCTGTCTTATTAGAATGTAAGCTCCCAAGTCCTTAGCATAGTAAGCACTTGTTAATAACAGATATTTTTCATTCATTCACTTGAAGGCTTGAGGTAAAAGCTGCTATAGAAAAACAGAGTTGTTGACTTTATTCAATAGTCTGGTTGAACCCTGGTCTGATTTTGAATCTAAATGATCTTCATTCTTTTCCCCTGTGGAGAATTCTTTCCCTGGAGAAATGTCTGTATGTGTGCAGAGAATTACTAGATGGCCATGTGTACATTTGCATCTTATTTTCATCTTGGTACCTTGGACATATTTCTAGCTCAAATGTCAGGGAAGCTGTTTACCTTGTCTCAACACTGAAGCTGTGGAGCACATCCTGTCTCTCACTCCCTTTTCTTGGCATTTGCAATATTTCAGAGAATGTTCCCTTCAAGGTCTTGGCCTTGAGCCTCCTGCTTAGCATCTCACTTTGTCTAAGAAGCTCCTGATTCTAAATCATCCCTGTCACTGGATCCATATAGTCTCAACCAGCTGTTCTTCCCAGGCCTTAGGAAAACCCTGCTTCTGTGGCTCGTGATACCTAGTACCTTCACCCTTGGCAGTCGGGTCACCATGTCCGTAGCCTGGTAAGGTGGGACTAATAATAATTGATACCTTGATGTCTGCAAAGTACCCTACATATACGAGCGCATTCGAGGCTCACAAAAACCCTGGGTGGCAGGTACCACAGAAATTCTCTCCCTTCCCCAAGTCCGGGTCTCTATCCACATTATGCTATGGCACATTATGCCGAGAAAGTTGGTGTACAAGTTCTTTCCCTGCCACAATGAGCCTTGTATTCTTGGTCAAAGCCCTCCCCCTCTCTGGGATTCCCTGATCCTTAAAATGATGGGGTTGGACTAGATGGTGATTAAGGTTTCTTTCTCCCCAGCCCCCAAGCCAAGCTCTAATATCTAGCAAGGATTGTTAGCAATTTTGTTTAACACTCCACTATGCCTGATATTAAAAGGATAAGTGTGTCATACTATGATTTATATATTCATAATAAAAATATAATAATAATATAATACAATAATAATAATCTAATTATAATACATTATAATCATAGATATAGATATCTATATATAGATAGATACATATATTTATAAAGTATGTTATATATAACAAATTATACATTTATTTACTCTTCCACTGCCAAGACTAAGGACCAGCCAAAATGTGCCCCCATACAAGTTCACACAAATCCATATTTTTCATACCGAATGCCCTATCTTTTGGGGGTAACCAGAAGATTCTGCTGCTACTCTGTCAATTACTTGGGGGAAGGGAACCCTATTTGGTTCTTTGTGGGGACACAGATCACTTAGGTTCTGAGGTGGGGTTGATGAGAGCTATTCCACTCTAATGTTCTTTTTTAGATTCTCCCACCCTCTAATTAGATAGCAGCATCAGTCCTGGAGTCAGGAGGACCTGAATTCAAATCTGCCCTCAGACTATGGACAAATCACTTACCCTGCTTGCCTCAGTTTCCTCATATGTAAAATGAGCTGGAGAAGAACATGACAGATCATTCAATCTTTGCCAAGAACACCCCAAATGGGGTCACAAAGTGTCAAACATGACTGAACAAAAACATTTTTCTTGGTGGAATTCTTTCTTCCCAACTTTTTATATCCTTTTTCCACAAAGGCTTATAAGATCACAAATCTAGAAGAGATCTTAGGAATCATCTCTTCCAGAGCTTATCTAATATACCAAAGATCACATGACCAATTAATGGCAATGTCCTCTAATTCTATATCTGTAACTTTCCCCTGGTAATCATCCCCTCTCTCCTCTGATCTCACATACTGTCTTTCCCATTCACACAGTACTTAGTTAGACCCTAGAATGGTAAAACTGAAAGGGAAAGAAATCACCAGTCAAACCTAATTTTACCCTAGAAGACACTGAGACCCAGAAAAGAGAACTTAGAGTCACAGGTCAAGTGTGCAGCAAAGTTGGGACTAGAAGCCTGGCCCCCTGACTTGTAGTCTAGAGCTTTTTTCATGAAATGATCACATCTGTCTCTTTTCCTATGTCTTCTCCTATGATTAAAATATAAATAGCTTTGGAAAGGAGAACTCTTGAAACTGTTATCCATCATTAATGCTCAATGAAAATGTGCCCACTGGGATTTTTCAGAGGCACAGCAGTTTATTTGAAAAAGATCTGGGGGTTTTAGTTGACTGCAGGCTCAAAATGAATCAATAGCCAAGAAACTAATGCAGTTTTGGGCTGAGCTAAGAGAGACAGGGTACCTGGGACTTGGAGGAAAACATTTTTATATATTCATTGCTTCTTTCCTCCCTCTACAGCTGAGGAGCTGTCTCCAGTTTTGGTTGCTAGGACTTTGATAAGCTGGAGAGAATCCAGAGAAGGGCAGCCAGGATGAGGATGGACCTTGAGTCCGTTCACTATGAGAATGAGCTGAAGGAACTGGAGATATTTAACCCAGAGAAGAAGACTTGGTCTGGTATGATAGCGAAATTCAAGTACTGGAAGGGCTGCTCCAAGATTTAGAGTCATTCTTTCCAGTAGAACTGAGGATTACAGGGAGGAGTTACAGAGGCAGACTCAGATTCCTTATCAGGAAAGGTTTCCTAGCAATTGACACTAACCTCAAATAGACTATGATGTTCCAGGAGTGGGGAGTTCCCCTAAGTGGAGGTCTTCAAGCCATTTGTCGGAGATGTTGTGGAGGGGAGTTTGGACTACACGGACACAGAAATCCCTCCCCACTTTCTGATTCCTGAAGGATAAGACCAACGATAGTTGGGTTTTCAAAGGGAGGAGGAGGACTCAAGACATGGCACATGAAGGTGCTGGGAGATAAGACTAATGTCCCATAAAGAATGCAAAATTCACTTTGCAGTTTTGCAGGGTGCTACAGCAGCATCAAGCTATAATCGATATCATTTTAATTTTTTCACAGTGCTTTATATATATTCTCTCTCATTTTGGCTTCCTATAACCCATGAAATTAATTCTCCAGGAATAACTACGATCATCAGTATTATAAATACTTTGGGGTCCCCGACATGGAATTCAAAAGATCTGAATTCACATCTTGCCTCAAATACTCCGACCCCTCACTTTTGGCTGCCTCTGTTTCCTGATCTATAAAATGGGGATAATAACAGCATCTCCCTCTCATGGTTGATGTGAAGATCAATGAGATAATATCAGTAACGGTGCCTGGCATGATAATTTTTATCTATTATTATTATTACTTTCCTAAGACCTATAAAATCATACAATAGTCTCTGTTCTTCTTTCAGCTCAGCATTTTCTGATTTTTTTCTTGTATAAATAAATCATCCTGTCATCTGAAGGACAGAAAAATATAAGGAATGAGGTTTTTCAATAACATCTTAGCCATGTACAGGTTTTTTTTCAATAATATCTCAGCAATGTACAGGGCTCCTTATTCATGAAATCACAGAATCTCTGAGCTGAAAGAAATCTCAAAGGGACCTTTCTAACCTGGAAGACCTCAGCAGAAGTGTCCTTGATAGCTTGCTCAATGCAGGGTCTTCTAGCTCCCATTTCATGAGATCCAGTGATGTGCTTCCTTTGGCACCTACTCACATGGATAAAATCCCTCATCTTTTGACAAATAGAAAAAAGCATTTGACAATGTTGATTCCTATCACCCAATACTATCTCCATTCACTCTGGGTTTTTGTGACATTCCTCCCATAAGTATATATCCCATAACTTGGTCCTGGGCTCTATTCTCTCTTTTATAAACTATCTCTTGGCCATCTCCCGAGCTCCCATGGGTTCAATTATCATCTTCATGCAGATGATTTCCAGATATATTTATCCAGTTTTAGTCTCCTGAGCTCAAGTCTTACATCATTATCTGCCTTTTGGACACTTCAGACTGGATGCCCTAAAGGCATCTCAAACTCAATATATCAAAACAGACCTCATTATCTTCCCCAACACCCCTTTCCCCCAAAC
Organism: Sarcophilus harrisii; assembly: GCF_902635505.1. Classification (NCBI taxonomy): domain Eukaryota; kingdom Metazoa; phylum Chordata; class Mammalia; order Dasyuromorphia; family Dasyuridae; genus Sarcophilus; species Sarcophilus harrisii. The sequence goes on along the minus strand of NC_045427.1, from coordinate 619,078,438 downwards.
CATCTCTCTTTAAGCCTCCTTATTTTTATGAAGGGAACCACCACTCTCCCCATTGCTAAAGCTTTCGAGCTGAGAGTCATCCCCAATTCCTCACTCTTTCCCATCACATGTATCCAGTGAATTGCCAGATTTGCTGATTCATCCTCCCCATCTTTTCCATCCTTCTTCTTTACCCAGCTGCCAGTGTGATTTTCCTAAAGCACAGGTGTGATCACGTCATTCCTCTGCTCAGTAAACGCCAGTGGCTCCCTATTATTCGAGGATCAAAAAGAAGCTCTTCTGTTTGGTATTTAAAGCCTTCACAAATATATCCTTCCAGCTTTATTATATATAACTTCCCCTCACAAACTCTACAGTCTAGCAAAACTAGCCTTTTTAATATTCCTCACACACGACACCCCAATCTCTTGCCTTTCTACTTCTCACAGGCTCTCCCATTGCCTGGAATATGCCAACCCCTCACTTTTAGCTCTGAAAATCCATGGTTTTCTTTTGAATAGGGTCTGTTTTTTTGCCTTTCCTTTAATTCCAGTAATCACAGTACCTGGTACATAGTTGGCCCTTAATACATTCTTTCTGACTGACTGGAAAGCTAGATCCTCCTTGGAGTCTGATTTCTGTCCCCCAACTTCTAGGACCTCTCCTCCAAAATTTTTGCTTTCCGGTTGCTTCTGACTTCTTGTGATCCCACATGGGAATTTCTTGACAAAGATGCTGGAGTCATTTGCCATTTCCTTCTCTGTTCATTTTACAAGATGAGGAAACTGAGGCAAACTAGGGTCACACAGCTAATAAGTATCTAAAGCCAGATCTGAACTCACACAGATGAATGTTCCTGACTGCAAATCCAGCACTTTATGCATTGTACCATCTAGCAGCACTTCCACCAAAATTGTCCTCCTAATTTTGCTTATTTCACTCTGCATCAGTTCATGTAAGCTTTTCTAGGTTTTCCTGAAATTATTGCTCATCATTTCTTAAAACACAATAATATTCTATCACAATCATGTACCATTGTTTGTTCAATCACTTCCCAATTGATGGAAATCCTCTCAATTTCCCCTCCAAAAGAGCTGCTGTTAATATTTTTATACATACAAATCCTTTTCTTTTTTGTTTTTTAATCTCTCTGGGATTCAGAATTATTTGTGGTATTGTTGGGTCAAAGGGTATATGTATGATTTTATGGCTCTTTGAGTATAGCTCCAAACGGAAGCTGGGGATTATAAGAGGCAGAGATGATCTCAGACAGAAGTATTTCTGTATCTTACCATGTATCTGTACCTTTCCCAATTGGGACCTTTTTGAGCAGCAGAGTGGTATGGTCAAACCTGGGCTTTAGGAAAAATCACTTAAGCCATTGGATGGAAGAAGGATTGGGGGGGGGGGAGAGCCTTGATGCAAGAGAGTGGTCCAGTGAGAGGTCCTGAGGGCCCAAGCTAAGTAAGAACTGAGGAAGGATCCCTGTTGTAGTATATCCCTTCTCAGGTCTTAGTTTTCTTATTTATGATTTGCTTCAATGATCTCCAGGAGCTGCTCCAGGTTTAAATCTTTTAATCTTAGAGAGAATAGAGGCTGGGTGTTGATACCATGCTCTGTCTAGAGAGGGCTACTTCTTCATTCTTTTCACTTTTATAGGTACTTTTCTCCTCCATCCCCTCATCCCAGACCTAGGAGGGCATCCTCCCTGTCCATCCATCCTGCTTTGGAGCATCTTGGTTTCTGGAGGATTTGTAGGGTGCCGGTCCATGATTGGCTAGGCTAGCTTCCATCTCCCCTCTCCTGCTCCTCTGGAACAAGAGCAGCCAGCTAACCCAGGTGCTCCCCTTACTTACTCTCCCCTACCCAGGACAGTTCCTCTCCTCTCTCCTGGACTCTGATCAAGGAATACTCAAAAGAAGGAAGGTCTCCCTCTCTCAGCCTCTCTCCTCCTCGGTTCTCTCCCACTTTGAGCAGCCAGCCTGACCAGCATGAGGGCTGGATATTTTGGGAGGCTCTTTCCCCACCAATTATAAACATGAGGGAAGAAATCTTTATCCAGCAGCAGGTCTAGAGTTGTGCTAATTAACTGCCAAGGCTGAGTCTAAAAAGAAATGTTTTAATTATTTATTTGAAGTGTGATTAATGTTGGTTCGGAAGTCAGTTGGCTACAGGAGCTCCATTACTGTCTTGTATATCAGATCTTATTAGAGACTTCCACGAAGCATGTAATTCTTAGCACTGGGGACTCAGGAGTTTCCACCAAAGGGCTCGCCCCTCCATCTCGCTAGAGCCTCTGTCTTCTTCCTCCCCCACCTTTAGATTTTTCTTGGTGCTCCTCCTCAGTTCTTTAAGTTGATTAATATTTGCCGCTTTTCAGTCTTTTCCAGAGCTTTGTCTTGCTGGATCCTTGACATATCCTTGGGAGTTAAACTGTGGAGGGATAAATACCAGACACTGGTATGATTTCACTGGCATTGGGAATCATTACCTTCATTTTCTATACAGGAAAACCCAGATTTGTGACTCAATGGAGGCCTATTTAGTAGGAGGTGCTATTTAGTAAGGAAGGAAACAAACATTTATAGAGCATCTACTATAAACCAGATACTGTGCAAATATTAATTCATTTGCTCCTCACATCAACACTGAAAAGGAGATGCTATTATTTTCCTGATTTTACAGATAAGGAAAGAGACAAACAGATTTGCTGAGAGTCACACAGCTGTAAGTGTCTGAGGCTGGGTTTGAACTCACTTTTCTGACTCCAGACCCAGCTCTAACCATTGCACCAGCAGCTGCTCCTAAGTAGAAGTTGTAAAGGATTAAAATTGTCCCACTTACAATCAAAGAAACTGAGGCAGAACTATGAGCCGATGGCACGTTATTCTTTCATTCTTGGTTTGTTTGTTTGCCAGGCAAGTGGGGTTAAGTGACAGTTAGTAAGTGCTCAGTGTCTGAGGTCACATTTGAACTGAGGTCCTCCCGACTCCAGGGTCACTGCACCACCTAGCTGCTTCTAACAGCACTTAAAACACAAGGTTTTGCAAGGGGGGAATCTTGAAAATTATTCAAGCATATGTTTTGAAAATAAAAAACCTTTAAAAAAATAAACAGACTTCATTAGATAGAAAAAAATAAAGGGTCCATGGTCCTCTCTACCGGAGTAGACCCCAGATCTTCCTTATGATCTGAGATCCCCCTTTTTCCAGAGCCCTGTTTTATACATATCCAGACATTCAAGAACAGCTGTACCAAATATAGAATAAGTCCATTGATTGACACATGATGCATAAATCAAAATTAGCAAAATACTACATCATCAAGGTCACAAGTTGGATGAAACAAGAAACATCTCCACAGAGGATGGACAGGCTTCTCCTTAGGTTAGGCAGGAAGAAATGGTCCAAGCTACCCCAGTAGTGACCTAAGTGGTCATAAGATGGTCACCTGCTCCTACTGGACAAGAGAGGATGGTATGGAAGCACAAAATAGGGGACTTTCCATGTAGATGAGTCACCTCCGCCATGCTGGGCAAGGAAAAACAAGGAGGGAGAGCCTCTAGTTAACTTCCTCTAATTAAGCAAGTGAACTTAGAATCTGAAGCTCCCAGTTCTGGGTCCTTATAAACAGAATTTGAGTATAATTCTATGAAATTGGTTGGAATAAAGTATGGGTCTAAATGGATTATTTCTCACAGTGTATAGTAGAAAGAATACTGGATTTGGACTCAGAGGGCCTGGTTTGAGTTTTAGCTTGGTCCATCTATTACCCATGTCATCAACTCCCCTGAATCTCTTCATGCCTCTGAGCCTCATTTTTCTCACCTATAGAATGGGTCAGAAGGTCTCTGAGGCCATCTCTGATCCTGCACTCTTTGGGGCTAACAGGGTCAGTCAGGGTAGGACCAGGCTGGCTTCTGGCCGGAGGGAGAAGATGGCAGATCCTTCCAACCTCTCTTGTGTGTGTCTTCCCATTACGGCTCCCATTCCCTGACCTCGTTCCCAGAGAGATGTCAGGAAGGAAGAACCTGATAAGCTAATTCACACCCACATGGGAATCCCATTTGTATGAGTTATTAGTAACAGCTCAATATGTTAGCCATTCCAGGAATTTACAAGGACTTGGAGCTTCTAACGGAAAGAGACTCTCCTGGGGGGACGTTCAGGATGTGGGGATGGAAGATAAGGAAAATATGGTGGGGAGACAACCTCCCAAACCATTTTCACATCATGGAAGGTGAGCGGAGCCCAACCACATTGGGAATATGGGGGTCAGATCTAGGATTGAAGAGTCTACCATTGCCCATGAGCTCTAAGAAGTGCTCGGAATGAAGCACTTCCTTCTATCATGTCCAGTTGTCTGTGATCCCATTTGACAAAAATATTGGAATGGTTTGTCATTTCCTTCTCTAGCTCATTTTACAGAAGAAACCGAGGCAGTCCCTATTAAGTGACTTGCCCAGAATCACACAGCTAATAAATTTCTGAAGTCAGATTTGAACTCATGAAGATGAGACTTCCTGACCCCAGATCCAAGTGTCTCTTTGGGGATGAGCAACTAGGACATGAAGTCAGTTAACTATACCCATCTCAGAGATGGAAAGAAGTAAAGAAGAGGCAACTGGTTGAGGAGATACTGAGATGTCCCATCTCCAAGGCAGGAAATTCTGGGTTCAAGTCTTGCACCCACTGATTTTGTGACTTAACTTCTTCCTGTCCTCAAGCATTTCTCCAAGACCATAGTTCCAGAGCAGGTGCCATTCTTCATTGGGAGATAGGGTTCCCTCGCTGACAGTTCTTTAAATCAGTGAGATTCCAGGTTTAATCCAAGCAAAAAGGATGGGGGAATGAAGAGGGGATTCTTACCCTGAGACTTTAAGACTGTTTAAATCTTCTTGTTGGTATTTCTTGGCTGCCCTCATTTTCACATTGTTGGGGTCAAAAAGAGACCCAATGCTTCTGTCTCTTGAATGCCACCTGGTTATTTCTCTCTATTCTTTTCCATCAAATTTCATTTATTTCAATTAAAATCAATTTAAGCTCCTATTGTTTGCATGGAAATGAGCTAAGTATTAGAGATGCAAAGACAATGTAAGATTTTATCTAGTCTAAGAGCTTATAATTCGATGGAAAAAGAAATGCTGTTTATACAAATGTGATATTTGGTGGTACATGTGAAGGAATGGTCCAGACAATAAGAGAATTGAGGAGAAAATGGATGCATTCACCTGAGATGAAGAAAGAAGGTTTCGCAGAGAAGATGGGAAGTGAGTTGGGCTATGAAAGAAGGATGAGATGTTATAGAGAAAGGATTTTGGAAGGCACATGGTCCAACTCTCCATTTTACATATGGAGAAACTGAGGCCTAGATTGGGGAACGGACAGGTCATCTGTCTAGCACCACATAGACTGGGTTGGGGACAAAATAAAAATCTAGGCCTTTATCTGCAAAGCCAGTATTCTGCCCGGCACACCATGGACTTCCTTTCAAAGATGGCAGATGTACAATTGGAGAAGGGCAAGATGGTCAGGCTCTAGGGGAATATTCAGTTTGACTCTAGATAAGTCCCTAAACCTTTCTGAGTCTTGGGAACTTATCGCTAGGTCTGGATAACCACGTCTACCTGTCCAGGTCATTGGGAGAATTAGGCTTTGTGAACCTTAAAGTCTTACAGAAATAGAAGCTAGCTTGTTGGAGTATAGGATAGAGAACATTATAACATGGGAGAGGAAAAGAAGCTGAGTACCAGAGGGTGAAAAGCCATTAATTCCAGGCTAAGGAAAGTGTATTTTATGTTATAAATAACAGGGATATAGTGAAGTGGAGTGATGTGGTCTGTCCTGTGCCTTTGGGAGATTATCTAGGAAGCAGCCTGAGGAATGGGTTAGAGAGGGGAGAGAGGCCATTCAGGAGGTTTCAATGATTGTCCAGGTAATGAAAGATGGCGGCCTGAACTAGGATAGGGGCAGGTGAATGGGGAAGAGGCCATGGACATACATACACACACACACACACATCATATAAATTTATAAAGAGACAGAGATACACAGAGACAGACAAAAGTAGAGGCACACACAGAGACAGAGACAGAGAGATAGAGACACAATACAGACAGACACAAAGAGACAAAGAGAGGGAAAGAGAAAGAGAGACAGAGACAGAAAGAGAGAAAAAGAGAAACAGAGAGACAGACAGACAGAGATAGAGGGATAAAGACAGAGACAGAGAGATAGACACACACAGAGACAGAGACAAAGAGATAGAAAGAGACACAATACAGACATACATAAAGAGACAAAAAGAGGGAAAGAGAGAGACAGAGACAGAGAGACAAAGACAGAGAGACAGAGACAGACAGACAGAGACAGAGGGATAAAGACAGAGACAGAGAGATAGACACACACAGAGACAGAGAGATAAAAAGAGAAAGAGACACAGAAAAACAGAGAGACCCACAAAGACAAAGAGAGAGACAGAGAGAGACAGACACACAGAGACAGAGAGAAAGACAGAGACAGAGACAGAGAAACAGAGACAGAGGGAGAGAGAGAGAGAGACAGAGAGAGAGAGGAGAGACAAGGGGGAAAGAGAGAGAGGGAGAGAGAAGGGAGAGAGAGACAGAGGTTTAGAGAGAGGATGGTAGTGGAAAGCTGGAAGGAGGAGTGGTCTCAAGGGGAAGGATGCTGAGTTCACATTTCAGTCTGGCCTGTGAGGCTCTAGGACATCATGTGAGGGGGGAGATACTCAGCAGTCAGAAAAACAGGATTCGGGGAAGGGCATTTAGCCTCCCGGATTTAATGGTGACACTGATACACTAACAGGCAGGGAGGTGCTGTGGGGGACACAATGCCAGGTCTGCAGTCAGGGAAGCAAGAGTTCAAATGCAGCCTCAGACACTTCCTAGGTCTGACCCTGGACAGTTACTTACCCCTGTTTGCCTCAGTTCCCTCATCTGTGAAATGAGCTGGAGAAAAAAAAGGCAGACCCTGCCAGTATTTTTGCCAGGAAAACCCCAAAGGGGATCACGAAGAATCAGACATGACTGAAATAACAGTACAACAAGAACAACAACATAAGAAAAAATGGCTCACATTTCTATAAATGCTTCAAGGTTTTCAAAGCATTTCACAATTATCACCTCGTTGATCCTCCCAACAATCCTATGAGGTAGGTGCCACTATCCTCCCCATTTTCCAGATGAGAACACCAAGGCTGAGACAAGTTAAGTGACTTGGTCAGGATCACGCAGCCAGGAAGCGTCCGAGGCCAGATTCAGTCCCAGCTCTAAGTGGGACAAACTCACCACTATGCTTCCTGGCTTGTGAGCTGCCTGACTGGTTGAGGAACATTTTCCTGGCTCCTTTTGAGGAGGATTTCGTTGTTTTACCCTTGAATTTCTGGATGTCAATCTTGCGGCTCTGACAAGCTTATCACATTCCAACTTTGTAACTTGTCCTAGTTGGTTTGGGGCCATTAAGTCCAGTACTGGGACAATCTGATTTGGGCTGCTTAATGCTCCAGGTCTTCCCTGCTCCTGCCCTGCTTTTTGTTCTTAAAATATCATTTGCTTTACTTTTTTTTTTTAATGTCCTGAAGGTTGGGGGTATTGACAAGGTGGAGATTCTCGCCCAAATCTCCCTGCCCTTTAGTTCCCTCGATCCGCCTGACATGGTGTCCCTGACTCACTTGCCCCCCCCCCCCCCCCGCCACCCACTGCTGGTCCGACTTGAGAAATCATTCATAGGTTTGGTGGCTTTAAACCCACTTGTTAGGCAGACCTCACCACGGGCCAGACCTGCATATGAAGATCCCCCAGGGCCCCTCTTTGCCCTTGACTGCAGCATGGTCTACTGGGAAAGACCTTGACCTTGGAGCTACAGAATCCGTGCTCTACTTTCAGTTCTGATGGTTTCCTCATCCTGGGGCTATGGGCAGTGGGATTATAGAAAAAGAGAATACCCCTCAGAGTCAAAAGAACAGAGTTGGATATTTTATTTGCTCTGTCATGGTAAGTGAAGCACTCAACCTTTGGGGGTCCCAATTTCCTCATTTGTAAAATGGGAGGGAGACACTGCTCACCATCTCCCTGGGTCATTGGGAAGAATGTATAAGTTGAAAAACTTTCTCATCTAAAAACCTTAAATGATAATTACTAGTACATGACTGGAAATTGCTGCGAATTAATCCCAAGGTCTCATCTTTTGGGGTCGCCATTGCATGTAAAATCTCAGGTCTTTCTCAGCTGAACTGTTCTTTAGATGCCCTTCCCTCTCTTATGCAGATAAAGTTGACTTTTCTTTACTCAAGTTTAAAATAAAACTTTCATTTTATTGAATTTATATTATTTCAGTCCAGTGTTCTAGCCTGTCAAGACAGTCTTGAAGCTTGACTTTGTCATCTAACATGTTTGTTATACTTCCTCTATGTGTCACCAGCAAATTGGGTAGACACGTCTGCCATCCATGTCTTTTTCCAAGTCACTCTTAAAAATAGTGAGCAAAATTGGGCCAAGCTCAGATCTCTGGGACTCTCCAGTGGAGATCCCCTTCCAATGAACAGTGCCCCATCAAGGATTATTTTTTTAGTACTGTTATTAAATGACTTCCAACTCTTCAATCTTAAAATAATTTACTGACATATATTTCCATTTTGTTCAAAGATGATATAAAATATGACTACCGGTAAGTCAACAAAGAAAGAGGAAATGAATCCATGCATTAAAATATTTCCAGCAGCTTATTTTTGTTGTAGCCCTAAAGTGGAACATAAGGGGGTATCATCAACTTAGGAATGACTCCACAAATGGTGGTATGGAAATGGAATGCATTATTATTGGTTCATAAGAAATGACAAGAGAGATTGTTTCAGAGGAAAGCAGGGAAACTTCTATGAGGTGATTCTGAGTGAAGTGAGCAGAACTAGAACAATTTATACAATGATGACAACATTATAGAGAAAAACAGCCTTGAAAGATGTTAGGGTTCTGATCAGTGCTGTGATAAATCAGTAGTCCAAAAGACAGAAGATTGAATCTCCTGCTATCTATCTCCTGCCAGAGAGATTATGGACTTATAAAATAGACTATATATTCATCTATCTGCTTATCTATCAATCTACCTCTATCCATCTATCTGTCTATCTACCTATCTGTCTGTCTATCCATCTGTCTGCCTATCTATCTATTTCTCTATCTATCTATCCATCTGCCTTTCCATTTGTCTGTCTGTCTATCTATTTCTATCTTTCTCTTTTTCAGGCAAGGGAATTTGTTTTGCTGGACTATACATATTTATGATTAGGGTTTTATTTGTTTCTTTTCATTTTGATTCATTTTGGAGGGACAGATTATAAATGTATGTAAAATAAGTGCCTTTGTTTTACAAAAGATTATCATAAGAGATTTTACTAAAAGCTTAGCTGAAATCTAGGGAAACTTTGTCTACAACATTCTCCTAATTTGCCAGTCTAATGATGCTGTCAAAAGGGAAAATGAGGTTAGTCTGATACTTATATAACTGAGAGGAAGATGAGGTAGAATGAAGAGCTCTGAGCTTTGGGGACCAAATACTGTTAACTCTGGTTCCTTGCTTTGAGTCCTTCAGATTCATTCCCTGATCAACTCATGAAGAATTTGTGCTTTTCATGTCCTTTCTCATCTCAAAAACTCTCTTTTGGACCTGGCATGAGGAAGACCTGAATTCAAATCCTATTTCTTAAATTTTCCAATTGTTTAATTCTGGACAAATCACTCGGCCTCCCAAGCTGATGTTTTCTCACCTATAACATTGGCATAATAATAATAGAACCTATCATTCAGGGTTGTACTGATAATCAAATTAGATAATATGTGTAAAGGCAAATTTAAATTACCAGGTAAACATTGTCTACTATTATGATTTATAGATGAGGAAACAGAAACTAAGAGGTGGAAGGAGTTGGCCAAGATCAAACACATAAGGAGCAAGGCTAGTTTTCAAATCTAGGATCTTTTATTTTTAAAGTCAGTGCTTTTTCCATTCTATTGTTTTTTAGTCATTTCACTCATGTCCCATTTGGGGTTTTCTTGGCAGAGTGGTTTGCCATTTCCTTCTCCAACTAATTTTACAGATGAGGAAACTGAGACAAACAGGATGAAGTGACTTGGCCAGGGTCACAGAGCTAGTAAATATTTAGCTTTTGAAATCAGGAAGATGAGTCTTTTTGACTCCAGCCCCCATATTCTCTATTTTGCCATTTCCTTCTCCAACTAATTTTACAGATGAGGAAACTGAGACAAACAGGATGAAGTGACTTGGCCAGGGTCACAGAGCTAGTAAATATTTAGCTTTTGAACTCAGGAAGATGAGTGTTTTTGACTCCATCCCCCATATTCTCTATTTTGCACCATCCAGCTCTTCTCTTTCCATTATATACACTTTCATTTACTAGTCGACAAGGGCCTTTTCCTCCTTGCTCTGCTTTCTTTGTGCAAATATTTCTCCAATTAAATGAGAGAAGGAAATGAAAACTTAACTGCTTAATGATGCTGCTTGTAGAGTAATTTATGGATGAGCAGGGACTTCTAATTCAGAGGTGCAGGGGAATGACCTCTTGGGCCTCCAGAAGCATGAGAGGCCTCTTTCCTCATATCTTCCACTAATAAATACAGAGAATGGGCTCAAACTGAAACAGTTTGTGGGGGTCAAAGGATTAATTTGTGGCTGCTGCTCTTTGTGGAGTCCTCGAGAAGCTCCCCTTTGGCACAATGGCTAGGTGAAAAGTCTAGATCTGCTGATCCTTTGAAGGGCATGTGATTTTATTTTGACCAAAATGGGGAGAGAAAGTGGGAAAGAAATAGAAATTCTCTCCTTCCTTCCTCATTTACTTATTTCAGTCGTGGCTTTCACTTTGTGACCCCATTTGGAATTTTCTGGGCAAAGATACTGGAGTGGTTGGCCATTTCCTTCTTCAACTCATTTTACAGATGAGGAAAGTGAGGCAAATAGGATGAAGCCTTCCTTTTCACAAACAATTCCCTCTCAAGGGCTTGACTGGAATTTTTCTAGCACTGGCTCACTGTGGGTACATGGAATTGAACTAGCGAGCTCTCAAATTGATTCTCTTCAGATAATCTCAGTAGACTTCCTGCATAGTCATCTCATTTTATCCCAATGGCCTGAAACATTTCATTCCTTCCAGACTGATTAAAAAGTTCTTCTTTGCCTATTCTGTGGCTTTGCTTGCTTGATTCAACGAGCATCTTGGAATTGTTGAAGTTTCTATATTTTATCGGCATATAAAATTTGTCTGCTTTGTATCTTTTCATTTTAGTCTACAAAAGGGAGTTATTTCTGCCTGATAAAGGTATAAGGCCGTTAGCATCTGGTTAGTTATATTAATGAGGGTTAATGTGTGTGTGTGTAAGTTCTCTCTTACACAGAAATGAAATATTTCTTGCCTTCAGGTAGCTTGTGTTCTAGCAGGAGCAACAATAGTAAATACAAAATAATTTCAGAAAGGAGAAAAGTGCTGAGAAGGAAAAGCGATCAGAGTCTCCTAATGGAAGGATTGCTGAGCTCATTCCCCAAACTGAACGAGACATCCCAAGGGAGACTTCAAAGGGAATGGGATATTGGTGAGCAAATCAATCAATGTTATTGGGTTATGATCGATGTGACAAAGAATAAGGTGAACCCAGTCTAGAAGGAGAGGTTGGAACTAGGTTGGGATGGGGGTAGGGAGGATTCTAGAGATAATATGGAGCCATGGTAACTGCTTGAGCAGGGATATAGGACCTTGTCAGGTTCATATGAATTTGGAATGAAGAATGCATTGGAGAGAGGAGAGCCTGAACACATAAAGGGAGACTTATTGGGAGGTTATTGCATTAGTTCAACATGGGAGAGGATCCACCCAATGCCCACAAAGCCTGCCCTGACACATGCCCTGCTCCCACTCACATCCCCAAACACACTTTCATTTGTACCTTCCCATGCGTGATTGGGATGGCCTTGGAGCAGTTCCTGGGGGGGGGGGGGGTCACAAAGAGAGGGCCCGATTCTCCCCCCCCCCCACTTTCAGTCTGATGGCCCCACAGGGGAGACAAGCTGCACCCCATCGGATAAATAGACTCTGGCTCAGGCAGCCTGGGCTAGAAGAGACCAGACGAGGGAGGCAGCCTCTGGGAGGGTTTCCCAGAGGAGGTGAGATGGGATCTTGGCCCTGAGGATCAGAGCTCCCTCTACAGGAACTCTGCTGATAGTTTCTAAATCACCTGTAGTCATTTTCTCTCAGATTTGTGCTGTACACACGGAAAATGTTAAATAAATGAAGGATTTCTTCTGCACTCAGTAACAGTAACTGACATTTGCTTAACACTTTATAGTTTGCAAGTCCTTTTACACAATGATCTCTCACTTACACCTCACAACCATTCTATGAGGTAGTTATAGTAATAATGATGATGATGGTAACAATAATAACTAACATTTATGTAGCACTTTAAAGTTTATATAGTGACATATACATACATACACAATATATACAATATCATATATATCTGTGTGCATTTATCTGTCTATCTATTTATCTATTGATCAGTTGCCTCACTTGATTCTCATAACAACTGCATCAGGTTGGTGCTTTTATTATCTTCATTTTGAAAATGAGGAAACTGAGGCACGGGAAAATTAAGTGATCCACCTGTGCTTAAACAGCTTGCAGGTATCTGAGGTAGAATTCAAACTCGGCTCTACCTGAATCTTTGTCTAGTGCTCTAATCATCGCACCATCTAGAGAGTAAAGGTATTATTTTCTTTAGGTTAAATATGAGAGAATGGAAGCTCAGAGAGATTGAGTGATTTGTTCATGAGTTCAGAGTGCGAGACATAGCATTTGAACCCACATTCTCTTGACTTTGTGTTTCATATGCAATCCTTTACTCCAGGCTGAAACGACCCGCTTTGTTACATCTGTCAGACATTTAAGAAGAATAAATCTCCTTTCAAAGTCTTCTTCCTCTAGGATATCCAGTCTGATGACTCAGTAGATTTCTACTACTTGGGTTGTTTCCCCTGAAATAATATCATCATCATCATCATCATCATTTCCATCAAAAACAACAACAACAGCTAGCATTTCAAACCTCGTATAACACTGGCAGGTAGATGCTATTTTATATATATAATATATTACATTTTATAGTTGAAGAGACTAAGGCAACAGAGGTTAAGTGATTTGTCCATCTGACCTAAGTGCCCAAAGCTACATTTGAACTCAGGTCTTCTAGATTTCAGGTCTAGCACTCATTTCACTCCACTGAAATGGCCAGAGCAGGGCAGAATATTTGCATAATGCAAGAGTCTGATTTCTAAACTGAGCCCCGCCTTGTCTGTGAGTGGAGAGAGTTTCTAGAAGTTAAAAAAAAAAAAAAATAGCTCCCGTAGCTTCTTTATAGTTCCCAGGACACTGCAGACTCTCAATAAATATGTCTAATTAATGAGACTGGTGAACTCAGTGGCCAGTGCTTTGTGCTAATGGGGTCACAGTCACGGGTTAGAATACAACTCACCAAAAGGTCACCCTAGTTTTTTATGCTGTTCAGAAACCAAATAAAACAAAACTATTCTCTGGTCCGAGACTGACCTCAACTTTAGGTTTGTTCTAATTCAGGATCTGCTAGTAACTAATGACTTAGGACAAGTCATTTGGCCCTATTATCTTCAGTTTTCTCATCAATTAAATGCTTGTAGAGTCAAGAAACATTTTTAAAATGCCTACTAAGTGTCAAGCATTGTGTTAAATGATGGTAATATGAAGAAAGTCAACAGTGGGAGGGAGACAATCTGCAAATAGCTACGTACAAACAAGAAATATATCGAATAAAATGGAGACAATTAAAGAAGGAAGGCACTAGCAATGTAGGAAATTGAGAAATACTTCTTGTAGAAGGTGTGATTTTAACTGGGACTTGAAGGAAGCAAGTGAAGCCAGGAGATAGATAAGGGAAGAGAAATAATTCTAGATGTATCAGGGAACCAATGGAAAGACATGGAGTCAGAAGATGGAAGGTTTTGTTTGAGTCACAGTAAAGTGGCCGGTGTCAGTAGGTCATGGAGTATGGAGGGGAGCAAGGTATATGAAGATTGGAAATGTGACAAGTAATGCTGTGGCAAAGAGACCAACCTGCAGGCTATTGAAATAGTCCAGATGAGAGGTGAGGAGGGTTTGTACCAATGTAATGGCAGGGTCAGAAGAACTTAGGAGAAATTTTATGAAGTTAAAATGGACACGACTCGGGGAACTGATTTGGATTGGTGGGAGTTGATGACAGAGTGGTGAGTCAAGGATGACATTTAACTTATGAGTCTGACTCAGAGGATGCTTGTCACAGTAATAGGAAAGATAAGAAGAAAGAAGGGGGTAGGGTGGGAAGAGATAATGAGTTCAGGTTAAATCATATTGAGTTTAAAATGTTTATGTGACAACCAGTTAGAAATGTCCAATTGGAGATAGGAGTCTGGAGGTTTGGAAAGAAATGGATAAGTAGGATCCAAGGAATCGTTGCATTAGAAATAACTGGATCCATGAGAACTGAAAAGATAAGCAAAATGGTATGGAGGGAGAACGGAACTGACTCTAAGGCAAAGTCTTGAGGAAAACCATCATTACTCAGCTATAACATAATGATGCCCTAGAACAAGGCTTCTTTAATTTTTTCAACTCACAACTGCTTTTTGCTGAAGAAATTTTTAGTTCTTATTATATTTCTTATACCAGGCTATGTAGGTACATAAAATAGATATGCAAACCAAACATTTACTGATAATAAATAATTTCATGACCATCACATTCAGCTATAAAACCTCATATGGGGTCGCAACCCACAGTTTAAGAAATGAAGATTTAACAAATGAGAATGAGAAGTGATCAGACAAGTAGGAGAAGAACTAGGATCCAGTAGTGTCATGGAAGCCAAGTGAAAAGAGAGTTTTAAGAAGGAGGATGATTGACAGTGTTTAAGACTGCAAAGAGATCAAAATGGGTGAGAAATGAGAAAGGACTTTTGGATTAGGCAAGTTAGAGAACATTGGTAACTTTGGAGATAGTAATTTTGTTTAAATGATAAAGTTGCAAGCCAGATGGCAGAAAGTTAAGAGGAAAATGAAAGGTAAGGAAATGGACTTACCATTTGTAGACAGCTTTCTCTAAAGGTTTTGTTATGAAAGGGAAAGGAGATATAGGATGATAGGTAGTGGGGATTAAGGGACCATTTTTCAAAGATAGAAGAGACATGGATAGGTTTGTGGGCAATAGAGATGTAGGCAGTAGACAAGGAGAGATTGGAAACAAGTGAAAAAATGGGTATGATGGAGGGGGAAATCTATTGGAGAAAATGGGACGGAATAGGATAACTTGTATATGTTACAGGGGTTTGCCTCGGCAAAGAGAAGGAACACTTCATTATGTGAGGCAGGGAGAGAAGGAGGAGATAGTAGAAAAAGGCATCTGGGTGATATGAGATGAGAAGGAGGGAAGAAGGCAGGTCTTGATGATTGAACTCCATTTTTAAAGTGAAATATCAGGTAATTCTTGAACTGTCTTAGAGACTGCAGAATCTCTCACTTGAAGGAAGTTGGGGATGTTGTAGGTAGCTGTGAAGAGGGAGAACATGGTAAGTTGCCCAGGATGTCCAAGAATATCCAGGGCAAAAGCAAGGCGTTGAGAGAAAGAAAGCAGTGTGTGAAGAAAAAAAAAGATTAGTTTGAATATATTGTAGAGTTAGCAAAGGGGAGAGATATGTGACATTGGAAAGGTGGATTAGGACCACATGAATCAATGGAGTGAAGTGTCAGGCTTGGATTCAAGCCCCATCTTTAATGCTTACTGTCTGGCTGACCATGGGCAATTTGATGAACTATGAACCCTGGCTTCCTCATCTGAAAATATGGCGATAAAATAGCTGTAGTAGCTATCTCAAGTTGTGTTGGGAGGTGTAGTGGAGATGAAAAAACACTTTGTAATCCTCCATAAAGAAATGGAGTGAAATATTGGTCCCTATCCTTCTAGTGACTTTCTTTATGGAGGACTTGGATCACGACTTCCCAGGTAACTTCCTATTTTCTATCAGAAACTCTGCTTAGTTTCTTTTTTTCTTTTTCTTTTTTT
Source organism: Sarcophilus harrisii (assembly GCF_902635505.1). Taxonomy (NCBI): domain Eukaryota; kingdom Metazoa; phylum Chordata; class Mammalia; order Dasyuromorphia; family Dasyuridae; genus Sarcophilus; species Sarcophilus harrisii. Next base: position 619,062,310 of record NC_045427.1, on the reverse strand, counting down.
AAATATCTTTTTATTTACAAATTATATGCATGGATAATTTTACAACATTGACAATTTCTGCTTAGTTTCAACTCCAATCTTATCCTGTCCCTGACACAGATACCTTCCTGTAGCATCCTCCCCCTCCCTACTTTTTAGCTTTCTTTTGTGTGTTTCTTCTCCTTGTTAGATTGTAAGCTTTTTCCCTTTTATCATTTGTATCTCTAGCACTTAGTACAGTGCCTGGTGTACAGTGAGTTCTTATCAGATGTTTAGTGAATTGAACTAAACTGAATTATCCCTCATTCACTGACTGAATCAACAAACCCAGTGCCAGATTGACCTTAAATTTAAATGTTAGTTAAAAACTGAAGCAGATCTTCCTAAAACTAACCCCAGTCATAGACTGACTCTGAAACTCAAAACTCTTTTGTGATCAGCTTTGGCCATAGTCTACATAATAGGGGTTCAGAATCAATCTGTGTCTGTTAGGGGGGATGGTTTATGGCTAGAGCTAGAGCATCTGTCTATAATTGGAGTTAGGGTTAATCTGTATCCAGGATAAGGGAATTGGTTTCTGGGGCTTCTGGGTAACATTTCCATGCTGATGGAGAGAGTCAATATATGAAGAGCCCAGGAAGGAGATGGTAACAGCTTTGAGCTGCTCAAAACTGAGTATGGATTGAACTGTGGGAAGACGAGGTCCTATTCTTGAGGGAGGGACCATATGATTGGTGCTAGAATCAGACTCAGGTGTAAGGTATATGAAATTGGTCACCTTAACCCAAGAAACTATGCGGTTCAGGGATATCATAGATTGAGAATCCTGTTCTTTGTCACTCACCCACTTTGTGATCTGTTTTAGCTTGCTTTACTCTTTCTTAATTAAATTCTAATAAAATCTTTTTGGAAAAAAAAACTAATCTTGATCTCTAATGATAGGAAATAGGTAGCCATATTTATAGAGAATCTGGGAGAATTTGGTGTGCTGTGGAGAGCTGAAACAGTAGTACAGAAAGAAAGAGAAATCCTTCATTCCTTTGTCAAAACCCATCTTCCTTATGCAGAGTTCTGCTCTGCTCAAAAAACTTTATTGACTCTCTATTGCTTACCAACTAAAGTTCAAGTCCTTTTGCCTGACATTTAATGTCCTTCACAATGTGGGGCCAATGTTTCTTTCCAAACTTTTCAATCATATCATTTTCTTCTATCCACTCAACAACTCACCCAACTAGAATTGGATTTTTAATATTTATTTTCATTTATTTATTTATTAAACAGAACTGTTCTCTGTCCACTGGGAATTTTCTGGCATTCTTGTCCCCGTGATTGTGATCATACTGTTACCTATACCTAGAACATATTGTTTCCTGTTTTTACGCTGCTGGATTTTTACCCATTCTTTAAATCTTAACTCAACTGCTGTCTTCATGAAGCTTTCCATGACTCCATCTGTCAATTATGCTTTCCCCCATGTATTTGTTCTGCACTTCTTGAGTTGTTTTCTATCTGTGTTTATGTCCTCTGTCACATTAAATTTTAAGCTCCATAAGGTAAGGATCATGAAGACTTAAACTTTATATCTCTTGTCTGCTGTCTATCTCCATGTCATGGGGTGTCCACTGAAAGTATAATCCCTACCCCCACAACCTTGATTTTTGCCCCTGGACAGCTTTAACTTTATATTGCCTGTCTTCTCCTATTAGACTATAAGCTTCTTTTTTTTTAAGCTTTTTATTTTTCAAAACATGCATGGACAATTCTTCAACATTAGCTCTTGCAAAACCCTGTTTTAAATTCTCTCCTTTCCCCCATGCCCTCCCCTAGATCACAAGTAGTCCAATATATGTTAAACAGTAGAAATATATCTTAAATCCAATATATGGATACATATTTATACAGTCATCATGCCAGACTATAAGACTCTTAAAAGCAAGGGACTGTCTTACTTCATTTGTATTTCTAGTAAACAATACAATGCCCGGCACATAGTAAGTGCTTAATAAATGCTTTATCTGTCTAGTGTAGCAAATTGTACACAGGAAGTGCTTAATGTTTTTAGAGTTAATGATTTCAGAAAGAACCAGCTCCCCCTGTCCCTAGCTTGGGGGATAGCCTGTAGTCTTTTCCTCTTTTACACACCATAATCACCATGCTGGTTCAGACGCTTGTCTGGAAGACAGACTCCTATTTAGTCTCTCTCTATTTTCTCCCTTTCTAATACATCATCCATGAGTGCACAGCTCTGACCATATCATTCCCCTGCTCAGGAAGCTTCATTTGCTGCTTCTGTTTGCCTGTAGAATAAAACAAATATTTCAAGTCCTTCACAACTGGGTTCCTGTAAATATTTCTAGATTGGGTTGAAATCACTCTTGACCTTTCCTTCTGTGTTCTAGACAACAGGATCAGCGAATGACTGTGATGTGATGTTCTTACCTCCCAGTTGAATGTCTGGAACAGATTCCCTCTGGCTTCTGCCTCTTGATCTTTAGCTCCCTTGAAAACTCACCTGAGTGCTAATTCTTTCACCATTTCTTTCAGTATTCTCTTTCTTTTCACCCTCCCCCCCCCCATCTATTGTATTTACCTGGTATCATTTCATTTTTATTTACTCATCTGTGTACAAGTTGTTTCTCTTACTAAAACGTAAGCCTCTGGATTTATTATTAAATTCTCTTTTTGCATCCCAAGGGCTGATGAGCACAGAGCCTGGCACATATGCAGTAGGTACTCGATAAATGCTCCTGAATCGATTGAAGCACACCTGGCTGATCCCCATCCCCTCAGGGCTTCCGTTTCCTTGCAGATCTGAGGGCAGCCGCTCTGGGCTTTTTCTCTGCCCCGCGGGGCTGGGAGAGTCCAGGTGGGACAGCCATATTCTGTCAGAATTAGAGTTCAAAGAAGGGGAAAAACCTGCCACGGAGCCAATGTATTACTCACCGGGATTCGGCCGTGGAGCAGCAACAGAACTAGGATGACAAGATGCTGCCCATTAGCCGAGGCAACAGCCAGAACCGGCCCTCGGAAAACAACCCATTTGTCTTCTGACAGTGAGCAGGATGGGCCCTGAACATTAAGGAGAAGCCCGGGAGCCTCGGAGCCATCCGGCGTTTCCTGGAGCATCCTCCCGCCCCGCCCCCGGCCTCGGCATCCCCGGCTCTGCAGGGTTTCCAGGTTATTTCCCCGGATTCTCCTCTCCCCTCTTGGCCATCTCCTTCTCCCCACCCAGCCTCACTCCCTCCTGTTTTCCACTCTTCCCTTCCCCTCCCTTCTAAACTCTTTGTCCCTCCATTTGTCCGTTCTCTCGATCTGTCTCTCCTCCTATCTGGGCAGCGGCCCGCGATTGGTCCCGCAGGACAAGTGCAGCCAGCGCTTTCCAGGAGACTAATTAATACCTTGCGTCTCAGAGCTTTCTCCGAGGATCAAGTCTTTCGGTCAACTTAACTATTTCTTTTCAGTGTCTTGGTCTTGGGTAGCAGACCAGCTCTGCTGGGGAAATGTGATTTGGTTAGCAGAGATGTAGAAATTTAACCTTTCTTTCCTTTCTCCTCTTTTCTCCTCCTTCCCCTTCTCCCCTTTCTCATTCTCCCTTCTCCCTCCCCTTCCCTGTTTTCTTTTCCTTTCCCTTCTTTCTCTTCTTCTTTACCTTCTCTCTCCTTCCCATTTTCCTTCCCTTCCTCTATCCCTCTCTTCTTTTTCTCTTTCCCTATCCTCTTCCCCTCTCCCTCCCTTTCTCTATTTCTCTCCTCTCCCTCCCTGTCCTGTCTCCCTTCATTTCCCTCTCTTTTTCCCTTTCTCTTTCCTTCCTCTAACTCTCTTCTTCCTCTTTTCCTCTCTCTCCCCCTTTCCCCTGTCTATCTCCTTTCCCTTCCCCTCTCCCTCTTCTTTTGCATTTCTTTTCTCCCTCCCTTTCTTGTCTTCTTCCCCCTCCCCCTTTCCTCCCTCATCCCTTCTTTTCTCTTTTTCCTTCCTCTCCCCTTTCTCTCTCCTTCCTCTTCCTCTCTACCTCCCTTTTCTGTCTTCTTCCCTTTCACCTCTCCATCTTCTCCTTCCCCTTTCCTGTCCTTTTTCCTCCACTTTCTGGATCTTCAGTGACATGTAGATGGTGAGGATATCCATACTTTGGTAGCCAATGTGGTATCAAAGGTATTTGGGAACCCCAGGGCACTGAGCTGATCTCTCCAGAAATCAATTGCCTACTCTTGCTCTTGCTCTGGTCACCTCCTCCACTGCATGTTTTAAAGAAACTCCCCACCCTGGACACTGCTTTCTTGACTAGTAATTTCTCCCATAGTTGCATTTTATGACAGTGGCAGGTAATTTTCTCTTCACTGTCTCTCCTCTGGCCAGCTGCTCCACAACCTCACTAGGCTAATTGCCTCCCATGCCAGAAATCTGCTCTGAAGAATTCTTACCCTGGGGAAGTTCTCAAAAGTGCCCTTCCCTTCCCTTTCCAGCACCCCACCCCGCTTCCAGTTCTGGGACCATGAACCCTGATCAAATAAACTTTGCTATTGTTTCTGGGTGGGGCATGTCAGTCTACTGTCCCATGGTGCCAGTGATCATCCCTGTAACTTTTCAGACCCTGGCCACTACTATCTTATTTGTGTTGTCTCCACAATTGGAAGGGAAGCTCTTTGAGTTGCATGCTACATTTTGTTGTTGCTGTTCAGTTGTTTTTAGTCATGTCGAGCTCTTCATCATCCCATTTGGAGCTTTCTTGGCTATGACATTGAAGTGGTTTGCCATTAACTTCTCCAGGTCATTTTACAGTTGAGGAAACTGAGGCAATGTTAAGTAACTTGCCCAGAGTTAACTCCAGGCTCAGTGCTCTATGCCCTATAGCATCACCCAGCCTCAGTTATGGGTGACTCACTTCACTCTGGATGGTTTGAATGTTAGGAAGGGTTCTCCTTATTAGCAGCTGAAATCTGCCTTTCTACCCATTGCTTCTTCTTCTGCTCTCTGGGACTAAACAGATGTCCAGTTCTTCTTCCATATGTGACAGTCCTTCGTATATTATCTTGCTTTGTGGAGGATCATGAGGATCTGAAAGGTCTTATATAGAAACGTGAACTTTAAAGGTAAAGCTTGAAGCTCCAAGTGAGAAGGCCCATGAAGCCAGGGGAGGGCAGGTGGTGGGGTTCTTTGCTCAGAACTCCCCAGAGAAGGTCTCGAGTTTTATTTGGGAGAACAAATACCTTCTCAGGAATATTTTCAGCAAGATCTGCCTCAGGCACAGTTTCAGAGCGTTTATAAGCCAACAAAGAACAATTTAGCTTGGTAAATTTAATACACACTTAAATATTGTACGTAACACAAGTTCACAGTTTCCTATGCTTTTTTTTCTCTTAGATAGATGAGGAAGGACTGAGCGTTTAAATAACTAGGCCAGAAGCCGGGTAGATTTCTAGCCACTCTGATCCCAAAGCCAGGACTCATTTTGCTCCTCGATGCTGTCTAAGCTCTAAGGCGTTCTTGCCCATTTCTGTCCTCACTGCCATGGGGAAGCCTTTCTCTTGGTTTTGAAGACTCCTGGTTTGACAGGGTGCTGGATGTGTCTGACAACTCACTAGGGGAAGGGGAGGTATGTTTCTTCACATAGGGACATGATTGCTGTCTTCAAATATTCGAAAGGTTGTCATGTGGAAAAAGAATAAAACTTGTTTCATTTGGACTCCAGAGGGAAGAGCTAGAATCAGTGAGGAGCCGTACAGAGAGACAGATTTAATCTCAGTACAAGGAGACACCAACCAACACTAGACGGGCCCCAGCAAGGCCTTTGTTGCTTTGGAAGCTAACCCAGTTCCCATTCTGAAAGGTTTTAAAGCAGATTCTGAGTGGACTTGCCAAGGGCTTTTGAAGAAGGGATCTAAGAAAAGTACAGACTGAACAAGATGACCTCTGAAATTCTGTGAAGTCCTGTGCAAAGGTCAGATCTTTCTCCCTTTCCACCTTTCTTGGTCGTGCCCAAACATCTGGCTGCCCTTCAAAAAGAAGCTACACCATTAGAGGGACTATCTTCAAGTTTGAGCTTTCATAAGGACTTTCCTGTCTTGCTGAACATTGGAAAGGACGTTGAATTTAGTATAGGGTCATAGGTCTTCTGCATCAAATCCCAACTTCCAGTCTGAAAACCCTTTTGTAAATGAGTATTATGTTACAAAATATAGATTAAACATTATTTCCCACATTACCCCAAATCCCTAATGGGTTCTTAGAACCAGAGACCTAGAATTCAGAGATGGAAAGGACCCTTAGAGATTTCCTAGTCCAACTCTTTGTTCCAAATGAGGGAAACTGAGGCAAGATTGCATAGTAGTAAGTGGTGAATCTGAGTTTTGAATTCAAGTCTTCAGATTCAGATTCAACTGCTTTTCACCCAGTGGGCAGGGGGAGACTGAATCAGGTAACTGGTAAAAGATTAAAGTTTGGAGGGTATCTTAGAAGTCAGTCTATCTTGCTCCTACTCTAATCCCATTTACCTAATAAGAAAATTGATGCACAGGGAGGTGAACAATTCTCCTAGGTCACACTGATAGTAGCAAAAATTAAGATTCAAATTCAGATTCTTTTATTCCAAAACAGCTGTTCTTTTCTGTACTATACCTGCTTCTTCCAGTGTGTGTGCAGTGGGGCCCTGAGGCCCTTGAAGGTCAAAGACTGCTCTGATACTGGTTATATACCTGTCAGCTTTCCTACCTCTCTCAATCCATCTACCTCCAAACTGCAGTATCCCAGTTTGGCAAGGTTGTGTGTGTGTGTGTGTGTGTGTATGTGTGTGTGTGAACGTAAGCTCCTTGAGAACAGGAGCAGCATTTTTACCTTTCTTTGATCCCCAACATTTAACACAAATCTTTGCCGACGTTATCCCTTCCACATCTGGAGACTGGGGAGGGTGAGAAGCATGGAAGCCCCCACCTTCATCCCCCCATCTACAAAATCCATGTAAAATGTTTCTTACCAGAGAAATTCGAATTTGTTTTTGGTTTTATGGGGTATTTACATGTAACCTGCAGTTTCTGGAAGACTCCCCTAAAATTCCCATTTAATTTCTTGTGCCAACCCAGGATATACTGAAACATGATGGGGAAGTCTCGTTGTGGAACGAAACTGTAAATTGTTTGTGGACTGATTCTGGTGTGTGTTGGGGGAGGGCACAAGGAGGGAAGAAGGCAGAGCCCCTGTCAGACAGGGGCTGGGCTCCTAATGTCACAGTTTCCACAGTTTCTGCCAATGGAAAGGGACAGTTCTGGCCAGAGGCTCAGTCACATTCCCCGGCTCCACATCCTGCTGTCCCTTCCTCAGCTGGTGTCACACTGGACAGACTGAATGGAAGCAGTTGCTGCTCACACTTCTGGGCTCTCAACCTCGGGGAGTTAGCTCTGCTGAGTAGGGGGAACCTTAGCGATAAATCCCCCAACAATTACGGCAACAATGATGAGCTTTTACAGAGTACTTTAAGGGCTTTATGCACATGATTTCACAGAGCCCACATGGGGACCAAGGCACTCTAGCCATCACCATCCCCATTGTACAGAAGAGAAAATGGACTTTTGAGAAGCTGGTAACACTCATTTTCACACAACTAGTACATGTTCCAGGTGGTATTAGAACTGAGGTCTTCTAGGTTCTCATTCTGACATCAGCTCTATGCTACTTCTTTATATGAGGAAAGAGCACAAGATTTGGAACTTGATTTGGATTCAAAACTCAGTCTTAATTTTTACAAGCTATGAATCTTGCCTCAGTTTCCTCATCTGTGACAATGGATTGGAGTAGATAATCTCTAAAGGTCCTATCCATCTCCCAATTCTAGGACTCTATGGTTTTAATAACTCAATAGAGGGTGTGGGATGTAATGTATTCTTTTTGTTTTAAAGATTTTTTACTGCTCTCTGTTTGTCTCTCTGTTTCTCTCTGTCTCTGTCTCTTTGTTTCTCATCTTTGTCTCTGTCTCTTGTCTCTGTCTCTGTCTATTTCTCTCTGTCTCTCATCTATCTCTGACTCTCTCTCCCTGTCTCTGTCTGTCTCTCATCTCTTTCTCTTCCTATTTCTGTCTCTGTCTATCTGCCCATCTCTCTCCTTGTCCCTGTCTCTCTGTCTGTCTGTCTGTCTTTCATCTTTCTCTCTCCCTGTCCCTGTTTCCGTCTCTATCTCCCATCTTTCTCTCCCTGTCTCTGTCTCTCATCTATCTCTGTTTGTCTCTCTTTCTGTCTCTGTCTGTCTCTCATCTCTCTCTCTCTCTCCCTATCTCTGTCTCTGTCTCTGCCCATCTCTCTCCTTGTCCCTGTCTCTCTGTCTGTCTGTCTGTTTTTCATCTTTCTCTCTTCCTGTCCCTGTCTCCGTCTCTATCTCCCATCTTTCTCTCTCCCTGTCTCTGTCTGTCTCTCATCTCTGTCTCTGTTTCTCTCTCTGTCTCTCATCTTTGTTCTGTCTCTGTCTCTCTTTGTTTCTCTCACTTTAGTTTAGCCCTCCCTCTCCAACTTCTAGAAAAGCACATTATTCTCAAGGGCTTACCAGTAAGATAATTATTTACTGCCCAAACCCCTCATTCATTAAAGTAGGGCTTAAAAGACCTTTAGCTGGCCACATATACATGATCTCCCCCATTTATTGCTTTCTCATCTGATCCTCTCAAGTTTGCTGTCATTCAGAGTATTTGGGTGGGAGTAGAATGGGGGAACTTCAGATGGTCTGAGGGAGTCCTTTCGGACCCTAAACCATCCTTGGAGGATGCAGAGATGACATGTGCCTTATCTCTCCACATCCTAGCTTGTACTTCCTCAACATGCATGTTCCCACCAGACCAAGCTCCTTCTTATCCCCTAAAAAGTCCAAGCTTGTGTCCATGTCTGCCTTTTAGCTCTTGCTCCCATGCTCTCCTATATTCCTCATCTCTTCCGGGCCTGCCAGCCCCACTTCCTCTGGGAAGCCTGTAGTTGATGAAGGAAATGGGGGTATTTGGCCTGGAGCAGAGAAGACAATGGAGGATATTACATCTATCTCCAAATATTTAAAGAGCTGTCTTAATAATAGCTAATAGCTGGCATTTATAGAGAGCTTTAAGTTCTGTAAAGCATTTTACATGTGTTATCTCATCTGATCTGCCATGTGGAAAAGACATTAAATTGGTTTTGCTTGGCCTTAGAGGGCAGAGCTAGGAATCATGGCTGAAAGCTGCAGAGAAGCAATTTTCATTGTGATATCAGGATAAACTTCTTCTCCTTCTTCTTTTTAATAAGTTTTATTGACATTTTCTGTTCTAACATCATTGCCATTATTCCAAGTATCCCTCTCTTTTCCTCTCCCAGAAAGTCATCCCACGTGACAAATATTATTTTTTAGAGATTAAAAAAGTCAGTACAAAAATTGATCCATACATTGAAAAAGTCTGAAAACTTATGCAGTGACTAATATCTGTGGACCTCTCACATCTACAAAGGCACGGGTCGTATGTGTACGTGTGTATGGGGGTCCTCTCACATCTCTTCATTTGAATCCTGCTTGATCTTGTAATTTTGTTACGGTTTAGTTTGGTTTTTTGGTGTGTCATTGTTTTGTCCATTTACATTATTGTAGTTAATGTTTATATTTGTTTTTTTGACTTCCCTCCCTCCTCTCTGCATCAATTTATATAGATCTTTCCATTTGTCTTTATATTCACTGCACATTATTGCTTATAGCACAGTAATATTCAATTACATCCTTGTACCATAATTTGTCTAGCCGCTGCCCAATTGACGGGCATTGACTTTGTTTCCAGTTCTTCATTATCACAAAATGTGCTACTATAAATATTCTGGAGTATACAGGACTTTCTTCTTATTGATAACTTACTCGAGGTATAAGCCCAGTAATGGAATCTCTGGTTCAGAGGATATGGACATTTTAGTTACTTTATTTTTATAATTCCAAATTGTTTTCCAAAATGGTTATATCATTTCACAGCTCTACCAACAATGTGCCATGTGCCTATTCTTCCACCATCCCTCCAACACTGACTATTGCCAATTTTTGTCATTTTTGCAAATGTGCAGAGTGTGAGGTGAAACCGCAGGGTTGTTTTGATGTGCATTTCTTCTATCATTCATGATTTGGAACATTTTAGAATAAACTTAAAAATGAAGGGTCTTAAAAAGTGAAATGTACTGACTCAGGGAGTAGTAGGTTCTTATTGATGGAAGTCTTTCCATGAGAAGCTTCCTCCCTTCCAAGCTTTCTCTACTTTGGCTATCATCCCCATTTCCTTTCCAAGGGGCCTTGGCCAGCAGGTCTAGAACCAACCTTATATCTTATAGGTAGGCTTTCAACTTACTTACTTGGAAGGGGGTCTTCAATATAGGATTGCCACATGGCCACATGGTCTCCTTTTTAGCTCCCTTTTATATGTTTGTGTTGTCTCATCCTGTCAGAATGTAAGCTTCTTGAAGGTAGGAAAGTCCTATTTTTATTTGCCTCTACTGGCTCACCATAGTACCTAGTACTTGACTAAAGCTGACTGCTTAGCAAATGCTTTCTTTGTTTTCTTTTTATTTTATCTTTCTTTCTTTCTTTTTTCTCTCTCTTTCTTTTCTTTTTCTTTCTTTCTTTCTCCTTTTCAGTTTCATCACACTGAAATTTTATGGGCCTGACTCTCTGACTGCAAATGAGATTTTTTAAAAGCAGGATGTGTTTGTGTGTTTGTTTGTATGTATGTATGTATGTATGTATGTGTGTGTGTGTGTGTGTGTTTTAAATAGGGACAAGAATTGGTGGTGGTGGTGTTGGGGTAGGGGTTATGTGCCCTTAATGAAAAAGAAAGGTTAATTTGCTAATTTTGAGTGTTCCCCAGTGAAGCTTTCTTGGAAGGGGTCTCAGAGGGCAAGTAATCCAACTTTTCTTCTGTAGTCCTTGGATATCTAGGTTTTTCAAAGTGTATGTCAAAGTCACCTCCCCTCCTTGATTTGCCCAGGATTTTTCTCGGTGAGACTGCTTTTAGTCTTCAAGGACAGGGCTCCTCTGTAACTCATCACAGAGTTCCGACTCTTCTCCCTGTCTTTCAAGTTTTCCTTAGCTCAGTCCTTTCATCCACCTAGCTTCTTCCTGTTTCCCCCCACCTCCTTCCTTCCAGACCCAGCAGAACCAATCATTCAGGCTAGAATCACTGCAAGCAGCCTTTCTATCTCACCCCCCTTTCCACCCCCAACCCCTACCATTTCTGGCTTCTGTCAGTACACAGTCACAGTCAGACCAAAGATACTCCCCCTCAGGAATAATCATAGGTTCACATAGCTGGGTAGGGATTTCTTGTCTCAAGGTGTGTTTCTGAATATTCTCCCCAGCTGAGGGCAGCCTAGGATTTCCTGGCACAGTCCTCCTCTGCCAAGTAGGCATTTTTCAAATTTAAATTTTTTGTATCCTCAGAAATTTGTTTTTTCAGCTTCTCCTGAGAGCACAAGAGACCTCTGGAAATGGGTCAGGGGGAAAGGGAGGCACAGAAGTCTCACTAAACTAATGAAGTCTGCAAATCATTGATTCATACAGTCACTTGCAGAAAGGCAAGAGTCCAGGATGGATGACCTAAAAGGATTATAGGATTTAGAACTGAAAGAGAATTTAGAGATCATTTAGACCAATGTCCTCTTTTTAAGGAGTCATTTTCAGCTCTAAGACTCTGGGATTCAAAGATCTCAATTGATGCCCTACCTCTAATCTTAAGCCATATAAAGAGAAGACAGTGTTTGGGGTCACAAATACAGGAAAGAATCTTTTTAAAAATCTAGTTCTTCCCCTTCCTTATTTAAAAAATGGGAAAGAAAAGGTACCTCCTCTAAGGTCAAATGTAGCAAAAGTCAGATTTGAACCCAGTTCTTGGGACTCCAAATTCAGCATTCTTTTTATTATGTACTATGCTAGGAGGTCATAGTTTTAGTGCATTCTTCCTTGGGCAGACAGTACTTGGCAGGGGGTTCAGTTTCAGGGGTCCCATTTTAGGGGGGAATATTGATAGGTATTTGGAGCCAAAGAAGGGTGACCAGGATAATAAAAAAAGACTAGACATGATAGTATATGAGAATGGTTTAAAAGATCAAAGATTGTTTAGGTTGGAAAAGCAGAGTGAAGGGAAAATTATAGCTTTCTTTAAATAGCTGAAGGGTTGTCTTGTGGAAAGGGGATTAAGGCTTTGCTCTTTCTGGCTCCAGAAGGCGGACCAAAGAGTAATGGATCTAAGGGAGGCAGATGTTAGATCAGCAATATGGACTAATTTCCTCGTAATTAAAGCTAGTTGTCCAAAAATGGGTTGTCTTGTCCTGAGGGATTAGTGGGTTCACTTTCTGAGGGGTTTTTCTAGGGGAGATAGTGGTAATTATTTTAAAAAAAGGAAGAGAGTCATCAACGCATTTAAAAATATACACAAGAGAACAGAAGAAAGGCTGGAAGGAGACATAGACAAGCAGGATAGCTTTGAAAATTAAATGTGTAATTTATCATATTCTTAAAAGGAGAAGTGAATTGTACATAATAGAGACCCATAGTTTTATGTATAATTCTCTTTTTTTCTGTTCTACCCTATATATGGAAATGTTATTTTTTTCTTTTGGTGTTTCTTAAGTTCATAATTAAGAAAAAATTGAAAAAACTCTCATTGAGACTTTCCTGAAGAATGTGGGTTCTCACTTGTGTCTCAAAGGATGGATAAGTTTTGGATAGGAAGAGGGGGGCATTCCAGGTTTGGAAAAAGAAATGGTGTGTGTGTGTGTGTGTGTGTGTGTGTGTGTGTGAAGGAAGTTGAATAAAGAAGCTCCATAATTAATGTGATGAGGATTCAGGGTAGGACATCTCTCTGTGAAATGTAGACTTATCCGCTGGTACCACTTTGAGGGGGAAGAAGATACTGCTTAAGCCTCAGTGACTGGGGAAGAATTTTTGCCTCTAGAATCCCGTGGGATTGTATGAAGAATGGGAAGGGGGCTCATGAGGTGCTCTCTGAAGAGCCCAATCTGGCTGGAAAGGAGGGATGCACTGGAAAAGAGGGGGGACAAAAGTTTGTAGAGATGCATGTAACGCGGGCCTATGAAAAGACTAGAATGCTTTCTCCTTGTTGGAAATTAGGTCCCCATTTTCTCTCCCGTGGAGCAAAGCCTTCTGGCTCCTCATACATTTCCCTCACCTAGAAGCAGCGGTACCTCATGCCTAGAAGGATTTGCCTCCAGTTAGCTCTGCTTTCCCTAAGATAGCCTTAGCTAGCTCCTTTATCTTTATCACTCTTACAAATTCTCTCTTGTTTCCTCAGGAGATTTCAGAACAGCAGAAACACTCTTTTGAAATCATAAACTCTGCATTCATATCACATTTACTTTTATAATCTCAGGGGGTCTCTGAACATCAGTTTCCTTTTCTGTAATAATAACAACAACAATAATAGCTAGCATCAAGATAGTGCCTTTTATATGCCAAGTACTGAACCAAGTGCTTTACAATTATTATCTCATTTGATTCTCACAAATTCTCATTTTGTTATCTCATTTGATCCCCCTACCTGAAAGGTAGGTGCTACTATTATCCCCATTTTATAGATAAGGAAACTGAGGAAGGTAAAGGAGAGGAGAGGAGAGAAGAAAAGAGGAGAGGAGAGGAAAGGAAAGGAGAAAAGAGGAGAGAAGAGATAGGATGCTTAAGTGAGAACCAGAATAAATATTCTCTAAGGTCTTTAAGGTCTCTAAATCTATAATCTTTTTTAAAAGAGTTTTTTTATTGTCAACTTAGCAATAATCAGCAAAATAAACATTTTAGTATACAGAGAATAAAAAAAGATTCTATATGAAATTGTGAACTTGTAATACTTCTTTTTTTTATTTAATAGCCTTTTATTTACAGGATATATGCATGGGTAACTTTACAGCATTAACAATCGCCAAACCTCTTGTTCCAATTTTTCACCTCTTACCCCCCCACCCGCTCCCCTAGATGGCAGGATGACCAGTAGATGTTAAATACATTAAAATATAAATTAGATACACAATAAGTATACATGACCAAAACGTTATTTTGCTGTACAAAAAGAATCAGACTCTGAAATATTGTACAATTAGCTTGTGAAGGAAATAAAAAATGCAGGTGTGCATAAATATAGGGATTGGGAATTCAATGTAATGGTTTTTAGTCATCTCCCAGAGTTCTTTCTCTGGGCGTAGCTAGTTCAGTTCATTACTGCTCCATTAGAAATGATTTGGTTGATCTCGTTGCTGAGGATGGCCTGGTCCATCAGAACTGGTCATCATATAGTATTATTGTTGAAGTATATAATGATCTCCTGGTCCTGCTCATTTCACTCAGCATCAGTTCGTGTAAGTCTCTCCAGGCCTTTCTGAAATTATCCTGTTGGTCATTTCTTACAGAACAGTAATATTCCATAATATTCATATACCACAATTTATTCAGCCATTCTCCAACTGATGGACATCCATTCAGTTTCCAGTTTTTAGCCACTACGAAACATTCGTGCACATACAGGTCCCTTTCCCTTCTTTATAATCTCTTTGGGATATAATCCCCGTAGTAACACTGCTGGATCAAAGGGTATGCACAGTTTGATAACTTTTTGAGCATAGTTCCAAACTACTCTCCAGAATGGTTGGATTCGTTCACAACTCCACCAACAATGCATCAATGTCCCAGTTTTCCCGCATCCCCTCCAACAATCATCATTATTTTTCCTGTCGTCTTAGCCAATCTGACAGGTGTGTAGTGGTATCTTAGAGTTGTCTTAATTTGCATTTCTCTGATTAATAATGACTTGGAGCATCTTTTCATATGACTAGAAATAGTTTCAATTTCTTCATCTGAGAATTGTCTGTTCATATCCTTTGACCATTTTCAATTGGAGAATGGCTTGATTTTTATAAATTAGAGTTAATTCTCTATATATTTTGGAAATGAGGCCTTTATCAGAACCTTTGACTGTAAAAATATTTTCCCAGTTTATTGCTTCCCTTCTAATCTTGTCTGCATTAGTTTTGTTTGTATCAAAATGGGTTCATGACCTAGGCATAAAGAATGAAATTATTAATAAATTAGAGGAACACAGGATAGTTTACCTCTCAGACCTGTGGAAGGGGAAGGTCTTTATGACCAAAGCAGAACTAGAGATCATTACTGATCACAAAATAGAAAATTTCGATTATACCAAACTGAAAAGTTTTTGTAATACTTCTTAAAATTATATTCACATATTGATATTTCTTTGTGCTTCCTTTAGGGAATTTTGCTTTTTTCTACATGCTTTCAAAATGTTTTATTGGTTTATTCTTTCTTTTTTTCCTTTGTACTTTATCACTATAAACTATCTGTCTTCTCTCTCTCCTACCTTTCTATGAGCTTTTCTTATTTCTTTTCTTTCTCCCACTTGATTAAATGGGAAAGAAAAAGTTCTTCTCACCTGGAGGCTCACACAGCAATGGAGAATGGGTGAAGACTGGAAAAAATCGGAGAGTGGGAGTTGGGGGGGAGAAGTAACAACCTAAGAGAAGAAGGCCTAGAGTTTTATTTTCATATTGGCCAAGATGTATTATTATGGAAGACTGGAGAAATGGAGGCTTTTCCTGGGCTGAGCAGTTAGGAGTTACACGTAGAACAGCTGCAAGGAGAGAAAGACAGACACAGTCACAGACTGACAGAGAAAGAGACACAGAGAAACGCAGAGAGACTGACAACAGAGACAGAGACAGAAATAAATAGAGAGACAGACCCAGAGACAGGTCAAGATTGACAGAGATGAGACATAGAGATGCACAGAGGCAGACACAGATCGGACACAAGTCTTCCTCCTTCTTCCTGCTGTCAGGGAACAAAGCAGGAACCATCCTATTTGCAATTGTACAAGTATTGCCCAGACCTGTATCTTCACTGGCTTTCTGTATCTATTGGATTTGGCAAATCCCGTGCAACTTAGAATCTTGGGGTGAGGTGGAATTGAGGGGGATAAGACATAAGGGGGTTTATCCAAGCTCATGTAGTCAGTATGCATCAGAGGTAAGTCTTAAACAGAGGTTCTGTGCTTTCCAAGCCCCTCTATCCACTGTGCCCATTTGGATTAGACCAGAGGGCAGCTAAGGTCCCTTATTACTCTCAAATTTGGTTATTCTGTGACTTCCTCTGGCCTTGGGCATATTTTTTGGTGGTTCAGTCAATTCAGGTGTGAATGACTCTTCATGACCCCATTTCTTGGCAGAGACACTACAGTGGTTTGCCATTTACTTCTCCAGCTCATTTTATAGATGAGGAAACTGAGGAAGAGTTAAATGACTAGCTCCAAAATCACATAATTACTAAGTGTCTGAGGTTGGATTTGAACCCATGAAGATACGCCTTCCCAACTCTAGGACTGGAGCTCTATTCACTGAGCCTTGAGTATAATAGGAACTTGACAGATGTTTGTTGAGTTGAATTGAAAGCTGAAGGAATCTCTGTTTTGTTTTCTTTTCCTCCCTTTTAATAAAGTGGAAAAATGAGTGGATTTGCAGCCAAAAGTCCTGGGTGTAAATCCTATCTCTCACACCAACCTTGGGTCTACATCTCTTTTCTGGGTCATGTTTCCATAAAATATCCATTTAACAAGGAGATTGGATGAGATGGTCTCTGAGGACCCTCCTAGCTCCAACTCCTATCCTTGTTCATATTTCTAAAATAAGCTTCTGCAATGACATGAGAGCTGTATGTTTGCAAGTGGGGAGGCACTGATGGTCTACAGAGGTATCATATGCACATTTTGTGGGTTTCCTAGGGGGATTATGAGCTAAAAACTGAGAAAATCCCTCACAATACACTTGGGTCCCTCATGTCCAGATACCTCCTTCTACAAAGATTGTATTTGTTTGTTTGCTTCTCTTTCTAACTTAAGGCTGATTTCTCCAAAGCAGATTCCTCACTGAACAGCTTGGGAATTTGCTATTAATTCCATCTTTGGTCCTCCCTGATTTACCTGCTCTGAAAATTTATCCTCAGACATTTTTTTTGGTATCTTGCCTTTAGCTTCATTAGCTTATTCAGTGTTTCCAGCTGCCCTTCTCTTTATCCTGAAGCTTTACCTGGATTTCTTCCTTTCCTTTCCTTACCCCTCAGTCTCCAGAATTCATCCCTTATCCTCCTGATGCTAGATGTCCAATGACTAAAGCCCATCCCATGAGCAGGGATTCCTGGGAGAAAGAAAGGGAAGGAAGAGATTGGAAGCAAACAGCTCACTCCCTTTCATTCTCAGATCACGTGGCTGGATTTCAACACCCACCCTCTCCCCAGATGCCTCCTTAGGAAGGGGTATCATGGAAACACTCACTGTTCATCTCTGCTCTGCTTCTCATTCACCTTTTTCTAATACTAAGGAGACTGTAGCATAGAGAAATTCTGTTCTTTCTAAGACCTCCAGTTCTTCCATCTCTTTTCCTTCTTCTCTTCCTTCCCTTCTGTTCTTCCTTTTCTTCCTTGTTCATCTACCCCAAACTCTTTCATCTGTCCCTTCTCTCCTCAGCCTTCTTTTCCCTTTCTCTTCTCTTCTTCCTTCCTTCCATTTCTACTTCCTTCATCTGTTTTATCCTTCCTCTCACTTTTCTCTTTCTCCTCCTCCTTTCTCTTTCCCCCATATTTCTTTTCCCTCCTTCATCTTCTTCCTTTTTTCCTCTTATCTTCCTCCTCCCCTACCTTCTCTTTTCCTCTTTTCTTTCTGTTTTTCTCCTTTCCCCTTCCCTTCTTCCAAAATCCTCTTTCACTTTCTGCCTCTTTCCTTCCCTTTTCTCTTCTTCCTTTTTTCTTCCTCCATCTTCCTACCCCATCTTCTACTTCTCTCATTTCTTTTCCTCATCTTTCTGTCCTTGCTCATTCTCTCCTTTTCTTCCTTATCCTACTTTTTTCTTTTCTTCACTCCCTTCTTTTCCCCCCTAACTTTCCTTCTTCCATTTAGCTTTCTTTCTTGTCCTCTGTTTCTTCTCTCTTCCTTTCCCTTCTCTTTCCCTTCCCTTTCCTTTCTCTTCTTTTCCTTTTT
This sequence comes from Sarcophilus harrisii, assembly GCF_902635505.1. NCBI lineage: Eukaryota > Metazoa > Chordata > Mammalia > Dasyuromorphia > Dasyuridae > Sarcophilus > Sarcophilus harrisii. The sequence goes on along the minus strand of NC_045427.1, from coordinate 619,044,312 downwards.
CCATTTTAGAAGCAGGATTTGAACCAAGATCTTTTTTTATTCTGAGGCTGCTCTAGGTATTATATCATGCAACTTTCCCTCCATGACTATGCTAGTTAAATGGCTCATTTATTTTTCCTTCCAAGACATTAGATTCCCAACTTTGATAAATAAATATCTTTGGGAATTTGTTATCTCTCCAGGATTGATTTGTTCCTCCCTTCTCTCTCCACACATGGGCCTTACCCAGAAATATCTGTCTACCCAACTATCTCCTCTCATTTTTCTTCTTCATTTTTATATCAAAGTGAGATGACTGGAGTGAGGGGCAGGAGCCCAGTGAGCTTAGGAGCAGAAATAGGAAGCTCTTCCTTAGCTTCAGTAGCCTCAGGTGCCCCATCATTTCAATTCCTGGAGGCCACATCATTCCTTGGCCGTGGGTCAGGGGGCTTTCTTGGGGGTAAGACTATGGTCCCTCCTTCTCTGCCGGTCCTAATAGAACATAAATCTGCTCACAAGGTAAGTGTAATTTACAAAGGTTACTGCTTAGCCACAAAATGTTCCCCCCCCCCCACTGTTCTAGGTCCTTGGGGATGAGGCCATCCTTCTAAGCACTGGAAGGAGAATGCCCTTGGCCTGTTTCTTTCAGAGCCCTTTTGAATGTATAGCTTCTGGTAGAAAGTTCATTGGCAAAGAACTGGATTTCCTTAAAGAGAAAGGGGGCTAGATTAATTAAAAGGATAGGGAACACAAGAGGATGCTACCCATATGTTCTCCCCATGTTTGAGACCATCTGGGTTGGGCAGTGAGTAGAGTTAGATTGAGTTCAGACACAATTCCCCTTAGACTTTCTTTAGTTATTTGTAAATAATAGTAATAATTAATAGATAACATTTATATAGTGCTTCCTATGTTCTAGGTACTCCACTAACCATTTTACAAATAGGATCTTATTTGATCCCCACAACAGCCCTGGGAGGTTGGTATTATTATTATTCACATTTTACAGATGGAAAGACTGAGATAAACAGAGATTAGGTGATTTGTCCAGGGTCATACAGCTATTACTTGCCTGAAACTAGAGCTGAAGTCGGGTCTTTCAGACTCCAGCACCAGCAATTTATCCACTTCTCCATCTAGTTGTCCTGCCTCCTACTGGGTACATGACACTCAGGTCCCATTTGGACTGTTAATTGAGTTGAAGGTCAAGCACCATCTGGCCTCTGGTGTTGGACCAAGAACATCCTGACTCCTTTTCTTTGGCTATGGGAAGATTCCTTGATAGCTCCCGACACAGACAACAGAAATTAGCCAAGACTGTTGTCTCTGTATTCCTACTTATGTGCTATGGGAGATTGGACAAAGAGAGGACTGTTCTTGATCTCGAGACACCCTCATTTTAGTTGGAGAAATAAAAATCAACACAGGTGAAGAGAAAAAAGTAATTAGAGTAGATGGTATAGACACTAAAAGTAGCATCTCAGGTTGAGGGTGAGTCTGCAATGGGTGGGTAAGTGGGTTCAGAGATGACCTTATAGAACAGACATTCTTCTCCTTTTTGACCCCTTTGGCAATATTGTGAAGTCTGGGGACTCCTATGTTTTAATCACTGGGGAGAATGCTAAATTTTAGTTATATATTAGTAAAAATAGGCATAATTTTCCCCTCCATCTGAGTGAAGGGCTTCTTGAAATCTCCATATAGATCCCAGATTAAGAACTCTTATTCTAGAGGACTTGAGTCAGACTCTGAAAGATGGAGAGGACTTTGATAAGCAGAAAGAAGATGGGGTTAGTGTCAGGTACTGCTGGCTTGCACTGAGTTCGCAGACACTGGGATTGCCCACCTTTCAGGGGGGTAGAAACCCCTCAGGTATGGAGTGGAGAACTGGAGTGGATGACCTTTCTGGTCTAACATTCCCTGTCCATGGGAAGACTACAGCCTGTCCTTATTCACTCCAGAGAATTCTCCTCTCTTTAGTATATTTGTGTGAATTCACTTTCCCAGAATCCCCCACCACTGACTCATAACTGAGATGATCCTAATCCCAACCTGGGATCTTTCCTTTCCAAAGAAATATTCCAAGCCCTGGGGTCAGACCCAGAAAGTGCCCCCTGAAACCTTCACACACACACTCCCACCTCTGTTTCCTTCCTTTTCCCTTCCTGGTGAAATATCATAGAACAGCCAGCTCTCCACGAGACCTCATCAGCTAAAAATATCCCAGCTCCCTATGTCTGCCCTCCCCTCCCGAAGGTGGAGCAGGGAATGTAGGGCAGGCTGGCACAGGCTGATCCGAGAGTGTCTGTCCCTCCAGAGGCCCTTTCTCTCCTTCATCCATGGTCAAGGTCCATCCCTCACTCCACATCCTCCAAGCCTTCTCCAGCTCCCAGGGACTGCATCTTCCTCTCGACTCTTGGAGCACCCCCTGCATGCAGCGTACAAACTCCTGCTTGTTTATCCATTACTTTCCTCATTTTCCAATAATTTCATCTCTGTGTCATTTCCCCCATGAGGCAGCCTGTCAGTTTTGTGGGGGTGTCTGTCAGCACGGCGGGGTATGGAGGTAGGGGAGGGAGGAGGCTCGTGCTCCCTGAGGGAGATCCCCCAGAACACACTCATAGTGCACAGCGAAACGGAGTGGAGGCTGCTTGCACCAGCGTTTCTGGGAGCTAGTGGTGGGAAGCGGGCTCATGTATCTTGGATCTCATCAGACTTTATGTGTCAGTGAGAGTGATGAAGATGAGGAGCAGAAATGTAGGCTGGGAGGAGCACTGCAGCTGGCTGTCATCAGTGGGGGGGGACTGGCTATCTATCCCCTTTTATCACTGAGGTGGGTGGGAAAGTTCATGGATTAGTATTAGCCTGAGATCAAGGCTGGTGTTGCTTTAAAAGTCTGTTTTTTTGACTCCCACAAGAATTGGAGTAATCACAAGATTGAATTTTATACTAAGCCTAGAGCTGTGGATTTGAATTATAGTGATGGAGTTTGCTCCCAATTACCCTTCTCTGGAGAAAGGTGCCCGGTGACAAATATCAGGGTCCCATGTTGATTGATTGCCAGGATCCTACAACCTTTGAGATCTGCTTGAGAGAGTAGGAAAAGGGGCTGTCATGGACCTTAAGGCATATGATTGTTATTGCCCAGCCCTTTTAGGGCATCTGTGACAGAAATCTTAATTTATAATATAAAACAGTCTTGCCAAAAATAAATGTCCCAAAGAACATGGTGAATATAGGACACATGCACACATACACACCCCTAGAAACCCAGGAAAAGTCCAAATAACCAGATTCCCCAGAATAACACTTCTCAAATCACCTGAGGCTCTTCTCATGGCCAGTAGTTAGCTTTACACTATTACTTGGTGATCATTTTAGGAATATTAAACCAGAGGTGTTCTCTCCTTGCTTTCATAGGATGCTTTCAGCATCCTCAGTGCAAGAGGGATGTCCTGGAAAGTATGATGTAACAGCATGAGCAGTGCCCCTTTTCCCCCAGTTTTTGTCAGGGCCATGGCTGTCACTGTTGCCTTTCTGATCCTTCAGCTTAAATCCTGTACCTCCGTGGTTATGTTAACAGGAACACTATAAAGTAAGAATGTTCTCATGTCTCCTCCAAGAGTCAGCCCCTAGCTAGACATGGTGGGGCACCCAGAAGTTCATCATGGAGACCCAGTGCATCCAACTTTGCTTTGGGAGCTGCCCTCTCATAGACCTCCACACCCAGTGCATTTCTCCTTAAAACTGATGAGTGCAGAAAAGATCTAGACACTATGGAAGGAAAAAAAAATACAGACTTGAAGGGTGGAGTCACAATCTTGAGGGTGTCCTCTCTCATTGAGTGAATTTGAAAGTCTAGGACATCTCTAAGCCAGTTGGCAGCTGAGTCACGAGCCACATTTGTGGAGTGTCACTTCTCTGGTGTGATTTCTACCACCTCGGACTTCTTCTGCCCAGGGGGGTCGTGGATTCCAACCAAGGTCTCATCTCGGACCCATGCTTCGAGATGATCCGTTCCCTGGTTATCAATGTCTCATGACATTTCCATTTGATCCAGGGCAAAGTTTAACTCTTTCCATATGGTTTTAGTTTTCCAAGCAAAGCCACCTTGAAATACAGGGCCCCACCTCTTCACATGGGATAGCTTCAGGGGTATGACTTAGGTTCTGGAATAGAGTTCTGCCTATAGACTCACCATAAACTGGTTTTTATCCCATCCCTTGTTTGGTTTTTTCTTTCTCTCTTATAGTCGGCCTCTAATTAATCAAGAGTCAACTATGTGCAAATAATTGACTTTGCAACTTTTTCCATTTCTGTCCTTGCCTTTCCCACCTCCGCATAAGGGAGTCAATGTGTTACTTTTCTCAGAGCACCAAAATCCACAAAGCTAAAGAGGAAGCTGGAAACTGGGGAATAGATTTCTTCTGGGCTGCATTATATTTATGGAAGACTATTACATATTACAGAGAGCACATGATATATACTAGCTCTGATGCTTTTTCCTTAAGTCTATTCCCTTCCCAGTCTACTAGATACTAGAGGCAATCTGATCACCTTTAACTGAATATATTCTTAAGGATGCATTCTTCCTACCCATCCAGAGTCAGCAGGGGAAAGCAAAGTAGGCAAAGATTTAGAGGGTAAACACGACACACCTGTCAGATTAGCTAAGATGACAGGAAAAGATAATGATGAATGTTGGAGGGGATGTGGGAAAACTGGGACACTGATGCATTGTTGGTGGAGTTGTGATTCTGGAAAGCAATTTGGAACTATGCTCAAAAAGTTATCAAACTGCCATATTCTTTGACACATCAGTGCTACTACTGGGCTTATATTCCAAAGAAATATTAAAGAAGGGAAAAGGGTCCTGTATGTGACAAAGTGTTAGTGGCAGCCCTTTTTGTAGTGACCAGAAACTGGAAACTGAGTGGATGCCCATCAGTTGGATAATGGTTGGGTAAATTGTGGTATATGAATGTTATGGAATATTATTGTTCTGTAAGAAATGACCAGCAGGAGGATTTCAGAAAGGCCTGGAGAGACTTACATGAACTGATGCTGAGTGAAACAAGCAGGGCCAAGAGATCTTTATATACTTCAACAACAATACTATATGATGATCAATTCTGATGGACGTGGCCATCCTCAGCAATGAGATGATTCAGGCCAATTCCACTGGTCTTGTGATGGAGCCATCTGCATCCAGAGAGAGGACTGGGGGAACTGAGTGTGAACCACAACACAGCATTTTTACTCTTTTTGTTGTTGTTTGCCTGCATTTTCTTTCTCATTTTTTCCCTTTTTGATCTGATTTTTCTTGTGCAGCAGGATAATTGTGGAAATAGGTATAGAAAAATTGCACAAGTTTCATGTACTGGATTACTTGCCATCTAGGGGAAGGGATAGGGGCAACAGAGGGAAAAAATTTGGAACACAAGGTTTTACAAGAGTGAATATTGAAAATTATCCATGCATATGTTTTGAAAATAAAAAGCTTTAATAAAAACAAATAAATAAAAGATTTAGGGAGTACAGTTCAGGGCCACAGTAATCTTATCCTATTCAAGTCTAGGAGGACATAGTTACTATGGAGTCAGGCAGAAGGTAGTGAGTAGGATGGGGAAAGGGATGAACTTTTTAAATGTTAATTTCTGAAAAGTTCTGTTGGTGCAAGGGCTATGAGAAGACAGACAGATCTAGTCCTTCTTGTTCAAGGGCTCCTAGAGGGTAGAATGACAGCCAGTCCTCCATTTGTATATCATTTTGGACACTCGTAGGATGCAATGTCAATCAGTCTGGCGGCCTCTAACTCTCCTGGATAAGCTGTTGTTGTTGCTTAAACAGGACCAATGACATCACAATGGTGATGTCTTGACTTGCATATAAATTGGGTATGAGTGGGGCAGAGCTGCTCAAAGTCATCAGTCTCCAGCATCCTCAACGTCCAGTAGGAAGACAAAGATGAAGATGACGGATGATGGCCTGGGATGCGATGACCTTGGTCTTTCTAAATTAGGGTCTTTCTTTCCCAGATCTTGGTTTGTTTGAGTCCTGGATAAGCACTGATTGTGGGAACTATGGTGCATGTTGGAGAAAAATAAATCCAAAGTGAAGAACATAACTCACAAAAAATGGTGTGTTCTGTGTAGACAAGTGGATTAATGGATTATTTCAACAAAATTCCATGGGGCTGGGGTGAGGAAAGTAGGGCAGCCAAGTTATATCAATGCTAACAGGAATAGCACTGCAGTTATCTGAGCAAAGGGCTGAATGCCCATCACACTGGACATGACCATGTCACAGAAAGTCCTTCCTTAAGGAGACCAGGGACGTCCAGTTGCCTCAAGAAGACAAACTATTATAAGGGAGCTAGGCATAAATCCTACACTCAAAGCTACAAGGAGAGCTAACAAACTCTACTCTTTACTTTGGGTCTGGCTACAGCCTTTAAGCTGTATTAATGAACAACTCAAAAAATAAGGACCTTTTTCAGCCTCCTTTTAGGCTTTGTCTTTCCTCATTAGATTATAAAATCCCCAAGGGCAGGGACTGACTTTTTTTTTATTATTGTTGTTGTTTTGTATCTCTAGAGTTTAGCATAGTACTCTGCATATACTAGAAGTAGGTGCTTAATTAATGGTTTTTAATGATGGACCAAAAATGGTTTGATGCCAATTTGGAGGTAAGTGATATGATCATCCCCATTTAACAGATGCTAAATCAGATGAAGACAAAAGGGAAATGACTTGCTTAGGTAGTAAGTGTATGAAGATGGATTGGAATTTAAATCTTCCTAAATTTGGATCCGGTGCTCTATCTGTAGCAATACAGCCTTTCATTGATCTTCAGTGGAATGCCCCAGCTGCCATATACTTAATTTTTGTTTTTATCGATGATTTGGCTAAATCTAAAGATGGCCTGCTTCTCATGCTTATAATTATTTGTGTACTTGCTGTCTCTCTCTATTGAACGTAATCTGCTAAGGGACAGAACTTATTTCAGCTTTATCTTTGCATTTCCAGAACTGAGCATAATATCTGGCATACAAGTAGCACTTACTAAATGCTTATTGATGGTAGATTGCTTTTACCTGAAGATAAACATAGTGTCTAGTGTACGTAGCTAAGCTGCTGGATGGCAGAGTCAAGGATTTTGAGTAGCATAAATTAAATAGGAAAATGTAAAGTCTTATACACTTTCCCCTAAACACTGAAGGGAGAATAATTGTTGTCTTCTGGGGAGCCACAAGTGGGAGGGAAGGTTGGAAGGGTAGTTTGGGAGCCTCTGCTACAATTATATTAATATTACAATTATATGAATACAATTCTTTGTGAGATTTTAGTTAAGTAACACAGGAGAGAGACAGTGAAGAGCAAATTCATTGATAGATTCAATTCAGTGGTTCAAATTTGGTCTCAGACTAGCTGTGTGACCCCGGACAAATCACTTAAGTCCTGTCTGCCTCAGCTTCCTCATCTATAAAAGGGGGATAACAATAGCACCTATTTCTCAGGGTTTTTATGAAGATTAAACAACCTTCTAAACATTATCTTATTTAAATGGCCTTAGAATGGTGGACTTGGATTTTTTCCTGAGGTCTTTGGGCACACTGTTGAAGGGGTGGGCTGTGCAAGGGACTATTACCTTCCTGTGGCTCTTGGATCCGAGGACTGGTTCTTTCTCCCTCTGATGATGTGCCTTTGAAGAAAATAAGTCAACTCTCTTATCTGTAAAATGGGATGATAATGCAGTTTCTTCTCTTTGAATGGACACTAGCCAACAGCTGAGCTTTCCTTATGCCTTTCCCCTTCACACATAGATTGGTGGAGAATATACCTGGTCTTTCTATATGTTTAGAAGGTTTATGGGTATCATTTCACTTTGAGTTTTATCTCTGACACTATATGATATTTTATCAAATGGACCACCTCTTCGCCCCCATCCCTATTTGAATGTCTCAGTTTCTCTTTTTGTAAATTGGGGATGATCTCATTTGACCTTCAAGTTGTTATGAGGTTGAAGGGGGACACCTTTCTCCTCACCCCCCACTCCAGGGGCTGGGTCTGATGGAAGGTCAAACACAAGGCAAAGTTCCTGATGCATTTCTTGTTGCTCCTTTGGGGGCTTTGCAAGCTTATGGGCTTGTAGGATATATCAAAGCAGCTTAGAACGCTTTTAGGTCGCCTTGTAAAAAGGGATTATATATTCTAGATCATGTATTTGTCTAGAGATAAATGCCTGGAAGTTCTGGACACGTCAAAGTTTGGGGATTCTCCCTACCCCATAATGAGGTGGCCATTTGTAAGGCTGTTTCCCCCAGCCCTCACCATGTTCCTTTTGAGATCACTAGACCTTGGATGGTCACCCCTGACTTGTGGCCCCGGCGGTGGGAAGGAAATACTGCTCTCTTCAGCCCTGACTGACCTCGATTGATGAAACGACATGAAAAAGACTGCTGAAAGTTGTAAATTTGTCCTTATTAGAAATGTGGGGAGAGGACACCAGAGGAGCTGTTATCCCGGTGGCACATCTACGGCTGAGCTGGGGGTGGTGATGAATCAAGTTAGAGCAATTTTCCAACATCTGGCTCTGAGTTTCTTTCCCTGCCAAAGGGAATAGAGTGAAATACTGTGAACAAGGGGCTCCAGGTGGGAGCCCTGATATCATGGGGGAGTTGTGGCTTTCCTGAAAAAAAGAGAAGGGCAAGCAGTCTTTTATCCCAATGAGGAAACTTCCAAGGTCAGGACCGCACATTACCACTCATGCTGGGGACTTCTACTTTTCTCCTGATCTTGCGGGTTCTCTTGGGGCTGAATTATATTGACTCTGTTGGGAATAGGAGTTGTATTTCCTCCTTCAGACTAGGGCCTTCCAGAGTTCAGGAGCTATGTAATTCTCTGGTAATGAAGGATTTTCCCAGGGCAGCTTCCTGTCCCCTCTCTCAGTCTAAGGGCTCTGGGAGGACAGAGACTGAGTCTCTCCTTTTTGACTAGAAATTCCCTGAATTTCTCTTAAGTTCTCCAGGTGTATCCTGAAAAGTTGGCCAGGACAGAGTCGGAATATGGCAAGACCTCACTGGGTCCCTCTTTAAGGTGGCCTGAGGATTTGTGCTATGGAGGGTTTTTGGTTATTTCTGAGGAAGTGAAGTCACACAGAATGATAGTGATAGACCTGGGTCTGGGACTGGAGCCCTCTCCCACCCACTCCTGGGGTCCTCCCATTGGGCCATGCTGCCATGGTGGAGCAACTTGTAAGCATCCCCTCCGTGCCTCCTCCTTTTCCAAACCCTGGGGTGCTGTCCTTCGGGGGTTTGGAAAGACCAGCAGCTTCCTTGAACAGAAGCCCCCTTTGATTAGGGAACCATTTGGAGCCTGCTCATCTCTTGGCCCTAAGCCAATCCCCTTCCTTCTGCTGACAGCTGAGCTGGGGTTTGGTATGTGCTGGCTTGGGTTCTATGTTCTCTCCCACCCCTCGGAGCTGCCAAGAGCATTGGAGAGATGGCTGCCAGCAGAGATGTGAGAAACCATCCCTGGGAATGGTGGGGGAGGCTCCGGAGGCCCGGGGTACGCTGGGGGAAGCCAGCCCGGCACCAGCCGGCACCGGCTACTGGCCGGGCTCAGTCCTCCCCTGGCTGCCTCTGCCCGTCTGGAGAGAGAGTCCTGCTTTGAGTTTCCTCCTTCAGCTCAGAGGATTCAGGCTGGAGGCTGGCTTCCTCTCCCATGATTATCTGCCTTCCCACCCCACTCCCTAAGTTCCCTGCAGATAAATATCCCCAGGGATAAGAATAGTAAGCTAGGAGCTGGGCTGTCATTCCATGGTTTCCATTCCATCTTGCTTGCTTCCCCAGAGATATAACAAGCATTTTGTCCACCTTGGGCAAGCCTTGCAAAATGTAACTGGGATAAACAGGACAAAAACTATCCTCCAATCAATTTTTCAATACAAATTCAGTTTAGGGTAGGGTAGGGGAAAGAGAGAGAGAGAAAGAGAGAGAGAGAGAGAGAGAGAGAGAGAGAGAGAGAGAGAGAGAGAGAGAGAGAGAGACAGGGAGGAACAGAGACACACAGAGAGGGACAAAGACAGAGAAAGACAGAGATACAGACAGAAACAGAAAACAGACACTCCAGGAGACATAGAGGCTGCTTCAGAAGATTAAGCCATTTGGTAGCTTTCTGTTCTGGCTAACTAGGTAGAAAGCTAACTTTCTCTCTAGGTCTAAAGCTCAGTTGTTTCTATGTTCCTGAAGAAGTTAGTTGCCAGTATCCTCTAAATTTCCTTGCTCTAATGCAGACAAGATTAAAAGGGAAGCAATAAACTGGGAAAACATTTTTACAATCAAAGGTTCCTGATAAACTCCTCATTTCCAAAATATATAGAGAATTGATTCTGATTTATAAGAAACCAAGACATTCTCCAATTGATAAATGGTCAAAGGATATGAACAGACAATTCTCAGAAGAAGAAATTGAAACTATTTCTAGCCATAGGAAAAGATGCTCCCAAGTCATTATTAATCAGAGAAATGCAAATTAAGACAACTCTGAGGTACCACTACACACCTGCCAGATTGGCTAGAATGACAGGGAAAGATAATGCGGAATGTTGGAGGGGATGTGGGAAAACAGGGACACTAATACATTGTTGGTGGAATTGTGAACACATCCAGCCATTCTGGAGAGCGATTTGGAACTATGCTCAAAAAGTTATCAAACTGTGCATACCCTTTGACCCAGCAGTGTTTCTACTGGGCTTATACCCCAAAGAGATACTAAAGAAGGGAAAGGGACCTGTATGTGCACGAATGTTTGTGGCAGCCCTGTTTGTAGTGGCCAGAAACTGGAAACTGAGTGGATGCCCATCAATTGGAGAATGGCTGAATAAATTGTGGTATATGAATATTATTGTTCAGTAAGAAATGACCAGCAGGAGGATTTCAGAAAGGCCTGGAGAGACTTACACGAACTGATGCTGAGTGAAATGAGCAGAATCAGGAGATCCTTATATACTTCAACAATGATACTATATGATGATCAATTCTGATGGACCTGGCCATCCTCAGCAATGAGATCAACTAAATCAGTTCCAATGGAGCAGTAATGAACTGAACCAGCTACACCCAGCGAAAGAACTCTGGGAGATGACTATGAACCACTACATAGAATTCCCGATCCCTCTACCCTTGTCTGCCTGCATTTTTGATTTCCTTCACAGGCTAATTGTACACTATTTCAAAGTCTGATTCTTTTTGTACAGCAAAATAGCTGTTTGGGCATGTATACATAGATTGTATTTCACTTATACTTTAACATATTTAACATGTATTGGTCAACCTGCCATCTGGGGAAGGAGGTGGGGGGAAAGAGGGGAAAAATTAGAACAAAAGGTTTTGCAATTGTCAGTGCTGAAAAATTACCCATGCATATAACTTGTAAATAAAAAGCTAAAATAAAAAATAAATTTTGTTGCTCTTTGGGAAAGTCCAGGTCACCCCACCCTAGTTATGGCATTTTTGCTGCCTACTGGTAGTCCATGTGGGTGGTCACTCTATTCAGCCTCACCTAATACTTGGTATTCAAGAGCTCTGATAGTCACATATACTTTTCCTGGTAGCCAGCCTTTTCCAGTAAACTTCCTGGCACTCAGCTCAAAGGATCCTGGGAGGATCATTTTATCGCTGCACCTGTCTCGCAAGGTTTTCCAGATTGTTAATTTGTGCTTTGTCGCTTGGACTTTGAGGACACAACGTCTCAAACTGTTTGAGAACCTTTACACTTCAGTGAAACATTGAAATAGGATGTTTGTGAAGGAATAATAATGATAAATAATGGAACCTTACTAGCTCTTATGTACAGACGAAAGCAAGATGAAGAGGCTGGTCTGTGCTCATACAATATCTTAGTGCCGAACTCATGGCTCCTAACTCCCAGCACGTGGATCATTCCATTGTAAATAACGAGACTCCCCGTTCCATCCCCATGTGGATTAGGGGAAGAACACTCCAGGATGGAAGTTTAAGGGTTCTAGCTGGGAAGCATTTGTGAATATAGTTTGAGAATGGAATAGGGAGGGAGAGAAGCAGAAGATGCGATTTCCAGCCTTCTCCATTTCTATTTTTCCGTAGCTGGTACAATTACTATTATATTGGTTAGTTTGGTCTTCCCTTCAGTGATTGAGAGATGGGGATACAGGGTGTCTCCAAATAGAGATGCAGTCAATAGTGACCAGAGCAATGATCTTAATAATGAATTTCAATCTTGAAACACTGAAGTACCAGGATCGAAGGCTTAGAGCTAGAAAGGTACCATAGAAATCGTCCAGTTGAACCCTTTCATTTTACAGGTGAGGAAACTGAGGTCTAAAGAGATGAAGGGGCTTGCCTGGGATCACACGGGTAATAAGTAACTTATTCATGCTTAAACGCAAGCCTTCTGACACCGGATCTGATGCTTTGAGAGAAAGAATGAGGCAGGTAGGTAGGTTGGAAGGTAGAATATTGGTGCTAGAATGAAGATCTGAGTTCAAATTCAGATACTTAGTCTTGGACAAGTTTTCTTAATGGTGCAATGGACCAGTTAGGTAGTACCATAGCATGTAGCTCTGGAGTCCAGTCTGGAGTCAGGAAGACTCATTTTCATGGGTTCAAATCTGTCTTCAGACACTTATTAGCTATGTGACTCTGGACAAGTCACTTCACCCCATTTGTCTAAATTTTCTCATCTGTAAAATGAGCTGAAGAAGGCAATGGCAAATAATTTCTTTGCCAAGAGAACTCCAAATAGTGCGGCAAAGAGTCAAATAAAATAAAATGGGGATAATAATAGCACCTACAGCCCAGTGAGGACCATATGAGATAATATTTATAAGGCATTTAGCACTTAGTACTCAGCAAAGAGAAATAAAAAGCACTTAGTGTAGTGCCTGGTACCCAGTAGATGCTATTATATATGATTATATTATTGTTATTATTATATAGTATATTTGTATGTAGTTATTATTATTGTTAGCCCTTAGCTCAGTGCCTGACATAGAGGAAGTGCTTAATTAATGTTTATTGGTTAGTCAACCTGCTTTAAAGGGTGGATATAGGAAAACAATTTGAAAAACTTAAAATATCATGAGAATGAATTGCCATTATTAACACATGGTGGGAGAAATGGGGGGTGTGTATGTGTGGAATATATTCATTGGAGAAATAAGGCAGTGGGATAGATCATCTTGAGAGAAAGGATTGAGATGATTCAAACTTCCCCCTTTCCCACGCCATGTTGGAGGTAGGAGCGGTTGCTTGGGTGCTGATGACTCTCAGGGCTGCCTGATCTGGGGTTTCCAGGTACCAGGTGGTCATACTTCCTGCATGGGATGGGAGCTCCTTGGGAATTTGAGGCAGAGTCTCCCTGGCAGAACAACTCCAGCTGTGGGGCAGTTTGTGGAGGATACCCTTCTTTAGGAGCCAGCAGAGTCTTCTCACACCTTTCTTATCGCCTGACCCTCCCTCAATCTGGCGTTCTAAAATCCAGCACCACTAGCTTCTTGTTGTTCCTTGCAATCTCCTGATTCATGCATTTACATTGATTTTTCTCATCTCCACATCCTACTTTCCCTGGCTTTCTTCAAGTCCCCTCTAAACCCCACCTTCTACAAGGGGTCATTCCAAATCCCCCTCAATTCTGGTGCCTTTCTTATGTTGATTATCTCCAATTTATCCTGACTATTTTTTTTAGAATGTTCAACAGGTTTTATTCATTCTCAACCCATTTGGCATTAAATTATTGGCGTAGGGGACATGAAGGAAAATAAGGAAAGGAATTGGAGAGAAAGAAAAGGATGGGAGGGGATATAAAATTCTGATCGTCTCTTAAGATACTTCAGATAGTTGGGAAATATTGTCAAAATGTGGAAACAGTTGTTGAGTTTTGTTTTGTGTTCAAACCAAAGTCTCTCACATTCTGTGTACAAGAAATAAAATTAATTTGTGGTCACCCCCTTCCTATCCTGACTGTATCTTGTTTGGACGCGGCATGTTATTTTCCTTATTAGACTGGTTGTTCCTTGAGGATGGAGACTGTCTCTGACCTTTCTGTCTTCTCAGTGCTTAGCTGGCACATATTAGGAATTCAATAAGTGCTTGTTGACTGCCTGGTGATAAAGTTTCCATGATCAATTATCCCTTTGGATCTGGGAAGGTGGTTCTGTTTGTGAAGAGGCTGAGGGGGAGCAGAACAGTCTGATCTTTGGGAAAGGATGGAGGGGATGCTGTGACTCAAGATAATGGGGCAAATGTCTTAGACTGTTTTGAGGCTGCCCTTCTGACCAGGCAGGTCAAGCTGTAAGGAATACCAGTAAGTCTGAGGTAGATGGAAGATAGGATGCAGGGAGTGTTGGTCTGGGACTTCCTCCCTCAAATACTGTGATTTCAGGGAGGAAATCTAACCTCTCAAAGGCTCACTTTATTTATCTGTAAAATGGGGATAATAATAGCCATGCCTTTCAGGATGTTTGAGAGGATCTAATGAAATAGTATCCTTAATAGTCTACATAAATAAATGTCAACTATCGAGTCAAAATCCATCCTTGCTAATATTTAAAGTAGGGAATGATTTTTTTATGGAGAAAAAAAATATCATGTGAAGTGGAATGAGAACTAGGCCTGGAATAAAGAGACATGAAGATTTGGATTTTCTCTCTGACACTTACTGTGTGGCCATGTCTTGGCTTCTCTGAGACTTAATGTCCTCATTATAAAATGGAGATGATGATCCTCATAGTATTTACTTTATAGAGTTATTGTGGGAATCAAATTAAAAAATACAGAGAAAGTGTTTTGCAAATCCTAAAGCACTCTATGAATATCAATAATTATTATTCATTTTTATGGAAGAATTTTTCAATTTACACAAGATATCTCCGAAAGAATTCATTCAGAGAATTGGACCTGGATTCAAATTCTGTCTTGGCTTCTTACTACCTCTGAGGCAAAAAAATTAGGGGAGTTGGACTAAGGTTCTTCTGGATCCTAAATAAAGGATAAAGGGCTACTCATGCGCACTGGGAATATGACAATGAACATTTAGGAACAAAGAAGAAAAAACAATTCACACAATGATTCAGGAACATAACTTTTCATAAAGCAGGGCACAACAGTCACAGAGTCAGTTTTCTCCTTCCCTTCCCTTCCCTCTTCTTCTCAAGCAAGAGGTTGTGTTGACAATGATCAGATGTGGTGGGGAAGGTTGTGCAGGTCAGTGATACCTGCTCAGGTGTCTCCAACCGTGGAGCCTTGAAATTGACTTGGCTCTGGTCACAGATTGACTCTAATCCTAGAATCTGCTGACTGACTTCTAACCCTCCTCCCTCCCCCCAAGACCAATCCTTTTGTAGGCTAATGGAAAAAGCACTCAGTTTGAAGTCAGAATATCTGGATCCAAATTCTGTCCCTTGAGACTTAAAATGCAGGACTAGGATTGAGGTTCTAATCCTGGCCACAGACTGCACCCAAATAGGCATGTGAGTAGTTCAATAGTTCAGTGAAATCCCTTATCATATCTAGAGCTCAAACTCAGAATATCTAATTATCTATCCATCTACCTATCTCTCTTTATATTTACATACATATAGACATATATACACATACATATAGAACTCTTCCTCCCTCCTCCCTCACTCTCTGTTTTTCCCTTTCCCTCTTCTTCTTTTCCTCTCCTTCTTTCCCTTTCTATCTCTCCCTCTCTTTCTCTTTCTTCATCCCTTTCTATGTTTTTCTCCATCTCCCCTCTCTTGTCTCTGTCGCTGTCTGTCTGTCTCTTTGTCTCTTTCTCCTCTTTCTGTGTGTCTCTCTCTTTGTCTCTCTTGTATCTCTCTCTGTCTCTATTTCTCTCTATCCCTCTCTCTCCCTCTTTCTGTCTCTGTCTCTCTTTCCCCAAACTGGTTTGGAAGGAGAAGGACCATTTCTTCAACCACAGCAATTAAAAAATCCAAGAACTCAGTTTGGTATTGTTATCATGAAAACACCAAGTTGGGTTTGCTTGGCATCTGCCTAATTAAGACATGTTTACTGGTTGAGGGTGTATGAAAGGAAAGACTACTTCAGGTCCATATCTCACTTCTGCAGATAGACGTATGTCTTCTTTCATCCATGTCTCTCTCTCTCTTTTTTCATCCATGTCTCTTCCCCAGTCTTTGCTCCAATATTTTTTCCTGGTTTTCCTGACTCTAGTTTCTGAAATTCCATCTGGGCGGCCACCCAGCCATCTTGCCATCAACCCTGCCACCATGCTGAGCACCCCTTCCCTGACACTCGCACTGCTTCTGGGACAAGGATGTCAGTTGATCTCCATCTAGCTCCATTTGCTTTTCCTGCGACTGGCCAAACCAAAACCTCCCTTCCTGGTGGCTATCCCTTTATGTGCCTCGAATCCCTCTATTAAAATGTCAGTTTCTTGATGGTAAGCACTGTTTTATATTTGTATGCTCACTGCTTGACATAAGGGAAGTGCTTGAGAAATGCTTTCCTTCATTCACTTTTTCCCTGCCCCCAAATTAATCTTTCCCATAGACTGCTTTGATCAGTTTTTCCCCTCAGCTTACATACTTGGAGAAAAAAAAAAGACAACCTCTTTACCTGGGTATTCAAGACATTTGACTTAACTTTTCAGGGTTATCTCATAGGACACTACTTTAGGCAGATCACATCTTGGCAAAACTACACTGCTGACTATTTTGCCCTCTCTTGCTTCCTTGCATTTATCCAGGGATTCCCCGATGTGGAACAGACTTCCTCCACATCTTTTTTCTTTTGAAATCCTACCCATCATTCAAAGCCAGATCAGGTACCACATTTTCCATGCTATGTCTCCTTGATTGTCTCAGCTAGAGGCGATCCCTCTTCCAATCTTCCTTTTTTACTTCTCTGGTCTCTTATTCTGTGCCATAGTTATGAGTGTATGTCTTGTACCCATGACAGTAAATATCTTGCTTGTTTTTCATTTTTGAATGCCCCAGTTGTACAGTATGGTACCTTGTATACAGCATAGATAGGTGCTTAATTAAAGCGTGTTCAACTGAACTGACTTGAAATTGAAAATTCATTTCAGGGATTAAATGAGATATCAGGCCATTTTTGGAAACCGAGCTCCTCGGGGACAGAGACTAGTCCTGAATTCTCCTGTACTGAGGGCACACAACTCATGTCAGGTCTTTAAAAGAGGCCTTCCCAGTTTGGATCAGACTCTGTGGTGGAAGTTGTTCAGCCCCCAATGAGGTAGGGAGACAAGATTTGTGTACCAGGAACAATTAGAGAGGTTTGTTTCTGGGTCTTACCAAAGGGCAGGCAGTCATTCAGATCAGAAATTCTGTGGGAATTTAGAGGCTGGGAGGGAGAGAGGGAGGATCATTGTAGTTTGTAGTGAATGGGAAAGGGTCAGAGTCTGTCCTGCATTTAAAGTGAATCCCCAGAACCATAACTAGTAGTTTTGGTAGGTGGGGCAAGTTGCAGAATAAGAACTCTTAATCCGTTTGGTGGGGAGGGGAACACAGTCGGACATTGTGAGGATGAATCTTGTCTTCCAGCAGCTTTTTACTTCCCCATTTGTTCTCCCTAACTGGATGTGAAGCTAAGTGGTTTGCATGCCTCTGAAGTGCTGGCAGCATCCCTCTAAATCTCAGCACCTTGGACCAAACCCCAGTCTCCCTTGTCCTCATTTTAGTTCTGCTGACCCCAAATCAGAGAGATCCTTTCCTCCAGTGAATCCACAAAGGGGGTGGGCAGCCCTGAGTCACCTACATTCTCATCCAATCCCCTTTAAGACTAAGGACACTCTGAGACTGCTGTTTAGTATTTCTCTGGGCAATCAGGCTATGAACAAGGTGATTCTGGGACTGAGAGTGTGTTTGTGGATAAGGCTGAGGGTGAATGTGTGGCTGAAGTTCAGGCTAATCTTATTCCAAGGTAAGGACTGAATCTATGACTTTGGTTAGGAATCAATCCATTGCCAAGGTTAAGGCTCAGAGAATCATATATTTTGAGCAGGAAAGTGCCACAGAGGAAAGAGACCACTCCTGAATCCAATTTCTCCATTTTACAGATGAGGAAAATGAGACTGAGGGACTTTCTCGAGATCACGTAGCTGATAAAAAGGGACATCAGAATCCAATCCCATGTCTCCTGGATTCTTCCTCTGTATCTCACCACCTTCTAAGGATTAGATCTGAAGATGAGGGATCAGGATGGGGCCGGGTTGTGTTCACTGTGTGGGACCAAAATGGGCAGGTGGCTCAGTGACTGAACTAAGGGCCAATCCATAGCTGGGGTTAAGGTTAATCTGTGACTAGGGTTAGAGGTCATTCATTCACATGACCCTCATCAAAAGGATTCTAAGAATACTCAAGAGATCTGTCTGAAGTAGAGGCTGTTCATACAATGAAGCTACCTAGGAGGGTTCAACTTGCCCAGTTTGGTTGGTGTTTGGAATTCCCGTTTTGTAGCTTCCTAAAGGGTTGGGTAGACATCAGGAGCAATGCCGTTCTACTGGTGCCTTCTGTCTTAGGTACGATTAGCCTGGGAGGGTAAGATGACCATTATTCATTCTTTGGGTTCACCAAAACTCAGCTTCTTCTGAGGAGTCCGAGTCCCATGATTATTAATCACAATATTTTAGAGCTGGAAAGAATCTTGTTGTTCAGTCCTCCAAAAGAATCCCTAGAATTCATAACTAACACCAGCCCCGCAGTGAGAGTAAATCCTGAACCTCTCATCCCACTTACCAGTCAGGGAGAGAGGGCGGGACTTGAAGTCAGCAAGTCATGAGTATGAATTCTACTTCAGATAGTTAGTAGTTGTATCACCCTGGGCAAGTCACTTTACCTGAGGATCAGTTTCCTCATCTGTAAAATGGAGATTGCAATAGCACTTACCTCAGGTGATTGTGATTGCTCAAATGAGAAAATATTAGCTGTATGAAAGAATTATTATAACTCCAATTGCTAGCAAGGCTTCCCACCAGGTTAAACTAAGTTTATTTCTTTATGACACACACCCCCCCACCCGCCTCCAGCTCTCCCGATCTTGCCCTTTGGAATCCAGACAGGAAATTCTATCCCTCTTTCCATATGATAATCTTTCAGATACTCCAAGACAGGTAGGTAGCCTTCATTTCTCTCTTCCTCCTTCTCTTTTTCCTCTCTCCTAACCCTTCACTTTTCTTAAAAGGAAACCCTCCCTTCTCATGGAAAGTAGCTGATTTTCTGGAGAAACAAGCTTCACATTACTCACAGGTTATTTGAATAATACAGGCAGGGACAGTGGATAGAGTGTTAAGCTTATTTAGATTTTTTTGGACTAGGTGAAAGAGGAGATTCTTTGCCTCAGTTGCTTCAGCCTTAATCACTGAATGGATGTAGCCTCAGACTGAGACCCATTGAAGACCTTAGCTTAAAAAGCTCAAGTCTCCCATTTCATCCAGGGCCATCTCCATCATCCTGATCTGTATCTGGCCACCGGACCCAGATGACTCTGGAGGGGACAGTGAGGCCGGTGACCTTGCCCACCCCTCTCCCTCAAATCCAATTCACTTGGATGTCATGACATCACCTCTCAAATGTCCTGGTCCTCTTGGAGAACAAAGGACAAACAACAAGAGACAGGAAGACTGAATTTAAATCTGGCTTCAGACACTGAGTGTTTCCCTGGGCAAATCATTTAACTTCGGTCTGTCTCCACCTTCTCATCTGTAAAATGGGAATAATAATAGCACTTGCTTCCCAGGGTTGTTATGAGGTTCAATTTGAAAAATTCGTTGTAAGTCTAAAGTGCTATATAAATGCTAGCTATTATCATTGATTGTTCTATTCTTCAGAAAGCCTTCCAGATCTCAGACCTAGCAACTTTCCTTTATCCCTCCCTATATTTTTCTTCCTCTCCAAGACTTTCCCAATACTTTGTCAGGAACCATAGATCTTGACATCAAGGGAATGAGTCCAAGAATACTGGAGAAAATTGTGGAGAAATGTCAGAGACAAAGGCAAGTAGTTATTTTCTATGAGGGAATCAGTGTGAATCACCCCTCATGGAACTCCATTAAGGAGCCCATCCTCCCCTTCAATAACCTAAGGACCAACCCACGCAGACAGACTTGACCTAGAATCCTAGCCAAACAGAAACCCAGTGCCCTAGGTCTCCTGCAATAAGGCCATTTGATGTGTGATGGCATAGCAGAATGAGCTCTGGGCTCTGAAAGACCTGGATTCGAATTCTTCATTAGACACTGTAAGCTGTGTGCTACTGGGTAGACTTCATAACTCTGAGACTGTTTAAGGAGATTTGACTCCATGAACTCTCTGATACTTTCCAGATATGAGCCTATGAAGCACCCAAATCAGCATCTTTGAGAAGCCACACGATTATTTCAATAACAATCTTCTCTTTCTTTTTACCCCACCCCTCCCGCATTTGCTTACAGTTGCACATTAAGGGCAATCACCTGCCTATGTGGAGAAACAATTGTCCTCCTCCTCCCACAAGAGGCTCAGATCCCTCCAGACAAGGAGAGAAATCCCTGATACACTTCTCAGGGGAGTCGGGATAAAATGAGGAAGATGTTATGCTAGAAAATGAGAGTCATACAACCCCATCCCTCCCCGGTGCTCTGTAGACTGATCAGGGATGGATTGGGTTGGGGGACAGACTTTGTAAGGGCCTGTGTTTTTGACTGGAGTTGAAGGGGTTTAGCGGAAGGATTGCTGGGCTTCAATGTTTGAATCCCTCCCAATCCTGCCAATAAAGTAGCTGTGACCATGGGCCTCAGTTTCCTCATCTGTAAAATGAGATTTGGAATAAAAGGATAACAATATTGAATGATAATGAGAAGTCTCTTTGAGCTTGAAATCGACAACCCTACAATAAGGGTGACTCAGATATTACCCCAAATCCAAGAGTGGGATCCAGGGTTGAGTGGAGCCATTCCGACTGCCAGCTGAGGGTAAGGAACCATAGCCCTATGTTGTTGCCACATGGTGAAATTGGGAAGCTGGAAAAAGCCGTCTGGGCTCTGGTTCTGATCCTTTTCAGCTTCTGTACCTCATCTTCCCCTTTTTGTACTAGAGCTCTCAAGATATCCTTGTCTCTTGCTCCAGATGAAAACATCAGTATTTCCCCCTAAGGGAGAAGAGACTAAAGACTCTCCCTTCTCATGGAAGTATTCAGTAAAAAGAAAAAAGAAAAAACAATTCTCTACCCAAATCGAGGTAGCTCTAATGGGGCTATTTCAGGCACTGTGGCAGGCGGGGGGTGTTTTGTTGCTGACAGATTTTCCCATTGCTCCTGTCAGACCCTGTGGGCAGCCACCCACTCTGCCTATAGGTAAGGCCAGTGCTGGCTGGAGGACGAGTCTGGGCAGTTGGTATGACCTTTTCCTTTTGTTTTTTTTTGATTTATTATGATTGGATTTGTTTAAATATATATGTGTATCTATTTCCCCACCTGCCCACCCCATCCCCACCCCCACCTCTTTTGCTCCTCTCAGTTTTTCCCTTTGACTTTCTGCCTGGTTGCTGCATATGGCAGCACAGTCTGGGTGCTTTTGTCCGACACCGTTTGGGTACTGGTGTTCCGTGTGACCCTTCGGGTCTGCCCTGACCCTGGGGTGAGCGTAGGGATATGACCTCCATTCCGACTCGTGAGGGGAGACCTCCGTGGCTTGCAGGTCGCCAGGAGGGGTTTGAGGGGTGCCACGTGGGGCTCTGTCTGGGGAGGGTTAGGGGATGGGGCTGCCCCATCCTCTTCCTGTTCTTCTTCCCCCTCTCCTTCCTCATCATCACAGCAGAGGGCATGGTAGAGCACCTTGTCACTGAAACGTACCCGCTCCCTGGTGCCTGGGGTCCGATGGGCCTGCTGGCCCTTGGGAGGATCAGGGGGACAAGAACTGAAGGCCTCCTCGCTGGAAGAGTCGGGGGTCTCGACGCGGGGCCCATTGGGGATAAGCACGCCTCCATTCATCAGCCTGTAGTCAGGGGTGGGAGGCTGTCGGGCTGGCTCGGGGCCCTCGCCTGAGTCTGAGGGGGTCGAGATGTCCAGGAAGGAACAGAATTCCCAGCTGTCCGAGAGGATGTCTGAGGTCATGAAATCCAGGTGGGTCAGGTCAAAGGGGCCGCTCCCGCCACCTTTCTCACTGCTGGACGTGCTGCTGACTGTGGCCGTCGTCCAATCATCGGGCTCGAGCTCAAAGTCAAAATCGGAGGTCAGCTTGTCTATCTGGCTCACCACCTGCTCCGGGATGCAGGGAGAGGAGACACAAGGAGAAAGATGTGTAAACACTTCCACAGCCCTCGGCCTCCCCGCCCCCTTCCCTTTTTATAGGCTCATAAGAGTTTGAGCTGGAAGGGACCTTAGAGTTCACCCCCTTTATTTTATACAGGATGGAATATAACTAGATCCAATCTACCATACCCAGAGCTTTTCTCTTCCTTTTTCTGTTCTTTATCTTTTGGTAGAGAAGACAGAGAATGGGATGTGGAGTCATGGTGGAGTTCTGGCTCCCACCACGGGGAAAGTCATTTAATCTTTTATTTTTTCTGGCTTCAGTTTCTTTATCTGTGAAATGGGGTTAAATTTCCCCAACCAACTACACAGGATAATTGTGAGGAGCAAGAAAAATCATAGATACAGTTTGTAAATCACAAGGTGCTACCTAAGTGCTATTATTAATATTTCTACAAAAGCCTGAAACCATTAGGGTGATGGGAGAATGGGAAGGCAGGGATAGGTCAAAGTGGGGGTTGGGTGGTAACCAAAGCCATTTGCTTTTTCTCTGGGGAAGAATCAAGGTACAACGTGAGCTGAGTATGTCCAGGGTATGTCTAAGCCAAGGCCAGTCAGTGCTTGATTTTTCCCCCTAAATCATACATTTCCTCTCCCTGTTCTCTTTCTTGGGTATTAAAGAATCAGCCTCTTGAAGTATCTGGGATGACTGTCAGGTTTTCCTATTCATGTCAAGTCAATGATAGACTTGAGCCTGAGACTCGCTGATCCCAGTGTCTCAGTTGCCTTTGTCCCAAGGGCTTCTTCTTTTATGAATTTCTAGCCCTGGCCTAGAATTTCTGACTCTTGGCTCTTAGCTAGAGACCTAGAACTCCTTGAACTTCGCAGTTTCTAAGCCTCCTTGGTTAATTTGATTCAAGGATTTGTCGTCTCCAGTCCTTGACTGCCTTCCTTGCTTCCTTCCTTCCTTCTATTGCTGCACCCATACCCTACGTCCCGATGTCTGATTTTGGAATCTCCTTATTCTTTATGTTACCATATAATAGCAAACATCAATAGAGTGTCTACTATGACTTTACAACTAGTCATTTGATCCTTGCAACAATCCAGGGAGGCAGGTGCTGTTATTACCCTCAATTTCCAGATGAGGAAGTAGAGAAAAGCAGATATTCTGTGACTTGGATTTGACAAAATCAGGGCTTTCTGAGTCCACACTCTGTGCGCTGTAGCGTTTCCTAGCTGCCGCTTCCACCTTACAGAGAGCATGAGGATTTCTTTGGAGCCCTTTACGTTTATATTGTGCATTAACCCTTTGGAACCTCACAATTACCCTGGGAAGGGAGTGCTCTTTTTATTCTTATTGTAGAGATAAGCCTGGAGACACAGAGAAATAAAATGTGTGTGTGTGACTAGAAGCCACAATTAGTGATCGGAGACAGGATTGAACCCAAGTTTCCTGACTCTTAATCTAACACTATCTATTATACATGAGGGCATACTTCCTTGCATGTAGCATACTGCTCTGTATACAGTAGGTATTTAATAAATGTTATTGACTGAATCAAATGGGTTCTTTAAAAGCCAGCCCCGTAGGATTCTCAGCAGGACCATTCAAAACAGGTTAAGAGCCACAAGATTGGAGTGTTATGGTTAGAGGAATCAGGGGAAAAAAGTGGTGAAATAGATACAATATTGTCACAGGAATAATCACCAACAACAGAAGTCAAACAGATAGGATATTGGGGAAGAAGTGATACAGTGTTGCAATAAAAGGAATCAAAGGAAATGTTCCTGAGAGAGGAGAATCAGTCAGTCCCAGTGGACCAATTAATTTCTTTCAGTCCTTGGGGCTCAGCTACATAATGTTCAGGAGGATAAAACTGGTGTAAGGAAAACCAAAGAGGAAATTCCCATCTTCTTGGCTATCTGCCCTCTTAAAACCTGGAAACCCAGGGAAAGAGCCCTAGATTTGGAGTCCAGATGCTGAACTGAATCCTGGTTCCACCACTTATTCCTTGTGTGACCTTGGACAAGTTATATAATCCCTGTCACATGAAGGGGTGGATTAGTTGGACTCCCTTCTAGCCTTAACATTCAGTGAAAATCCCCTACAAAACCTATGTGTTGAAGCAGTGACTCAAATTTTCCTTTTCCTTCCTCTTGCCTTTCCATCAACAGTACTAGTTGTTGGGAGAACAAATAACCCAGACATCATTTGGAAAACAGTAAGGGAGCGATGCTTTCTGCATTGAGGGTCCCTTGTTAACAGGTCTTGGGGATGGGTTGGACAAACACAACTGAAAGCAGGATTCAGAGTGGACACGGGCCAGTCACTGCCCATCGGGCTGGTCACCAGTGACAAGTGACATCCTGATCTTGCCCACAGGACAAAACCGGGTACAAAGAAATGCAACAGAGGGAGGGAGGCAAGAGAGGAAGGGAAGAGAGTTGGACATTCAGATGCAAAGACAGATACAGAAGACCTCAGAAAGACGAAGGGTAGAGTCTCAGAGAGACACCAAGAAGAAGAGAAGATATAGAAAATCCAAGAGCTTTCAGCGGAGGGAGGGCATCCTTTCAGTGCTGTTTTCAGGACTGGCAAGAAGAAGGAGGGGTCACTCCATGCTCAGCCCATTTCCTTGGTTCCACTTCTGCAGGCAACATCAGTCACTGGTTGCTGTCAAATGTCCTGAAATTAGGGCCAGAGTATATGGAATCATGAAAACTGGTATCCCTGTGTGTGTATGTGTGTGTGTGTGTGTGTGTGTGTGTGCACATGTGTGTACATAAGGAAGCAAATGCTTTAGTGAAAATCCTAATTTTATGGAATGAAGACATTTCAGTGTGACTTTTTTATTTTAATTTTTTTTGCTTTGCAAAAGTACTTTTCAGTTTATGGAAAGATTTCCCCAAGGTTCCCTTAAATAGCAGCCTTTCTTCTGCTTTAAAGTATTTGTTTATGGATGGATAAGAAACTGACAGAGGAAATGGGGGCAAGAAGGGTGGAGATATTCTAATACAAAGAATTAGGAATCGTCACTCAGTGGAGATCCATTGGAAATGAAAAGGAAGCTTTCTAAGTAGGGAAAAGAGAATTCAATTTACATAGATTTGTCCAATAACTCCTTGTTTCATTGAGAGAGGCAAACCTAGGTTTTTAAAAAAGTATTTCCCCGAAGAACACTTTGTCAACATGGTCTCCATCAATCATCAATGAACAAAGGTGAAAACAGGGATTGGTTTTACACAGTTGAAAAAACAGAAGTGTAGAAAGGGAAAGGGGTGAGACCAAGGTCACGAAGCAAGTATTAGCTGGATCTGGGCTTGAAATTCAAGGGATCAGGGATTCTGCACTCATTACTGGCCCATGTCAGCCCACATACAAATAGTTTGCTAAGATGGTATCCCATCCAAAATCGGGACACTTCAATGGGCTATCCAGACTGGTCCCAGGTTTGCATAAGTCAAGAATTAAATCTCATTTCCTTCTCTGCCAAAGTCCTCATCTGCTTTCTCATCATGGTGGAGAAGTGGTTTGGGGCTCTTGGAGGCTGAGCAAAAAGGCACAAATCCTCGGAACTCCATGGCAGACACTGCATATGGCAACGTAGCCACATTTGTAGAGACTCAGAGCCCAAGGGCCAGTCACCAGGTGATGATTTTTTTTCCCTAAGCACAGCAACTCATCAAACTTTCTACTAAGATATCAGTGGAAGAAACACCCACCATCAGTGAGATCATAGATCTTTGTAAATATTAAATTTAGTATGTTCTTCTGGGGGAGGTGTGTTACAAAGAAAAATTCTGAGCTGGGAGTCATGAGATGTGGGCTCTGATTCTTACTCTTCCTCTGATTTGCTGTGTGGCAAAAGAATTAACATTCTTGGATCTCAGTTTCCTCAGCTGTAAAATGGGTCTACTAAAACCCACTGTACGTGGTTTACAGGGCAGATGTTATGAGAATCAAATAACTTCCAGGGATCCTCAAACTTTTTAAAATGGGGGCCAGCTCACTGTCCCTCAGACTGTTGGAGGCCGGACTATAGTATTTGTTTTGTGGGCCTTTAAATAAAGAAACTTCATTGCCCTGGGTGAGAGGGATAATCGTCCTCAGCTGCCAAATCTGGTCACTGGCTGTAGTTTGAGGACTCCTGATAAGCCATATGAAGAATACTTCAAGTTCTACGCAGACAGAATTCCAGGACACATTTCTGTAATGTTTCATTATCCAAATGCCCTTTTTACATGCTTAAGATCATTTGATCCTCATCAATACCTCTGTGAAGTGGCCAGAACGGTATTTTACATTTTACAGATAAGGAAATTGGAATAGGTTAAATCACAATAGTATTATTATATGTCAGATCTAGATCTTGTAATCAAATTTTCTGATCTCAAGATATAAAGTATCCTACCAATAACCTTATATGTTTTAATCTGTGTCTGTGTATCATCTCAGACCATAAATTCTCAGAGAACGGAGGTTACAATTATCCAGTTTTCTCTGTACATGTAGAAATTGTTGCTGAATTAATGTTTTATGGTGAGGGTTACCAAAAAGCTGACAGATCAGTGAGGGCTCATCCCAAGGAGGTCAGACCACTGACCCTGTTTCTAGCTCTCTTGGGAAAAGCAGTTCTCCACTAGGCTGTGCTGGGGAGGATAGAGAAGATCCTAAAAGGCAGTGAATTCAGCACTCAAATGGAAGGGCATGGAAATGA
Source organism: Sarcophilus harrisii (assembly GCF_902635505.1). Classification (NCBI taxonomy): domain Eukaryota; kingdom Metazoa; phylum Chordata; class Mammalia; order Dasyuromorphia; family Dasyuridae; genus Sarcophilus; species Sarcophilus harrisii. The sequence goes on along the minus strand of NC_045427.1, from coordinate 619,017,357 downwards.
GAATCTCTTTCTAGTGAGATCACGTGGAACTAATTGTTGTTCAGTGATACTATGAAGTCCAGGAAATTTGTTTTTGTCTTTGGGTTCCTCCTTATCTTTGTTGTGGTTCCTCCTTTCCAACTTTTATAATTTCAGGGCCTTAATGCCTTTCCTATCCTCTCTTAAACTTGCTCTGATGTCAGTCAGCAAACTCTTAGTGACACCTAGTATCAATCTATCTAGAGAGAGAAGGGCTTCAGAGACATTCTAGTCTCCTCACCCCTCATTTTACAGATAAGAAGATTGAGGCTCTGATGAAGGACATTGCTCAAGGTCAGAATTGGACTTAATTATCCTGACTCTAGAACCATTGATCTCTCTATTGCATATCTAGAGAGAGAAGGGCTTCAGAGACATTCTAGTCTCCTCACCCCTCATTTTACATGCAAGAAGACTGAGGCTCTGATGAAGAACATTGCCCATGGTCCAAAGGTAATTAAATGTCAGATTTGGACTTTGAAATTAATTCTTCTGATTCTAGAACCATTGATCTCTCTATTACATCATAGCCTCCTAGGGACAAGTACATTTCTAAGCCTGAGGTCTCACTGAGGGATGTGGGATTTTGTACACCTTGATTGGAATCTCAGACATCATCTAGAATCACAGAAATTCAGAGGTGGAAGGGACATCACAGTCCATCTCCTCAAACTTGTTCTTGTATAGGATTTCTCTATACAAGCATCTGACAAGTGACCAAGCAGCCCTTCCTTGAAGATATCTACCTCCTCCTGAGATAGTTCATTCTATTTTAAAATGCTTTGTGAAATCACACTGGAGAGGGGAAGGGATGTTTCCCAAACACTGATGTCACACTATATAGTTATCTGACTACTCTACCTAAAGGTCAGGATGTATAGCAATTGATCTCTTTCTACCCCATGCTCCTTACCCTTTAACTGACTCCAGTAAACAATAAAACAAAGAGAAAGCAAATGGAGCAGCAGAAAGTTGTCAATTTTCCAGTAAGGATCTGGCCAGTCACCCAGCCAACAAGGTATTATTATTATTTATTAATGCAGTGAGCACTTCACTCCCCAAATCCAGCTCTTCCTATGGAGAGATCAGGTAACTATATCAATGAAACAGGCTTCCAAAGACTCTGGACAAAGCCAAGCTTCAGCAGGCGAGCAACTACTTAGAATTAAAAGCTTGCCAGCCTCTGCTGATCTTCCATGTGAGAAGACTAGGTTGGGAAGGACAGAAAGTGGGATAGGAAGGTCATACCCTTGCTAAAAAATGTATACCGGCTCCCCACTGCCTTTGACGTCAAGTCTAAACTCTGCCTTTTAAGTCTTTTCTCAGTCTGGCACCGATCTATTTTGCTCACTGTGCGAATCTGAAAAAATCATTCAGCCATTGTGAGCCTCAGTGTCCTCATCTGAAAAACATGGGACAACCAGGTATGGTGGTCTAATGATGAAATCCCTGCTGCTGGGGAATTGGGGGCCGGCAGATCTCTTGAGGGCTTGGGAGTTCTGAGAGGCTGATCATAAATGAAATAGGTTAGGCATCTGGATGGTGAGCTCCTGGGACTGAGGACTACCAACTTGCTTAATGGGGGGGGCAAAGTAGCCCAGGTCAGAAATTATGGGGTCTAGGTTGGGATAGAGTGAAATGTAACTTAAAAAGAGTAGTAGGATTTTGGGATCATATGATTTAGAATCAGAAGGTATCATCTGGCCCTTCTCATTCAAGTTCCTTGTCTTATCTTTTTGTTTCTTTCCTCCCCTTTAAAAAAAAATTACTGTCGCCTTATCTCATCAAGCCTAAAAGTGCTACCCATAGGTCAATCCTATTATTTCCAGTCTTGTGGAGATAGGGACATCCTGTGTTTTAAAAAAAAAATAAGAAAGAAAAAAGAAATGAGTTGGATGAGATGGAGGATGAATAGTATCTGAGGTGCTTTCTGCTCTATAATCATACCGCAATGCTTTTAAAATCTTTTTTGACCCTATTCCAATGTAGACCCCATGGACCTATGGTTGCCTCCATTAGCTCTGCTAATTCCTGTCACTTATATTTTGCTTAGAATATTCCTCCTACTAGGCAATCTATCTTCCTTCCTCTTTTCCCAACTAAATTGTGTAGTTTAGGGCAAATTGTTTTCCTTCTCCAAACCCAAATTTCATTTTTTGAGATGAGAGACTTAGTTCAGATTCAATTCAACAAACATTTACTCCAAGTGCTTATTATATGCAGTTTTTCTGTGCTCTCAAGGGGCATATATTCTACCAGGGAAAACAACATGTGCACAAAAAGTAAAATTATGGTTTAAGGAGGGGCGAGCGGTAACAATTGGAGGTGATTAGGAAGGCTTCGTGTAGGAGGTGGCACATGAGTGGAGGCCTGAAGAAAGCTACAGATGCTAAGAGGGAGAGAGGAGAAGAGGATGAATTCTAGGCATGTGGCCCAATCTGTGGGAAGGTGTGGAGAGAGGATGTGGAATACTGAGTTTGGGGAACAGCTAGTGGGCTATTTTGCCTAGATTATGAAGACCAGGAAGAGGAGTAATGTGAAATAAATCTGGTAAAAGTAGGTTGGAGCCAGACAGTGGATGGTTTAAAATGTTAGATAAAGGAGAAGATATTTTCTCCTTGGGGTAATAGGTAGCCATAGCAGAGTTTTAATCAGGGGTGTCAATGCTGTAGCTCTGATGGTCTCTCTAAGATCTAAGAATTCTATCTTTCATGACCCAAGCCAGATCCAACCTAGAGCCTTCTCTGACAACCTCAGACATCACCACTCTCCCTTTTCTCTGCTTTCCTTTGCATTTAAAGTCTTTATCAGACTATTTAGATCTCAATCATACATACATTTATTTTTATCACACATGTGAGTCCTGTCTTCTCAGAGAGATTTGAAGCTCTTTTGGGGCAGGGCCTGGGTCTTTATTTCCTATCTCCACCACCATACAGCTTAGTATAGAATGACTGGACCCAAAAAATCTTTGATAAATACTCACTGTCTTTTGGGGGCCATAATAAGTATGCAATTCACAGATGTATTTGGGCCTGGACGACAGTAGGAGAGGGAGTCTAACATCAGCTAAGCTGAGGATGCTTCCAAGTGGAGGTGGGATCTTTCCTAAAGCATGAGTTCCATATATAAATCACCTATTTTCTTAACTAGGGGTTGGAGTGATAGGAGAAGGATTTTTGGGGAGGAAAAGCAGAAGAGGAAGTGGCTATCCTAACATTCTTCTGATCGTTGCATTATTCCAGAATGGATGATGCAAAGTGGTCCAAGGCAGAAGGTAACATCCTTGAATATCTGGCAGAAAGTCCTTTCTCATCACCCTCAGGCTCTATTTATCCATTTATAAAAGAGGATGGGGACTGCATGGGGCTGTGTAACTGTCTAACTCCTGACTTCCCAAAGCTGGGAACCTGAGCTTTAGCAGACTGAGACATACGGGCCCATTTTGTCATTGATGAGAGCTGGGGACACAGAATGAAGATGGACAGACTTTTCCCCAGTTCCTGCCTTAGTTAAAGCAAAGAAACAATGTACAGCTCTAAATGATTCCTTGCTGGTGATAGATGAGCAGTCACTCAGAATTTGGTGGTGAGAAGGTTTTCCTTCCAAGAGAAAAATCTATTAGAAAGGAAGCTCATGGTTAGAGAACCAAACCATGGCAGATTAGACCTAGGCTGGGCTGGGAGGATTGTGGTGGATGGAAGGGAGTTCCCTGTCCCCTGCCCCTTGATACCCACGCTCCTCCATTCCACCTACCCCAGCTCCAGAACTTTCAATCACTCCCCACCGTTTTGTGGTCAGATTCCTCAGTCATTCTGGCAGTGGAGGTTCCCCATAGTCTGACCTGATCCAACTTTCTTTCCCAGTGTTTCCCAAGGCGCGCCATTTATCCCAGGTCTCCTCCCTGGCCTTGCACTGTGCCGGGGGCTGGCTGTGAAGCCCTGGATCTCCTGATGTCAGAGTCAGCTCCCAGCACAGCTACAGAGGGTTGAGCAGGGAGGCAAGGGACACTGTGGCCACTACTTGGGTACAAAGAGAATGCTGAGCCACTGAGATTTCTACCTGGCCCCAGAGAGGCAGGTCTTCCATTTCTAGGCTATGAGGGCATTTCCTGCTGATGCTGATGGAGTTCCCCTTCTAAAACCCATACCTTGCAAAGCTACAATTGTCTCTTGGAAAAGGAAATTTGAGAAGGGGTGAAGACTACTCCATGGCAGGTCACCCTTGATCAACATCCAAATCTACCTGAGCAGATCTCCACCCACTGAATGCCCCAGTTTCCTGCACAGAATGAGCCAAGAGAGCTTTTATGGTTTACTTCTGGTTAGGGGTTGACTTTTGTTCTCTAGTTCTCTCAGACTCCGGGGAACTCATGCCATTTGTTGGGAAAGTCAGAAGAAGGCAAAGGCACAGGGGTGCATCTGGGTCTTCCACATTTCCTTGACTGTGTGACTGCAGACAAGCTCTTTAACCATTCCAGGCCTATAAAGTGAATGGATTGGGCTAAATGATCTCCTAGGTCTCTTCCAGCTTTAAATCTCAGATCCTCTAACTTTCGTCTCATTCTCACTGAACACAGCTGGTATCTCCTAGACAATGTGTTGCACTGGCACAGTTACTCTCACCAATGAAATTGGGTGCCATGGCCAATGGGAAATGGGCCAAGGTCAAGGGGAAGGCCCCTTTGGCAGCCCCGCATTTCATAAAATGATAGGACCATTGATTGGAAGTTAAAAAGTCTTAGTGGTCTGTTAGTTCAAGCCCCTAACTTTCCAGATGATGACACTGAGATTCAGAGTAACTTGTCCATCCTCCGATCTTCTCTGTATTCATTGGCTAATTCTCCCTGTCCAGCTTCTGGGCCTAGTCTGGGTCCCCATGGAGCCATTTAGCACATTAGTAGCAGGTTCTCCTGAAGACTCATGTGCTGCTCATTGTCACGGACATCCTTTGGGCTGGACTGATCCCTCAGCAAACCAAATCTCTATAGTCCTGGGCCATGGAACATGATGCCTTTTTGGCATTACCCAGTCTCCTCCAATGTTCATCTTCTCGGAGATCAAATTATTGGTCCAGTCTAACCCAACTAACTATCAGCAGGAACTGGAAGCAGGTCCAGTTCTGCTCCTTCCCTGAAATTAGTGCTACTCCCATGGGGTCACTAGGTAATACTCCACTTCTTTGATGTAACATCCAGATGATGACAATCCAGGGGTCCATTATTCCCTCAGACATCTCCATAAGTAAAGGTTAGCTCTGCTAACACGAATTTGCCGAGAAAACCCAATATGGGGGGATTAGTCAGTTACCTCCCTATTGAGATCCCTGTGCTGTTTGTGTAAAACAAAAGTGGCCATTTACACCTTTTCTATAACTATTCTGCTCTGAATTTCATTCTAACCAAGAACCTCTCCTGCTATCACTAATCTACTTCCTCAATCATATCATGCTGAATTATTTCTGTGGTTAGCCTGGTAAGGACTTATATTTGGGAAGGACTTTGGGAATGAGATGAGTTAAAGACGGCCTTCCAGACTAGCTTTGGTTAAATACAAATAATACATCATCGTGCTGTTCAGGCTATGGAACATCACCATCCTCTTCCATTGCTATATGGACTTGATGCTAAATCCTATCCTATCCTGTGGGGAAATGATGTATTTTGAAAACATTTAAATTCATTTTTTAAAATCTTTCTGGAAGTACCTACATCCTCCATGTGGTCACTGGACACTTACCTTGGTATAGACCATTATCCAAGCTGGATCAGTGCCAGTTTGAAAAGATGGCAATGGCTTTAATGGGGTCCTAGAAGGTTTCAAATCAGAAAATACAGAGTCTATGGAAGTAGAAGTGGTCTTGCAATAAAGACTCTCAATATTCACAACTCCCATCAATGGTTCCCAAGATACATGCTTTGTCTTAACTGCTATGTCTGGAAGTCCTTAGTGATGAGGAATCAACTAAAATCTAATCCCCTTTATTATCAAACCCAATAGGAGGTCATTTAGGATATCTCCCCCTCTCATTGAAGAGGAAATCATCAGATCATAAGGCAATCCACCTAATTATTACACAGCTCTCATTTTTCCTAACTACAAGCCTAAATTGTCCTGTTTACAACTTTCACTCATTTTTTCCCTTTTCTTCCCCTTCTGACCAAGACAAGCATGTCTAAACTCGGTTCCACTGAAAAGTCCTTTGTGTGCTTAAATCTATCTCTCTATCATGGCAGTCACTTGGGGCACATTTATTAAGTACCTACTGTGTGTCAGACATTGTACTAAGTTCTAAAGATTCAAAAGAAGGCGAAAAATTTGTTCCCACTTTCAAGGAGTTCACAATCTAATTGGGTTGGGGACAAGATTCCATCAATACTTCTAACAAGAAGTATACAGAATAAATTGGTGACAATCAACAAAGGGAAGGCACCTCTATTAAGGGGAGGATCAGTGATTTTAGCTGGGATGAAGAATTAAGAGGGAGAGAATTCTAAACATGAGGAATAGTCAATGAAAATGCCCAGAGTCAAATGATGTTGTTTCTTCTAGGTGTGCTATTATTGGCAACTTCAGTCTCCCCTTGTGTGGCAGAAACTTGACTCCTTTCACTCTTCTGGACACCCTTCAGCTTATCAATGTCACTCCTAAAGCATGACTCTCGGGGCTGCAGGAAGTATCCAGATGTGGTCTGGCTGGGGCAGAAAACAATGGAACGATTACCTCCTTTTCCCCTGTATGTTATGCTTCACGTAATTCAATCTGTGATTGCATTTGCTTTCATGGCTGCCACATCACACTAGGGACTCGTATTGATTTTTAAAGTCCATTAAAACCTCTAGATCTTTTTTCAGAGTAACTGCTATCTAGTCACCCCTCCTTTATCTTCTACTTGCCAAGGTGATTCTTTGAATCTCAGTTCCGACTTTGTATTTATTCTTGGTAAACTTCATCTTATTAGCTTTGGCTTTGTTTACCCATTTGATCTAGTTCCTTTTGATTCCAAATGTGTTTGCTGTTCCTGCAAAATTTCCTTTAACTGAAAATTGACAAACATGCCATCTAAGCTTTGTTACAATTCTGGGTTAAAAATGTTAAAACAGACCAGGGTTGAGCCCAGCTGCCGGGGGCACTTCAGTGAAGACCTCCTTCCAAGCTGACATTGAACCATTAACGACTACTCTTTGGATCTGGCCATTCAACCACTTCCGAATTCCCATAACTATGTTTTCATCCTGCCTGTGTCCTACCATCTCCTCCATGAGCATTTTATAAAATGCGTAGCTAAAATTAGGGAAGCCATATCTATGGCGCTCTTCTGTTCTACCAGTCTAGTAACCCTGATAAAAAAGGAAATGAGGTTAGTCTGGCCTGACTCGTTCTTGCCGAGGTCATGCTGTTTCTTTTTGTTCACAGCTTCCTTTTCTAGGTGTTCACTAAACATCCATTTAATGATGAGTTCTATAATTTTGCCAGGAATGAAAGTCAAGCTCACTGGTTTATAGTTTGCAGATTCAATTCTCTTTCTTTTATAAAAAAAAATGGGCCATTTGCCCTTCTCCAGTCTTGCGGCACCTCTCCAGTTCTCCGCGATCTTTCTAAAGATCACCGACAATGGCTCAGCAACCCCATCTGCCAGTTCTTTGAGAACCTAAGGAAGTTGTTCACCTGAGCCAGGTGACCTGTGAGTACAAGGGCAGCCAAGTGCTCTCATATCTCCTTATTTATCTTGGGTATCAACTTTCTAATGCCCATTTTTATTCTGTCCTTTGCAGTCTAAAGATCTTTCTCCTTGGCAGAGAAAATACAATCAGGATAAAAGTTGAGTGGCTGCCCCTTCTCTTCATCATCCATTATCATCAGCCCATCTACATGGCCTGACTGTCCTATTTCTTTTATGATCTTCCCTCTACCTTCCCCCATTATGGTTTAAAAAGGCCTTTTTTCTTATCCTTAGCTTTCTCCAGAAAGTCTCAGCTCGTTCTCAGTTTTAGCATGTCTGATGATGTTATTCTTACAGTTCCATTTCACATCCTCTGTTTTCTTATTCATCCTCTGTTACCTGTCTTGTTTCTATCTTCTGTACATTTGAAACAAAATCTAAATTGACTGGCTAGTGAGATTCCCGTGTATCCATATTGGTTTGTAGACAACGTCTCATTTTTCTTCCTCGTTAGAATCCTTTCACTTTGCATCCTCGGGATCTTATTCTCTAGAACTTCCCTTTTCTCATGGGCACAATTTTCTGTTGAAATTCTCTTCCCAGGGCCAGAAGACTGGGGTTGCTTTTAGAAAATTCACATGGAGGCCTGTGAAAGTCTCAACTTATTCAAATCTTTGCCCCCGTTGATATTTTCTTATGGAAACTGAGGCTTATTACAACTCTGAAGCTTTCGATCCATCCAATGCATCATGATCCTGTGCCTGTTTCTGAAAATAAATTAGCACAAGTGGGGAAGATTTATCCTAGCTAGTAGTGAGAGTTCTTGGTGGGAAAGGTTGTCCTGTAGACCAGGGAGGCAATTTAAAGGGGACCAGACAACTCATCCCTGTGCAAATAAAACACAAAACACCTAGAATGTTTCCAAACTGTTTGGAAAGTGGATCAGCCTTATTTTTATGTTGTTTGGATTTTTTTAGATTTCCCACATCCCAGGTGTGGCAGCCTATGGACCAACTCCTTGCCTATAAGTCAGCCTGTTTCTTTTCCTAGAATCCATCACTAACATGGCCGTGGGACAGGGCCACTGCAAACCTTCTCAGGCCTCAGCAGCCACAGGCAGAAATAACAACTTTATCAAGGACCTAAAATTTTCCCAGGCCCAGGACACCAGATGAGTCATGGTTGATAAGAATGGCGTCCCTTATTTCTTGCAGTAGCCTCTCATTCCCAATGGCCTCTCCATCCTGCTCACTACAACTCAGATCGGGGTTCCTAGTTTATACCTCACTTCTGAACTATGTTCTGTCTCCCACAGGCAGCTAGCTGGTGCAGTGGACAGAGCATGAAGAACTGGACACGACTGGACAACCAGGATCATTCATAATTTACTTAACCTCTTGGGTCCTCAGTTTGCTCCTGTGTGCTCTGAACAGTGGTTTCCTGACCAAATCTAGGATGTTTTACTCCCGTTACACATTTGAGCAGAACAGGGGTCTCCAACCTGCAGAGTGTGACCTTGTTTTGAAAAATATTTTGATATCAGTCTTTCAATATAACCAGACTTCATAATAATCCAGCACAGTTTATTATATTTTAAAAAATTATTCAGAGAAGGGGAGCTCAGGCTCTAGCAGGCCAAAGGAATAGTTAAGATTTCTCCCCCAGGCCCTTGCCAGCTCTACTGTCCTACATTTCTGTGCCTGTGAGTGTAAGTAGAAGGATCTGTGTGTGTGTGTTTCTGTATGTGTGTGTAAGGATGTCTTACACTCTGTGATGATGTCAGTGTGAATATGAGAGTCTATGTACTTGTGAGTGGGTGCGGGGTGTGGGGAAGGATGTCTGCCTCATTCTAAGAGCTGCCTGATGAATGTAAGAGGCTCTGAAGATTCCTCTCACTACCACGCTAACACCTCAGCCATGTAGCCTCCACCATAAATGTTTATTTTCTCCTTCTCACTCCCAGAATTTAGCACAATGCACACAGTAGGCACTTAAACAATGTTTTTTTGACTGTCACTGTGCATTTAAACACACCATTTTGAGAAGGGGTCTGTAGACTTTGCCAAAAAGGGCTCTCACCTAAAAAGAATAAGAACACCTTCTACATAGCAGCCCTATACAATGCTTCTTTGAATTCTGTGTCTGGGCTGTTCACTCCCCCTGGATGATGGTCTTAGCTTTGTCCCCTAGAGCCACATTTTCGTCGGACAATTCACTACCCATGATGCTCCCCAGTCACCCTCTTCCATTGGGACGGCAACCTTCCTCTGGACCCACAGTGGGATGAGGCATCTAAAAATGGTAATAAGATCTCAGGGGGCACTAAATGGCTCAAAGTGATCCCTCTGCACTCGTGCCCTTTCAGACCTCATCTGGGGGATCATGCTCAATTCTGGGCTCCAAGCTTTAGGAAGACTTGGAACCCGGCCAGAGGAGGGGGAAGAAAACACAGAGGGCCGAAGGTCATGTCCCCCAAGTACTGGTGGAAGAAAATGGGAATTTCAGGCCTGGAGAAGAGAATACTTAGTGGGAGGGGGAGCAATAACTGTCACCAAAGATTTAACAGGTCATGTGGAAAAGGGATTAGACGTGTTCTATTTACCTTTAGAGGGCAGAATTTTAATCAGTGGACAGAAGTGATAAAGAGTGAGATTTGGGCTTCACATAAGAGATTTCTACAGTTAGAAGTAGAAGACTCTGCTTCTGGAAGACTCTAAGCAGAGTTTGGATGACCACTTGCTAGGGGTGGGGGGTCTTGGAAAGGGGACTCCAGTTTGGGTACGGGTTGACTAAAGGTCTCAGTTTCTTTTAGCTTTAAAATTCTATGGCCCTGGGCTCTGCACTTCTTTCACAATTCCCAGGTTACTTCCTCCAAATATCCATCTGTCTTTTCTACCCAATTATATTCCTTCCATCTGCTGTGTTCCCTGCTCTGGGCTGACATGCTCATCGATGGGATCAGGCCAGTAGCTTCCTGCACGTCTCTGTCTATTATCTTTTGAGGGATACTTCTGGGTACTTCAGTCCTCCTGATCCTTCTCCCAGGCAGGAGAGCTGTTCACGACCTGAGGTTCTGAAACGTGGACAGACACTGTGTGAATCTCAAAAAATCATTTACCCTCTCTGGGTACTAGTGTGTCTTGAGGAGGGAACAAACATTTATTAGCAGCTCCTATGTGTCAGGTGCTGTGCTCAACATCTTATAAATATTATACTTGATAATCAAGGATTGGAGTAGTTGCAGGTTATGTCAGACTTGTAGGAGAGGCTAGGGTCTAGGACTACACAGACTACACGGGACTACACAAAGCTCCTGAAAATGGAAGCAGGTCATGTAAATGGGTGACCCCTCTAAATCTTTTAAAACAAGATGAGTCCTGAATCCCAGCCTTAGTACAGTGAAAAGAGCACCAGGATCTAAAGTTAGGGGGCTGGGTTTGGATATGATTTTGCTTACTATACATGTGACCTGTATACCTATTATGTATCTAATTTATATTTTAATATATTTAACATCTACTGGTCATCCTGCCATCTGGGGGAGGGGGTGGGGGGTAAGAGGTGAAAAATTGGAACAAGAGGTTTGGCAATTGTTAATGCTGTAAAGTTACTCATACATATAACCTGTAAATAAAAGGCTATTAAATAAAAAAGAAAAAAAACTATACATGTGACCTTGGTTAAGTCACTTAATCACTAAAGACCTCAGTTTCCTGACCTGAGAAGTAAGACAATTAGGCTGTTTGGTCTCTGAAGTCCTTTGTAGTCTTAGATCTTAGGATTCCAGTCAATTACTTTCACTGTCCTCCTCTATAAAGTTATGGAGTTGAGCTAAATAACCTTTAAGATCCTATCATACTGATCAACCAAATCATTTCCAATGGAGCAGTAATGAACTGAACCAGCTTCGCCCAGAGAAAGAACTCTGGGAGATGACTAAAAACCATTACATTGAATTCCCAATCCCTATATTTATGCACACCTGCATTTATGATTTCCTTCACAAGCTAATTGTACAATATTTCAGAGTCCGATTCTTTTTGTACAGCAAAATAACGGTTTGGTCATGTATACTTATTGTGCATCTAATTTATATTTTAATATATTTAACATCTACTGGTCATCCTGCCATCTGGGGGAGGGGGTGGGGGGTAAGAGGGGAAAAATTGGAACAAGAGGTTTGGCAATTGTCAATGCTGTAAAGTTACCCATACATATAACCTGTAAATAAAAGGCTATTAAATAAAAAAAAAGATCTTATTATACTACCAGATTTGATTCCCATGCTCATCCTGTCTTTCTAGTGATAAGACCACAGCTACAACCATTGGTCTGAGATAGCCCATTGGTCTTACTATCTGGTCTCAGGTTATCCAGTCCAGCTCATTCGAGGAGGCTCAATGGTAATCACTGAACTGGGTGGAGCAAAGTTAGCCCAGATACAGCCCCAAATCTTGTGTCTTAGCTCTGTCTCCTCCAGAAGCAGGTGCACATGAGAGGACTCAGGGAGAAGCAGTTGTGGTGTTGGAAAGACTGACTTTGGTACCCGAAGACCTGCACTTTGACCACTTAGTACATATGTGATCACTGTCCACTTTTCTGGGCCACATTTTACCCACGTGTAAAACTAGGGCGTTAGTTCTAAGTGATACCTAGCATTCCAAACAGCTTGGAAACCAATAATCACTGTAAGTGTCCTGGAGAAGGGTCCAGGGTCCTGGAAAGAAGGGTCCAGGACTTCATAGGGATATGACTAGGGATGTCCAAGGTCCGGGGTGTGAGTGCAGGTAGGGACTAGAGGTGAGATCCCAAGAGAGGTCATTCCATTTGAGTCATCAGAAATGAACTGTGCCCAAACCCCAGCTTATGAGTACAATGCAGGTTTTCTTAACCTGGCCCTCGAGTCCCTGTAAGTCTGTGCTTTTTTTTTGGTGAGGCAATTGGGGTTAAGTGACTTGTTCAGGATCATACAGTTAATAAGTATTAAGTGTCTGAGACTGGATTTGAACTCAGGTCCTTCTGACTCCAGGCTGGTGCTTTATCTATTGAGCCATCTAGCTGCCTCCACTTAAAAAAATACATGTTTTGATAACTTCTTTTCAAGATAATTGTTTCCTTTCTAATTCTAGGTATTTTATTTTCTAAATTTAAAAATGTTATTCTGAAAAGAAAACCATGGGCTTCACTAGATTGCCAAAGGGATTCATGGTACCAAAAAGGCTAAGATCCCATAGCTTAATGGAAAGAACTAGAAAAAAAGAAAAAAAAAACTGGATTTACAACTAGAGGAATGAGATCTGAATCCCAGCTCTGCCATTTACACACACACACACACACACTCTCTCTCTCTCTCTCTCTCTCTCTCTCTCTCTCTCTCTCTCTCTCTCTCTCCCCTTCCCTTCCCCCCACTTTATTTCTCCCTTCCTCCCTTTCCCTCCCTCCTCTCTCTCCTCTCTCTCTCTCTTTCTCTCTTTCCCTCCTTCCTTCCCTTTCCCTCCCTCCCTCCTCCCTCTTCCCCTTGTCTCTCTCTGTCTCTCTCTGTCTCTCTGTCTCTCTCTGTCTCTCTCTCTCTCTCTCTCTCTCTCTCTCTCTCTCTCTCTCTCTCTGTCTCTCTCTCTCTGTCTCTCTCTCTTTCTCTCTCCCTCCCTTTTTTCTCTCTCTCTCCCTTTCTCCCTCCCAATCTCCCTTCTCCTGCAGAAGTCACTTGCACAAGGTCTGCTGCACCTTGGACCTATATCCATAAGCTATACCCATACACTTAGGTTTGGGGAATATAAACGATCCCTCCCTCTTCAAGGATCAGAACCCAGATTTCAGGATGTGAAGATGTGGCTGATCTGGCCAGGCTGCCACCTGAGAGTCAGCTGCTCCTCAGGACACATTTATTAAGTGCTTACTATGTGCCAGGCGCTGGGCCAGAGGCTGGGAGCTAGGGCATGAGAAGCTCCCAGCAGGAGCCTCACAGTGCATGTAAGTCCGTGGTGACTCATCCAAAATCACTGTTTGTTTCTTCTGCTCTGAGCAGAGGATGTGTGAGAGAACAGAGAAGGGCCTCCATCTTTTGTTTCATAGTCAAGACTGTGGACCTCAATTCAGAAAAATACTTTTAAATGCAAGCAATACAATATGTGGGATTGCAAAGGAAAATGATATTGAAATAGTTATCAAAATGTCAATCCAACACAGGTGCACAGAGGTCTCCGACCTGGTCAAACTCAGGATGGCTTGATATTGGGGAGAGAAGAATCGGCCCTGGAGACCATTATCCCCAGTGCCCAACTTTCACTGCTAGTTTGGGCACTTCCCTGGGCAGGGCGGGGGTTGGGGGCTTCCTGGCTTTCTTCCAGCCCTGGGGTTTCTGGGAAGGCTCCAGCTCTGGGTTCCACGCTTCCTTCTTGTGCCCTCCCCTCCTTCCATTCCCATTCCTCCTCTCCTGCCTCATCAGCAGCTGCTGCACATTGGAGTCTTGTTATTGTTAATTAGTGACGAAACACCTGGGCCTTCCCCGACCCAGCAGGAGGGAAGAAGGAGACAGTCAGACCAGGCCCCTCTGAATGATGGGAGAGAGAAGGGATCGTCATTGCCCTGTAAAACTTCAGGGAGGGGCTGGAGGAGATTGTTGTTGTCATTCCCTCTTCACTAATGAGCAAGTCAACAGACATGCTTGGGGATGGTAATCAGCAGGACTTGGCACCGCCCACCAGGGCTGGCAGGGGAGAAGACTGAGCATCCTGCTCCCTGTGGGCATCCAGGGCCCCTTATCCCAAAGGCCTCACTCTGTTTTGGCTGCTCAGCCTTGGATCTGTGAAGTCTTTCCTTCCTCTTTGTCTACACCTGCCCCAACTATCCAAGTCCTAAACCTCCTTTTAGTGTCCGGGTAACCTAAATTTGTCCCAGTAGGAGGAGGCCGTGGCTGGGATGGACGGAGTCCTTTCCTCATCCCAAGAAAAGTTGGAGGAACTAGGCGCTGGTCCTGCCCCAGGGCGGGAAAGACCCGATTTCTGGTCGCGGCGCCTGATTCGCTGTACCCGGACTCACAAATCTTGACCTGGAAAAGGCTTCAGAGACCAGAAATCGCCCCTCTCAGTTTCCAGAGCAAGGTTAAGGATGGCCCAGAGACGCATCCGGGGACGGGGCTCTGCTCCCAGCTCCCAACCTCCCACTCACTGCTCTTTCTGCCCTACACAAAATCTCGCACTGAAACCCGATTTCCCGATGTGTCAGCTGGAAACACTCATTCCAACCGATCTCTGTGACAGAACTGTTATCCTAATGAGAGAGGAGACAAAAAATCCCTCTGCAGATGGAAGGTGCCATCGGGGCACGTGTAGACAATCAGACGGCTGGGGACGGTCAGCATTGAGAGGCTCCCGTCCGATTTGGGAACCGCTTCCGACTCGAGGCCCTCCCTACCCCCCCAAGTCCGGCCAGCCAATCCTGGAGCCGCCCGCCCCATTGAAGCCTCCAGCTCCATTCATGGCGGCCCAGCTGGTGGGAGTTCGGACGAGTGACTGATTCACCGCTCACACCCGGGAAGCTGTGAAGCAAACATATTCTGAAAATATAGCTTTTCAATGCATGCTGGCACTTCCTAAGCTGCCTGCTGGCTCTGGGCATGGTTCTGGGAAAGAGAGTTAATGCAGGACCTCGGAGGCGAGAGCTCCTTGGGTCCCAGCAGCCACCAGGGACAGCATCTGTCTGAGCGGCTCTGGGGTCTTTAGTTATTGGGGAAAGGACAGCTGCCCCGAGGGACCCGCTGGGGTGGGGGCTAAAGGGAGTGGGACGGAGCCAACTCTTCATAACCAGAGTAAATGACTATAATACAAAGGGATTTTTCATTTTAAGGTACAGGGAGCTGCCCTACATCGGGGGTACCTGAGATTAAGGTCCTCTGCACAGAAATATTTTCTATTATATGCACCTAATCTTCAATTTAATTCAATTCAATTTAACAGGATTTTGTCAAAGGTAGACTTTGTGTCAGACATGGTGTAGAGACTCAGAAAACAGATAAAAATAAATAGTACCTGTCCTCAAGAAGCTTGCCTTCCACTATGTTGTGGTTTCTCCTTCGTTCTGGAAGAGGACTGACATGAGGGGAATGATACAAGATATGCAAGGGGATTGCATTTAAGTAAGGGTGGGCTTTGCAAAGTCACCACCCTCACTCTCACCTCGGTGGCAAGATGTAGATCAGGACATCTGGAGATGGCCCTATAATCTCAGTTTAAAGAGGCCCATAGTAAGTGCTTAATAAACAAGCTCTTTCTCTCTATCTCTGTTTCCCTCTTGCTGTCTGTGTTTTGCTGATTTATGGATTTTTACCATTTACATTTTGTTCCTTTTGAAGTATCACTTAAAATATAAACACTTGCCCTCTAAATGGGCATCTGTTTAGTAGTTCCATTGCAAGTGACACTCGATTGAGGGCATAGTAGTATGTGGACAGAGTAGCAGCAGATTGGTCACTTGGGGGAAGAGGTGGCTTTGAAAATGAACTGGTATAGGTTAGGAATATTGCATTATTCCTCGCTGGAATATATTCATTCCCCGTCCTGCCATGATGTTGTCAGGAGCAGAAGCTCTAAAAGATGGGACAGGTCCCTGCTTTTGGAGTCTCTCAAAGTCAGAATTCCCTTTCTGGCATTGCCCCATGGCCTTTCTGAACTTGGATTAGTCCTCAATTATCACAATTTTACTTTTCTTTATAAAGATCTTTTGCCTTCTTTCTAAGAGCTGCTGCCTGTTCAGAAATGGGAATTTCTCAAAACATCTGGTTCTAATTCTCCCCATATCCAACCTAATCTAGATCTACCCATAGTTTGTATTCCTGGGTGCTTTCCCCGACTGTTTCAGGTCCTATTTTTCTGATTTCTTGTAGAATTAGGATCCAAGCTTCTCTGGGATTTGGAGAATGGAGGATCTCCAACCACATCAGTTACCAACTCTTCTCTGAAGGGTAATCTTATTACTTTAACTGAACTAGAAGCTCTCTGAAAGACAATCAAGGCTGGACTGTCTCAATTGTCTCTCCCTATACCTCCACATTCCCCCCGCCAAGGATTAGACTAAGGACACCAATTGCTGCTAGATGGCTAGATTTATAGTTTGGGCTGAGGCTTTTTTATGGGTAAACATGAAGAAGATTCAGTTATCCTTGCTTTGGATTCCATCAAGCCCAGAGAAGGAATTAGAATGAAAATGGGAAAAAATATCCTACTGGAAAGTGCCAGGACTGGATCTCTAGGATTCTAGTGTCCATTTGTGGACTCCCCAGGTCTATTTCAAACTGAATTCGAATCACTTCCTAAAGGAAGCTTGGCTAGGCTCCCCAGGTTGCCATTGCCTCCTCCCAAATTATATTGTGTCTACTTTGTATTTGCATATATTTTTCTGTGTATGTGGTTTCCCCCAATAATAAGTTCACTGAGGGTAGGGATTGTTTTGTATTCGTCTCTGTGTACTTAATATCTAGCACACAGAAAGCACTTAATGGATTGTTGCTGTATGAATTGAAAGCTTTCCCCCTACTCCTGTTCTGCCTTAGCAGCTTTCTTAGCTGAGAGATTCTTTGCCTTTGCAGTCTCCTTCCTATGAGTGCTGAGTTCCTGCTCAGATCACCATTTCTGGCAGAGCCCAGGCCATCTACCTAGGCTAACTTTTCTCCTAGGTCTGCTTCTGTAGTCTGGTGTTTCAGCACAATGCGTGGCATATAATAAGTGCTTAATAAACGTGCTCACTCTCTCTATCTCTCTGTCTCTGTTTCTTCATCTTTGTCTCTGTCTTTCTCTGCCTCTATCTCTGTCTATCTCTATTTCTCTGTCTCTGTTTCTGTCTCTCTCTCTCTTTCCCTCTCTATCCCTACCTCTGTCTATCTCTCTTTGTCTCTCTCCATCCCCCCTCTGTCTGTCTTTCTCTCTGTCTCTGCCTCCATATCTATCTCTATTTCTCTGTTTCTCTCTGTCTCTATTTCTGTTTCTCTGTCTCTTTATCTGTCTTTCTGTCTCTGTCTGTGTCTCACTGTCTCTGTCTCTTTCCCTCTCTGCTCCCCCCTCTGTCTGTTTGTCTGTCCTCCCCTCTGTGTCTCTTTCTGTCTTTCTCCCTCTGCCTTTCTATCTCTGTCTGTTTCTGTTTCTGTCTCTCTGTGCCTCTCTTTCCCTCTCTGTTCTCCCCTCTGTCTGTCTCTCTCTTTGTCTCTCTTTTCGTCCCCCTTCTGTTTCTCTTTCTGTCTCTGCTTCTCTATCTTTATCTCTATTTCTGTCTCTGTTTCTCTCTGTCTCTGTCTTCCTCCCAAACTCCCCACCCCAGGAAAAACCGAAAGTGACTGATTAAGGATGAGGGCAAGGAAAGGATTTTGCAGGAACCTGGTATTCACTGCAAGACTGAATAAAAATTCTTGATTTAAAGTCAATAAATACGAGCTGGCTACCTAAATATATGCTTTAGTCAATAAAGCTGGCTCAGAGCTCAACCAGGAAGAAATCCTGGGCACGAAACCAAAAACCTCTGGGGCTCAGGTGGTGTCCTCTCACTTCCACTGAGCAAAGGCTAAGGAATCAAAGAGAAAGACTAACTGGGGAAGTGAATAGCTGGTTAAGAAGTTGTTATTTGGGTAAAGCTTTGGATTTCTGGATTCTGGTTTTAGACAAAGCCATGATGGACCCTTGGCAGGGTTAGAATATATATAAAGCAAGGCCTGGAAAAAGTGAATTTGCTACTGGATGTGGTGATGGGGGTCTATAATCCCAGTTGCTGTGGGATTACTACAGAGGATAAGGGAGCGGTGGGGGGAATCTCTTGAGCTATGCCCTGGGTTATGCCCATCAGTTGTTTGTATTAAGCGTGACATCTATGTAGTGAGCCTCTTGGATGCCCAAGACTCACATCAGAAATGGAGCAAGTCAAAGCATCCATGTGAGACAGTTATGAAATTGGGCCCATCAGTGGTCTTTATGTTTCCAACTGGATGAGAGGGAGACCTAGACTTAAAAGATGTGCTCCCCTTGAATCTTATAAAGCTAATCAAAATAACATCAGACTAGGGGCAGCTAGACAGGGCAGTGGATAGTCAGGAGTTCAAATGTGTCTCTGGACAGGGCACTTACCCCCAATTGCTTCATCCCCCCAAAAAACCAAACCCCCCAACAACAACAAAAAGAAAAGGGGAAGGAGGAAAATTACTTATAGATATCAACCAAGTTAGATGCCATAGACTACACTATAGACCAGCCGTAGAGAAAGACATGACCAGAAAGTCAGCAGAGACAAAATGCTGCTGTAATAAAGTCCTGACTTCACACGGACAAATAAAAAGCGTATGGATGCAATTAAGAGCAACCAAAGATCTCAAGGCAGAGATAAGCGAATTTTACCTTAGCAGTCACTAAGATTTGGTGCAATGGGACCTAGGATTTAAATAGGGGAAGGGACAATCATTTATTAAGCGCTCACTTTGTGCCAGGATGTGCTAAAAACTTTACGGTTTTAGATCCTCACAACAAACCCTGAGAGATAAGTGCTGCTTTTATCCCCATTTTACAGCTTGGGAAATTAAGAAAAAGTTTTAGGGGCTTGCCCACAGTCACATGGCTAATTAGTAGGCTGCAGCTGAACTTGGATCTTCCACCCATTGCATTGCCTGTCTGCCTTTATATGGTTTTGATTATCCTGCATTCAAAGGGGAATAATAGGTAAAAAAAAAAAAAAACAAGATTGAACGTGGATAGTATAATAAGTGATGTGTAGATGATTGGAGTACTGGATCTGGAAACAGGAAAACATGAGTTCAAATCCAGTTGGAGACACTTACTGGCTCTGTATCACTTAACTGCCATCTGCTAGAGATAATTGTGCGCCTCATCTAAAGAATGAGAATAACAATAGCATCTACCTCCCAGAGCTGTTATGAGGAGAGAATAAAACTATATTTCTAAAGCACTTTACAAATCTTAAAGTGTTATATAAATGCTAGCTATTATTAACATTAAAATTTAAAATAATAAATGTATTTATAAGCATTAAAAGGTTATTATTCAAAATTTGGAAACTGCTTTACATTATCTTATTTGAGCCTCACAATAGCTCTGGGAAGTAAATATAAGAGGTATTCTTCTTCTTCCCATTTTACAGATGAGCAAACCAAGGCTAAGAAAGGTTGTGACTTGCTTATGGTCACATATTTTAGTAAGTGTCATAAGCACAATTTGATAGAAGCCTTCCTGACTGTCTAACACTATGCCCTCTAGATACTGTTATATTCAAAAGATATATAGGGGTAACTAGGTGGGACAGTGGACAGAGCAACTAGTCTTGGAATAAGGAAGATATGAGTTCAAATCCAGTCTCAGACACTTACTAGTTGTGTGACTCTGGGCAAGTCATTTAACCCCAATTGCTTTAAAAAAGACATATAGCCATGTGAGAAAATCCAGTAACTAGAAGGGAGGAAAGTTTTCAGGTAAAGATCAATGAAGGCAGAAACAGAAATCAGACTGTCATCAGGCTATACTACAGACCGCCTGGCCAGAAGTTGGAGCAACAGATTGGGAGCCTGAAGACTAATAAAAACAAGATTCAATTATTTGAGTATCTCCTGGATTTCTCTCTGTCCAACTTTATGATAAGTAGAGGTTGCCTTAAGGATAATTTCAGCCCTTCGGCAGATGGAGGAAACTTTAGGGAAACTACTGTTTTGGAATTAGCTCTTACAAGCAAGATCATAGATTGAGAGCAGGAAGGGACATTAAAAACTACCAAGTCCCACTTCTTCCTTTTTAGAGTTGAGGAAACTGAGGTACAAAAAGACTAAGTGACTTGTCTAAAGTCACACAGCTAGTCAGAAGGAACTGGTTACGAAGTTGTCATGAGAAATTTGAAAGAAAATGATCACATTAGTTTATAATTTGTGATAGAAGATACATCCTAGATTTTGGGAGAATAGATTTCCAAGGGTTTAGAGAAAAGATGCTTGAGAGTCTATGGTTTAAAATTCTAAGGGAGAAATTAGATGTCAGGGATAGGACTTAAGGATAGGATGAAGGGGATAGAATTCTGAAGTTCAAAATTCTCAAGTTAGAAAGATAATCACTTCTCGTGAGGAGGCAAAATGACAGTTATTGAAAAAGACTAATCCTTGCTGGCAGGGATTATCTCGATTTTATACTTTTATTCCCAGTGCCTAGCACAATGCCCAGCTGAACACAGTAGGTACTTAATAAATGCTTGTTTAATGATTTTTACTCATTTCAATTTTTAAAAGGCATGCAGAAAATAGGAACAAAGATAGGTAATGGAAGATGAATGCAAAAATATAATATGGTCCTTTAAGAAGTACATCAAGTATGCTACATCTCACAAAGAGTTGAGGCTGATGAAGACAGCTAGAGGGAACAAAATTATACAGAGGAAAGGAAGAAGATCAAAGAAGTCAAATGGCCATTGTTTAGGGTTAAGTTAAAATAAGCATTTATTAAGCACCTATGATATACCAGGCACTTTGGAAGGTGGGAAAATTGGAACAATAATAGATGATGGGAAAAACTGCAGAACTACTTAACTTATATATATATATTTGTTTTCTCTCCCAAAGAAAAGAATTTTTGGACTGGAAATAACAGTACAAAATGGATAATAATGAGTTGATATCCAAAATAATTATGGAGATAGAAAAACAGCTTCTCTTGATGAAGTAAAATCATTAAGTCTAGATGAATTTCATTCTAAGGTTCTAAAATTCTTTTGAATATGGTAGCTGAGTCATTGTCAACAGATATAGATAACTGAGAAAAGGGAGATGTGACATAGGATAGGAAAGTGTCAAATAGATGAGTTTTCAAAAGAAGAAGACATTGGGGGGTGTGAAGACTATAGACTTGTAAGCTATACTTTAATGACTGGAGTTTGTTATGGAAGGGATGATAATGCCCATTAGAGAAGGAAGCAGTGATTAAAAAGAGCCACCATGAACAAGTCATGCCAGACTATTTTTCCTTTCTTGACAGTGTTATTAAACCAACAGGTCAAGGAGATGCTGCAGGTATAATTTCCTTAGATTTTAGCTAAGCATTTGAGGAAGTTACATTTTATTCTTGTGGGGAAGGACAGGCTAGGTGGAAGCATGGTCACAAGTACACAGCATTAGTTGGATGGTCAGATCCAGAGTCATCAATGGTTTAATATCAACATTCAAGAAGGCGTCTAGTTGACACCCAAAGGATTTGTGCTTGGGCCTGAACTTTTCCCTTTGGTGACTTAGCTAAAGGAAAAGATGGCTTGCTTATCTCTCAAGGAGGGAGCAATAGCAAACATGGTAGAAGACAGAACAGGGATCCAAAAAGGAGCTGATAGATATGGGAACTGGCTGTATATAGACTGGGCTTGTAGGCTCTCCTTGCAATTTTCCTGTCAACCCTCCTATTAAAAAAGAGTGTCCTACTTTATGTATTAAAACACATTTAATAGGGAGAAAGATATGTCTTAGGTTAAAGCCAGTTTTATATGTAGAAGATAGGGGCTAAGGTATGATGGGAAAGATGGGAGGCTTTAGTGGAGCTCAATGCGAATCAAGAATGTGATATGGCAGCCCAAAGGATGATAGAGCATTGGTCTGCATTAAGAAAGACATAGTATCCAAGATGAGGGTTAATGGTAACCTTGCTGTTCTTTGCTTTGATGTGAATCCATCCAGATTATTGTGTTCAGCTCTGGGTCTTATAGTTTAGGAAGGGCAGAGACAGCAGACAGAAACAAACAGATAAATGGATATACCTAGATAGATACACAGACAGATGGACAGAATAGAAAGATAGGTAGATAGGATTAAAAGATAGACGACAGACAGGATAGACAGTCAGGCAGGATAGATAGATAGATAAATAGACAGACAGACTGACAGATAAATAAATAGAATAAATAGATGAGAGAGAGCTAGGTAGATACAAAGGCACACAATGTAGAGAGATAAACAGGATAGATAGACAGACAGACAGATAGACAGATAGATAGATAGACAGCCAGGATAGACAGACAGTCAGGCAGAATAGATAGACAGATAAATAGACAGACAAACAGATAGATAAATAGAATAAATAGATGAGAGAGAGGTAGGTAGATACAAAGACACACTATAGATAGATAAACGGGATAGGTATATAGACAGGCAGGATCGATAGATAGATAGAGACAGATAGATAGATGATAGATAGTGAGAGAGATAGAATAGATAAATGAGAGAGAGGTAGGTAGATAGAAAGATGCACAATATAGAGAGATAAACAGGCTAGATAGATGGACAGACAGGCAGGATAGATAGATAAATAGACAGATAGGCAGGTAGATAGAGAGACAGACAGAATAAATAGATGAAAGAGATGTAAGTAGATAGAAAGACACACAATATAGATAGATGAATAGATAGACAGGATAATTAGATAGATTGAGAGACAGACGGGATAGACAGATGGACAGGATAGATGGATAGACAGACAGGATCGATAGAACACTTACTATGTGCCAGGCACTGTGCTATGCGTTGGGAATACAAATATGAGCAAAAAGAAAGCCAAACCCTGTCCTCGGGGAGCTTCCACTCTAATGAGAAAAGTAGTCCATGAAGGGTTACGAGGAAGAATGGGGCGGCAGGAGTAGCAGAGAGCCATGCACAAGGGAAGGCCGTGCCATCTGAGGAGAGGCAGGCTGTGCTGGGGACATTCATCCTGGAAAAGAGAAAGCTCAGGAGGCCATGAGATCTGGCTTCAAGCATTTGAAGGGTCACCATGTGGAACAGGGATTAGGTTTGTTCTGCTTATCCTTTGGAGGGTGGAATTAGAGACAATTGGATGAGAAAGTACAAAAAAGCAGATCTGGGCTTAATGCAAGGAAAAAAGAACTTTGCAACAGGGCGAGCTTGCCAAGAGGGGGATGGATCAATAAAAGGTTTGTCTTTGAGGTAGGAGCCTCCTCCTCCCAGGATATTTCCAGGTAGAGACTGAATGACCATTTCCGCATGAGTTGTCGAGGGTTTTGTTGGTGTGTGGGTCGGACTACGAGACCTGGGAGGTCCCTTCTAAGTCTAACGTCTCAGCTATGACCAATTATCACTATCGGCATCTTTGGCTGGGATGCTGTCAGTCTGCAAAACGTGTTTCTGACACCACCTGGAGCCGGAGAGAGATTCTCTGAGGGGAACTCACGGGTGGGACCTACTACCTGTACCTGTCCACGAGGACAGGGAGAACAAGCCTTTTTGGTAACAGTGGGTGAAGTTATATAGTTGGAAAAACCTGTTTTAGGGACCTTGCCCCTGTTCTTTGCTTCCTTCTGAGCATCTTTACCCTATCTCCCCTTTTTTTCTCAGGGAAGCATCATGCTGTAGGTACAGTGTGGAGTTACATGGAGTCAGGATTCAGATTCCACATCAGACATTTATTGGTTGTGTGACCAGGGCCAGTTATTCAGCTTCCCTTTCCCCCCTGAACCAGAGGACAAGTAAACCTCTATTAACCCTCCCCTGGGATTTGGAGGGAACCTGAGAAGGGCAATGCTGATCCCAAAGGGAGAGCGCTCACGAGAGCATATTTTAGGCACTGGGGCAGGTAGGTGAGGGAAATAATTTAAGTCATACTGTACAGACCGGCCACCCACCTCATCTGCCCCTCCTATTAATCACGATGAAGGTAATGCTTGCAGCCCACCTTGCAGATGGCTCTTCCAAAGGATCCACAGATACCCAGTACACACTGATTATTTCCACATTATCTCCTGAGAAGGAGCTCAGTGTGATTTTATAAACAGAGAAAAGCAGGAGATAGGGAGGTTAAATGGCTTGTCCACTTCTCATAATAGCTTTACTAAAATTACAATTTGCTTTTCTCCTGCTTTTTGAGGCTGGCCCCAGCCTTGCCCTTAGGGAATACTTTATATTCAATAAAGACCAGAGGAAAATCTGATTACATTTTTCAGGAAGGATAATGGAGATTTAAAGAGGGGAGCCTATAGGCCCAGCCTGCCTAGCTCTCTTTTCCTTTCCCCATTTACATGGAGAAAATATTATAGATTACAAGATTTGGAAGAAACCTTTTAGATCATTTATATAATACTCTTATAATTGGAGGAATTCTGAGGTTCTGAGAAAGGATGTGGTTAGTCTAGGGTCACATAGCTACTTATTCCCAGGGCAATGCTCTATACTCTCTGCCAACCTGCCATCTTGTGTGGATGTCTCCCTGAACACAAAACCTCAGCCATTCCCATCCCATGGATCATTTGCTATATGTTCCACTCAGTGACAATTTTACTGACTTCCCCAGTTAACATTCATCACCATGGTCTGTACAGGACAAGCAAAGACAACATAATTCTCTGGGCAAACAGGTTCTGGGGTCTTCCAAGCTGATCCAAAGGCGAGGCTTTAAGAGATTTATAGAATCTCAGAGTTGGAAGCAACCTCAGAGCTCCGACTCATCCCTGAACAGAAATAGCCTCTATAGAATCCCAACAAGTAGTCATTCAACCAGTTGGAGCCCTTCCAAGGATGAAAAACTCAGTACTTCCTGAGACTGCCCATTCTATTTTTCATTTTAACAATTAAAATTTTTTTAAATTTAGATTTTTTAAACATTTAAACATTTTAAAATGCCTACTATGGGCTAAGTTCTTTTCGACAATGGTTCACATTATTAGGAAGTCCTTGCTTCCCTTGAGCAGAAATATGCCTCTGTGACTTCCATCCATTAGTTCTGGAGCTATTATTATATTCTAGGAAGCCCTTCACCCATTTTCTCTCTCTCACAGGTTTTCCAATTCATGACTAAATAGAGTTAGACCTGGGCCCCCTGGAGGTTCCTTAACAGCCCCAGCCAGAACACGGGGAAAAGGATTGTTGATGAAAGGTCAAGGTCTTCACTGAACCCTTGAAAACCACAAGAGCAAATATTCACATTTTTCTTCCTACAGAAAGGGATTTCACAAACCTTCATGAGCAGAGCAATGCAGCCCTAAACCCTTTCATCCAAAATTTAAGCATATTTCATATCAGCAGGAAAAGTAGACTCTCCCACTTGCTGCACCATGTTATCAATCAATCAGGATTATCTGGATGGGTGCCTGTTGTATATTCAAAGGAATGGAGTTCTAAGGATGGAATCACAGAAAACAAAGTGTCCCCTAGAGAAGCTGGGCTTAAAGATTCAAACTCAGAGTCGGAAAGAACCCGTTCCTGCCCCTGACACCTACTAGCTTCTATATATTATTTTTTATTATAGCTTTTTATTTATAAGTTATATGCATGGGTAATTTTACAGCATTGACAATTGCCAAACCTTTTGCTCCAATTTTTCCCCTCCTTCCCCCCACCCTCTCCTCCTGATGGCAGGTTGACCAATACATGTTAAATACATTAAAGTATAAATTAAATACAATATAAGTGTATATGTCTAAACAGTTATTTTGCTGTACAAAAAGATTCGGACTTTGAAATAGTGTACTATTTAGCTTCTATATGTTAACTGAAACACTGGAGAGGCAGTGAGGCGTTGGGGAAATGAAAGAAGCAACAAATTTTTAGAGAAAATATGTTTGCATAGCAACTGGGAGCGAATCCTACATCTTGGCACTTTTTTTTTTTCCGTTCAATGGCCTCAGGCAATTTAAATAACTTTAAAATCTTTGACCCTCAGTTTCTTCATCTGTAAAATGGGGGTACTAGTACTTTTCATACTCACTTCACAGGACTGTTGTGAAGAAAATATTTTGCAAATCTATTATTTAAAGGTTTAAGAATAATAACAATTATTAGTTGGGTGACCTCGGACAAATCATATAAACTCTCTAAAATGTAGTTTCTTTCTGCTAAAAAGGAGGGGATTGGACTAAAAGAACTCTCGAGTTTCTTCCAGCTCCAGGTTTGAGAGACAGTAACTCAGCTCAACAACTTGTCATTTTGAGTTCTCCCTCACCTCACATATCCAATCAGTGCTCAAGTCTCACTTCTCCCACCTCACATTTCACCTCCATCCCCTTCTCTCCCATCATACAGCCACTACTTTAGTTCAGCTCCTTTCTCATGGACTGTTCCAATAGCCTCCTGATGGATCCTGCTTCTGGGCTCTTCCCTTTCTAGTCTTCCTTCTACATCGTGGTCAAAATGAGATTCCTAAAGCACACGCGTGATCCTCTCATTCTCTAGCTGAAGAAGCTTC
This sequence comes from Sarcophilus harrisii, assembly GCF_902635505.1. Taxonomy (NCBI): domain Eukaryota; kingdom Metazoa; phylum Chordata; class Mammalia; order Dasyuromorphia; family Dasyuridae; genus Sarcophilus; species Sarcophilus harrisii. The sequence continues at coordinate 618,990,481 of NC_045427.1, read as the reverse complement.
AGGTACTCACCACTGTCTCTAGGGGAAAACAGACTCTGGAGTTCAACACTGAAAGCCTGTGACATCTGGCTCCAAACTCTTCCTGGACTAATTTCATATGACTACCTGTTATACATTCAACATTCCATGTCTTCTTGGCGTTCCCTTTATATGACAATCCACCCCTCATTCTGTTCCTTTGCATGGATTCTTCCCCCTTGTTCTGTCTCTTGAAATCTTTAGATTTCTGCAAGACTCAGCTAAAGAGCCACCTCGTACAAGTAGTCTTTTCTGATTCCCTTAGCTTTTAAGTCTCATGTTTCTAAAATTAATTTGCATTGAGTTAAATATGTATATACACACATATATAAACATGTACATATATGTAGATTATATATAATATATGTGTGCATACATACAATATATACACACACGCATGATAAAAATTTCTGTGAACCATTTTCCCCAAGTAAATATAAGCTACCTCAAGGAAGGAGTTATTTTATTTTTGTCTTATGTCTCTAGCCCTTAATACAGTTGTTTGGCACACAGTATATACTTAATAAATATTTTTTGAACTCAAAAATCACTTCTGGGCTATATACCCCAGGATCCTTCCCAGCCAGTCAATATCTGTGTGATCCCAGCTTGTCCCTCTGGATTACTTTTCCCAGAACTGGTTTCCCTCAGGGGATCATAATGTCCAATACTTGGTTATAGATCTAATTATAGGTTTATATATATGTATATGTGTGTATGTATGTATGTATACATACATACACACACATATATATCTGCTGACACTTAGTCATATGAAGATATATTCAAATCCCTGTCAGTATACCCTTTGTCCTGCCTCGGAACCCAAGTCAGTCTCAAATCAGCCACTCAGATTGGAGGCAATTTAAGAACAGAAGGGAATGATGGTACTCAGGGTGTTCACTGGGTAGTAGAAAAAACCAAAACACTGAATTTGAGTGTAGAAATCTAAGACCCAGTCCTTGTTCTTGCTGTATGAATTTGTACAAGTTACCTTCCTGTTCCCAATTTTTCCCCATCTGCAAACTGGGCATAATATTTATTATTTCTGGCTAGAGTGCAGGAATCTAGGCATCAGATTTATGTCATAGATGTAACAGTGTTCTCTGGAAAGTCCAAATGGAGTAAAAAAAATTTTGGGAAGGGAGTGACCAAGGTTGGGCCAATCAGGGTGGGGACAAGCCAGAGCAAGACATGGGGCAAATGGGAGAGGGGACAGCCAAGAGAGATTTTAATATAAATCTAGCATTGGAAGAATTTTAGAGATCATTTGGTCCAGAATTTCTTAACTTGAGAATTCCAAAGAACCCAGGAACAGATTTTCATGGGTCTGCTAATTGGGATGGCAGAACATTCTAAGATCATTTCTACCCTCCTCTAACCGAAATTGAGAATTTACTTCAATTATTTAAAAACATTATTCTGAATCCAGACTCCCAAAGAGGCTCATGACACAAAAAAGGTTAAGAGTCCTTGAATTTATAGACAATGGAGCCAAAGTTCAGAGAAAATGTGACTTGCTTAAGGTCATAAAGTGGAGAGAAGACAGGACCCGAAATGATTTAACCAGGATCATACAGTAGCAGAAGGAAAGAGAAAAGCTCCCAAAGATGGAAATCCTAAAAAGTTCCAACAAATACACACACACACACACACACACACACACTCACACACACACACACATAGAACATGTTCCCTTTGTCCCCTCCCCACTTCTATCTCAAACAATTAACCAAACACAAACAATTTTTGAAAATGCTCCAGGGTCAGGAACTCGACCATTTCAGACCTGGGACTTCCTCCTTGCACACAGGGCCCCCGGCAGATTCATTGTCTTAGCTGGTTCTCCTGGGACAACTAAAACAGGCCTCGGAGGCTCTCCTAAATCAGGTTCAGAGTCAGAAGTGTCCATCCCATCCAGGCCCTACTTTAACATTTTCCAAAGTGCCTTCCCATCTATCATCCCATTGTGTGCCTCAAGGGAATAACAACGCCTGTAGTCCATGGAGTCATTGTAAGGTTCAAAAGTGCCTGCAAAACCTTATAGGATTATTTGTACAAATATTACTGGTGGCCATTATTATTATAATTATTATTAACAGAGGTCTTCAATGACTGTTAACCTAAAGGGAAATATACTGATAGAATTTCAGGCACCAGGCCAGATGGGGATTTCAGCCTTTAAAGGCCAGGCCTCCCTCCTTGCTCCTTCTCTGATCTGCTTTCTCTCCCTTCCTGCCCAGTAATATCCTTTTCTTTCAGGCTTTTAGGACACTGAGGTTTGACTTTTCACCTCTCCAATGCCCTTCCCACCTATTCCTGGGTTTTAGTACCGCCTCTATGTCATGGAAGCTTTATGAGGGCAGGGACCATGTCTTCTCCAAATTTAAAATGTTAATTTTCAGTGTAAATCCTTATTCAGATCTTTCCTAGCATCCAGGATAGTGCTTTGCACACAGAAAACACTTTAATAAATATTTGAATTGAACTGAGCAGAGCTATCTGCAGGCGAGGAGTCTTTCTTGGTCCCCTTTCAAAAACTGAAGCAACATTCGTTGCTGTGTATTCCGCCTACCACGAAGGCCGGCCCCAGACAGAGAAGCAGAAGAGTGGGTTTGGGGCAGGGAAAAGCAGACAGTGTGGGCGTGGGGCTAATTCAGGGAGCCCCTCACCACCTGCCTCTCTACTTTAGGTTACTTGGAATGTGTGATTTCCCTCAAAGATTTAATAATCATTTTGTCTACATGTAATTCAGGATTGTCTTGGAGTACAGGGGAATAATTATATACACATGAGAAAGAAAGAGATGGGTGGGGAGAAGGGAGGGTGGGAGAAAGAGAAAAAGAGAGAGGGGAAGAGAGAGAGAAAGAGAGAAAGACAGAGACAGAATCAGACAGAGACAGACATACCACAGACATAGAGACAGAGACAGAGAGAAACAGAGACAGAGGGAGAGAGGAAGAGACAGAGAGATAGAAAGAGAGACAGAGAGGGAGAGGGGAAGAGACAGAGAGAGGATTAGAATTAGCCTTCATATATCATCTACCCAATCCTCTCATTTTATAAGTAATGAAACTGCCCCCCAGAAAAGAGCTACAATCCAGGTTTCCCGACTCCCCATTCTCCCCAGAAACCTCTCTGCTCCATCTAGAATTCTTGAGGCAGCTGCATGGAAGGGATGGCTATGAGCTCCCTTAACTACAGGGGATAAGAATGGGATAAGCATTTGGGAAGGAAGGCTAAGGTCTGTGGGGAATACTCCTCTTCTTCCTCTCCGCCGCTCCTTATTTCCCAGCTTTCCCCTGCGAGAGCTCAACAGTCACAAATTCTTAGAGCTGGGTGAATCCTGAGAGCTCAGCCAGCTCTTGCCTTTCCAAGTATTCCTTCAAAATTTTATTCCTTTATATTCAGAATTTCAGATCTTGAGCTGAATGGGACTTGGAAGTCATGTAACCTCCCCTGTCCTCCTCTTCCCCGTCCTTATTTTAGAATCGAGGAAATTCAGATAGGAGGGTAAGAGCCTTGCTGTAGATCAGAGAGGCAGGATTTGAACATAGGTTCTCTGCCCCCAGACAATAGAGTGCTCTGCTGCCTCCTCCATTCCTCTCACCAGCATCCTTGTCTGGGTCCAATTTCCCTCATGGAAATTTCTGCAGCTAATCGAACTGGCCTGTGTCCCTCACTACTTCATTCTTCATAGCTGTCAGACCAGTCCTTCTCAAACACCATTTTCATGATGTCACTCAGAAGCTCCCAGTACCTCCCCATTGCCTACAATTTAGGCTTAGCATTCAGAGTCCTCCACAGTCTGATTCTAACAATTGTCTTGGCCAAAATATTATTAATACTCTTGCATACATCCCATTAAACTCTAATCAGGTCACTTTCTTTGCTGATCCCGGTACTTACGCTAATCATTCCCTTTTCCACAGTGCTGTTGAGGGCACCAGCATCCTCTCAGTCTCTCAGGCTCAAAACCTTAATGTTCTCTGTGGCTCCTTACTTGGATTAACTTCTCACTAGGATGCTGATTTCTCATTTTACCTTCCTAACATGCAAGCTTTTGTCATCTCATGCTGGAACGCTGCAATGGCCTTCTGGGTCATCTCACTGTTCTTTTGCATTCCAGGCCGTTTTCTATTTAGCTGCCAAAAATCTTCCTCAAACTCTGATCTAACCATGTTATCCTGCTACTCAGTGATCTCCAGTGGCTCCCTATTACCTCTAGACTCAAATATAGAATCTGCTGTTTAGTTTTTAAAGTCCTTCACAATGTGACCCCTTAGAACGCTCTCTCTCCTTAATTCTACCTACCCACTGGCCTCCAACAAGACTCAGCTCAAATCTCATTTACTTCAGAAGACCTCAACATCCTCAACAACCCAACTCCCATTCCTAATACCTTCCTTTTTTCAATTACACTTTCCTTTACATATATCTTCTGCATACATAGCTACATGTATGTTGTCCTTCTCCATTTGAACACTCATCTTCCTGAGTTAAAATCTCTACTCAGAAACTTATTAGGTATGTGATCCTGAACAAGTTACTTAAAATGTTTCTGTCTCACTTTCCTCATCTGTAAATGGATATAATAATAACATCCTCCAGGATTGGGATCAAATGAGATAATATTTGTAAAGTGTTTAACACAGTATCTGCCACATAGTAGGTCTTTATTTCCTTCCTTCCAACTTTTCAACTAAACTATGTCTTCCCTATAGCCCCCTGCAATATGTAGAACAAGGCTGGATACTGAGTGAAGAAAGTAGATTCTCTGTAAAAAAGAGTGATTTGGAGCCAGTAGATCTGAGTTCAAATCCCAGGGTTCCTACATATTATCAGTATGACTTTCTAGAAGCTGCTTCGCTCTGGACCTATTTCCTTACTTAAATATCTATATTTGAAGGAGCTAGATTTTATGATTTCTTTGAAATTTTTCTTAGAGCCTTTTGAGCACTAAATTCTATGAACCTGTGTGTTATTGATTATGAATGGAGTTTTCTATGATGAAACATGGCACTGTCCAGGGTGCTAATGCTACCTGTCTAAGACTAAAATGTGAAGTTCTCTTTGAAGCCATTGAGGAAAAATCAATATTTATATGCTTTGCAAAGCACTCATTACCTCCTTTGATCCTCACAAGATCTAAAGATATTATCCCTGTTTCATAAATGAGAAAACTGAGCCTCAGAGAAATTAAATAATCATGGAAAAAATATCAGGGATGGGATTTGAACTCGGGGCTTTCCTGACTTCAAGTCTAAAATTATGTTGACTGCCTTCCAAAAGGATTTGATTCAGTAAACTTTTATTAAGTATTAAGTATGTTTTAGAGATGGGCCCAAGCCTTGTGAATCCAAGACCAGTTCTCTAATGATTAACCACACTCTCTCTCCATGGCAATTGGAATACAAAGACAAAAATAGAAATAGTCCTTGCCCTCTAGAAATTTACATTCTACAGGTTGGATAACCTAGTGTCCTAATCTGGGTCTGGGTGCTAGGGAACAGAAATGCAGAAATCTCTAGCTATTGAACAATTAATGAAATTAAGCAGAAATTATCTCCATTTCACAGATGAGGAACCTGAGATATGAAGAACTGAAGGGTCTTATCAAATAGGGAATCCCATTCCTACATCACATCCATAGGGAAAGTGGCCAACTAATACATTTGCTATGGAAGGAGTAAAGTAAAGGATCTTGGATGTTGCCTAATTTAACCTCCATAAAGGTGATCTGGTCTGGGGACCTTTGGCAGAGTTTCTGTATCAGGTCCAGAGAGGCTCCATCATGAGAAAAGTAAAGTGCTTGGGTGGAAGTGGAGGGATTTTGGACATCACTATTTCCCATATATGGACTTTGGTTTCCCCATATACAAATTATCTGGAGTTGCTCTCCAGATCTCAGAGCCAAGAAGGCCTAAGTTCAAGTTCTTTCTCTGACACATATGAGTTGGATAATCCTAAGTAAAAATCACTTAAACTGCAAGTGCCCCCAAGCAATGTTCTAAGACTGTGGGTTGCAGAGCAGCTTGATCCACCTTGGTACACAGGTGGCAGATATGTGGGCTGTGGATAAAGGGAGATGCACTCCCTATACCCCTATAAGGCACCAGCTTCACCATCCCACGGGATGAGAGCAAGGGATAGCATGGGGAAGCCGGGGAAAAGAAAACCCATTTACAAAATTGCTTCATCTATTTGAAGGAGACCACAAGTGCTACAACTCTAAGCCCTGGTCTCTTATACAAAGAACATATGGCATGAATATTTGACCAGATAAAAAATTTAGCGGCAATTACCTCCTCCTGGAAGGGCTAGGTGCCCATAACCTCTGCCCCTGGGAAGGCTACGGTAGGCAGATCTGTTGAGTTTAGGAGTTCTGCACTGCAGTGAGCCAAGCTGATTGGGTATCCAGACTGACTGGACAGTCCCTGGAACGGGAAGGGGGGCACCAGATTGCCTAATGAAAGGCAAATATACCCGTGTAAGAGATGGATCAGGTCCAAGCTCCTATGTCAACCAGAAAAAGGATTGATCCATGAATAGCCCCAGTCTAGATAAGGCGACCTAGTCTTTAAAAAGGGACTATGAAGAAAAACGGCCTTATCCTTAGACAGAGTAGGTACTGCCAACTTGGAATAACATCAGGATCGTCAGGAAGGAAGGTCTAGAATATTTCTCTCCCCTTCTCTCAGACCACCTGAAATTCCTCCATTCCCATTCTTGTGGGTTTAGCATCTTATCCTGAAAATTGTGCAAAAGGAGAGAACACACTAAAGTCTCTCCCGTGGCAAAAGAACGAGGCTGTCAGAGCCTCCCTTTCAGGCACCTGAGGGTGCTGAGCTCCTAGTTAGGGGAAGGAGGGAGACGGAGGGATACTTTGGGATTTTACATGACTGCGTGGGGACCCTCTGTCTTTAGCTGAATGCACAGTTAATTACAAACTTCCCGAGCATCCCAACAAGAGCCCAGGGCTGTTGGCGCTGGGCCTGCAGCCATCTCCCACCTGGGATGGGAGAGTGGCTGCTCAGTGAAGCTGCACAAGGGCAAGGAGCCCAAATCTGGGTGAGCAGAGCTACAAGGAAGGGAAGGAGAGAGCGGGCCGGGCCGGAGGAGGGAACTATGATCAGGAAGGGGATCTGGTCCTCGGCCTCCTTTCTCCACGCGTGATGCACTCCCATTTAGCCTTTCAGCTCCAGTCTCCCTGCACTCCCACTTCCTCCCTGTGGCTTCTGCTCCCTTGAAGCTAAGGAAGCAGAACGTGTGTCCCTCCCTTCTGGAGGCTTCCAACAGGCTCGGGGGAGCAGTGACCCCTGCATTCACCTCCCCCCGGCTGCTCCCAGTCCCTTCTTACCTCGCCTGACCAAGCATTTCTCCCCTCTGCCTCCTTTTCCCTCCTGCCTCTCTGGCTCCGTGGGCAGCTGGGTTATGTAATTGGGGAACTGCATTATTTATTACTGATGATTATTTTTTAATTCTGTGATTATGTTATTTATTATCTTTCTGGGATGTTGGGGGGATGACGAGAGAGCCGTGATTCATGATTTCCATTCGGCTACCCTGACTAATTGGCCAGAGTGGTTGGGTGAATCTGTCTGGATGAAGAGATTGGCGGGGGGGGGGGGGGGGGGAGAAGGAGAGGAACAACAAAAGAGGGAGGGGGGAGATTCTACTTTGTTATTGCTGAGCTGCAGATGATGGAGCTGACCCACTTTGGCACAGGCTCTGCGGTCCCAGCGCCTCCCAGCTCCTGCCTGGACACATTTATCTAGCACTCTCACTCTAGGTGGCTTTCCCAGCTTGGCTTCACAGGCTGCTCAGCAGGGATAGGATGGCGCGGTCGGACCGGCAAGGATCAGCCACCACCGCTCCCGTCCCTGCGAACACCTGGAGTGGCCACAGGTCTGCTGCCCTGGCCCACCGGCACCGACTTCTCCATCCTTTACGAGCCGCTCATGTTGGTGCTGGTCACAGGGCTGGGTCCCCAGTCCGAGAGGGAGCCTGTCCCTGCTCAGCCCTGAGAGCAAGGCTCTGCAGCAGACCCAGAGGACTTTTCCTGGGGGGAGACAAGCCCTGAGAACCTCTTAATCTGGCTCGGGAGATGGCTCCCAAGCAAAATCCTTGGAGAGCAACACAAAGCCAGATAACCAAGAAGCAGACCGTATGGTCCAGGCACGCAGTGCTCTGTGAATTCAGAGAAAGAGAAGGTCAGTGTGGGCTGGAGGCTAGTCTAGGAAGGCTCCTTGGAGGTGCTGGCATGTAAGGCAGGCTGAAGGACAGGTGAGATCTGGAAAAGGAGAGGAGGAGGGAGCAAAAAAACCTTAAGGAACCCCAACAATTCACCAATTATTAACGTTCTATGAGGTGTGAATAGGGGGAAATGACCACCTAGAAGGGATATGACTGAACTACTAGGCTGGCAAGGTTTGGCTGCCACTGTTCTCTGTGCCTGTGAGTATTTGGCTGGTGTCTCAGCTTCCACAGTGGCAAATGAAAAAAGGCTAGTAGGTGGGAATAGGTAAGGTGTGTGTTGGGGGGGGGGTGAGAGAGAAAGAGAGAGGAGAGAGAGAAAGACAAAGAGAGAGAGAGGGAGAAGGAAAGAGAGAGGACAGAAACAGAGAGAGAAAGAGAGAGAGAAAGAGAGAGAGAGAGAGAGAGAGAGAGAGAGAGAGAGGCAGATAGAAAGACAGAGAGACAGTGTCACTGTGCTATGGGCTTTAAAAATATGATTTAATTTTATCCCACAACAACCCTGAGAAATAGATGCTCTTATTATTCCCATTTTACAGTTGAGAAAACTGAGGCAAACAAATTATTAACGTGCCCAGGATCATCCAATTAGTGCCCGAAGTTGGATTTGAACTCTGGTTTTTTTAATTCCAGACTAGCACTCTATTCTCTTTGGCATCTAGTTGACTTAAGTACATGGCCAATATTATAGTTGGGTCTTCCTCTCTTCTCTATACCCTGTTGACTTTCCATAACAGCAATAAAAACTCAACTTTAAGTAGTGCTTTCTGGCTCACAAAGCCTTGTTTCAGATACATTTTCTCATTTGATGCAAGAACACTGAGAGGTAGCACTTAACGATCACCCCATCTTATCTATGAGTAACAAAGATGCCGAGTGCTGAAAGGTCTTGTCTAGAGTCACACACCTGCTGAGTGTCAAAGGCAGGATCTGAATCCAGTTCTTTCTGATTTGAAATTTAACACACAATGCCACGATGCTGAAGCTAAGCCCGGGGAACGGGGGAACAGCCCATGTGCATCCTATGGCTGACAGGGGATAAGGCAGGGGTGGAAGTGAGAACAGAGTGAGTGGCCTGTTCTCTCCTCGAAGCTTTGGGTAACCTTAAGGATTGGTGTTCCCCAATCAGGCTTGTTAGATTGGGCTCTCCCAGAATGCCAGTCATAGCGGATCTCATCAGACTCTCTCTTGGCCTGGCTTTGGGGGCAGTAAGGGCCAGTGAAAAGACCAAGGGCTTTGGAGTCAAAAAAGATGAATGGGAGCCCTAGGTCTAACTTAATCACTGTATGTGACCCAGTTTCACTGTTTGTGAAATGGGGATATAATATTTGAATGACTTATTTCATGTGGTTTGTTGTGTGGTGAGGAAACTGCTTTAGAAAACTGAAAGCTGCTATAGAAATGTGAATTATTTTTTCTTAATATTTCTTTTCCATTCTTTGATATCTAACCAATGTCACCTGTGAGGGCAAGACAATATTTACCCTGAGCTCCCTGGTCCCTTGGACACGCCAGCTTTAAACCTGCCTGGAATTGTCTCATTTCGCCTCTCTGACCGTCCATGGCCCTTCTTCCCTCCTTCAAAATTCGGTTGCAGACTCACTTCCTCCAAAAACACTTTCATAATTAACCCCAGCTCTGTGTCCCTGAATTAGGTATGGCCTCATGACCTCAGCCTGCTCTGAGATCCATGGGCTACCAGGGATGGAATGGTTCAGCCTTCACAATTTTCAGAAGAATAAACTAAGATGCAGAGAGCAGAGAGCCATTTGCTCAAGGTATTAGGGCAGGCAAAGCCCACACTCACATACAGGTCTCCTGATACTCAGCCCCATTCTTAAATCACACAAATGGCTGTCTCTTCCATTCTGTAGGCTGTTTGCCAAGTCAGAACTTTAGGTTGGTGTATGGGAGCAGTGGTTGGGTGTTGTCTTACTAGAGGAGATCAGGTTTCTCAGGAGCAAAGCTTAAAATTATGTTGAGGAGAGTTGTATTTTTTATGGGGGGGAGGGAGAGAGATAGAGACAGAGACAGAGACAGAGACAGAGACAGAGAGAGACAGAGAGAGAGAGACACACACACAGAGAGAGACAGACAGAGAGAGAGAGACAGAGAGAGACACAGAGAGGCACACAGAGAGAGACAGAGAAAGAGAGGCGGGGAAGGAAGGGAGGGAGGAAGGGAGAGAAAGGGAGGGAGAAAGGGGAGAAAAAGAGAGGGGGAGGGAGAGACAGACAGACAGACAGGCAGAGATGGAAGAGAGACAGAAACAGACAGAGGCAGACAGAGACAAAGAGACAGAGACAGAAAGAGAGACAAGGAGATAGAGACAGAGACAGAGAGAAACAGAGTAGAGACATGGGGAGAGATAGAGACAGAGAGATGAAGAGAGACAGACAGACAGAGACAGAGAGAAACAGAGTAGAGACATGGGGAGAGATAGAGACAGAGAGATGAAGAGAGACAGACAGACAGAGACACACAAGGGGAGAGTCAGAGATAGAGACAGAAACAGATAGAGACAGAGACAGAGAGACACATACAGACATGGAGGATGCTCTGATGCTCCTTTTCACTCTAACTCCTTGGAGCCTTGGTCTGGAAGTCAGAATGCCTAGGGAAGCTACTCTCCTTCTCTGGGGACCTCAGCTTTCTCTTGGGTACCATGAGTCTCTGCCACAGAGATGTCTCACCTGGTTCTAGTGCTTTCCTTCCTTCCTAAAGGAATAGCTCTGCTGCTGAAATATGATGAGCCTACCTAAAAATGAGCCCAGAATGGATCCAAGCCTGGCAGTGGAAAACACATGTATGTTATTTCAGGAGCAGGGCCTCCCACAAGGGCTCTGTATGAACTTTCTCCTTACAGTGGCTGAATATCAGCCGAGGGTACCAGAGTTCTATGGGACCTCCTGGGTCCCAAGAAAACACCCACTAATCAGAGCTGGAATAGCAGAGAACTGAGGAATCTCAGGGGTGGATTGGTCCAGCCCATCCATGTGCAGGAAACTGCTCAAAAACATATGCAAACCATGGTCATCCAGCCTCTCCTTGAAGAGCTCCATCACTCTTGGACAGCCTAGGGTTTGAGCTCCTACTGGGTTTTCTGAGTTTCATCTCTCTGGCTAGACTGGGATATCCAATGGTAGTGACCTTGCTTTTAGCTCCTGTTCCCTAGCACCAAGTATCAGGCCAGACACTCAACAACCACTCAATGGAAGTGCATCCATTTAATTTTTGCACAGGAAACGTCAAATATTCACTACTTTGGGAGCTGTCCCTGGCCTGGTGACACAGAAACACCATTGCCAACCACTGGGAATTCTCTGTGCTCAATCTTTTGGCCAGTACAGCTGAATGCTTAATAAACATGCGTGTTAATAATATATTATTGTTGAACAGAGACCCTCAAGAAAAAGGCTGCCCAATGTTCCTTTTTTTTTGTAGCCCCAGTGCTTACTTAGCCTAGTGCCTGCAACAAAGTAAATGCTGGTTGACTGACTGAATGGTCACCCAGGCACAACAGGCCCACAGAGCTAGATATGCTACAAAACTATTGCTTCCATCACTACTGCTTTTTCTCCTACCAAAAGAAACAGCCCTGCCACTTGCATGTAGTGAACCAGTCCAAATACTGACCCAGAATGGGCTTTCCCTACTTTTATGCTGCCTCCGGGTAGGCTCAGAATGAGAAAAAGATTTGATGCCCTCATGCTGTCTTTCTCTCCCACAAGTCAGCAGCCCTGATTTTTTTTAATTTTTAAAGCTTTTTATTTTCAAAACACATGCATGGATAATTTGACAACATTGACCCTTGCATAGACTTTCATCCTCCCCCCATGCCCTCCCCTAGATGCAAAATATGTCAAATCCAATGTATAAACATATTTACACAATTTTCTTGCTGCATAAGAAAAATCAGATGAAAAAAAGAAAGTAAATGAGTAAGAAAACAAAATACAAGTGAACAACAAAAAGAGTGAGATGTTGTGATCCACATTCAGTTCCCATAGTCCTCTCTCTGGGCATATGTCAGCCTTGATTTTTGATAAGATATGAAAAAATGAGAACATTTCATGTCCATTCAGCACCTACCTGTTCTCACATACACTCATAATCCTAAAATTGCCTTCCCTACCTCAGATGCTGATCGTGTCCTCTAGAAACATTTGATCAGAATCCTGATTCCCATTTGTTCTCTTGGTAGCCTTCTGTTTTTCCCCATTCTTCAGAGGCCCAAAGAAAGGCTCACTGTGAGAATATACTGCTGAATGGGAAAAACCATTCCATCTCTCACCCTGTCAAAAAAGACAACCATCTCCTTCCTCCTTTACTTTCTCTGTCCCTTCCTCCTCTTCTCCACCACACAAGAAGAAAGAGCTCCTTGGAGCTTTCTGCAGAGCCTCCAGGTTTGTTTTGGTGTTTCTCAAATGCACACATCAAAGGAACGCTCTATTGGCTATCAGCCATTCTTCCTAGGATCCAACACCAGGTTCTGGAAGCTCTCCTCCCCCATCTCCATCTTCATTTCTGGGCCTCAATGCTTCCCAGCAATAAGCTTTGGCCAGCTGGTTCCTCCAGGATCCATTCAAATGGGCCTGGGTTCTTACATTCCGGGGCCCTTAAGATCTTTTGGACTGATGCAGCCATTTGGCAATTGGACAAGTTCTTGAGTCTGAGATCCAGATCTAGTTCAAGGCTGTAATGATCCCCGGTGGACCCAGAGATTGGGCTGGACTTTCTCACGAGTCAGGCTCATTGTCCTTCTCCTACTGCCTTCCCTTCTCACCCATTACTCGGCTGACCAAGCCTATAGAAAGTCTCCTGCCAGTCCTGCCCTTCTTGTGGTCTTGCTTGGTCATGAGAGGAAGGGAAGTTTGGAGACCTGCCCCTCCCTCTGTCAGTGAATGCTGTCAGCACTAGGCAGCATTACTATCTGGTAGACTCCTGTTGCCTTAGCAACCTGCCAAAGATTCTGGTAGAGGCACATGGGATAAAAAAGAAGAACTTGGTTCTCTCTGTCCCCACTTCCCATTCAAGCAGATGGACAGGCAGCCCAGGTGTTCCTAGAAGGCCTTCATTCTCAGCTTCCCTTTCTATGTAGTCAACTCTTATTGATGATTTGCTTTCCTCATGGAGCTTCTTAAAACACCTGGAAATTTCTATTCTTCCCTCTTTCTTGGACTCTTTGGACCAGAGACCCTAAATTGGGGGCTGATGCATTGACAGAGTGGCTTTGGGAAACCCTTCCTCTGGGGATGACTTTGGACATGGCCAGAAGAAGGGGACATCTACGTCGGGTAATAGGGTGTTAAAAAATAAGAATTTCATGTTCTTCCTGAATGTCCATCATTAGGACTTGGCTTGCTACTATTTCCATAAGACCTCATTAAAATGAAAATATCTTGTCAGGAAGCCATCAACCAACCCCAGTCTTCCTAGTCAAGCCCTCTTGGCTTCTGCCAAAACACACTACCCTCTAGCCTTGGTCTAGATCCTGTGTTTTCCCATCTCCCCATCCCTATATACATTTCTCCCTGTACCTGGAGTGTTTGCATTCCAATTCAGTCTTTAAAGCCCAATTTCCAGCAGCCAAATTGAATGACTTGATGTTTCCTGTTCACGACATTTCCTCTCCTTTTTACGTCCCTGGGATGCCAACTCTCTTAGATCATTTCCTAAGTATAGCCTCTGACATGTGGACATTCTGGATCCTCCCAACAGTTAGCACTTCCCTCACAATCAGTTACTTTGTACACTATCCTTGCTTATGTGTATGTACATTGTCTCCTTCCTATCCCTAGAAGAATGTAAGCTGCTTGAGGGCAGCTTCATTTATGCTTTTATAATCCAACACCTAGGCTTACAACACTAGCACATAATAAATGCTTGTTAAATTCAATTGAATCAGAAATTTCATGTCTTTTAGAAAATCTTTCTTCCTCCTGGTCAACAACCATTTTCCCTTTCAGATGTCACAGAGAATATTGCTTTATAATCCCTTTTTGTTCAGTACTGATTTTTTCCCAATTAGACTTTGATTTCACAAGTATAGGAAACTTCAAGTGAGTAAACTTCCCCTATCAGGGCTGGTCAGCATCTTCTAAACCTCCCAGATGTCTAGGACAAAGCTTCTTAAACTTTGGATTTCAATCCCATATGGGTCATGTAATTGAATATGGGGGGTCACAAAATTATGACATTATCTATAAATAAATCACTTAAATGCCCAGAGTCATGTAAAAATTTCTTGAGTGAAAAAGAGTTGCAAGTGGAAAAAGTGGAAGAAGCCCTGGTCTAGAGCAGTAAGAGACTTGCTGGGCTCACCCAGATAGTTTCTGTCAGAGGCAGGATCTGAATCCAGGTCTACCCCATGAATAGAACTCTGGATCTGGAATCAGAGAGATTTGAGTTCAAAACCATGGACACTTAATAGCTATGTAACTCTAGGCAAGTCACAACTCTGTTTGTCTTGGTTTCCTGATCTGAAAATGGGGATTATAATCGCCCCTACTCCCTAGAACTGTGAAGGTCAAATAATAGCACGTGCCATGGAAAACACTATATAAATATTCATTGTTGTTGTTATGGATTCGACCAGGCTTTAGGTTATTTTGCCTCATGAGTATTATAACAAATGGAAGTTATGTGCACCTGCATTATCCCTCCATTTGACTATAAGCTTCATGAGGGGGCATCTTGTTATTTAAACCTTGCGTCTTCCTATGATCCTAATATAATTCTCCGTACTGAGAAGAACCAAGTTTATTAGATTGAATAGTTGGGGAATGGCTGAATAAGTTATGATATATGAATGTAATGAATATTATCGTATTATAAAAAATGATGAGCAAGCTAGTTTCAGAAAATTCAGAAAGAATTACATGAACTGATGCTGAGTGAAGTGAATAGAACCAAGAGAACATTGTATACGACAACAAGATTATGTGATGATCAACTCTGATGGACTTGGATCTTTTCAACAATGAGGTGATTCAGGTCAATTCTAATAAACTTGTGATGGAGAGAACTATCTGCATCTAGAGAGAGGACTATAGGGACTGAATGTGGATCACAAGTGTTTTCATCCTTTTTTGTTGTTGTTTGCTTGCTTGTTTTTTTTCTTTTTCATTTTGATCTGATTTTTCTTGTTCAGCATGATAAAGGTGGAAATATGTTTAGAAGAATTGCATATGTTTAACCAATATTGGATTGTTTGCTGTCTGGGATGGGGAGAACAGGAGGGAGGGAGAAAAAATCAGAACACAGGGTTTTGCAGGGATGAATGTTGAAAACCATCTTTGCACCTATTTTGAAAGATAAAAAGCTATTATTATAAAAATGTTTAGTGGATTGCAAAGATTCTGATTAGCTCACTGTCATCCCGGAGAATTATAGATTAGTGGGAAGAGTAGTGGGAAGTAAAGTGCTTTTACTTTAGGTTTTTCCATTCATTCTTTGTGTGACTTCATGTCCTTTCTCTGGTCCTCAATTTTCCCCCTATTCTTTTTGAAGTTTTTCTAAAATTTATTTTAAACTTAAGTACAGAATAGGATAAGGGAAAAAAATAACCATTGCCATGTGCACAGCAGAACCTAAGAGAGGATTCAAAATATAAAGCAATAAATTTCCATTTCAAGAAAGCCTACATAATAAATTCTATACTTTACATTGAGAGATGTCCGTCTTTTCCTTGTTTTCTTGTAGGTTTTCTTTTGTTCTCTGCTGTGCACTTTTTACTTTGCTCTTTTTTTTTCCTTTCTCTCCTCACCCCAAGAAGGCTGAAATGAAGTGTGTGTATGTGTACATACACACAAACATATATATTCACATATAAATATATAACTACATATGTTTATGCACAATTCATATACAAACAAATTTATCTCTTCATACATATATGTGTGTATCTATTATCATACACATATATTCATTCATATTTTTATATATATATATGTAAGGCCATACAATGCCTGTTTGTTCTCTGTTTCTCTGAAGATGGAGAACATTTCCCTTCATAAGTCCAAGTCTTTCCATATTTTTCTTACTCCCCCAAGTGATCATTTTTTATACCCCACAGAAATATTCCAATCTCATACTGTATGTTTTTTTAATAGACTAAAACAATATTGACTAAAGTGGCTAACATATAATGAATTTCCCCATCTTTTAAGTCCAGACTGGGACTCAATGATTTCTGAAGTCTTTTTCTAGCTAGCAGTGAGGAATCATGGCATAGCAGGCTTTGCAAACCTTACAATGCTATGTAAATGCTAGCTATTAGGATGAATTTTAGAAGTTCTTGAGCATAAGACCCAAGCTCAGCTTGGGGTTGTGAATGATTCCAGGGGCACCCGTGTGGTTAATTCTGAGAGTCTCGGTGACTGGTAGGGAAGATGGAGGGGAAAGGAGGGAAAGGATGACTTCAGGGTCAGATCACTTAACACCAACATAGCATCTTTTGGATTGTGAATTTGAGAAATACCAAATCAGATCTTTTTTCTCTGTCTGCCATATTGCCCCAGAGATTCTGTAGAAAGCTCTATAGGGATTCTTTCTGCCCCTGCTGGCTTGTGTGTGGGTTTTGTTCTTTTTCATTTCTCTCTTTCTTTCTTTTAATGGCAGGCGATAGAGGTGGAGACAGAGATGTTCCATATTTCCACCCACTCTGCTGATACAGTCTGGTGCCCAGAACCTTAAGCTTGGAAGAAGGACATAGAGGAAACCATTTTCTTCCCAGAGTCTCTAATTTCCCCAGTCACTTGGAGCATCATGACCAGGTCATTACTACACAGTTTAGGATTAAAGGCAGTAGGTACAGGGGGCCAGGATCTACTGAAGGAATGGGTTTGATAGATACCCAGGAGGACAACACAAATAAAATTGATCTATCATCAAGACACAGAGTAAAAGAACAGCAAGGAACCTTGGGGCCATGTGGTCCAATCCATACCTGCACAATAATTCCCCCTACAAGATACCTGACAAATGGTCACTCAGTTAACCATTCCACAAATGGATAGTTCAAAAGTTAGACAATTTCCCCTAAGACAAGTCCAAATTTTCTTCTCTGGAACCCATTCTTCCACTGGAATTCCTAATGCTATATACCAGTGTCAAACAGACCCAATCCTTCTTCATCATGACATCCCTACTAATGAAGTTAGATATTGTATTTTCCTAAGTCTTCCCTTCTTCAGCAGTTCCTTTGAAAAATCTTACATGGGCACATTCTCTAGTCTGTCTATTCACCATACTAATCCTCTTCCTCTGGACACACTAGTTTGTCAATGTCCTTCTTACAATTTGGGGTCCAGAGCCAACCACAATCCCTCTAGGTGTGGTCCACCCATGAAAGGGTGCAAGAGATAGTCACTTCTTTAGTCCTGGTTTGGATTTTTAAAGGCAGCCTATGATCACAATAACCTTTTTGGGGGGAGGGAGGTTCCTATCACATCATTGATTCATATTGCCCCATGCAAAAATATCTTTTTTTCTTCAACCCTTTTCTCACAGGAACTGTTGTCCAGCCTTGTGATGCTTCCCCATCCCTCTCTACTAGAGGTCTTTAAGGACATTCAAAGGAAGAAAGGACAAAATAATTTATTAATATCTACTATATGCCAGGGTTAGACAAGTCTAACCCATCTGAAGTCACTTCCAACACTGAAGTCATCTGATTCCATGACCCTATACTTGAAAAATTCCTGACCTTGGTTCTTTGGGTCCTCTGGAAGGGGAGAGAGAACCATACGAGATGGCCTGGGTCCTCTGCTTTCTCTGGGCTATCTGAAACATCTCACCATCTGTTCTTCATAACTCTCTTGAGTTTCCTATTGAACATCTCCACCTCAATATTTTCACAGGGATTGTTCAAACTCATCATGTCCAGAATTCTTTCTTTCCTTCTTAATCCACCCTTAGGTCAGGAAACTTCTCTGTTACTATAAAGGGGATCACCATTCTTTGTACCTATATTTGTAATCCATGGCTCTACTCTTCCTCATTGTCACCTCAAACCTCAGTGTTCTCCTCACTTCTCATCCACTGTGGCCAAGTGTTCTTGCCTCTCTGTCTTTACAACATGTCTCATAGATAGTCCATTCTCTTCTTTGCTACTGCTACTATGTTATAGGCCCTTATCACCTTTACAGCCTGCCCACTTCCCATATTTCTAGAATTGGAAACATTTTATTCTCTCCATATAGTCTGCAATCTAGCAACATCAGTCTTTTTATATTCTTGATCATACTTCACACGGCACTCTTTGCCATTTCACTGACTATTCCCATACCTAAAATGCTCATTCCCTTCTTTTCTGTCTCCTGGCTTCTTTCACGATTTAGCTCAAATCACACTGTCAGTTGGAGGCCTTTCCAAGTCTCCCCCCTGCTAGGGCCTTCCCTCTGAGATTACTGACTACTGCTCTGCATACTACTTGTATATTATTGGTGCTGTTCAGTTGTTTCAGTCATGTCCACTCCATTTGGGTTTTTCTTGGCAAAATTAGAAGGACAGTTTGTCATTTCCTTCTCTGGATCATTTTCCAAATGAGGAAACTGAGGCAAACAGGATTAAATGATTTGTTCAGAATCACATAGTTCATAAGTGCCTGAGGCTGGATTTGAAGCCTCCTGACTCCAGCGCCAATACACTGGGTTACTTGTATTTACATGGCTATTTTTATTTCCTTTAGAATGGCAGCTCCTTGAGTAGCGCCCACTTAAATTTTTTTCTTTGTATCCCCAACATTTACCATAGCACTAGTGCTTAATAAATATTTTCCAATTGTCAGACCACATCCCCTGTATTGTAATCAGTTGTTGAGTTTTGTCAGTTCCATTTCCCCATCATCTCTTATATTCCTCCTCTTCTCTCCACTCATATCAAAATCACTACAGTTCAGGTCCTCATCTCATCTCATCAGGGTTATTACATCTCCTGAAAGGTATCCTTGCATTCAGCTTCTCTCCTTCAATCCAATCCTCACACAACTGCCAAATTGATATTCCTAAAGCACAGGTTAAAGGAGAAAGCCTCAGGGCCAAAGGCAAAGGTGCCCTGGAGTGATTCCAAGAGCCATCATCCCTCGAAAGGTGACTTGGGTGCACCACAAATCTAATGTCCACAGCTAGTACTCCATTTCGTCTTTTTGAAAGGTCCATTTGAGCAGCCTATACATTAGTGCCTATCTCTCTCCTTCCTTAGAAAGTGGCAGCTTTTCCCTCTTTCTAGTGCCAGTCTTTGGGACTGACAGGCCTGGGAAGCTGCAGAAAGGACTGCCGGGACCCATCATTCTAGCTCAATTGATGTGTTCTCCCCCGCTCCGGGACCCTGGTTACATGGAGTCTACATTTGCTTAAAACCCACCTGGCCCTGCAGAAATGTCACTCTGGGGGCAAATCCAGCTAACTACTAGGAACTAATAGCTAGGGAAAGGGGGGTCATGCAGTTAGGGCTTCAATGCTCCCCAAGGGTGGGGGGTGGGGCAGGGCCAAGGGTAGATGCACTTAATTTCTTTGAGATGTTGGGAATAGAAATTAAACCAGACCATTTCTTTCTCTCTCCCTCCTTCCCTACCTCCCTTCTTCCTTCTCTCTCTCTCCCTCCCTCCCTCTCTCTTTCCCTTCCTCTCTCTCTCTCTCTCTCTCACACACATACACACACACACACACACACACACACACAAAATCTCTTGGTTTTCTATGTTTTGCAAAGTTTCTCAGTAACCAGTACCTTTGAGTAACAACAATTACTCAAGATGTGCACCCCCATTCTGGCCAATCCTTTGCCCTTCAAGTCAGTACTTCTGCCTGCCTCCTTCCTCTCTCTTCTTTATCTTTCTACATCTCTAGTCCCAGAATCATTACAGATGGGGGAGAGGAAGAGTTCAGCCCACATATCATATCAAGATACAGTCTAATTGGACAGTTTGCCCTGGGGCAGTTCCTACCAAAGGGATGGTCAGCAAGGATACCCTTCTTCCCACTCATAAGGTTTGTCCCAATTAGCCACGTACTCATTAGTCTAAATAAGACTCCCCCCCCGCCCCCAACTCCTCAGACTCCAATCAGGAGAAGAGGTTTGGTTCCCATTCTGGAGAGGAGTGAATTGACTTTTCCCAGACCTTACATATCTTTAAAATGCAGTTTCCTTTGTTTGAAGCAGGAACACTCCTGAGCCCTGTCAGTGGGGCATTGTTAGGTACAATTAGAGCTCAAAGAAACTTTATGGATAATTTATTCTATTTCTCCTCCATTTGCCAAATGGGAAACTGAGGCCCTGAGAGTAAGTGACTTGCACAAAGTCAAATGGATAATAAATGCCAGAGCTGAATTCAAACTCAATTCTCTGCTTCTAAATATAGTGCCCTTTCCTTTCCACCTTCAGGAGCTAAACTGTATTTCTGGTATTGCAGACAGAGTACACTAGATCATCTACTTTTTTGTATGATGTCTCCTGTGACACACATGTGTAAGACACAGACCATGGATGAGGGATTGGTGTAGGGAGAGTTCGGTCTGTGGCTCTGGGGGAAAGGGGATGGTCAGTCTGGAGCAGGGGAACAGTTTTTTTCTCTCTGTGTTTGAATTTAATCAACTCACTGGATGAATAAGCTTGTAATGTTGACCTCTTTGGTGCTGGGGCTATTACCATTGGTCAGTGGGGTCCTGAAAGGGTTAACTCATCACTCTATTGTAAATACACGATTGCTGTCTCTGAGATCAGGCTAATGGGACATGGCTATAATTGCAATGAACAGCTCTTTTAGGGTTTGGGCTTCTCAGAAAAGAGACCACTTTCTTCTCCCCTTCTTCCCACCGCACCCCATGAATGAAGGAGGCTTTTTTGAAAAGGGACCCTTGATAGGAGACGTTTATACTAATTGGGGTTTAAAAGCCACTTCTGTCAAAATTTATAACAATAAACACACACTCTCTTTGTACCTCGTTAAATTAAAGAGCAAAAGAAATTAAACTAAAAAAAGGTTGACTTTACTTTCCTGATGAGAACCAGCCCCCACCACATCCCTTCCCCCTAGCTTGGCTCTTGGCCCTCTCCAGGCAGAGGCTGGTCCTCCAACATGTGTCCCCCCATCCTTACCTCTCTCAGCTCTTTGGCCACCTCCTTGAGCTCCTGCAGGATGCCCTCCAGCTGCCCGATGACCATCTTCATTCGCATCCGAATTCGTTCTCGCTCTCCACCACCACCGCCGCCGCCTCCGCCGCCACCACTGGGGTTGTCACTGGCCTGCCCGTGGTCCTGGGCACTCCGGATGTTCATGCTTCACCACGCTGCCACGGGCCTGTCCATGCTGCTCTCCCTGGGCCTCGCGCTGCCACTGCCTCCTTGGAGCCCCTCTCAGCCAGGGAGATCTCCACATCTTAACGGCACCCCCCCCAGCTGCCCCAGCCCCAGCCCACACCCACCGGATCTCAGCCCAGGTCCCTCTCCCTCCGCTCTTTCTCCTCTTCCTCCCTTGGTCTGGGAACTGCTCACCTGATGGGGCAGAGACTCCCAGAGGGAGGAGAATGAGCGCAGGAGACCGACCAGTAAGGGCAGAGTCCAGTGGAGGGGGGGGGGGCGAGAGAAGGGGTTAAAAGTTTCAGCTTTGTAGCCCTCAAGACTCAGATGAGAGCTAAATAGGAGCAGGAGCCCAGCGCCGGGGCTTGGGGATATGTGTGTCTCCGGGATGGATTCTGTTGTCCACTTGCTGAAGTAGTGCCCCCCCACTCTGGTTCAGAGGGATGGCTGCCAGATTTGGGCTGGGGGATGGTTCCTGAGGGATCAAAAGGGAACAGGTCGTGCCCTGTGATGTCCTTGGCCCTGGGATGTTGATGAGGAGGTGACAGCCACAGCCCCCAAACTCCTAGTCTGTCCTGGATTGGAAGTGGAAGAGGGGAAGCGCAGGATGTCAGGACACAGGATCCCAGATGCAGCAGGGCCTACCCTCCGTTCTCCACACTATTCTGAACAAGTAGGGCTTTCCCGGAGGACAGAGACGCGGTCCGGAGTGACAGGGACGTCTGCGCCGGGGCAAGAAAAATGGGCAGGAGTTGCCGAGGTTTTCTGAAACTCCTCTTTCCCTCCACCTGTCCCCTCTCTTGGTTTGGCTTGGAAGGGGAGGGGAGAAGGACTGGGAAGTACAGAACTCTGCTGCAAGGGGGCAGCAGGAGAAGGGATCTAAGGCTTCACAGGCTCAGAGGAAGAAGCTGGAGGGGGACAATCCTACTGCACCCCCCCCCGCCCATCTAGGCCTGGGGCCTAAGGAAGATCCCCCCCAATTTCAGATGGGCTGCCCTCCTGCTATTCTCCCCCCCCCCACCCGTCTCCGAGATGAGCCTCCCCCTCTCCAATCCCTTTTCTCGCAGACCTTCTCCACCTCTTAGGCCCTCCTTCCTGGGGTGGGCGGGGGAGGAGGTCCCAAAGAGGACAGCCCTAACTCGGGGCCTGTCCCAGCTCTCCCCTTCCCTCCCCCTCCCCCAGGACTCACCAGCCAGGTCCGGGCGGCGCCAGAGCTGCCCTCGAAGTCAGGGCATGGGATGGCCCCTGGCTGGAAGATTGGGGGAGGGGAGGGGAGGGGAGCGGGCGGTCGAGGCTGTGTCTAGCTCGCGTGTGTGTTCGGAGGGAGAGGAGCTGCTCGGACGAGTCCCCGCGTTTCTCTAAGCGGTGGCCAACATCTGGCCCAGCTGGAAGGGGGAGGGGGCGAAGAATTCCGTTCTCCACGAAGGGAGAGAAAAAGCCAACAGAAATACCCCAGCTTTCAAATCCGGTCCAGGGCTAGGAACGAGTCTCCCGGCCCCTGCCTTTCAAGGCCCGGGAAAAACAAATCCCTTCAGCGATCATCCCCTGCCCCAAGCTGGAGCCCTGGGTCCGGACCCAGACTCAGGCGCGGGCGGCGGAGGGGGAAGAAGCGCGGGGCAAGCCGCGGGGACGCTGGGGCCCGCAGGGAGTCAGCGGGAGCGCGGACCGCGGCGCGGGGCCGGGGCGCGAGGCCACAGGTGACCCGGACATTTCCGGCGGGGAACGGCAGGGCCGGCGGGAAGCCCGGCAAGCGGCAGGCCGGTCCCGGGCGGAAGAGAGCCAAAGTCAATAGGGAGCGAGCCGCTGGCGCCGCGCGGGATCCGGAATCCAAGCGGAGCAGTGGGCAGCCGCCGGGATCAGGCGAGGCCAGCTCCGGAGGCTTGGTCCCGGACCGTCGGCAGGCAGCTGGGCTGGGCGATCGGGGGCGCTTCCGTGGGGCGGGGGGCCTGGGGGTCGCCGCTGTGTCCCATCCCCCTTCGGATCCGGCTGCACCGCGCCACACAGCTCCTCGGCACCGGGGGGGCGCCGGTTGCGCGTCCTCTTCCTCCTGGGGGCCGTCCGCGTCCTCCTACTCCCGCCGGGCTCAGCGGGCTGCGGGGTGCGGGTGGGGGCGGGGAGGGGGTGGGGATGGGGGGATGCACCCCGGCGCGCGCGCACACTCACAGCACACTCACACACACACACACACACACACCACAGATCACAAACACGCGCGCACCCGAACACGCGCGCGCGGACACAGACACACACACACACACACACTGCGCGCCCTGCGCTGCGCTGCTCCGCTCCGGGGGGCCCCAGGGGGAGCCCAGCGGAGGAGGGCACCCCTCTGGGGCTCTGTAGCCTCCTTTTGGGGTTTTAACTCCTCAGCACCCTTAGGCTGTTAGCAGAGCCGAGCTGGGTAGCCCTGGATGCCTGGGTTCCCAGCCCATCCGCAAGGGAAGCCAGCCATGGGGCTGCGGGAACGGGAACTCGCTCCTCCTTCCACAGGAACGGCGTGCAGTGCCTTTCCAAATCCAAGAGAAGGAAGAGAGGAGGAGGAGGATGGGGAGAGCAGAACGGGTCCTCTCCAGGCCTCTCAGTCCGCGGGCCGCTATCTTCCCCGTCCCCTGATTCTGGGGGGACGGGCACAGAACCGCGGTGCCAGGGAGCCGGCTTGGCAGGCGAGCGGACGGGCGGCTCTGCCTCCTGCTAGACTGGCAGCTCTGGGCGATGGCTCAGCTAAAGGCAGCCCAGCCTCTCTGCACTGTCAGAGAAGGGGGCCGGGCCGAGCCGAGCGGGGAACCTTTAAAGCGACACACACTGCTTCTGACCCCCGGTTTCCTCCCCACCAGGCTGGCGGCGGGTGGGAGGAAGGGAAGATTCTCGGCCCCGGTAGCCAATCTGACCAAATAATCGCCCGAGTAGTCTTAATGGAATCTGAGGGGCCCGTCTATTCTCTCTCTCGCAGGTAACTGAATTTTAACTGGGGCCTTTTGGAGACAGTGCCCAAAGGAAGCAACCGTCAATGGTGGAACTCTAGATGTGCTCGTAAACTGGTAGGGGCTTTTGCATAAGCGTGCTCCTCCCGCTGCCCACAATCACACCGACTTGGAAGCAGCATCCAGATGTCACTTATCTCACAGCCAGGAGAACTCGCTACAGTACAAATGGGTAACAACCTCAAGAGGTGTGGAGATATAGAATATAACTTTCTGAAAATCTTACTTGTTTTTTTATTTGATGGAGAGGTATGTTGGCCTGGTGGATAGGGAGCTGGCCATGGTACTAGGAAGACCTAGGTTTGTATAGTCCTCTCTGACAGATACTGACCAGGAAGGAACAGGGAGTTTCTCTTTCTCCCTCTCTCCCTCCCCCTACCTCTCTCTCTCCCTCCTGCTTCCTCCCTCCCTGCTTCCATCTCTCTCTCCCTCTCTCCCTGCTTTTCCTTCTCTCCCCTCCCTCTCCTTTCCTCCCCTTTTCTCTCTCCTCTCTCTCTCTCTCTCTCTCTCTCTCTCTCTCTCTCTCTCTCTACTTTTTAATGGACCCCTCTGGAAGTCTGGTGAAGTCAATGCACCACTTTTCAGAATAATGCTTTTAAGTACATACCATGCATAAGATTCCAAGGGAACCCATCATAGTATAATATAGTTATTAAAATATTTAAAACATAAGGTCATTGTCTTTTAATTTCTGCTTAAGGACTCCTGTAGATTAAGACTGTAAATTGTCAAAGGTGCAATCCTCCATTAGTAAAAGAAATTTCCTTATCTGTGAATTTCTTATCTCAATGAAGTCTCAGGTCAAGTTCCTAATTTTTATTATTAAGTTATTTTTATGTATTTAAGTTACAAAACTGAAGGCTAAGTCTATGGTATCCTGGAAGCTCCATTAAGACAACCCAGCCCAGTGCTCTGTCTCCAAGGAGTATTTCATCAATTTTAGAATTTCTTTGTGTGTGTGAAAGTATGTATCTCAAGTTACCATCCACAATACCAGGCACATAAAAGGCACTAAATAAATACTTGTTGAACAGATGAATAATTTTCAAACAAGTTGGGGCAAGTCAGACAAGGGAGAATGGCTTTCATTTCACCAAAAATTTGTCCTCAGTGTTCCAACTACCTAATTTCAGAGCTTCCTCACCAGAAGATAGAGGAGGAGAAAGAAATCCTGCATCCCCAGAACTCTTTTCTGGTGCTGTCTTTTTCTGATAAATCTGTTTTGTTTTCAAAGCTCAGCTTCTGTGCCACTTCTTCTATGAGGCCTCCCTTGATCATTTCTGTTGTTAATACAGTCTTCTATTTCATTTCACCTCATATTATATATAATTATTTATATATTAAGAACCTCTGCCTAGACCATCTTTAAGATTCCTCAAACATAAAATCTCATGATACTATGATTTATTCTTTTAAATGCAATGATTTTTTTCCCCACTAAGAAACACTGTTTCTGTGGAAGCTCCTGTTAGGAAAATTGACCCCAAATTCAAGTCTATTTTCCCCATTAATCCTAAGGATTAGAATCTTCCCTTCAGGGAAACATTCTCTATTTATGCATGGACTGGCAAAGCACTGGAATTATTCCTTAATTTACTCTCCCTGGCACTTGGGTCTGCCTATTCAAGATACCCAAGGTTGTTAGCAGTCAAGATGATGGAGGGACCTTAGAGTTTTTAAGATGATTGATTTAGAGATGGCTGGGACTTTTGAGGTCATTTCACCAAACCTCTTCATTTAACAGATGAACAAATTCATGCATATGAAGGTTAGATGACTTGTCAAGGTCACGCAAGTAGTGTGACATCCGAGGTGGAATTTGAATCTGGGGTCTTCATTCCCCAACCAGCGCTCTTTCCATTAGAACTTCATGTACTAATGCATAATCCCAAACCAGGGAAGGGCTCTGTGTTTATTAGTTTTTAACGTCTCCATATCTCCAAGCTATACTCCCATTTGTTGTCTCGCATTCCTGTTATAAAGAACTAGATTATTATCTGTTTTCCATAATGTTAGGACTATGATGAATAGTTCTTTAGTGATTTTGTGAACCCATTTGGGATTTCCTTGGCAAAGATCCTGGAATGGTTTGCTATTTCCTTCTCCAGCTCATTTTACAGATGAGGAAACTGAGGAAGACAGGGTCAAGAAATGGGCCCAAGGTCACAGAATGTGTTGGAGACTAGATTTGAACTCAGGAAAATGAGTTTTCCTTACTCCAAGCCTAATGCAATCTATCCAATATGACACTTAGCTGTCCACAATTAGTAAAAAATTGACTAATTATTACTTTGGAAAGTAGAGAATTTCTGATCTGGGGGATTCTGGGATTATAGCTCTAAGGCTAGAAAGCACTTTAGAAGTTCTCTAGTTTAATCCCTCATTTTGCAGTTAAAGAAACTGAATTCCAAATGGATAGAACACCAGCCCTGAAGTCAGGAGGACCCGAGTTCAAATCTGGTCTCAGACACTTAACACTTTCTAGCTGTGTGACTCTGAACAAGTTACTTAACCTCAACTGCATCAGCAAAAATAAAGAAAGAAAAAAGAAATTGAATTCCAGAGAAGCGCAATGACTGCTTCAGGTGATACAAGCAGTAAGTGTCAGAGGAAGGATCAGAGATGACCTAGAACAGAGCAGGCTTAGGAGGAGGAGGTGATGAAACAGGCTAAGAGAAAGTCTGGGGTGAGGTTAAACAGTGGCTAAATGGGAATAGGGACCAACTAGAAGATGGCCATAAGGAGAGATGGGGGAAAATCGGGGAAGAATGTTACTTTATGTTTTTAGAAAGGGAAGGAAGGGAGGTGGAACAGAAGAGTGTTAAGGTCTAACCCTGAACTCTGCTTCCATCCCCTTAATGTGATAAGTCAATATTTGAGCACAAAGTCATTTATTTTGACTAAAAGGCTGACAAGGAAGTACTTAAAGGGTTCTCTGTGCTCCACTAGCCACCAATTCCAAACCTCTGCCTCAGAGGAGACAGCTTCTCTCAGAGGAGGGAAGCTGCCTTCTTCAGTCATATTGGCTTATTCTGTCAGGAGGTGTCCCCGAGGTCACCTAATGCACCCTTCTCATTCCAGGCAGACTAATGGACCTCATTCCAGTCAGCCCAAAGACATGAGAATAAGAAGGATGATAAGGGATCTAGAAGTCACATCATATGAGGGCTATTCAAAAAGAACAAACTAGCTCCCATCTGGATTGTTTTTTACTTGTGACACCTCTGTATGAAGGCAGTGCCAGGAAGGGATCAGGCAGTGCTGGGAATCTAGTAAATACAGACATGCTCGTTCAGATGTGTCGTGTACTAGAAGGAACAGCTTCAGGCAGTACAGGAATGGGATGCCATACTGAGAAGAACCTTGGGGGTCATCGAGTCCAGTCTTTCAATTTATAGTCCAGATTTGTGATGTGATTTGGCAGGAAGGGAAAGAGCTGGGATTTTAACTCAGGTCCATTGACTTCATGCTCAGCATTGTTTTTACTGAGGCAGATAGGTGGTACATCAGATAAAAGTGTTGGGACTGGAGTCAGGAAGACTCTCTGTGAGTTCAAATCCAGTCTCAGCCAGGTAGTAGCTGTATGACTCCGGGCAAGTCACTTAACCCTATTTGCCTCAGTTTTCTCATCTATTAAATGGAATGGAGAAGGAAATGGTAAGCCATTCGACAACGACAGTCTATACCCTAAGGGAGCTATTGACAAGCTAAAGTTCAATAAGAAGAGGGCAACCAGAATGTTATGAACACCAGTGTTCAAGGAATGCAGGGATTTATTTAAGGAAGTGAGAGTATTTAGTCTAAATAAAAAATTAAATGAGGGGGATATTATATGGAAGAGAAACCAGACTTGTTCTTCGTGATCCCCAAATACATAATTCAGAAACTGCTGAATGACCAATTTCATGTCAATATAGGCAAGGTGAGATAAGGCAAGACAAGAATCATTCACGTCGTAACTTCTGTGTGCTAAACACCATACTAAGCACAGATACAGATATAGGCAAAAACAGAGACAATTCCTGTCTTCAAGGAGCTTACATCTTAATGGAGGAAGATGGAAGCCAAAAAAGCCAGAGGGTATTGAGGGAGCTGTCTGGGCTATGGTACTGAAGTTCAGAAAGTCAGAAACACAGCTAGAAGAGGAATGAAGATTGACGGACTTGGGTCCTTCCCCCAAATGGAGGCTCCAGTAAGAAGTCATAGAATCATGGAAGAATGTTCTAGGAGGCTATAACCCATCTATTTGCTATCTCTGTGCACATGTACATAGTGTGCATGTACATGTACACACAGGCATACTATGAATTCTATGAAGGATACTGATAAATTGGAATTTATCAAGAAGAAGGCATATATTCATATATGTGTGTTTGTATATATTCCTGTATTTGTCATCCAAATCTCTGGGTCTGTTTCTGTCTCTGTCTCTCTATTTTTGACTCTTTGTCTTTGTCTCTGTTTCTCTGTCTTATGATATTTGGATGGATGGACTGTTTTCCCTAGGCTAACTTAGGTCATTTGTGGACTTTTAGTTATATATAGGTGATTTTTTTTGAGGGGCAAGATGGATTTGCTCCATAATATATTCACTTTTAGACAGAAATAAGACAATTTTTGAAATAAACTCATTTTAAAAGTGTGAAGTGAAATCTTGGGTATATACTTGAAGTTACTTTTGTTCTGAAATCAGCAAAAAACCTTAGGATGGGCTAGTGGTGATGTGAGAAGTGAGTTATGGTCCATTGTTAGACAGTATCCAATGAGTGCCTGGAAAAATGCCCAGTGGCAGAAAGTGGGAACTGCCAATGAATGTTTGTTGAATTGAATATTAGAACTCAATTTAATTTGACAAACATTTATTAAGCACCTACTATGCTCCAGGTACCATATTAGGCAGTGGTGAAAGAAAAAAAAGGAAAGAAGAAAGAAAAAAGGAAATCTATTAGTATTTTATGTGAGGTACTGGATTAAGTATTTGAAAAGAATAAAAAGAAGGAAATAAGCATTTATTAAGTGCCTACTATGAGCCAGACACTGTGCTAAGAACTTTATAAATATTATCTCTTGATTGCAACAACCCTATAAAACAAATGCTATTATTAGCTTTACAATTGAGGAAACTAAGG
Source organism: Sarcophilus harrisii (assembly GCF_902635505.1). Lineage (NCBI taxonomy): Eukaryota > Metazoa > Chordata > Mammalia > Dasyuromorphia > Dasyuridae > Sarcophilus > Sarcophilus harrisii. The sequence continues at coordinate 618,960,792 of NC_045427.1, read as the reverse complement.
CAGACAGAGGGACTTAAGTAAAGTATGGACTAGGTAAGAAGAAATTTCAACCACTAATCAGAGCCTAGGGCCTGCCTTCAGTAAGGCTTATATTTTACTGGAAAGAACCTATTGAATGCAGTAAACACAAAATATATATTCAGTAAGCTGGAAGTAATTTGGGGAACAGGGTGGGAAGAATCTTATAATTTTGAGAAATCAGGAAAGATTTCTAGGAAATAGCCTTGAAAAGGGCTGTGGAAAAATGATAAATTTACCTAAATTAATTTACTTATTCAGTGCAACTCCTATCAAACTACTAAAAATTATTTTATAGAATTATAAAAGTTATCTGGAAGAACAAAAAGTCAAGAATACCAAGGTAATCAATGAAACAAAATGTAAAGGACTCTAGCCTTTCTGTATCAAGTTGAGATTTGCTAAAGCCACAATTATCAAAACAATCTGATAATGACTAAGAATTAGAGTGATGCACCATTGGAATAGATTAGATAAACAGTACATAGTAGTACATGACCATAGTAGTCCAGTGTTTGTCAAAAGCAAAGCTCCATACTTTTGGAACAAGAATTTTCTATTTGACAAAAATTCCTGGGAAAATTGGAAAATGTTTGGCAGAAACTAGATATAGACCAACATCTCATACCATATACCAAGATTAGGTCAAAGTGGCTACATGCTTTAGATATAAAGGGTGAAATTATAAGCAAATTAGGAAAACATGGAATATCTTGACTGTCAGATGTATTAATAAGGGAAGAATTTATAAAAAAAAAAACCAAGAGATAAAGAGTATTACAGGAAGTAAAAGAGATAATTTTGATTACATTGAATTTAAAAGTTTTTTTTTTGCACAAACCAATCCAAATGAAGGCAAAATAAGGAAGGCATAAAACTGAGGGAAATTTTTTATAGCAACTTTATCTGATAAAGAATTCATTTAAGAATATGTAGAGGACTGAGTCAAGTCTATGAAAATAAGTCATTCCCCAATGGATAAATGGTCCAAGGATATAGAGAGGCAGTTTCAGATGAAGAAATCAAAGCCATCTATAGGCATGTGAAAATGTGCTCTACAAGATAATTGTATAAATGTTTGCATATATTGCATTTAACATATATTTTAACATGTATAACATATATGGGATTGTTTGCCATCTAGGGGAGGAGATGGGGAGAAGGGAAAATTTGGAGCACAAGGCTATGCAAGGGTCAATGTTGAAAAATTATCCATGCATATGTTTTGAAAATAAGAGCTTTAATAAAAAAAAGAAAATGTGCTCTAAATCTCTATTGATTAGAGAAATGCAAATTAAGACAACTCTGGAGTACCACCTCACATCTATCTAATTGGCTAATGTGACAGAAAAGAAAAATGACAAATGTTGGAGGGGATGAGGGAAAATTGATACATTCATGCATTGTTTTCAGAGTTGTGAACCGAGCCAAGCATTCTGGAGAGCAATTTGAAACTATGCTTAAAACCCCCTAAAACTGTGAATACCCTTAGATCCAGCAGTATTTCCAGGTCTGTTTCCCAAAGACATTAAAGAAAATGAAGAAGGATCTACTTGTACACAAATATTTATAGTAGCTCTTTTTGTTATGGCAAAGACTTGGAAATTGAGAGGATTTCCATCAATTGGGGAATGGCTGAATGAGTAGTGGTATGTGTTTGCAATAGAATACTATTGTGCTACAAGAAAGGATGAGCAAGATGGTTTCAGAAAAACCTGGAAAGGCTTATATGAGCTAATGCAAATTGAAGTGAGCAGAACCAGGAGAACATTGTACATGGTAAGAGGAATATTATAAATCATCAGATCAACTGTGAATTATTTAGCTGTTCTCAGCACTATAATGACCTAAGACAATTCTGAATTTCTTATGATGAAACATACTAATGGCTCACAGAGAATGAATTTATGGAGTCTGAATGCAGATTGAAGTAAACTTTTAAAAACTTTATCTTTCTTCTCATTTTTTGGCCTGTGTTTTCTTTTACAACATGACTAATGTGGAAGTAAGTTTTGGTTGACAGAACATATATAATCTTTATCAAATTGCTTGCCCTCTCAAGAAGGGGGAGGGAATGGAGGGAAGGAGAAAATTTAGAACTCAAATTAAAAAAAATTAAAATTGTTTTTGTGTGTCATTAAAAAAATAAAATATATTTTAAAAAAGGAGCTATAGATTCTGACAATGAAATATTTAATCTGTAGGTGAGGGGGAGGTGGGAGAGAGGAACAGAAGAGGTGCTTTTCATATAAAAAGGAAAAAATCCCATCAATTTAACTTAAAAAAGCTAAATAAAGGAGATTACATTTTATCCCTAGAGGTAATAAGTAGATAGTGATACTTCTTGAGTAGAGGATGATAGGGTCACCTATAAAGCACAAAAAATACTTAAGAAATAAATACAGATTGCTCCCTGTTATATTTTTAAAAGGTCAGAACTCCTTACACTGACATCCAAAGTCCTTTATAATCTAATCTGCCTTTTCAACCCTCATACCTCGCTACTCTCCAAGTAAAATAGAGTACTGGCTATTTCCTAAATAATTAAGATCATCGGACTTTAGAATAGATTCTTGCTTGGCAAACAGTAAGTGCCTAATAAATGTTTTCTTATTCATTCATTCATTCACTCAGCCTATGCTTTGCTTCCTTGGCCTTGATTGCTCTTCTCCCCCCCATCTCTGCCAACTGAACTCCTCCATGTTATTCAATGTCTTGCTGAAGCATTGACTCCACCGTAGAGCTTTCCCATATCCCACTAGATACAAGGAATAAACGATTCCTTTGTATTTATGTAATAGTTTGTGTTTTTTGGAGTTTTATGCCTTCTTCCACTAAAGTCCCCTTCTGCCATCTCATCATGGCAGGAAGATGCTTCTGGCTTCTCTAAGACTATTCCAGGGGATCACAAGCTCTTTCAGTTCACGTTGGAACTTAACACTTGGAGCTTTGGCTTGGCGCTAAAGGCGGTCAAGTAAGTTCAGAGAAGCCCGTCAGTCAGCAATCAATAATTTGATAATCTGTTTTGTGGCTGGTTTTGATACAAGAAGGCATCTGGGCTGAGAAAATTACATATATTGTTATCTCTCCAACTATAAACTCCATGAGAACAGAAAAGGTTCCATCTTTTTATCCCCTACAGTGTCTAACGGTCATAATAATGATCATATATTGATGTAGAATGTGACAGGGATTGTAGAATTGGACATGAACATCGGTTTCTTGCAGGGGGCTCTGGCTTACATTTTGGCATTACAAAGCCATCTCTCATTAGTCCCTGTGACTAGGATCCATGTCAGAAAAGTGACAATTGAGCCACTTTCAAGGTGGCTTTTTGTTAGTGGACAGACAGCTCTTCCCTTGGGTTTCTGGCTGGTAGGGGAGTTCTCTCTACTCCCTCACCACGTCTTCCAGAACCCTTGAGTACATGGAAGCAAGAACATGGAATTACCTACAGAGCCTGAGATGGCACTCTCTATCTCATGTCTGTCTCTTCTGCTTTGTGTTTTCTCCCTGAGTGAAGACGTACAGCAATCCTAGAAATGGACATTCCTTTAGGAATGGAGGTCACCTTCTGAGTTTGAGAAGCCAAAGGGTCTTGAGTCACCAAGTGTTGCTCAGCAATGTGGACTTCTTCTAAATACATGAATTCTTGGAAAATAAGACTCATTAGGAGAAACTTCTGGGAGGATAATCCAGCTGGAAGGACTAAGAAAGTTCATGCCATATGACTTGCTGGATGATCTAGACTTGAATGTTGCACAGGCGATTTAAGTCAGTTGTGAAAATAGAGAGTAAAATAATATTTATTTCCTCAAAATATTTATTAGCTCATCTTTTTAAGTCTTTTACATTTTAAACATTTTTTTTGTTGTAAAGGAAATGAATAGTTGTCCTATATCAGATATCTATTGCTTTGTACACTGAGTACCTTTTTCTAGAAAGGGCATCATTAAGCCTTTTTTGGGGAGCTAGAATCATAGATTATGGATTGCTTATCTGGAAAATGGAGAGGGGCTTGTCCTAGGTAGCCTCTGAGTTTTCTTCTGAATCTCAATTCATGTGAACCTATGACCCAAATAACCATAATACAAGGGAATATGAAATAAGTGAAAAAAGAGAATCCTAGTTCTGGAAAATGGTGATGAGCAGTACTCCTCTCCTGTTGCATGAGAGGTAGGTACTATTGGTACCCTCTGGTATTGGTAGAAAAAAATTTATAAATATTCTAAGGACTGGCTACTTTTGCTTAATTGTTATTTGTTCCAAAGGAGGGTTCTAGATATGGTAGAAATAGATGGTAGTATTTATTTGGACATGGCAGTAGGATAAAAGCAGTACACATGAAAGGTAGGAATGACAGAGTAGCAAGCCAGTCTGTGATTCAGGAACGTATGAGTTTGCCTTCTGCCTTTGACATATACCAGCTAAGTGAGTTTGGGCAAAACCCTCCTCAGTGCCCAAGTTATATCCATAGACATACATTAATAGATGAGCTTTCTTGTGGAAAAATTTACAAGGCACTTTTTAAATGTTATTTCATTCGATCTCCATAGAGATGCTGCAAAGGAAGGAGCAGATACATTTGCTTTCTGTATTTTGTAGATAAGGAAACTGAGTTCCAGAGGGACCTAAAGTCACAATCTGGTAAAGAGATGGAACTAAGATTCCAACCCAGGTCTCCTGTCTCCAAGGCTCACACTCTTTCTGCTTCTAGACCATGTCATCTCTCTAAATTGCTTGTTGGACGAGTGTCTCTGAATGTAACGGAATGTCCCTGATGGCAGGAGCAATAATTCCATTGTTGTATTCCTGCCTCCTCCTGGGATTTGAAAGCTCTTTGTATCTGTTGATCAGAGTGGACATTTGTTCTTCAGAACCTGGGGTTCCAGCTAAAGTAGTCAATTTGCTGTTCTCTGAAATCATCATTCCAAATCCAGACTCTGCTTTTCTATACAGACTGAGATGTATCCCCTTCTCATCCCAGCTTCTTTTCAATCATCAATCAATCAATCAATATTCATGAAGTTCTACTATATGCTAAGCAGTGTGACAAGTGCTGGGGATACAAAAAAAAAAGAAACATTACTTGTCATTAAAGATATTACATTGTTCTAGGGGAGTTGACAACAATGACAGCATAATTACAACAAGAACAACAACAGCCCTGAGAGGTGAGTGCTACTATTATCCCTGCTTTACAGATGAAGGAAATTGGGGATGGAAGTGGTCAAGCTCAGGGTCGTACAGCCAGAACTGGAGGCTGAATTTGAATAACAAGTACACATAGGAGAATATACAAATACCCTAAACAAATAAAATAAACAAAATTGATTTTTCTGGGGGGGATGGGGTAAAAAAGAAGGCAACAGCAGTTGGGGGAACCAGAAAAGGCTTCATGTGAAAGGTGATGGTTCAGAACTTGTAGATTCTAAGAGCTAGAAAGGAGAGGAGCTTTCCAGCACACTTCTTTTGGCTAAGCCTTTCCTGATCTCCCCTAGTTGTTAGTGCTCTCTCTGGCTTCAAATCATCTTGTATTTACTTATCTGTGTAAATATTGTATCTCCCAGAAGAACGTAAGCTGTTTTTTATCCCTAGAGTTGAATGCATTCTCTCCACATCTCAACTAATCATTTAAGAAATATTTATTCAGTGCCTACTATGTGCCAAGAAATGTGTCGAGCACTGGGGGGCACAAATACAAAAGTCTCTACTCTCAAGGAGTTTACGTTCTGTTTGGGAGGTGGCCGGTCCTGGGAGCTTAGGTTTAGACAGTTACAAGAATCATAAATGGAGCCTTAGGGTAATAGATTGTTATGCCCTTGTCAGGAGAAGTAATAAAACGCCTTTTATTATTGTTCCTGGAGCAAAAATGAATGAATAAATCATTCATTAAGGGCTTACTATGTGCAAAGCATTGTGCTAAGTGCTAGGGATATGGAGAGAATAGTAAGACAGCTGCTGCTCTCAAGGAGCTCATATTCTAATGGGGGACATTATGTACACAGAAGACTGCAGCTGCAAGTCAGATGGAAAAGTCCTTCTGGCCTCAGGGTGCAGCAGCAAAGCGAATGGACATACCTCTTCTTTGATGCCGTTTTCACTGAAAAAACCCCCATCTATTCCTGATGGGGAATCACTGGACAGAAGCAAGGACATTGGGGGTGGGGACTTTCCCTCCTGGGTTTAGTAGCTGAGGCTGGAGCTCCCGCAGGAACAGTGGCCAGGCTGCCTCTCCATAGGGGTTGCTCCCCAGGATGATGGCTGTGGGCACTGGGCTGGAAGCATTGCTGTTCTTAAGGCTTGGGGGTTGAAGGTCTTGGACTGTCAAGAGACTCAGATGGCACAGAAGTGAGGGAGAGAGGGAGAAGAAGCCTGTAAAGGAAGGACAGATGGCTAGATGCTCGCACTGGCTGGGCACTGGTGTGGGTGGCCAGATAGAACAAAAGGCCAGGAAGCATTTCTATTCCTAAAACTTTGGCGTCTCAGGATAGGGCTGCTTGAGTCGAGGACTGACTTCCCCTTCAATCGGGGCTGTTCTGCACTAGGGAGTCTGGAAATAGAATGACAATTCTCCAGAGCATGTGAGGGTGGATAAAGAGAAAGTGTTTAGGTCCCTTTTCCAAGTGTTCCTATTTCCAGGTGGGGAGAGGTACACAGCATCTAGGAAGATATCCACCCTGGCATGGATCTGGTCATATAATAGTAAGTGTTAGTTAAATTGAATTAAATTTCCTTTCTTTAAGGAAACTCACTGTCCTGCAAGAGCAGAGGGAAAACTGATTTTCTTGTAAAAAGATCCCTGGTAAAGGATGAGGGAGGGACTAATGAAAATTATAAAATTCAGGAAAAAAAATTTTCCTGACAAAAATGGAAATCTCCTCCCCATCAAATCTAACTCTTCCTCTAATCGCCAGCGTGGTCCTTTGCATTTCTCTACTTAAACCAAACATGATCATTTTATGAGAAGACTATCCAGCACATAATGTATTTTATGGTTAAGACCAATAGGGGCCTGCAAAACGCACTAAAATTTTAAGTATTGAATATATTTAATTTTTGTTGATGTTTCTCTTTCTCCCTCACACCCCTTCCTTCTCCGGGTCACACTGGCCTCAACATTTCCAGAAATTTTGTAGCTTTACTCGGTAGCAGAGAGATAGCATACTCTAGTTGATAGAGTGCTCCATTTGGAGCTAGGAAACCTGGATTTGAATCTCAGCTCTAAACTCTTTCTGGGCAAGTCACTCAGTCTCTCTGACTCCCAGTTTCCTCATTGCTAAAATCAAGTGGTTGGGCTAGAATGAGGGGCTCCTGAGCCTTGGGTTATTTTGGGTCTCTCCAGCATTCTGCTGGTCTTTGAGCCCCTTTTCCAAATGCTGTTTGTTGCCTACATTTGCAATAGAAAGAAATGCTCGATTTCCGTCAATGGTTAGTGAAAATGGAGATGTAGTTTTCCCCATCCAAGTACACGAGTCCCCTGAAATCTATGGGACCTCCATACTAGATACATTTAGATATCTTTAGCTCTTATTACCTAAACTATTCTGCATAATTATCTATAATCCAACAAATCTTACTAGGGGGAGGACTCCAGCTGTTGTTATGTGACAGATGGCAAAACTGAGGCATGGAGGGGCCAATTAGTCTGGAATTCAAGTTCTCAGACTTCTAGTTTCTCCGTGTGGATTAAATTCTATGAATCCTGGAAATATAGGATGAGTGAATGGGGTGGGGGAAAACTGGAAGAATTCTGGAGTAAGTTTATTATCAAATAAGCCCTGCTTATTTATACGTGGGTTAGCAGTGCAGAGTGTCGATTAACATGGAAGCTAAGTCTCTGTTCTCAGGGTGCTAGCATTCTACTGGGAGGAATACACATATTCAGTAAAGAAATACAAGAAAATTTGACAGGGAAAGAGCACCAACATATAAAGAAATGAAACAGGATTTCTTTGGGAGGTGCCTTAGATTTCAACCTATGAGGTAAGAAATTAGATTATTCCCATTTTACAGATGAAGAAATTGAGGATCAAAGAATAGAAATGAAGGACTTGCCTGAGATCAAATCTCTAATAAATAGAGGAGCCCAGTTCTTAAGGCTTGGTCTTATAACTGTAAACCCAATTCTCATCTTACCCTTATCCCCTCAAAGTCTTGCTGGGTCCGGGGAACAAGGAGCATCTCTGTCACTAACAGAAACTCATCTTCATCTAAAAAGCTTCTATAATTGCCTATGATGAGCTGCAGCTGGCTCCTGGAGGGCCCCAACAAGCCCTAAGTGTCTAGGGCTTCTTCCTGGTCGCCTCTTCTAGCTCCTTTCTTGGAGGGAGGTTCTGACCCTCTCAGGCTAATAGATTTGCAGTTTCGTGAGCCTCATGATATTTTGAAAGGGCAGAAACTCATTTTTCCCCAGAGACAGAGAGACATATACACAGAAAGGCAGTGAGAGACACACACAGAGACAGACAGACACACACACACAGAAAGAGATAGAGAGGGAGACAGAGACACAGAAAGACACAGAGAGACAGAGAGACACACAACAGAGACACAGAGAGAGAGACAGAGAGACACATGCAAAGACAGACACATACACAAAAAGAGAAACAGAGATAGGGAGAAACACAGAGAGACAGAGACAGAAAGAGACACACACAGAAAAAGACACAGAGACACACAGAGGGAGGGGCAGTGAGAGACAGACTCACAGAGAGACACAGAGACACAGGAGATCCACACAGACATATGGAGACACAGACAGAGATGAAGACAGAGGTGCGTAGACTTAGAGACACACACACAGATACAGAGAAAGAGAGAGATACAAGAGACAGAGACACACAGAGAGACACGGAGAAAGACAGACATAGACACAGAGAGGGACAAACATAGAGAAAAAGAGACACAGATGCACACAGAGACACATATACAGAGACAGATAGATACATGAGACAGAAACAGATAAAGACAGAGACAGAGGCACCGAGTGAGAGACAGAGACAAAGACAGACAGACTCAGAGACTGAGACACAGATACACAGACACAGAGACAAAGGGAGGGACAGAGAGGCAGAAACAGAGGGTGACAGAGACACACACAGAGCAGGGAGACAGAGAGACAGCCAGGCAGTCAGACAGTGCTTTGGCCACAATCTATGTAAGGGCCATGGAGACCTAGGCCACCTTAGGGGTACGTCTCTGAAATCCCTTGGGTCCTGCCCCTTCCCAAGCCATGTTCCTTTCTGAGATCTCTTCCCTGAAAATCTTGGACTCCCAGGCTAGTTCCTCCTCCTTCTTTCTCCATTTCTCCTCCTCTGCTGAGCTTTCCCTGAGCCTCCCCTTCTCCCCCACCCCGTACTCTGGGGTGAGTGACTTCTGGGGCTTCATTGCCCCGAGTCCCAGCACAGCCAAGCTCTGAGGAGCGCCCTCTGGGACAATGGTGACTGCTAATTCTGCTTTCTCTGACTGCCTCCTGCCTCCAGCTTGGATGCTCGGGGGGCTGCTTTTCCACCACTGCTGGAGCTGGGATCTGGTGTGTGCTTTTTTTTAAAGCCCAAAGGCCCTGGCCAATTAAGCCGGCTTCCAAGCAGGTGGGTAAGCCAGGCACTGGGACAGTGGGGGAGGCTTCTCCCCTTCCTCCACCCCCAGCCTGCTCTCCAGCATCTCTTCCACACTCAGGGACACCACTTGAGGCCTTCAGAATCCCACCCTTGTTCCCTTTTTACTCCCAGCTTGTTTTCCTATTGTTAGACCAGAGAAAGAGAGAATGAATGAGTTAATTGTTGTTTCTAAGCCAAACTGGCTAGAGAAGGATGCAGAGAGAAGGAGGGTAATTCCAGACATAAGAAACAAAAGAGATGAAGTATCTGAAAAGGACACCAGTGGAGAAAGACTGGGGGAGCACCCTTGTTCTTCACCTGTGCTCCTGGAGGAGGGAAAAGAGGCCCCTAGGCTCGGGTCCCAGAGAGCAGAGCTCATTGCCCTGGATTCAGTGAAATTTAACTCCACAAACATCTATTTATTTATTTTTATTATAGCTTTTTATTTACAAGTTATATGCATGGGTAATTTTTCAGCATTGACAATTGCAAATCTTTTGTTGCAATTTTTCCCCTGCCTTGCTCCCCGATGGCAGATAGACCAGTACATGTTAAATATGTTAAAGAATAAGTTAAATACACTATAAGTACACATGTCCATACAGTTATTTTGCTGTACAAGAAGAATCGGACTTCCACAAACATTGAGTATTTTCTATGTTCAAGGAACTGTGATCGGGGATATAAAGTACCTGCTCTCAGAGTGCTTATGATCTTCTGGACAAATTCATGTACAACCCAAGTAAATATAGAATTATTTGAAGTGGGAGAAGGGGGATAGAGACAAATCTTACATAGGAAGAAGCCTGTGAAACTTGATCTGAAGGAAAAAAGTTTCAAATTCAGAGAACTTGGGTGTATGGCTCTCTCTCTGTCTCTATCTCTCCCTTCCTTTCTGTCTCTGTCTCTTTCTCTCTCTTTCTGTTTCTCTGTCTCTGTCTCTGTCTTTCTCTGTCTGTCTCTCTGTCTCTGTCTCTTTCTCTCTCTTTCTGTCTCTCTGTCTCTGTCTCTGTCTCTCTCTATCTGTGTCTCTCCATAATCCTTTCCAAAATTTGTCTTATCTTCCCAATGAAGCTGTAAGCTTCTTGAAAGCAGGGACCTGGGCTTCTCTTCAATCATCCATAGCTCCCATTATGTGACTGCTCACACAGGAGAACTCAGCGAAAGTTTGCTGAGTAAATCTCTCACTGTTCATTGTTTCTATGTCATTCTTACTTCTCAGAATTTGTCCATGCTTGCATAGATGATCCTGGCCTTGAAGTCCCTTGAAAAAAGAGATGTTTGGGAAAATGTTTTGATGGATCTAAGCCTATAAATATTCTTTCCCATGGCCTGCTTTTGAATTGAAAAGTCCTGCTCCACCTTTGGTGACTTTCCACTTTTCCCAAGCTAGAGAGAGAGGAGCTGAAGTTGAATTTAAAAAAGGGACTAACAGGAGAAGAAGGAGATCATGCAATAGACAGACATGTTTGGAAGATATAGGGAGTTCTTAATCAGGATCTGAGGAGAAATAGAATGGAGAAAGGGAGGGAGGTGAGACTAGGGATTGGATAGAATTGAGGATGGGAAATGGGTAAAGACTGGGAACTGGTAGCCAGACCAAATGGAAAGAGAACAAAATGAGGGCTGGCTGTCAGGTAGACAAAATGAATATGGAGGAGTAACAGTTATTTGGGAATTGTGGGAGAATTCCCTTTTCAATTGTAAAATACGGTATAAGTGTGAACAATTATTATATGGAGAGTGAGGACTGGGGGCTGCACAAAATGGCAGGCTCATGCCATATTCAATGTCTAATTCTGAGACAGCATGCCTTGCCCCAGGGAGTTATTCAGCTCAGAATAGTGTCATTTACAGACAGATTCGAAACAGAGAATTACAAGTTTGTAAGCAACAGCCTCTCTGATGGCTTGAAGGAAAAAAAAATATCCTTGTATTATCCCTTTGCAAATTATAAATTCATAACGAAGAGTGTTATCCTACTGAATGCAAAATGAATTCATTACCACCAGCATTATTCCACTGAATACCAACTGAAGGAGATGCACATGGTGGAGTGAGGATTCGGGATGTGTGAGAGGGGAAGAAAAAGCATCTCCCTCACTTCTCCCTCTTCCTTTTTGCCATCCCATTGGAGTGATTTTCTGCCTGCCCCCAAAGATATCCATAAACATCGGGACCAGTTATGGCTTGGACCACTACACTTATTGGCCAGGTGATTTTGAGTGGGTTATTTTCCCTCTCTGATGCCCCAGTTTCATTATCTGGAAAACTGGGATGATGATGCATATTCTACCCACATCTCTGGGTTGCTGTGAAGATCAGGCAGGATAATATAAGTTAGGGATTTTATAAACTGGCAATCATCTCCTGTGGTGGTGATGATAATATTAATACTAAGCCCTTATATTTGCATAGAAGTTTATAACTTTCAGTGCATTTTGATATTGGTCCGACCTGTTTTGGATTGGGATTGGTAGTTCCTTTTTACAGGTGAGGAAACTGAGTCTCTAAGCAGGAAAATGCCACCAAGTTGGTAAGAAGATACTGGTATTTCTTGAGAGCAGAGATGGGGAGCCTCAGGATCCCATTTCTACACAAGAGGGTGGGTTAGTTTGTAGCCAAGTATTTCTTTTTTTGACGAACTGTGAATTCCCTTCCCTCTGAGGTTAGTTTTCATCGGTAACTGTTACTCTTAGTAACCTGACAAATTTAGGCCAGTTCTCCCTTTCCTTTTCCCAGCTCAGCAAAGGACATAGGTTAGCAATTCTCCTTCCTAAGGGAACACAAAGGCAAGGCAATCTCTCTTGCTGCAATCTTGAATGGGCACAAACACAGATAGAGGGAGGCAGGGAAGGGAGCGATCCTGGGTTTGACACAGAAATTCCCAGACCTCTGGGCACCTGCCTAAACGGTCTGGATTTGATATACAGAGTTTCTCCTCAGAAAGCTGAAAGGTAGCTGATCAGATCATCAGCATCAGAGGACTCTGGGCAAATTCATTCAGTCCAGACTGTTTACAACACAGAAAGCAAATGATGATTGCAACTCCAGCTGTGCCAGGTGTTTTTTGGCTTTTCCTCTATGATGTGAATGTAGTATTATTCTCTCTCAGCATCCATGGTGCTCCAGATCTGCAATGTATGATTGCATGGCAGTCGTGGCTTTTTAGCTAAATAGGTGGGTTGTTTGGATATATGGACTTTGAAGTGTGAAGGGATTTCCTTGCCTTCAACTGAGACAGGTTAATGCTACTCGCAGAATGGATGTAATCTGTTTCCATTTTTGATATGGTGCAATGGTGAAGGATCTCATGTTCATGGTATAATGTTGACAATTATTTTAAGTAAAATATTTAACAAAGTCACTTTTGCTTGTTTTATGGGAAGATAAGTCTACATAGGCTAGTTGCTAAATGAGATTTGGAAATGGTGGAATGGCTGGACTTTGTAATAGTCATTAAGAAGTCTTGTCGTTTTGGAAGGATTCCTGTAAGGGAGTGTCCCATGGGCATTTGGCCCTGGGTTGTTTCACATTTTTATCTACAATTTGGAAAAAGACATAGATGTCATATTTAACAAGTTTTCATATTACACAAAATTGGGAAGGAGCTAAGGATTCACAAATGTCTCCGTAATCTAGAAAATTGGACCAAATCTGGGAAGAGAAGATGAACTTTTATAGGAGTAAATGTCAAGTTCTATATTTGAGTTTTAGAAATCAATTTCTTGAAGGAAGACTAGAAAGAAGTTTACATAAAAGAGATCTGTGTAGTTTAGGAAGCTTCAAGCTCCATGTGGGTCATTAGTATAATATACTACTACTATATAATAATAATCATAAAAAGCTAATGCAACTTTTGAATGCATTAAGAGAATCATTGTGTTTAGGATTTAGGGGTAATCATCTCTATTCACTCTGAACACATCTGGATTTTTTGTTCAGTCCTGGGTATCGCATTTTAAGAAGGATATTGATATGCTGAAGAGGGTGACAGGCCTTAAGTGTAGACACCATGAAGACCAGTTGGAGAAATTAAGTATATTTAAGTAGGGGAACAGAATCAAAGTATTGTAGGGCCTGAATAGGAAAAATGGAACTTGTAGGACATTCCAACTTGTGGGAACAGTTTGAGCAAAACTTTGGTGGAAGAGACCCATCCTTACGTGTGTAGGAGACAGTGAGGAGACCTGCGTTAGGGAGTCACAGAAGCTGAGGTCACAGAAGTGTGTGTGTAGCAGATTATAAAAAGCCTTGAAAACTATGGTACTTGGAGCTGTTGAAGGACTTGAAGGAAAGGAATGGCATATGAGGAGTGATGGGTTTTCAGAAGATTAATTTAACTCTGCTGGTAGGATGTATCAGAGATAGAAGAAACTGGAAGACCAGTCAGGGAGTCCCAGTAATATAGAGAGATAGGTTGAAATGGTTATAGGATATGAAGGACAAAGGTAGATTGTATGGAAGAGAAAAAGTTCTGAGGTCTTTTCCCTAGCAGACTTTGATTCAGAAGCCTTCTTGGGGAAGGTAGGACTTTAGAATGTTGGAGAAATTAGAAAGAACACTGGAACCAGAGTATCTGGCTTCAAATTCAGGTTACTTATTCTCTGAGACATCTTGGAAAAGTACTAGATTGCTCTGTTCCTTACTTTCCTCATTTGTAAATAGGGGCTGTTGGACTACATGGTCACTAGGGTGGCTCCTTCTAAACGTAAATCTATATCCTATGATATCTGAACTCATTACTTACCTGTGTGATCTTGTGAAGATCATTTTACCTTGCTAGACTTCTTTTCCCTCAACTTCAAAATAAGGCATTTGGATTGGAATATATTTTCAATGTTGTCTGGGAACCTGTTGGGGTCTCTGAGATCGTTTACAAAGTCAAAACTATTTTCGTCATCATCATAACACATTAAGTTTTTAAGATGATAAACATCATCTTAAATATGATTAAATATAAATATAAATATTAATCATATAAACAGAAGCTTTTGCAAAGGGGTCTTGAGACTCAAGTTTGAGAACCACTGGACTAAATATCTCAAAGGTCTCTTTTAGCTCTAAATACTATAATCATATGACTTTCCAGACATTCAAATTTGGGAATTTGAAATGCTATTTAAATCCTACCTATTCCAGATTCAACTTTTGAGTTTGGGAGGTCATTATAATACAATAGAAAGAGAACTGGATTTGAAATCAAAAAAGCTGACTGTCTCTCCCTGTGTGACTTTGGAGCAAGTCATTTAAACTCGGTGGGCCTCAGCTTCCCTGTTTGTAAAAATGAAGAACTTGAACTGGGAGCTCTCTAAAGACCCTCCAAGTCTCAGTGTGGGAACCTGCAGTACTCAGGTGGATTTGGAACTTCTGGACAGGCTATTTGCAGTCAGGGGGATGGGATCAGGGAGGCAGAAAAGAGGTCTTCCTGTTGGCATTCAGAACTGAAGAGCTCAGTTCTCTTACCAGCCTGTACCTTTCCTCCCCTTCTTTGATTTATCATTCATTTACCATTCCCCACACGCCACCCCTCTAATGTCTCACTCTGAGTCACTGATGTTCATGTTTTCTTATTAAATACTAATTTCTTGGGCTAGGAACTTCCCAGCTCCTTTCCTCATCTGATTGGAGCATTCCATGCTGATGCATAGAGTTCTCCTTTTTTAAGCAAAGATGTCAGAGTGATAGAATGCATGACTCTGCAAGTGATAATCCTGGAGTCTAAGGAGTTAATTTGTCTGGGGGACAGAATCCTCCATCTAGTCTTTGCCAAAATAAAGTCCGTCATGGAAACAAACATCTCAGGGCTCCTAAAAGAAATGGATCATTCAATAACATTGTCTATTCTTTGTCTTGGAGTGGCTAGGTTGTACAGTGGATGAGTGATGGCCCTGGAGACAGGAGAACATGAGTTAAAATCTGCCCTCAGACACTAGCTGGGTGACCCTGGTCAACTCACTTAACTCACAGGTGAGTTTACTCACCTGTAAAATGAGCTAAAGAAGGAAATGGCAAACCACTTCATTCTTTTCCAAAAAAATCCCAAATAGGGTCATGAAGAGTTGGACATGACTAAAAAATGACTGAATGACAGTTATTTGTCTTTCTGTAGTTTCCCTTGGGATATGGATTTGGAGGAAAAGAAAGTAGCTTGGTACAAAGATCTTTCAGACCTCAATTTCCCATCTGTGCAATGGATTGAGCATCCCTGCATACTCTGCCTCTCAGGGATGGTGAAAGTTTAAAAGGTTAAATAGTGGCTAACAATAGCTGGAATTTAAGTAGCATTTTCAAATTCCCAAAGCATTTGCAAATATTATCTTATTTTATTCTCACAACAACCCTGGGGGAGGTAGGTGCTGTTATTGCTCTCACTTTACAGATGAGGAAAGAATGGATGGTGGGGGAGTGTCCCAGAAAAACTGTTTTTTTTTCCCTAATGGGGTAATTAATAGGTAACTATTAACCATTAGATTTAACACAAGGAGGTGTCTAGGGGATAGAGATGGGCTCAGGGAATTCTGATGGTATCAGAGCACTTATAATTGTACCTAGTGATTTCTGAACTTATTGGTTTTTGTTCACCCAAGACCTTGATTTCTCTAGGTAGAAACTAATCAGAAGTCTGGGATATCTAAGCTCTGGGGTTTGATTCTTACAGAGTCATAAAAAGTAGAGCTGGAAGAGATCAACCTACCCAACCTCCTCATTTTACAGAGGAAGAAAATGAGAGAGCTAGAGTGACAGTTATTAAAAAGTAAGCTCCCTAGAAAGAAGTTTTCCTTTTAGGTCTTGGTATCCCCAGAGCCTCCTATGATGTCTGG
This sequence comes from Sarcophilus harrisii, assembly GCF_902635505.1. Classification (NCBI taxonomy): domain Eukaryota; kingdom Metazoa; phylum Chordata; class Mammalia; order Dasyuromorphia; family Dasyuridae; genus Sarcophilus; species Sarcophilus harrisii. The sequence continues at coordinate 618,944,348 of NC_045427.1, read as the reverse complement.
CACATCATGGCTCTTAACAAATTGCTTCCTGATTGATTGATAGATAGACTGCTCAAGATAACCCATAGAGTTAATGGCAGAACTGGGATTTAAACCCAGGACTGCCCGACGTCCAGTCTAGTAATCATTCCTTTCAGGATTGCTTTTTGTTGATATATTTCCCAGCCAGCTGATATTATAGTGACTCCCTAACTTTGAAGATACAGAAAAGGCTAATGGAAAGGAACTGGGAATCAACTCATGCTATTTGATTTTTGGTGAATTAATTTATCTTTGAGATCTTCAGTTTCTCCTTTCGCAAAATGGTGGTGATGGCAGCGAGGTTGGAAAAGATAATTGCCAATGTTCCTTCTAGTTTTTGCACACAGGAGTTTCCCCTGGTGTTGGTCCTTATTATGGCAGGATATTGCAAGTGGAAGGAACCTTTGAAATCATGCAGTCCCGCCTCCTCCTTTTTTTCCAGTGGGGAAACTGGATGCACAGATCATCTCTTCCCAGACTCATCTCCTAGAACAAACCTTCTGGGAAGGGGCAGATGTGGGGTCTTCCCCAGCTGAGCAGTCTTAGCGATGACGAGTTCATCAGTGCTCTATGCTAACCATGCTTCCCTCTCCCCAGTTGGCCCATCCAAGCTGAAAGGGAAAGGGTCTCAGAGCAGCTGAAGTGATTCCAGATTCCCGCTGACCTCTCCCTCCCCCTTGGGAAAAAGGCCAGGATATTTTTAACTCCATTCTAAATTCCTAAACACGAGGAGACAAAAGCCACGCATGTGTCTGGGAGCACAGAGAAGCTGTTATGTCTCTGGGGATGCTGTGAGCCCCGGCTAGGGAGGAGGATTTGGGAGAGGATGCATTCCGATTGGAATTTTGAATGAACTGAGTCATCCCGAGATTTCTGCCCTGGCAAAGAGAAGAGGGCCCAGGAGCCCCAGTCTTTGATTTGGGTCCTAGGAGTGACTCAGTTCTAGCAGGGAACATGTATGTCTTGGAGCCTAAGGCTCCCTGACTTCTTCCCCAGCAGGCCAGAAGCCACGACTCCTTGCCCACCTCAGACCAGGGGCCCCCAAAGGGCCGGCAATCTACATCTTGGGCCCCTCTATTCTAGGGTTCCTAGGGGATTTGTTTTGGGCTTGGAGTATCCACTGGAGCCAAGGGGGAATGTTCCCTTAATGCCTCCTATTATCCTTATAACCTCACCTAGGTTTCCATGGTGATGTGATTAGGGGACCAATAAGGAGATTAGTAAATTAGGCCATCATACCAGAGACCCTCTTCAGGATGGACCCTCCTTGGAAGTGTAGAATCCAAGGTGAGGAGAATGGGCTCTAGTGGGATGGTTGGGAAAGAGGCAAAGTTTGATTGGGGAGTGGGAAAAGGGGTGATCCTCTAGCCTACTTCCTGCTGCTCCTATTCCCTCTGTATGAAAAGCTAAGAAGCAGCATGGCAGTGGGAAAAGCACCAGCCTGGGAGCCAAGGGACCCTGACTGAAGTCTTGGTTCAAGCACTAGGTGGCCGTGTGACCCCAGGAAGTCTCTGTATCTCTGGGCCTCAGTTTCCCCATTTTAAAAAGGAGCAAGAAGGCTAGATGATGTCTAAGGTTATGTAGGTGGGGAAGACCTAGAATCTGCCCACAGGAAGGAGGGATTCTTGGGCAGAAGGACGATTCTGGAACCAATGGGGAGAGTTTTAATGGGGGAAAGGACACGTTTCTGGCCAAGTAGGTTTTCTGGTGCTCCTCACAGCTCAACAGGTGCTACCTTCCTGGGAAGGAAGACTTTCCCCAGACAAAGCCCATGCTGTGGATTCTATTTGACATGTAGGTTTGAAGGTTTCGGGCTGGATGGAACCTTAGATGTCATCTAGAGGCAGGATCCTCTCATTTTACAGATGGGGTCTTATCCAAACACTGTACCAAGTAAGTCTCAGAGCTGAGGTTCGAATCCAGAACCTCTGACTCCCACACCGCTGCTGCTTTCTCATGACAGATCAGTCCTGCCTATGACACTTTTTAAATAAATGACCTTAACCTCCTAGGTGATTCTCAAAAACTTATTCGCCAAATTATATGGTAGTTATAGGATTCGTAAACCAATGATGTCATGTCAAAAATGTATGCTACTGAGCTTAATAACCTTGCCTCCCCATCACTACAGCCAAGGGGAAAGGATCTTAAAATTGGGTGTTTTGAAGAAATATTTGTTTTTCTTTCAGCAATAGAACCCTGGGCTGAATGCTAGCTAAGAAGCTCTGGGTTGGTCCAAAGCCTGATGCTTCATTGGCGCCCCGGCAAGTGGCTTCTTGGCGACCTGATGGCTGAGTGGCCAGGGCTGCGACCAGAAGCAACACTTATCGATCACTGGTTTTCAGGCACCAATATTTAGCTTTTTCCTATTCAGGAAAATGGGCAGCTAGGTGGCAGCAGTGGATAGAATGCAGGATAGAGTCAGGAAGACCTGAGTTCAAATGTGCCCTCCAGGACTTAGCAGTTATATGGGCAAATTACTGAACCTTCTTTGTATGTTTTCTCACATGTAAAATGAACTGGAGAAGGAATGACAAACTGCAGTGGTATCTTTGCCAGGAAAACCCCAAATAGGATCACAAAGAGTTGGAGAGGGCTGAAATGACTAAACAACAACAGAGGAAGACACGGGGAGCAGCTTATGCAGAAGTATAGAATATTGTACACAAAGACAGCGAGAAGGATTTAGCTGCAACACAGAGTGAGGGGAAAGGCATAATCAGGAGTAATATGTAACAAGTCAGGAAAAGTAGTGTGGAGATAGATTGTAAAGGGCTTTAAACACTAAACAGGAGCATCTCTATTTTATCCTGGAGGCAGTAGGGAGCCACGGGAGCTTTTTGAGCAGGGGAGTGACATGCTCAGACCTAGACATTAGTAATGTCAATTTGGCATCTGTATAGATTGAAGAGAGGAAAAGACTTGAGGCAATGGAGCCCATCAGGGTTTCCAGAGCCCAGAGAAGAGGGAATGGTCCTAGGAGTGCAGAGAAGGAAGAAGGTAGGAGAATGATTGGGTGATAGAATCAGCCATATAGAGTAATTAATGGATGACGAAGGGGAATGTAGACCTGAGGATGACTCTGAGGTTGTCAGCTTGGATGGCTGGAAAGATGGAGCAACAAGTATAGGGAAACTGAATTTGAGATGCCTACAGGATATCCAGGAGTGTCCAATAAGCAGCTGGTAATTAGTCCTGGAGTTCAGGAGAAAATCTAGAGATGGATGCTTAGATCTGGAAGATTTCTGACTAGAGATAACCGCTGGTGCCATTGGTGCTGAGAATAGAATCTTGGGGGTCGGGAGGGGGTATTAAGCAACTTGTTTAGAATCATAGAGTGAGGAAGTGGCAGAGTAGTGCCTTTCTTAATCCCAAAGCTGGTGATCTAAATAAGTAGATCTTCTATCTATTAAATGGATAGAGGGTTGATTGGAAATTAGAAAACCTGAGTTCCTATTCTCTCTCATATATTACCCATGAGCCCATTTTGCCTCAGACACTAGTTGTGAGACAAATTACAAGTTCTAGGACCCTCAGTTTCCTGAGCTGTAAAATGAGGATAAATGTACTAATTACCTCATAGGTTTGGTGTGAGGAAAGCAGTTTGCAAATCTTAAAACAATATAAATATAGGTTATTAGTATTTTATGATAATGTGTGAATTGACAATGTTGTCAAAAATGGCAGTAGAATAATTTACTACTAAATTTATAAACCGACACATATGCAGGCAAAGGTAGCTTTGAAGTTTTAAGTGATTCATAAGATAGTCTACACTGTTCCAATTAACCAGGTCATGTCTCCACTATCCAGTTTGGTTTGTCCTGGAATCGCACAACAGATACATCTGAGCCAAAAACAGCTGATTTTCAACTTGACATTCAAAGTCCTCTGCAACTTGTTCCTGCCTCAGATCTCCAACTTCATTACCCATGGCTCCTTAGTACAGTCTTCGGTCCAGCCAGGAAGGAATTCTCATTGTCCCATAAAATGCTCATTGGTCACTCCTGTATTGTACTTTCTGATTGTGCCTTTACTCTGTCAAAATAATGCTCCTTACTTCTCTCTGACCATCCAAATCCTTCCTCTCTTTCCCAGCTCATGGCCCGCCTCCTTCAGGAAGCTTTTTCTGGCCATTCCCATTCACTCTGATCCTCCCTTCTTCTGGACTCCATCTTGGAGGTCTTATTGTCTCTGTTCCTTTTTTCCTGCCTGGTTCTCTTTATTTCCAGAGTTTATCTCCAATCATTTGGGAAGCTCCTTAAGAACATGGATTGATTCTTCTCTTAACTGTTTCTCCCACTGAACCCTGAACTGAATCCATGGGATATGCCCAGAGAAGAGCTGTAGGCTGAATAAATCCCAGGAAGCATTATGGCATAATGGAAAGAGCTCTGAATTTGGGATCAAATGATCTGAATTTGAATCCCAGTCCTGTTACTTATTACCTGTGTGACTTTGATTAAGCCATTTAACCTCCACGGACTTAGTTTCCTTGTATGTAAAATGAAGGGTTTGGATTCCATGATTTTTTGGGATTCCTTTCAGATATAAATCTATTACCCAAATACTTATAATCTATGATCTCCTTTGGCTTCAGTTTCCATAACTGCTAAATAAAAGGATTGGACCAGGTGGTTACTAAATCTATGATCCAAACATCAATAATCAATGACTTTTCTGAGTCTCAGTTTCCTTGTGTGTAAAATAAATGTTGAGCTCTGTTGCCTTTAAGATCTCTTCCAGCTCTTAATCTTTCTATGATTCCCTCCTTTGATCGCATCAGTTAAGTGAGTAAAATGCTGGACCTGAAGTCATGAAGACAAATCTGGCCCCAAATATTTGAATTTGGAATCTGGAAGACTTTAGTTCAAATCCTGTCTCAAATACTTACCAGGTCTGTGTCACTTAACTTCTAACTGCCTCAATTTCCTCATCGGTAAAATGGCAATAATAATGGCACATATTTCTTCCCCCTCCCCACCCAATGATGTTGTGAGAAAATGAGGTAATAGTGGTAAGCCATTTTATCTTAGAGTGTGATATAAACGCTAGCTATTATTAATAATAATGTTAACAATTAGATTCTGGCTTTTGAATGATTTGCCTATTGTTCTCATGGGCATTACCTTTAAGTTCACATAGTCACAAAATCTCAGATTTGGAATGAACCTCAAAGTCCATTCTACTTCAAATCTTACCTGTGTAAGAATCTTCCCTCTATTATATGTCTGAAAAAGGGGGATCTAGTCTTTGCTTAAAGACATCCAGGGATGAGGGAACTTGCTTCCTCCCAAGGCAGCCCACTCCTTTTCAGGGAAATTAAGCTTTTCTTGACATCAAGCCTAACTTTGTTTTTTTGCTCCTTTCATTCATTACTGTTGTTTGTCTGATGTCCCCACGTGTACATGAATCAAAGAAAGAAACTAACATGATTATTCCACCTTTTTGAAGGGTCATCACAAAACCCTGAATACTGTCTGAATGCTGCAGCCAAATAATAAACACCCAAGGGCTTAAGGCTCTCAGACTTGATTAATGCCTTCAGAATGGGAAATCTCCAGTGACAAGAGGGCTGGGGGAGGGCAAGAAGCAAGGGCACTTTCTCTTTTTTCCCTCTCTTTCTCAAATCCTCATCTCCGTTCTTCCTTCACCATTTACATTCTCTTAGTAGATAACTTCACCATTTACTACTTTCTGGAGAAGATGGCGTTCAACATCATTTCCTTTCATCTCTTTTAACCTTCCCTCTTCCATATCTCAAATCCTATGTCTTCATTCATTTTCTATTCATTTCTAATTTATCCCCCAGGTTGGCATCCCTTCCACAGGTGAAATGGGTCTGACCTCCTACTTTTTTGGGGATCTTGATCAATCCCACTCTCTTATAGCCTTAGTCTTTTCCTCTTTACAGAATCCTTTTCTGTTGCTGAAAAAATATAGTCTCCCCTAGCCAGTCTCCTATTCCCTTCTAACAGCAATGACTACCACCCTCCCAAATGTCTTTCCTTGACTGGGCTACTTACACAATCTATTCTCTTTTTCTTGTCTTCTTCGATGCAAAATCTCTGGATGGAGTAACCTATACTTCTTGCCTCTATTTGTCATCACCCACTCATTCCTTGACTCTACTATAAGCTGGCTTCTTAGCACTTTAGAATCATAAAATTATGGCTAAAAGGGATGTCAGGGGCCACTGAGTACAATCTCTTCATTTTAGATGGGAAAATGAAGACTTTTAGAGGTTAAGTAGTTTAAGTAGCCTGGCTGCTTCATGGGGATCCTAATGTCTCCATGTCCCAAGCTAAACTTTCTCCTCTTCTGAGTTTTGTTCTAGAGTTGTTGATAGCACTAGTACTCTCCCCATATCCCAGAATAGAAATTTTGGAGAAATCTTCTACTTTTCCCATTCTCTCATACTCCATATCTGTTCAGTTGTAAGACCCTGTCAATTTTATGCCATTGCCAACATCTATCTCAGCCCATGAATTCAAACAGTTTTCAAGATGGTATGGAGGATGGACTGCTGAATTTGGAACCGTGAGATTTGATTTCTAATCCTTCCTCAGACACTTACTAGCTAGGTGACCTTGATCAAGTTAGTTAATGTTTGTGAACTTCCATTCCCATCTGGGAAATGGAAAACCTTTGTAGGCTTCCATTCCTTTATTTGGAGAACCCTTCTTTAAAGGAATGTTGTGAGGAAGAAATGAGAAATCTATGCAAAATCCTTTTCAAAACCTTCAAGTCCCAAGTCCTCAAGGGCAAAGATTGTTGCTTTTTTTGTATCTTTAGCAGTCGGTACAATGGCTGGCAATTCACAAGTGTTTATTAATTGATTATTCAGAACTCTGTCATTTCTTACCTAGACCAATAACCTTCCCTAAGCAAAGAATGTAGTGGAAAGAGGTTCCACGGAACTATCAAAGAGATTTTCCTGAACAGTAAGTCTGGTCATGTAGCTCTTTAAAAAAAATTAACTTCAGTAGCTCCCTCTTACCTCTAGGATCAGATGTGAAGTTCTTTGTTTAGCATTGAAGGATCATCACAACCTAGTTCCTTTCTGTCTTTGCAATCATTTTATTTTTTACTCTCCTATATATACTTTGATATCCATGGATTCTGGTCAATTATGCAATTCCTTGTAGAGTCACTGGTCTTCTTCAACAACAAAGGACAAGCAACAACAATCCTCTGTCTCCTGACTCCAAACCTTTGAACGGGCTGTCTCCCGTGTTGTTGAGGATGTTGCAGAACAGAGTTCCTTAACCTGTGTGCTAGACCTTTTTGGTTATCTGGTGAAGCCTATGGAAAAGAATCATGTTTTTAAATGCATAAAATAAAATTTATTATATTTCAAAGAAAATAGAAGGTGAAAGAAAACAACAATCTAATTTTTTCCCCATTCAAGTTAGAGTATATCACCTGCCTATTAGAATATAAACTTCTTGAGGGAAGGGACAGTATTTTATTTCACTTTGTTATTTCTAGAATCTAACACACTGACTTGTATACAATAAGTATTTTAAAACATTTCATGATTTAGCGCATTCAACAAAGAATTGTAAAGTATTTGTTTCCCCCTTCTTAGAATGTTTTAAATACATAAAATAAAGTGAATAGAATTTATTTCCTTTATAAGGAAACTAAAATTTTGTGAAAATAAAGATCTATTTTTCCTCATATCAGTTAACATCAGGACATTCCCATGAAATTTATCCATAGATTAATCCTCAGACTCCCTCCACCCCCGTGGTAGAAGAAAAGTCTTACTCAAGTGACAGTGGCATCCGATGGCCTCTGAAATCACCCCACATCTGAGATTCTGTGCTCCTAAGGTTGCTTATATAGCCTCACCTCTCCCTAGATTATAAGCTCTTTGAAGGAAGGGATCATGTCTTATTTTATTTTTGTATTTATAGTACAGTTCCTGATATATAGCAGATACTTGAAAATGTTTCATGAATTAACAGCATTTTGGAGAGAATTGTGAAGTAGGTGTTGTGTGTATAATTGACAAGTTCAATAGGGACCAGCTTTAATGAATAGATAAAAGTGATTTGAAATTGAACATCAAGTGTTTAGAAGTATAATTTACATACACAAAGGTACTTGAAAACAGTTTACTGTCTCTGGTTGATTATCATCCTTCTTATATCTCTTCCTTTCTGTCTAACCCCTAAGCGCCCAGCTTTTTTCTTCTCTGCCTTCTTCAAAGCTCCCTAGTTTTAGTTCCTCCATCTGTAGGTGAGATTCCTGAATTTTTATTCCCCTTTCTTCAGTTATTAACATTTTTTCCATTCTACTTTTTCCCCCAAGAATTTTCAAATAGGAAAGGCCTATATCAGATTATTCAGGGCATACTTGGAAGCCATTTAAGGATCTTATAAAAGTCAGAAGAGAAAGAATATCGGACTTGGAGTCAAGAGTCCCTGGGTTCAAATTCTGCCTCAGATGCCTTATAACTGTGTGACCCTGGGTGAATCGCTTATTTGAGCCTCAGTTTCTTCATCTGTAAAACAGGAGATAATATTATCAAGTTTACAGGGTGATGAGAATCAATTCAGATTATATATTCCTACACATATATAATATATACTATTTTACAAACTTTAAAGTATTATGTGTCAGCTGTTATCATTACTATTATTAATAACTATTATTTTCAATATTTGGTCCTTGGTATCCCCTGAAAATATCTTTAAGAATCAGAATTTTAGGCTATGACACTCTGAGGCTCAACTAAGGGAGATGCTCTTATTTTTCTTATATCTATATCAAGGTAAAATACTTTCTCTTGCTCCAAGGGAAAACATGATTAAAAGGTAAATTGTCCTTAAAACTCCATGGACCCAGGAAATAACTTACTTCCCTAAGATTGGGGAAATTCTACAATTCTGAACTTGACAAATACCAATAAGTATGAGCATTACCATCTTCAAAGAGGAAGAGAAAAAGAGGATTATAGACAGTGTCAAAAAGTCTTAGTGCAGTTTTAAGCTGTATATGAATATTATATAGAGATTTCCTTTAAAAATAATGTATTAAATTGAACATATTAGTTTCAAAGCCTTCCCACAAGATAGCTCTTCAACAAGAACACCCAGTTTCCTTTTGGAATTGTCTCCACCTCTTCTGCCACATAATCCACAACACACCCTTGACAAATCCATTGAGTTGCTTGAGTCATCATCAGTGTGGTAATAATAATAGCAAATACTTATATAGTACTTTAAGGTCTGTAAATCACTTTACAGATATTATGCTACATAAGAACCCTATGAGGTAAGTGCTATTTTTATCTCCATTTTATAGATGAAAGGCTTGCCTAAGATTACCCAACAATGTGTGAAGTTAGAATTGGACCCAGGTCTTCCTGGTTCCAAGTTCTATGCTTTTTTACCATTTTATCTAGCTTCTATAGTGGAAGGAGTGCTGGGTTTAGTATTTAGGCACCTGTGGTTGAATACCAATCTGCCTATCACTACCACTAGGACTACTAATCACTTAACCTCTATAAACCTCATTTCCTCATTTGTAAAATGAACAGATTAGACTAAGTGACCTCAGGTGTAAATCTATGAATCCTGTGATTCCATGATCTGCTCCCTCAAATATTTTTCTCATAATATGGGTGAGTTTCCCTACATACAAATTTTAAATATTAAAAGATGCAGAGAAAACTCTCCAGTACATTGGCTCAAACCTCTTTGGGAGACTTTTATGGGAGGATGTGGTCAAAATTCAAACAGGGTAAGAAGCTATGTACAGGTACGGCTTTCATTACTGGAGGAAATACTCATATGAATAAGATGATGGGTCCGTTTGGAGAATACAGGTCATAAACAAGAAAAATTATGGAATCAGGACACTTTGGGAGATCACAAGTCCTAAAGCCAGAAGGGAGCTGAGAACTCATTTCTTTCTCCCTTTTATTCTGTAGATGAGGAAACTGAGGTACAATCCTGGAAACAAGGTCATGTGGGTCAGAATCAGTAGCAGGACCAAAATTTCAATTGAAGTTCTATTCCACTAGTCCAAATTCAGTGATATTTTTCACCATAACCCACTGGGCACATAGTCTGATTTCCCATTCAGTAGAGAAATCTTTTCTTTAATATTCTTGGTAAGTCAATGAACATCTACTTGAACACTTCACTTAATAGGGAGCTTACTACATTATGTGTAAACCCATTCAGTTTATCAAACATCTGCCCAGTGTGTCCAAGGCACTATGCCATTCTACTATAGGACAACTTAGATTCTTAGAGAGCTCTTTCTTGTAACTACCTGAAATTTTCCTCAACTTTCCCTGAATTGGCCATATGGATAAATGTGCTCCATCCTCCACATAAGAATTCTTCAAATATTTGAAAATGGTGTCCACGTCCCACTCCAGGAAGTGTTCTCTTTTCAGACTCTGACCCTAAGGAGGTATATAGGGTGTCATAGGAGGACTAGTCCCTCTGGTATGAGGGCTTGGTGAGAATTTTAAAGGTCACTCTTCCACCATTGGTTTCCACCTTTTACCCAACTCCAAAAACGTGTGTCACAGTTATAACTTGGCAGGATGTGCTACAGCAGGTTGAGGTAACCAACAAGGCCTCAGACCTGTTTCTGAGTTAAGGGGATGTCTACCCCAAGCATGGAAGATCTCTCCAGTGAAATGGGCAGATGAGAACCATTTGTCCCCGTGGCCAGAAAGGTGGCTGAAGCAGGTGCTGTCCAGTGTTTAGAGCTTGGTCAGACACAAAAGATGTGAGGATCATCCATTGCAATCTGACAGTGTCCAGTAATTTTGACTTTTTTCTTGCCATTGGACTCTGATGTCTTTAAAAAAGAGACTGATGCATTTGTGCAAGTCTGCCTCCCTCAGATCCAATTCACACACAAACCAAGACATCACTCTGGGATGTCATTAGTTCTCTCTGAAAATGAGGACAACTTCCTTCCTTTTCTGGTTCTTTCAATTATTCCTTGATAATCATTAATTATGTAAAAGAGGCCATTCTCTACCCATTTCTTACCTGGCCTTAAACACTGATTGGGTGGTACCTCAAATGGAGACCTGTTAAAGACCGTCCAGGACCATCTCCTGTCGTCTTGATCTATATCTTGCCATTGGACCCAGAAGGCTTGGGAGGGGAAAATGAAGCAGGTGGCTTTGCATTGTCCTCCCTCACTTAAATTTAATTCACCTGCACAGTGGGTATCACTTCTTTGATCCTCTTCAAGAACATAGGACAAACATGTTTTTCGTGGAACATGAATATCTGTCAATCCATCACTTGGTTCCAAATTTACTTTTCCGATTTGTTTAATATTATTATTTCTTTTCACATACTCTATTCCAGCTATTCCTTGATCTCATCTGGCCCTGCCTCACTTCCACATATTTGGGGAGGCTTTCCTAATATTTGGACTACATACTGTTCTAATCCTTGCCTGTGAAAATTCTTTTCTTCCTTCCAGGCTTACCTCAGGTGCCACATTTTCCCAGAAGCTGTTTCTGATTCTTCTAGCTAAAAAGGATCTCTCCCTTTTCAAATTTCTTAGCTATGTTATGTGGTCCAATGATTTTCCACATTTTCAAGATAAGGATCTATTTTTAACTTCAAGAAAATGGGCAGATTCCCCTCATCTGTATTATACAGCTTGGTCCCAATCAGTGTGAATGAAAACCATGAAGTGGTCTCATATATTTGAATTCACACTATTCAAAGTTATGATTATGTAAAAATGATAAATTATTCCAGCCCAATGGAAATATGCAGTGTGAATTCAAATAATATAACTACTTCATGGGATTCATTATTTGGACTAATCAAGACTGATTAGTATTCACTTATTGAGAAAGTATGGGACTGGAAGTGTATCCCTTGCAGACCTCCAAGGAGTCTTTAGCCCACAGGTAGAGAATTACTGGTCTAGAGTTCTGTTTGGCTCTAGCTCATTCTAGCATACAATAGAACACAGCCATTATCCAGAGGGAGGAAAGAGTTAGGAATTTGTATATTATTATGATATTAAATAAGAATCCTCATAGAAAGACATATGAATTGATGCAGCCTGAAGGAGAACAATATGCATAATGACTACAATAATGACAATGAAAAGAACAAAATAACCCCCAAATTTTGTGTAATTATAATAGCCAATTTTGGTCCTGGAGAGGAGATAAGAAAATGTATCTTCTTTGCAGAGATAGAGTACCATGGATGTTTGATTCTATGTAATCTTTCATATTTGATCAGTTAGTGTAGAATTACTTTTTCCTCCTCTTTGCTATTCTGAGTTATGAGGGACAGCTCCCTAGTGAGATATAACTAGAAATAAAGGTGGCATACAAACAAAAGATAATATTTTTATTAAAAATTTAAAAAGTAGATCTTTCTACTCTGAAAGTTTGGAGGTCATTGTTCTCCCTTCTCACTTTACCTCTTGGAACCCCTAGCTCCATTCCAGGTTGGATTTAGGGCCATCACTAAGGAATTCCTACCTACCATTCCTGATTTGCACCCTTCCCCTCTTCACCATTATTTGCAAATATTTAGCTTATTTATTTAGTTTTTAGGATTTTTTTTTCCTGACTAGGCGAAAGAGACCATTCTTTGCTTCAATTTCTACCCACCCTTAATCACTAAATGGATATGGCTTTTGGCAAGCTGAGACCTGTTGAAGACCTTAGCTTAAAAAGACCAAAGTCTCCCACCGCATCCAGGGCCATCTCCACTCATCCTGACCCCGATGGCTCTGGAGGAGAACAGGAGACCTTGCCCAGCCCTCCCTCCCTTAAATCCAGCTCACTTGCATGTCATGTCTCCTCCCTGATGTCACGGTTCTCCTCTAGAATGAAGCATAACAGCAGTAACAATATATTTTGTATTCACCGATTTGTATGAAGGTTGCTTCTCCACTGGAATGTACGTTTCAAGGCACTAAAGCTATTATGAATTTGTCTTTGTATTTTCAGTACCCAGTAAGTGCCCTGCACCTAGTAGGTGCTTATTTGTGCTCATTCCTTATCTCCCTACTAAATAGTCATTTCTTTGAGAGTAGGGTCTATGTCAGGACTATTTCCCCACCCTTTGCATATTCCATAGCTAGAAGAGAGAACCATAGCAAAGTAGATAAGAGCAGCGGAACTGGACTTAGAAACACCTGAGTTCAAATCCAGCCTCAGTCACTTACTAGCTGGAACATGTTATAACCTCTATTTGCCTCAGTTTCCTTAAATATAAAAGGGATGATGACTCAATCCTAAAAATCTTAAAATCAGTCTCAAAAGATAAGCAAATGAAATTGCATTTGTAAAACCCCAAGTGCCTGGCACACAGTAGGTACTGTATAAATGCTTAATTACCCCCTTTAAAAATTTGCTCTATTGAATTATTTCCCTCATTCTCTCAATAAAGCCTCCTTCTCTAATACTATGAATAATGGGGTTCTGCTTAAGGATTTAGGCATAATTTGCACTTGGAAAGGGACCATGGAGAGCTTTTAAAGGTCTTTGAATTAATGGAAACAAGTTCCCCAAAAGGCAGGAATACTGGGCCCTTAGGGGCATGGGGCTCTCAGTGCCAATGACCAATAGCAGTCAACAGACATGGCTGAGGGAAGTGCTCTCCTAGTAATAGAGGACCTTGATGGGGTCATGATCCAGAACACCACCAGAGGAAGGCTATAAGATATGGAATTTGAGAAACTGGGTTTGAATTCTTTTTTTGCTACTTTCCACCCATGTAACTTAAGGTAAAAATTTTTTTAAACTTCCATTTCTTATACTTTAAAAGTGAAGGAACTGGACAAAATGGCATCTAAATCACCCCCAGCTCTGAGTCTCATATCATAGGCTCTATCAAATCAGAATGGATCTGAACACTAGATCTAAAGTCCAAACTAGGATGAGGGAAGAGAGTTGACAGCAGGGACCCCTTGGGGACAAATCCATTACAAAAGTGGAATAATAGGGGGCAGCAATCAGTCAGGTTTCTCCATGGGAATTACCTGACCCTGACATTGTTCTTTTATGGCATCAGTGGGCTAGCCAGGGATTCTTCTCATTCTTCTGTGAGGGCCTTGCATGAGACTGAACCTCCAGTACTCAGGTTCCCCCACGATGAAGTTTCATTCCATTCTGAGTGCTGAATCTCAGTCATGTGTCCTTCCTCTCCACCTATGCAAGCATCCTTGGCCAGAAGGCTTTTGTAGGCTTTAGCAAGATCTGTAGGAGGGAGAGAAGGCAGCCATTGCCAGCTGAGATCCTGCCAGCCTCTGCCCCTTTACTATTTTTCTAGCCCTTTGGCATTTCTACCAGTTCCAAGTGGCTTTAGGGTGACAGAGGGAGTGCATTGTGGGATATTCCAAGAAACTCTTCCTTTGTGATCTGGACAGCGAGCATCCTATGAGATCACTGGACTCTCTCCCTTCTTGGCTAGAGAGCCAGATTCGGGGTTTGTGGAGATGATGTCTATCCCATGCCTAACAACACAGCTGCCTGATATTAGGAAGAAGAGGGGGCCATGGCCAGCCCCTCCTTCCCTTGCTTAAGAGGCCTTTGTGTGCTCCAGTGGCTAAAGAAAGCAATTCACTCCATGGCAGTTTGTGTTCCAGCTTCCTGCTCTGATCTCATAGCTGTTTCTTTCCTCTGCTGCCATCCCAGACCCCACTGCAGCCCCTTTGACACAGTTCATTTACCTGATTTAATAAAGCCCTGTTTTGCATCCCTGATTACAACTGCTGAGACTTGCAAGTGCCCTGGAAGATTCCAAGTTTCCTCTCCCCAAGAGTTCAACCTTAGCTCTCTAGATGAGTCTGGGCCAGGACAGTTGTTCATGTCCTCCCAAGTACTGGCCTCCCATAACTCCTTAAGGCCGAGGTTCTCAGAGTATGGGGCACCAATCCTCGGAACTTCCCAAGATCGCTTCACTGTGTGCACAAGGTCTAGACTGTTTTCATAATTATATTATGCTATCTTAACTTCTAACATGGTAAATATTAATAGATGTAACTCAATAAGCCAAAGTTCTTAGTTGGGGTCTCCTCAGATTTTTAAGAGTATAAAGGGGTCCTAAGACAGAAAAATTTAAGAACCACTGCTCAGAGGGTGTGTTGGAACGAGCATTGTCAAAAAGGTGTGTTTGAGTCTAGCTCTGCCCATTTGTGAGCCAGGTTTCCCTCAATAGGCTCAGCTGGGAAAACTATATTCAGGTTTGTGCTGAGGTCCATCTTTTTTTTATTCATGATTCTGAATCCCCATTTCCAGTGAAGTTCATCAAGCCAGAAAACACATGATTTCAAAGCAAAGAACATATAATTAAAGCAGCATCTCAAGGAATAGAACAAGATTGGAAGAGTTCTCAGCATGTATATCTGCGAGAAGAGTTTTGAGTAAATTGGCAGCAAGATATCATAGTAGATTGAGCACTAGACTTAGACTCAGGAAGATCTGAGTTCAAATGCAGCCTCAGACACTTACTGTGTAATCTAGAACAAGCCATTTAATCTCTGCCTCAGTTTCCTCACCTGTAAAATGAGAATAATAAAAGTGCCTCTAAGGGTTTTTGGGAGGATCGAAAGAGATAATAATTGTTCAATCTGGCATATATAGTGGGCACTACAGAAATACTTGCTCCTTTTCCCTTCCCTTTTTCACTCTCCTGGCTCTTTTGAGGTACGTTACTTTCCATCTTGGCCCTAAAGTATTGAATGTTTCCTCTTAGTAATCAAAAATTCATAATGTCAACTTGTAGGTCTCACCCCATGTTGCTGCCCTCTCTGTGCCTACTTAATGCCAATGTAGAGCTTGCAGAGTATGACCAGATCTGCAGCATTGCCTGGATTTTAGGGGATGGTTTCTTGTATTGCCTTGCTTGTCAATCCCATGTTTTTCTATCTCCTCTCTATATTGAAAGTACCGAATTCACTAAAGTATATGCTTGATGGTGCCATCCAGTGTGGAAAATGAAGTCCAAAAGGGATCTGAGTTCTGATGGAAGGAACAATTACACACTTACTAGCTGTATGGATTTGGGTGGCCTTTCTTTTTCCATCAATTGTATGAAATTAAGCCAAATTGTCTCTAATGTTTCTTGTAGTTCTAACACTTTTTGAGTCTCTGTGAAAATTTTTCATGTTAAATTCCCATTAATCTTGGAGAACCAGTGTCATTGGGGTGTGGGAAAGTCACCTCATAACTGTGGCTTCGGAGAACCACATTTTATGGCTAGAAAAATTATCCCTCCCATTGATTGTTCCAAATACTTAGCTTCAGTTTTCTAGTCTGTAAAATGAGAGGGCTGGACTCAGTGGCTTCTGAAGTCCCTTTAAGCTTCTAGGATCCTATGATTCTAATATTTTCTAACGTCCTCTAGACATTTGATATATGTATTTGGGCCATGCAATATTACATTATCTGTGGAATGTATAGATAGATGATCTGGGACTATTTTACTAGGAAAACTAATTTCTGACTTTATGGGGACAATAGGAAAGCTATGGCTAGGTACTTGCTCCTTCTCTTAACTATCTCTCAAGAAGACTATTGGGACAAAACAGATCTTTTTATGGGTCACGTATCCCTTTTGTGATCTGGTTAAATCTATGATTACCTTCTTAGAATAATGTTTCTAAATAATTGAAGGACATGTTAAATTTCAGTTAGAGTTTAGTGAAAATAAGAAAATAATTTTCCTCATTTAAAATCATGGATTCCATTACTGTTCTGTAAGAAATGACCAACAGGATAATTTCAGAAAGGCCTGGAGAGACTTACACGAACTGATGCTGAGTGAAATGAGCAGGACCAGGAGATCATTATATACTTCAACAACAATACTATATGATGACCAGTTCTGATGGACCAGGCCATCCTCAGCAACGAGATCAACCAAATCATTTCTAATGGAGCAGTAATGAACTGAACTAGCTATGCCCAGAAAAAGAACTCTGGGACATGACTAAAAACCATTACATTGAATTCCCAATCCCTATATTTATGCACACCTGCATTTTTGATTTCCTTCACAAGCTAATTGTACAATATTTCAGAGTCTGATTCTTTTTGTACAGCAAAATAACGTTTTGGTCATGTATACTTATTGCGTATCTAATTTATATTTTAATATATTTAACATCTACTGGTCATCCTGCCATCTAGGGGAGGGGGTGGGGGGGTAAGAGGTGAAAAATTGGAACAAGAGGTTTGGCAATTGTTAATGCTGTAAAGTTACCCATGCATATATCCTGTAAATAAAAGGCTATTAAAAAAAAATCATGGATTCCTTGAATTCTATCAATAAATCCATTAAAGGAATCCAAACTAAAAACTATTGAAGTAGAATTATATCTATCCACCACATATCAAATATTGGTAGTACAAGGATAAAGTATTTTGAGAAAACTAAGACCAGTGCCATTTTTCCTAATCTTTATCAAGAGGAAGATAAAATCTAGCTTACTATTTCCAGGTTAGCTTCTTCCTATCAAATTCTGGTTACACAAAACACAGTGATGAATAAGTAGTTCATCTCTTCTTCAAAGTAAATAATAAGCATTTGTTATCGTGTCCAACTCTTTGTAACTCCATTTGAGGTTTTCTTGGCAAAGATACTGAGGTGGTTTGCTATTTCCCTTTTTCATCTCTTTACACATATGAGGAAACTGAGGCATGTAGGGTCTTATCTAGGGTCACACAGCTACTGTGTCTGAGGATGGATTTGAACTTGGGAAGATAAGTTTTTCTAACTCCAGGATCAGTGCTCTATCCAATGCACCATCTAGCTGCCTATTTGCTTTTTACTATTATGCAGATTAGAATAGATCAAAGAACACAAATGAGTTAATGAGCTCTTTGGCTGAAAGTGAGGTAAGATCTCACCAAAAAGGAAGAATAATCTCAGAGAGGCTAAATTCACAATCTCTAGGATTGTGCAGCATTTATACAACTCTACACTGCTAATAAATAAATGTTTAAGAGGCATACTCCTCCACAGAAGTCACCAGTGTCCACATTTCTTTGGTGTTACATCTCTCAAGATGCTACATAAATACTTCATTTTGGGGTGTAGAATCACCCAAAGGAGAGAATGAAAAATTGACTCAACTTCTTTTATACTCCAATGGCTAATTAGAAGAGCTAAGAACCTTTACTACCCTAGAGTTGCAAGTTTAGGGTTGAAGAACATGTTGGGGTCCAGCTTCCCACATGCCTGGGCTCCAAGCATTCATTCAGAAGTTTGAATTTGCCCCTCATGACCATCTCTTTTAAAGTCCTCCAACAATTTTTAAAGAAATTCCTTTTCCATTCATGAATTGTATACAATCTTGCAGCTCAGCATTTTCTCAGCCCACCAGGAATCATGTTATTACTGTGACTCTGCCATTGAAGAAAACTGCCCCTGACTTGAGCAAGAGTAGGGTTGCATGGTGAATGTGAATCCTTTATTAAGAATTTTCCCCAATCTATGATTTCTTATATGGGGATACCTACAACCAACAATAAAGTCTTTAATCTAAGAGATTAGTCTTGGAAAGTTCTTGAGTCTTGGAAATATGAAACAACTTGCCTACTTTCACACAGGCCAAATTTGAACCTTTTTCTTCCTGATTCTCAGTCAAATACTCAGTTGACATTATCTCTGAATATGGATGATCATTACATTTTTAGTTCAGCAATTCATATGAATGATGACTATTATTATGTTTTCCATAATGCTTTCATATAATAATCCTGTTAAGCAGATTGTGCAAATCCTTTCCAACCTGGATGTAACCTATCTTTCTTGGCTTGTTGCATATTATTCTCTGTCATATACTCAATGTACAAGCACAACTGGCATTCTTGCTTACACAATATAACAACCCATTTCTCATACCAATCAGATAATTTTTACAGAAGTGTTTAGCACAGTGGCTGGCACATAGTAGGCACTTAATAAATGCTTATTACCTTCTTTCAATTCTTCTTCCCCTGTATCTTTTCAACCTTGTGCCTGAATTTATTTTTTCCTCACTTCTACTTTTTTTATTAATTATCTTAGGTAGTTCTAAAATCAGCTAAGTCTCCACCTTTTAAGTGATTTTCCCTAGCTGCTAATTCCTCCCTTCCCTCCTAAAAGCAGCCTTTTGGCAGCCAGGTAGTGCAATGGATAGGGTGCCAGACTTGGATTCAGGAAAAGATGAGTTCAGATCCATCCTCAGACACTTAGTAGTTGTGTGACCGTGGCTTAACTTAACCCTGTTTCCTCAGTCTCCTCATCTGTGAAATGAACTGCAGAAGGAAATGGAAAGCCATTCCATGATCTTTGCTAAGAAAATGGGATTACAGAGTGTCGGACATGACTGAAAACAACTCAACTAAAACAACAACAAAAAACCTTCCTGGTATTTATATTGTAAGAATTTTGTATGTATTTAGATCTGTATATGTTGTTTTTTCTGTTAAACACGTTGTACTTAATAATGCTTCCTAAATAATTGTACAATGTAAACTCCTTAAGAGTAGGGACTATTATATGTCTGTCTGTATATCTCTAGCATCTAGATCAGTAAATGGTATATAGTAGGTACTTGATAAATGTTTATGTTTATTGATTGATTGATCCACATTTTCTGGATGAGGAAACTGAATCATGAAGAAGCAAAGTGATATGTACAAGATCTCATAGCTATCGATAGGTAAAACTAAGATTCAAGACTGAGTCTCTGAAGTACAAACCCCATGCTCTATCTCCAGTCTCTCATTAAACAAGCACTCAACATTGTTTTCTATTCCTTCCTCCAGAATGGATTGTAGATTATTCAATTTTATTTGCTGGGAGTGGTGATTTTTAATGATCAAAAGGCAAATTTTGTTGAAGATTGTGCAGTTGCCCTGGGTGAGACGTTCATGTATCAAAGGGAGACCAATGTTCTCTTTACTGATCTTTAAAAAAGCAATCTGTAAAACCCCTCTCCATCTCTCCCCCCAAACTCTTTATCAGTGTATTATCTGGAGGTTCCCTTTGGGGGAGTATTTGATAAACATTAGCTGCAGCTATTTGGTGCTTGATTGAATAGTGAAATAGCAAATGCCTTTTAGCCACAAACTGTTGTAATAAAAATGAGACATGCAGGAGGGGTCGATGTACTAGGGAGAGATGCTGCTAGAATAGATGGCTTAGGAGCATAACAACAGCTTGCATTTATACGATGCTTTATAGTTGTGGTGCTGTGTTATCTCATTAGATCACAACAACTCAGTGAGGAAGGTAGTGCAAATAATTTTTGCCCCATTTTACAGATGAGGAAACAGAAGCTTCAAGAGGTAAAGTGGTTTGGAGACCCAGTCTTTGTAACTCTAGACTCAGTGTTTGTTTTACTATAGAGAATGCTTTGAAGGCATGGCTTTTGAGTTTTTGCCCTGTGTTTTATTTTATCAGATCCCTCACCTCTCCTGAGTTAGCTCTATCTCTCTCTGTTTCTGTGTCTATCTCTGTTTCCATCTCCCATTTTCTCTTCCTTTTTTACTCTCCCTCTCTACCAAGTCTTTCTCCCTTCCTCCTCCATGCCCCTTTGAGTCTGTCTATCTCTATCTCTGTCTCTCTTTCTCTCTTCATCTCTCTCTTATTCTGTCCTTAGTTCTATTCAGCTAAATTTTTACAAAAAAAAACCTTAAATGATGTAATAGAAAAAGCGGGAGGGACTTGGAGTCAGGATAGACTTTGCACAGCCACTGTTCTTGGTTCCCTTTCTTTCCTGTCTAGTCTTGCTTTCAGTGAACCAATTGAGTTCTATCTTCTTTCCACTCTGAAATCCCATGCTGTCTTATTCTATCACTGCTCATGATGAACTAAAACTTGAATGACTATTATGATTTACCTCAATTGCTCCTACTCACAAGCTATTGCATGGAGCAAAAGAAAGCCACCCAGCCTAACTGGGTCCACTAACAATTTATGTTATGTAATTCCTGGCCCTCAGTACAGCAAGGCAATCTTTTAACTCATTCCTAATTAATTCTCTATCCCATTTTGAATAGATGCTGTTCCAGAGCTTTACTTTTCTCTGTAAACCTCCTGTATCACCTTTTCTCCAACACTTACTGAGAAAACAGAAACCATTCACTATGAGTTTTTTCCCCCTTGGATCTGACAACACATAGGATAATAAATATAGAGCTGGAAAAACCTAGTGTTTGAGGTCATTTAGTCTAACCTCCTCCTTTTATGGATAAAGAAATTGAAGCAATGAAAAATTTATGAACAAAAATATCAAAGGAAATAATGAAAAAAATATAAAAGAAGGAGGTTTAGCAGAACCAGATCTTAAACTATATTTTAAATTCATTATTTGGTCAAAATTACTGAGAAAACTGGAAAGCAGTATGGCAGAAACTAGGGATAGAATAATATCTTCCATCACTTACCTAAATTAAAGTCAAAATGGATACATGGCCTAGAAATAAAAAGAGATATTACAAGAAAATTAGAAAAACAGGTTAAATGCCAGGTTATTAAGAAGCAGAATTGTTATTCAAAACTAGGTTGACAGAGTCCAGACCCACTAGTACTCTTTCTACTACACTAAAACCTTTGACATTGCTTCTGATTATTTTCTCTTTTACTCTGATAATGAGGATGCCCTTTTCTTCATCAAGGTCAACTCCTCTAGATATAACCTTGATCTTGCTCTTCCCATCTCCTTCAGCAAATCAGCCTTTCAATGATTCTCATGCTCCATCTCTCTCATCTTCAGCGTCTCCTATCTAGTGGTTCCCTCCCTGCTGTCCAATTTTCACTTATCCTTTAAAATAACTAAATAACTAAAATAACTATCACTGGATCCTACAGTCTCATAAAATTATCATCCTAAATTCCTGCTCCTTTTCACAGCCAAACTCCTTGCAGAAGCTGTCTATGTTCATTTCTTTCTCTACACTTATTTCCTTTTCTCACTTATCCCTTAATCCTTTTCCATCTGATTTCATCACTCACCTGAAGCTATTCTTTCTAATTTTCTTTCCACCAAGATCTCTTAATTATAAATCAGATTACATTTTCTCAATCAGATGACATATATGCTGAATGTTTTGTAAATCTTAAAACTCTGTAAGTACTAGCTTTTATTATTAACTCTGTAAGTACTAGTGTTTATCATTATTCTTTCTGGTAATAGTGATAATTCTCATTCTTCATTCCTTCTTTGGGACATTTGACACTGTTGATTATTCTCTCCTCCTATATACTCATTTATTTGGTTTTTGTGCCACAACTCTGCTAATTTTGCCCCACCTCCCATTCGACCATTCCTTCTCCATCTTCTTTATCATTATCCATATTATGCCTTCTAATTGTGGGTGTATTCCAAGGCTTTGTCTTGAGCTCTTTTCTTTCTCCATACTCTCTGGTGGCCTTTATAACTCCCTAAGATTTAATTAACATCTCTATCCTGGTGACTCCTATATTTATATTACATGTGTTACATTCTTTTTCAATCTCCAATTTTTCATTACCAATTACTCATTAGACTTTTCCACCTGGATATCTGATAGGCAGTTGAAATTCAACATTTCCAAAACAAAATTTGATATATTTCATACCCTAAGCCTTAATTTCTCCATTTTTCTTGAGGGCACTGGCATTCTTCCAGCCAACTAAGTTCACAATCTTTTATTATCATTGAATTCTCACTCTTACATATCCTCCATTTCTAGTCAGCTGCCAAATATTATCATTTTTTCCTCGAAATCTCTTAGATTCTTCTGTATCTCTCCATTGACAAGACCTATTTATTGGTCCTTAATTTGGGCCCATGTTGCTTCTCAATTCGAATATTATAATAACCTCCCAATTGGTTTCCTTACCTCAAGTCTCATTCTACCTCCAATTTTTTCCCACCCAGTTGTCAATGCAGTATTCCAAACCATAAGTTTGACCAGGTTGTCTGTATTAAAAAAAAAAAAAAAACTCCGCTGGCTCCCTGATACTATAAGGGTCAAATATAAATGGCTCTGTTTAACATTTAAAATCGTTTATAGTCTGATCCTATTTTACCTTTTCAGACTAAATGCACATCTTTCCCTTTTATGTACATCACATCTCACTGAATTGGTCTTATTACTCTTCCTCGTAGCACTCAATGTCCCATCTCTATGCCTTTTTATGAGTTGTTGGTCATGCCTGGGATTCCCTTTTTTCTTATCTTTTCCCCTTGAAATTCTCACTATTCTTCAAGGATTAGTGTAAAACGTCTCCTTTTAGGTAAAGGCTTTCTTGATGCTGACACCTTCCTCTACAAAGTACTGGCTGTAGATTTCTTTCTTTATCTCTGACTCAACTTCTTTCTCCTTCTTCCTCCCTCCCTCCAGCCTTAACTCCTTTCTTCCTTTCTTCTCCTTTTCCCTCCCTCCCTTTCTCCCCTCCGCTCTGTCTCTACCTCTCTAACACTCTCATACACATACACACACACATACAGAGAGAGAGAGATTGACTCTAGATCACTGGACTCAGACAGCCGTTTATGTGGTGTATACCTGGGGGCTTTAGCTCAATATGATTTAATAGAGTGATAGCAGCCAAAAGAGCTAATCCAAAGTGGGCAGCATTGAGACACTTCAGAACAAGGAAATACACATTTCCTCTGCACCTTGACTTGCCACATCTCAAATATCATGTGCAGTTCTGGGTTCCACATTCTGTGGGCAGCTGGGTGGTGCACTGGACAGAATGCTAGGCTAGAACTCACCTTCCTGAGTTCAAATCTGGCTTCAGACACTTAGCTATTCGACTCTGGGCAAGTCACTTAACCCTATTTGCCTTAGTTTCCATATCTGTAAAATGAGATGGAGAAGGAAATGGAAAACCACTCCAATATCTTTGCCAACCCCCCCCCAAAAAAACTGAATGAGATTCATTCAGTCATAAAGAATCAGATATGACTGAAAAACAACTAGATAACAACATTACATCCTAGGGAGAATATTGATGAATCCAGGTGATATTGACTAGTATGGTGAGAGAATGGAAAACTATGTCATTTAAGGATCACTTGAATGATATTGGGATGTTTAGCCTGGAGAAAACAAGATTTAGTTGGTACATGATGATTGTCTTCAATCATCTGGAGGGTTGTCACAGGGAAGAAAGATTAGACTTGTTCTGCTTGGCCCCAGAAGGCAGAACTAGGAGTTGTAGCTAGTTATAGGGAGGAAAATTTCAACTCAAGTGTAAGGAAAAACTTTCTGTATGTCAGAGCTATTCAAAAGTGGTCTTCTGGGGGTGAAGCCAGGATGACAGAAAAAAGCCAGTCTTTTCACCGAGCTATCCCAATACAACCCCTCTACAACAATTAAAAATATGTCACACTGAATTCTGAGAGGGAAAGTGAAGAAAAAGTCATAGTGAGCCATACCTCAGGGCAGTATAGAAAAATGGAAGAAAGGCATATGGACAAATAGGGTGGGATTGGCTGGGGACCATGGAGTAGTGAAAGTAGAATTGGTTGTGACTTGGGTAGCAGCAATGGAGGAGAGCACTGCAATAGCTAGGGAATGTAAGGGGATTGAACACTTCCTCAGAAAGCAATCCCATATGATTCCTGGAACCAGGATTGGGAACTCTGTTACCCATTACCAAGTTCTAGGTTAAATTTCCAGGGTGGAGAGGAACATTCATGTTCATAAAAGAGCAGGGGTCCTACTTGGATAAGGACCAAAGCACAGAACATAGGGCAATGATCAGACCTCTCCCTGAATCATATCATTTTGAAAGCACTGAAAATTTCCAGGGCCCCACTGAGCTGGCAAAGAAACAGGAAGACATTATATAAAAAACCCAAACCCAAACCCAAACCCAAACCAAAAACAACCAAAACAGAAACTGCCCAGACATCTTCTACTATAGAGGGAAATAGAATCCAACTCTAACATACAATAATACAAAGTCAAGAAATAGGTTAGAAATAAACTATATTATAAAGCAACGGTCATCAAAACCATTTGGTACTGACTAAGAAATAGAGCAGTTGATCAGTGGAATAGGTTAGCATCACAGGACAAAATAATCAATAACTATAGCAATTTAGTGTTTGACAAACACAAAAATCTCAGCTTTGGGGATAAGAATTCACTTTTTGACCAAAACTGCTGGGAAAATTGGAAATTAGTATGGCAGAAACTAGGCATTGAACCATACCTCATACCATAATACCAAGATAAGGTCGAAATAGGTTCATGATCTAGACATAAAAAAGGATATTATAAATAAATTAGAAGAACATAGGATTGTTTACCTCTCAGACCTGTGGAGGAGGAAGGAAAAAAAGAACTAGAGATCATTATTGATCACAAAATAGATAATTTTGATTATATTAAGTTAAAAAGTTTGTGTACAAACAAAACTAATGCAAACAAAATTAGAAGAGAAGCAATAAAATGGGAAAACATTTACATTCAAAGGTTTTGATAAAGGCCTCATTTTAAAATATATATAGAGAATTGACTCAAATTTATAAGAATCCAAGCCATTCTCCAATTGATAAATGGTCAAAGGATATGAACAGACAATTTTCAGATGAAGAAATTAAAACAATTTCTACTCATATGAACAGGTGTTGCAAATCACTATTGATGAGAGAAATGCAAATTAAGATAATGCCTAGATACCACTATACATCTTTCAGATTGACTAAGATGACAGGAAAATATAATGATGAATGTTGCAGGGGATGTGGGGAAACTGGGACACTGATGCATTGTTGGTGGAGTTGTGAACGGATCCAATCATTCTGGAGAGCAATTTGGAACTATGCTCAAAAAGTTCTCAAACTGTGCATACCCTTTGACCTAGCAGTATTTCTACTGGGTTTATATCCAAAAGAGAGCATAAAGAAAGGAAAGGGACCCACAAGTGCAAAAATGTTTGTGGCAGCCCTTATTGTAGAGGCAAGAAACTGGAAACTGAGTGGATGCCCATCAGTTGGAGAATGGCTGAATAAATTGTGGCATATGAATGTTATGGAATATTATTGTTCTGTAAGAAATGACCACCAGACAGCAAAATAATGTTTGGACATGTATACTTATTTTGTATTTAATTTATACTTTAACATATTTAACATGTATTGGTCAACCTGCCATCTGGGGAAGGGGGTGGGGAGAAAGAGGGAAAAAATTGGAACAAAAGGTTTGGCAATTGTCAATGATGTAAAATTACCCATGCATATAACTGTAAATAAAAAGCTATAATAATTAAAAAAAAAAAAGAAATGACCACCAGGATGAATACAGAGAGGCCTGAAGAGACTTACATGAACTGTTGCTGAGTGAAATGAACAGAACCAGGAGATCATTATACATGACAACAACAAGATTATATTATGATCAATTCTGATGGACATGGTTCTCTTCAATAATGAGATGATTAAAACCAATTGTAATTGTTCAATAATGAAGAGAGCCATCTACACCTAGAGAGAAAACTGTGGGAACTGAGTGTGGACCATAACATAGCATTTTCACTATTTCTGTTTTCATTTGCTTGTATTTTGTTTTCTTTCTCAGTTTTTTTCCTTCCTTATTCGATTTTTCTTGTGCAGCAAGATAACGGTATAAATTCATATGAATATATTGCATTTAACATATATTTTTATATATTTATTGGACTACCTGCCATCTAGGAGAGGGGATGGAGGGAAGAAGGGGATAATTTGGAAAAGAAGGCTTTGCAAGGGTCAATGTTGAAAAATTACCCATGCATATGTTTTGTAAATAAAAAGCTTTAATAAGAAAAAGTAATTCAAGGTAAAAAAAATAGTTTAGAAATATGAGCAAAACTTCCCCCAAAACAGCTACAAGCAAAACCTTAAATGTGAGCCCAATAAGAATATTTATAAGAAGTAATGAAAGATATTTTTAAAAAGAGTAAAAAAAGAAAAAGAAAATAAGAGTAGTAGAGGCAAATGGTGAAAAGAAATGAGAGCTCTGCAAGAAAATTATGAAAAGAGAATTAACAGCTTGGTAAAAGAGGTACAAAATACTAAAAGAATTGATGCCTTAAAATCAGAAGTAGCCAAATGGTAAAAGAAGCACAACTGAACAAAATTACTTCTCAAAAATCTGAATTTTTCAAGTGGAAGCTAATAATTCTATAAGACATCAAGAAATAATAAAATAAAGTCAAAATAGTAGGGGGAAAGAATCTACCTCTTAGGAAATACAACTGACTTGGAAAATAGGTTCAGGAGAAAGAGCTTAAGAATTACTGGACCATCTGAAAGATGATTTAGAAAATCTAGACATCGAATTTTAAGACATTATCAAGGAAAACTGGATATCTTAGAACCAGAAGGGAGAGTAAAAATTGAAAAAATCCACTCATCTCTTCCTGAAAGAAATCCCCAAATGAAAACTCTCAGGAATATAATAAAATCTAAAATGCTGATGTCAAGGAGAAAATATTGTAATCAGTCAGAGAGAAATAATTCAAATGCCATGGAGCCACATTCAGGATCATACAAGATTTAACAGCTACTGCTATAAAGAAAAAAAAAGGCCCCAAAATGTGATATTCTGGAAGGCAAAGGATCTGGGATTACAACTAAGATTACAACCTGCCCAGCAAGACTGAATATAATCCTCTTTGTGTGTATGTAGTGGTTATGGACATTTAATGCAATCTGACATTCAAATCCAAGACTCAAGAAAAGCATAAAAAGATAAATATGAGTGAGAAATTGTAAGTGTTGAATGAGGTTAAATTATTTTGTATTCCTATATGGAAAGATGATACATGTAACAAATAAGAACTTTATCATCATTAGAGTGGTTAGAAGGAGCCTAATTAAGAGTATACTAGTGTGTCTGTCATATTGGGATGATCTAAAAAGAAGATGGAAGGGTGAGAGTGAGGGATATACTAAGATAAGTGATAAAGAGAAAGAAAGGTAAAAAATATTTCATAAAAAAGGAGCATAAGGAAGTGTTATAATGGAGGGGGAAATAAAGAAATAGGAAATACTTGAACCTTACTGGTATCTGGACTAGAGGAAGGAGGAAAGAGTATACATACACACACACACATACACACACATATACTCATACAATTGGGTATAGAAATTCATCTTACTCCATAGGGAAGTAGGAGGGAAAGGGCTAAGAAAAAGGAATTGTAAGAAGAGGGTAGAGCAGTAGTCAGAAGCAAAACAGACTTTTGCAGGGGGAGGGTAACAAAGAACTGGATAAATAAAAGAAAATAGGATGGAAGAAAATATGGAGTTAGCAGTAATAATTGTGAATGTGAATGATATAAACTCATCACTAAATTGAGGAAGACAGCAGATTGGATTAGACATTAGAATTCAACAATATATTGCTTTAAGATGAAAGAAAAAGACAAAAATAAAGGATTGGAACAGAATCTGTTATGCTTCAACTAAACTACAAATGGCACAAATAATTGTGACAGAGCAGAAGCAATATTTATCATGATTAGAAGAGATAATCAGGGAAATTATATTTTGATAAAAGGTATCACTGGTAATGAATTAATGCAAATACTGAATGTGTTGTACCAAATGGCATAGAAACTAAATTCTGAAGAAAAAGTTAAATGAGTTACAGAAGGAAAAAGATAGTAAAATAATACTAGTAGGGGGCCTCAGTTTACCCTTCTCAGACCTAGGTAAACCTAAACATAAAATAGACAAGAAAGAAGTAAGGAGAAACACTTTAGAAAAGTTAGGTATGATAAGAAAACATTGAAAAATATTGAATGGGAAAAGAAATAATGATACTAATTCTCAGATGTGAATAGTACTTTATTTGGTTATTTATTAAGGCATAAAGAACTCAGAAACAAATGCAGGAAAGCAGAAATATTAAATGTATTTTTTAAAACAATAGGTAATTTTGTACCATTAAAAATCAATAAAAATATTTGAAGCATGGATTAAAATTAATTGGATACTAAATAATCTAATCCTAAAGAAACCTTACTTTACAAATAACAAGACCAAATCACATGAGTTAAATGGTTGGACTAAGGTCACAAAGGGTATAAGCAACAGAGCTGGGATGTTATAATTTTTTGAGTTCAGGGTGGAACAGATGAATCTATTCCAGCCCTGAGATTCTGTGATTTGAGAGCTCAAAATCAATACCAAGACCGGCGTTCCCTCTGTTACATCATACTGCTCTCTCCTTTTTTAATTGCCATTCCTCTGCTCTCCTCTGGTCTTCCTCCTACCTCTCTGACTGTTTCAGGATACGTTCTGTAGAGAAAATAATACATGACTAAATTGTTCTCTTGATATAAACCTATAATTTTAAGATCATATAGATTTAGAGTACAAGTCAAAACAGGAAACACATTCTGCAAGGGAATAAAGATATTTGTGAGTCAAAATATCTGCAGCTACCAAATTATCTGAAATTTCTATCCTCTCTCCCTTGCAAACTTGAATAATGCACACACACAGAGGTGGTGAAACAAACATATAGAGTGTGAAAAGGGTAAAGCAATTTAAACAAGGCTCTTTTAATGAAATTTTTTGGATACTGGAGAGGGAGACCACAGTATCTGGCAACCACCTGCAATTCTGTCTGAGACACTTCCTAGCTGTTCCACCTTTGTATGTCACTTAATTTGTCTCAGCCTCAGTTTCCTTATCTGTGTAAAGAGAATAATAGCACTTATATTATAGGATTATTGTGAGGATAAAATAAACATGTAAAGCATGTTGCAAAGCTTAAAGCATCAGATAATTGCTAGTTATTGTTTTAAAAGGTTAAATCTTGAAAGTTTTATTCTAATAATGATCTTTCATGGGATCTCAGAGTTAGAATGGGAGAAAGGAACAAGACCTTATTGAGTGCCTACTATGTGTTAAGTGATAATTTTATAGTTGGGGAAATCAAAGTATACAGAGGTTTTCAATGACTTGTCTAAGTTTACACAGTCAGTCTGTGTCTGAGGCTAAATTTGAAATCACGTCTTTCTGCCTTCAAAACCTCAGTGATCATCTAGTTTAAACCCAAGTGGATCAAGAACCTGCCTCCCCTTACTTAAAATATGTAGTCACCCAGGTTTTCCTTGAAGATCTTCAGTGAAAAGTAAGTTAATATCTCTTGAGGTAATGTATTCCATTTTGGGGAGTGGGAATAATCTTCAAGATGTTTTCCCAAACATCAAGCATAAATGACTCCTTTTGTGACTGTGCCCATTGCTCTTAGTTTTGCCTTTTGGAGCCAAGGTAGACATGTTTAATCCTTCTTCCATGTAACAGCCCTTCAATTGTTTTATTTTTTAAATTTTATTTTTAATTTTTGGAACAAGACAAGCATTTCCACAATATAGTACAATAAAAAGATGATTGTATATAAAACTGCAAATCTATTATGCATAACTTGCTATTCCTTTCAAATATACAACAAAATTATCATGTAAATTTCCTTTTTTTTTCCTTTCCTCCCTGGCCGCTCTAGAATTGATTACCATTAGCAACAAATAAGTACATATACAAGTAAAATTATTCTATATGTGCTTCTATTCATCAATTCTTTCTCTGGATCTAGATAGCACTTTTCTTCATATGTTCTTTATATTTAACGTGAATATTTACAATAAATAAAATAACTTATTCTCTCAGTCATCCTTGAAACAATAATGCTCTTACTTTATACAGTATTCTCTTGGTTCTGCTCATTTCAATCTTCATTAATTCATACAAATGTTTCACATTTTTCTAAAATTATCGAGCTTATCATTTCTTATAGTATAGTAGTATTGCATCACAATCACACACCATGTTCAGATATTTCTCGATTGATGGGCATCCCTGAAATTTCCAGTTCTTTGGCACCACAAAGAGAGTTTCTATAAGCATTGTAGAACAGGTAGGCTCTTTTCCTTTTTCCCTAATCATCTTTGGAAATAGACCAATTAGCAGTATTGCTAGGTCAAAGGATACAGATAGTTTAATAACTTAAGGACATTATTCCAGATTGTACTCCAAAATGGTTGGATCATGTTATTGCATCCCAATTTTTTCACATTCTCTTCCCCCTGTTAAGTCTTTTCTTCTCCAAGCTAAACATCTCCAGTGTTTTCAGTTCATCTCTAGGAAGCTCTCCAGTGTTCCAGTTGCCATCTTTACAGGTTTATAGTCTGAAGATTTAATGGTTGCTCTCCTGTCTATCTTTGTCCTTCCTAAAATGTGCTGCCCAGAACTGCTCCATCTGCGGTCTGACTAACCAGAGCACAATGGGAGAATGAACCCCATAGTCCAATTACTCTTTTATTATGGTCTAAGATGTCACTAGCTTTCTCCGCTACCCCATCACATTGGTGACTCATATTAAGCTAATCCCCTAAAGTCCCTAGATCTTTTTCAACTAGCCTTCTTTGTCTTGCACTTATAAGGTTGATTTTTTAAACTCATTTAAGACTTTACATCCGTCATTATCACATGCCAATCTCACTAGATTTAGTCCAGTGTTATATTCGGACCAGATATTTTTGAATCCTGACTGTCGTTCAGATAGCTCTCCTCCCAGATTTGGGTCATTTGCAAATTTGTCAAGCATGTCATCTTTACTCAAGTCACTTATAAAAATGTCACATGAAAGGGAAGGAAGAAATATTATAAAGTACCTACTATGTGCCAGGCTCTGTGCTAAGGGTTTTATTGATGGTATCTCATTTCATCAATATACCATAGGAATAAACACAGATCCCTGGAGAATTCTATTGGAGATCTTCCAACTTTACCTCTAGCTATTAATGAATTATTGAATTATTATTCAATCATTTAACCAGGCAGTTTGCCTGGGCAGGGGATAGACTTGGGGATCTGGATTCAGGAAGACCCAAGTAAGAATTCTGCTTCAGATAAATTAACTGTATGAGCCTAGAAAACTTACTTAATGAGAGTAGCTAGATAATGCAGGGGATAGAGCACCATCTCTGAAGTCAGCAGGACCTAAGTTCGAATCTGCTCTCAGATTTCCTAGCTCTGTGATCCTGGGCAAGTTACTTAGATTCAGTTGCCTCAGTGAAAAAAAAAGTTAATATTTCTGTGTCTCAGGTTTCTTATCTGCAAAATGGGGCTGATAAAAGGCTATTGAGGAACCAATGAATTAATATATGTAAAGTGCTATGTAAACCACTATGTAAATGATAGCTAACAGTAACGAGTTCTGAATTCACCTAGTTTTACTATATTATCTAGTTCACATCCCTCCATCCTTTCTAGAAGTGAATGTTTACAGCAATTCCTTGCTAGAAGGGAAGTTGCTTGAGGATAGGGAATATTTTTGCTTTTTCTTTGTATCCTTGGCACTTTTCAAAACACATGACCCATAATAAATATTCAATCAATGCTTATTGATTGGTAAGCTTAATATTCCTGACAAAATGAAGAGAGGAAACAAATATTTATAAGTTTCTACTGTGTGTCAAAAGCTTTACAAATATTATTTCCTTTGATAATATTTACAACAACCTTGATAGGGAGATTCTAGTATTATTCTCTCTTGGTGTAGTATGACCAAGATCCTACATCATATTAGAATAGAATAATGAATACTTCACCTTTTTCTGATGAAGCCATGATGCTTGTGTTTGCTGAGTATAAATAACCAATAACCAAAATATAATAATGTTTTATAATTTTGCCAGGAATCATAATTAAACTGATAGATCTACAATCTGAAGATTCCATTTTCTTCCATTTAAAAAATGTAAAACAAAAACTGATTATGATCCATATCTGATCTTGTGATAACTTTTCTATATTCCATTAAAATATATTTATATCATAGTTATTTCAATGCGTCCATTGCCACATTTAGATTCTCTCTTTGACAACAAAAACATTTCACATATTCCTATATCAGGTGAAGTGTTCTAATATGACATAGGATCCTGGTCATACTACACCAAATACATACACACACTCTCCTTTCCAATCTTCCCCTAATCTTTAACCTCCCCAATTTTTAAAATCTCTCTATTTCACATGTATAAATATATTGTATTTAACATATACTTTAACATATTTAACATGTATTAGTCAACCTGCCATCTGGGAGAGAGGGTGGGGGGAAAAAGGGGAAAATTTGGAACAAAAGGTTTGGCAATTGTCAGTACTGAAAAATTACCCATGCATATATCTTGTAAATAAAAAACTATAATAAAAAAAATAAATATTTCCATTTCCATGCTGCTTAAAAACATACCTGGAACTTTCCTATCCTTAAAAATCTCTCACCAGGTATTACCATGTTGTTATTTAATTGTTTCAGTTGTGACAGAGTATTCATGACCCTATTTGGGGTTTTCTTGGCAAAGATAGTGGAGAGATTTTCCATTTCCTTCTTGTTTTACACATGATGAAGTGAGACAGAGTTAAGTGACTTGCCTTGGGTCACACAGCTAGGAAATATCTGGGGACAGAATTGAACTAAGAAAGATGCGTCCTCCTTCCTCCAAGTACCCAGGCCCACTAGCTGTTGTTCATTCCCTCCCCCCTTTTCAGCTAACCGTCTTGAAAGATGCATCTGTCCTTGCTGCATTTCTTTACTTATTGCTATCTTCTAATCTCCAGTCTGGCTCCTGACCTCATCTCTCAACTGATACTGCTGTCTCCAAACTAGCCAATGATTTCTTAATTGCTTAAATACAATGGCATTTCTAAATCCACATCTTTCCTGACTTCTCTGCAGCATTTGATGCTGTTTACCACCTTTTCCTCCTGGAGGCTTTCTCCTCTTGAGTAAACTCCATTTTCCTCCTATTTTCTGACTGCTCCTTCAGTTTCCTCCTTGCCATACTCATGCCCCCCCAACCAAGGGCTCTTTTCTATCTTCTCTGCGGAGACTCTCACTTAGTGATTCCATGCACCAATGGATTCATTTATCAACTCTATTCAGATTCTTGCCAGATTTTTTTATTTAGTTTTAGTCTCTCTCTTGCACTCTACTCCTATGTGACCAACTGCTAATTGGACATATCAAATTGGACATCCTTTAGGCATCTGAAACTTAACACAACCAAAACAAAATTTATTTCCCCACTAAAACTCACTTCTTTTCTGAAGTTCTCTATAATTACCTCTGACACCACCAATCTCTAAGTCAAATATATTATGAGCTTTACGTTATCCTTGACTCTTCATTCTCTATCATCTTTCATAGGTGTCAAGTTTTGTTTCTCTCTGTAACACCTCCACAATATAACTCAAGCCATTTCCTTTCCCTTTTGCATATAAATACCCCCATACCAATGTGGGTCCTTATCAACTCTCTTCTGGACTATCTCAGTGGTATTCTAATTTCTCTCCCTTCCTCCATCTTTTTCTTCTCTAAAACATTCTCCACAAATTGTCAAAATGTTCTTCCTAAAGTGCAGATTTGATTATGTTACTTCCTCACTCAATGGCTCTCTATTATTTTTTTATGACAAAGTACCAACTTCTATTTACCATTTAAAATTCTTCATAACTTGATCTCAACCTATCTTTTTAGCATTATTGCGTACTTTTCCACACTCTACAACCCAGACAAAATGGTCTTCTTGCTGTTCCTTGTAAGACACATTTCCTATTGCTTTGCCTTTTCACTGACTCTCATTAATGGAATTCATGCTCTCCTCATTTCTACCTTTTAGAACGCCTTCTTTCCCTGAAAACTTAACTCAAATACCATCTTTGACATGAAGCTTTACTTATTCTAAAATTATTTTTGGTCTGAGGATCTTTATTCCAACCAGCAATCTCAACTCTCTCAGGCCCCAACGCAAGGCCAGATTTTCCTCTAGGTCTGATTTTTTTTATTGTCCTTGTCTCACACCTCCCATTGGTGTACTTCTCTAAGATGAAAGATTGAGAACTATTTTAGTTAACTAGACAATTATTTTATCTAAAAAGGGATACTTATTAAAGTGATGCAGTAAAAATATATACTACAAAGTACCCATTCCCCTGCCCACTAAAAAAGTCTGACCCATTTTTCTACAAGTACATAGAAAGTCCAGAGGAAAGTGGGCTCAAACTTAGAGAATACATATGGCCAAGGGGTAACTTATAGCTCCTGGTTCTTGGAATTAATTTTCCTCCTTTTGCAAGAAGTTTTCCTTAGCGTGGTAAAGGTTTTCTGCGGAAATCCTTGTGAAGCCATGAATTTTTGACTAATCTGTCCATGGCTTCCTAGGCACTCATTTCCATTCACTGATTTAGGGATTCAGATGACATATCTTTGGGAAGATGTGAAGTTCATCTTCTGGACCCTTCAAAGCTCATAAAGTCCTCTTATAGCCAGAAGTGGAGTTAGGGTCAAGAGCTGGAATTAGGGTCAAGAGCCCTAATTCCCCAAGAAGCTGTTTTTTCCCTCAGAGGGTTTAGCTGGAACACAATGTGTGCTCTAATTTCTGGAATGAGTCCAATTCTAAACTAGTTTGATAATTTATAGATGATTCTTGGAGCATGACCAAGTTTTCTTAGACTATCTAGATACAAATCTTGGACAACATGACATCAGTCAAAGGCCTATGATTGAGACTGATTGACTGGTTGAGTATCTCACCACTAACTTTAAATGGGTTGGGATAATCTGATTGATTTATTCAATCACCTCAACATTACCTATGGTCATTTATTATGTCAACAGATATGTTTAACTCAATAGGATATAAACTTCTTGGGGGCTGGGACCATTTCATTTTTGTTTTTGTATTCCTAGTAACTATCACAGTGCCTGATACATAATAGGCACTTGATAGATTGCATCTGATTTATTGGTTGCCCTCTATCATGTGTTTTCATCATTTCATGTATCCCAACAAAATTGTTCTATCTTCTTTTTTAAAAATTCTTTTCTCAAACATAGCTGACAAGTTTTTTCTGTTTTTCATTCTGAATTTCCATTTTCATTGTGGGTACTCTTTATACAATTACATGACTATGACATTTTATTACTTGCCCTGACTTCCATCTTCTGTACATACTTTTAAAAAATACCAAGTTAATCAATGAATTCCTTATGTATCCACACCCATCTTTTTTAGACAACTTCTTTATTTTCTCATATGTTTGGGCTGTTAAAGCTTTATTCTTAAAAGTTTGACTGCCCGTAAGTGTTTTCCTATTTAGCCTTTCTCTTAACTCTTTAAAAAAAATTCATATTCCCTCAAATCTAGAGTGCATATTACCCTATTCTGAGATTTTCTCTCTTTTTCTAGGAGTAGAGTGACTCCTCTTAAGATCTACCACTATGAATTCCATGGGTACTAGTTTTTCTCTATACCTACTGCAATAACAGTATCAAAAGGTCATTTCCCACCCACTTTTCCTCCCTTTCTTTCTTCTTTCCTCCATTTCTCCCAGAAAAGAAGTGCTTACTTTTAGACATAAAATATGACATACTAAGATTCGGTATGATAGGGTTTATGTTGTCAGTCATCTTCTTTCTCTTCTTTCACCACAGCCCAAGCCATGCCCTAGAACTCTCCCCACCCATGCAAAAGGATGAAAAAGGACAGTTATTTGGTGGGATTTCCTAAGTGCACAGAAGACCCACGGATTAGGAAATGCAGAGAATTCTTCATCCAAACTCAAATCAATGAATGGTGGCCAGTGTGGCAGGGGTTGGCTTATTTCCCTGGAAACAGGGGTTATTTCCCTGAGAACCAGAAGAGTGGAAAATTGGACCAGAATAACTCTTTGCTTTTAAGACTAGCTCTACTATTTAATTTACTATTAATAATAGCTCTTGAAGAGATCTTCTCTTGAATGTTAATGTGAATTCCAATGGCCTCCTTGGTATTTTTACAGTAGCAGTACCTATTCTCCCTCATTTTATTTTCTTCTTTCCCTTCCCTCTCTTTTTTTATTCCCTTCCTCCATTCATTTTTTCTCTTCCTTTTCCCCTCCCCATTTCCCCTTTCTTCCTTCTTCCCCTCACCTTTTTATTTCTCCTCTGATTCCCTTCCCCTTCCCTTCTTTCCTTTCCCCTTTTTTTCTTCCATTCCTCTCTCTCTTTTCCTCTCAATTCCTTTATTCCTCCTTCCTTGCTTGCTCCCATTTTCCCTGCCCCATTGCCTGCCTACCTGCCTATCTATATTTCACACAGAATAGTTTTAGATAGAGAAGGCTTTTCTCACTTTATGAATAAGAGAAATCTAAGCAGTTTTCTCAGTTGACTTGTTCAAATTACAAAGTAGTGTTATTGCATTTTTGTGTGGTTCACTTTTTGGTAATTGAGGATTCTTATTTTTGAAGAAAGCATAGTTGTTGGGGAAATGAAACAGAGGATAACCCGGTCTGGATATAGTTGTGCTGATGAGCTATGCCCTAGAAAGTTGTGTCCCCATTTCTTTGTCAGAACCAATGGTTTCCAACACTCACATGTATAAGAGGAAAAAGAAGAAAGAATATTTCTGTAGAAGAGATGGGTTCTGGGAGAGGGTCACCACAGTGATGAGACCATAGGGAGCTTCCTGGGATTGGGCAATGGAAAGTACCAAAAAATAATGGGTACCCTCACATTGAGTTTTTCCTATGACAGGAAAGAAAACATGACATAGATGTCAGTTACTTGAGGAAATCTCATTCTAATTACAATTCTGAATAGTAGACACAGTGGGATTAAAAAGAAAAAAATTATCTATACTTTTCTGTTAGCTGTATAATTGCAAAGGTATATTCTGATATCAGCCCTTATAAAGGCCAGCCTATACCCTCTTCACATTTTTATCAAGGATGGCCTCAAAATGTGCACAGACCATTTATAGAGCTGAAAAAGCCTCTCTGAACTATGAGTTAATAGGTTTTTTTAACATCTTATTGGTTTCTTTGTTGCAGAAATGTAATGTCTATGTTCTTTTCCATTCTTTTGAAATCTTTCCCTTTTTGAGATATCTTGAAAATTAATACCTGAGTGGCTTAAAATTGGGTTGACTTTAGCACAGATTCCTTCCCTGTGTATTTGGTAAAGTCCAGCTGCGCTTCCCAACTTCATCTTCTTAAGTGCCATTATCACTGCCTTACATAGTACATTGGGCTCTAAGGTGGGACATTTCCAATGGGGATAATTCTGCTATGTCTCTGAAGAGAATAGATTACTATGCACTGTTATGAGGATCAAACGAGATAATGTGTGTAAAATGCTTTGTTAGCTACAGAGTGCTATACAAATGTCAGTTTTCATCCTTGTTATTATTTTTAAAAATTTTTTATTTTAACAATTATTGCTGCCTGACAGCAGAACTGTCTGCTTTGCAACACAGTGAACACCCCTTCCTTCCTTCCTTCTTTCTTTGGAAGGGTTGCACGGAGCCTGGATGGCCACATCCAGGGATGCTGCAGAAGAGATTGGTACACTGAGTGCGATGTTGGACTAGACTATCAAAGTCCAATTCTAAGTTTCAAGGGTTTTGTAATGTATCAAAAAAGAATAAATTCTATCAAAATGGCTAGGTTGTCTGAAGCTAAAGCATTCCATTATAGGTGTAATTGGATTCTCTGACTGTGACCAGATCTTCCTCTTCAATGGAGGGTCATTCTGTAGGCTTAAGCATCAGCTCTACAAAACAGTGGCTTCTTGACTACAAATCCTCCCCCATGTTTTTGGTGGTTACAGGAGTGGGAAAATAGTTATTTTATAGCTCTGTGTGCTCAGGTTAACCAGATAGCAATCCAGGGATAAGCCCGGCTATTTGACCTATAGTCTGGCTTCTACATGGCTCAGGGAGGTAGGTGTTTCCCCATCTTTGGGATGAGTGAAGGCGTCACAATGTTGGATAAAATGATATTTTCCCATGTGATCTCAACTTAACAATCCTGAGGGGAATTTTCCTGGGAGGAGAATGGAGAGGTTATTGGGTCTTTGTTGGCTTTGGAGCTGGTTGTCCTACCTCTGGTGGATGGGTCTGTCCTGGAGTCGAATGGTTCCATTAAAAAATCTGGAGAGTCAGTCCTAGGGTGTACTAGGACTTCCTGCTGCTTGGGTGATTTTCTAGAGGTGTGTTTTGTCCTCTCTGTCACCTCCTTTTTTGCTTCCTTTCCCATTTTATTTGCCTTCTCTTCTTTCCTGAGGAACTTAATTCTGACAAAATTAACTTGGGGGGAGGGGAGGCAAGAGGCTTTAGTTTCGTTAGGTACAAAATGATGGCCTTGAGGTACCTTCATGCTTTAAGTTTATAATGCTGTGATTCTCTTTCCTTCAGTGAGGGGGACCCAGGACTCCTGGGTCAAGGAGTGATCAGAGAAGCCTTTAAAATACAATCTTTCTGTCCACCTTGAGAATTTCCCCATCATGGTTTCTATGCATTACAGATCAGCATAAGAAATTAAATGGGAATTTTCCATTTGGGGGGAATTTTGTAAGAGTTGCAGATGATACACGAAGGCCAGCAGATGACACAGAAAAGGTTAGAAATTCAGAAATGATATGTATGTGCATCGATATCTATTTCCATCATGTCTATGCATCTCCTAAAACTTATAAAAGAGAAAGAAAAATTTCAGACTGCTCTGGCATGAAAGAAGGGCTAAATAAACATTTTTCCAGATTTTCCAGATTACAGGAGCACCATGCCCCCAATCCCTGCAATACTGAATACCATACTGAATTATGGACTAAACCAATGGAATTGTCATTCATATCACTCCTTCTCCAGTTTCTCTGTTGGGCCCATCTCCTAACTACTCACCAGTATGTGCTTGCTCCCTTGGAAGCCCATATCTTCACTTCAACAAGACCTCACTTGAAGGATAAATCTACTGCTAAAGGATCTTAATGTTTTTCAGAGTAAGTATCAGTGACTCTTGGATTATCTGCTGTTTGGAATTATTATCTTCATTAGGGTATCATAGGTATTGGGGCCTGCCTGATTTTATTCTTACTTCACTAGGGATCCAATTAGGACAGTGCTTTTCATGTGTTTCTTATAATTAAATTCGATACGTGTTTAAAGAAATCCTAGGGGATTTTCATGACTATCCTAATAGAATCTTTATTTTTGCTTTTCCTGAAAGTGAGTGGACAATTTTCTAGAGGTTTGTGTGCTCAGTCCAGTTCTTGCAATGAAATAACAGATAGGAGAAGAAGACAAAATCTCTGCTTTCAGAGAACCCACAGTCCAGTGGGAAAGACCAGTCATGCAGATATGACAGTCTTCCTTCCTCCTTCCTCTTCCTTCTCTCATTCTTTTCCTCTTTTCTCATTCACTCTGCATCTCCTTCTTGCCTTCTCTTTTCTCTTTTTCTCCCTCCCTCTCTTTTTTCTCTCCATCTTTGACATTTTATTTTTCTCCTTTTTCCTCCTCCTATTCATTCCAGCATCATTTTTCTCCTTCTCCCACCTTTTTCATTTTATTTCCTCTTGGTCCTCTCTCCTTTGCTATCTTCATTCCACCTAATAATTCCTTATATTAGGGAGAGGCTCAAGAACTCTTATTGAGGAATGATACCATAGATAAGGCATAGATAGAGACCCAACTTTTGATCTCAGCTATGCCATTAATTTGCTGTATGTCTTTAAGTAAGTCACTTCTTTCCAGGTATCATTTCTCTCATTTATAAAATAAAGGAGTTGAACAAGATGATTTGAGAGATCTTTTGTGGAGCTGATGGATTTTATGACTTTGTCTACCAATGAGCATTTTCTCATTTATACCCTGCACCCCATTACCTGAACCCCAATTGCCTAATTAATTTTCTCTCCTTTCCCCCTGCTGCTTCCCTAATCACATCAGCAGGGGAAGGTTTCTTTTAAAAAATGATTACCTTTTTCAGAAGGAGAGAGGACAATTATACTTGTAGGAGGTCATTTAAATACTCCCAGGACTGTCTGGCTTTAGTCTGGGAGAAGGTCCTTAATACTTCCTGGACCTACTCTCAGGTTTTTAGTAAAAATTGTGACTTGGTATGAGTTTAGCCTAATGGACTACAAAGAATAATCAGGAGATCTGGGGAATATTCTTGAGTAGAAAGAGCACTGACTCTCAAGTTAGAGAATTTGAATTCAAATTCCATCTTTATCAGTCAATGAACATTTATTAAATACCTACTATATACTAGTGCTAAGTGCTGGGAATACAAAAAGAGGCAAAAGACAATCTCTGCTTCTCAAGGAGCTTACAATCTACGGAGGAGGACCACATGCAAATATGTGCAAATAAACCACATGTTGGATAACTAGAAAATAATTAAAAGACAGAAGGGATGGGAATGAAGAAAGCTGGGAAAAGCTTCCTGTAGGTGGTGGGACGTTAGCTGGGATTTGAAGGAAGCCAGGGAAGTTGGGAGGCAGAGAGGAGGAGAGAGGGCATTCCAATCATGGGGGACAGCTAGAGTAAACAACCTGGAGCTGGGATGGACCTTCTTGCTAAGGGTTCATTCCTCAGAACCATGGACAGATCTCAGGCATCCAAGAACTTGAACAGAAGACAAAGCA
This sequence comes from Sarcophilus harrisii, assembly GCF_902635505.1. Classification (NCBI taxonomy): domain Eukaryota; kingdom Metazoa; phylum Chordata; class Mammalia; order Dasyuromorphia; family Dasyuridae; genus Sarcophilus; species Sarcophilus harrisii. The sequence continues at coordinate 618,902,899 of NC_045427.1, read as the reverse complement.
TTTTTTTTTTTACTAACCCATCAACAATCCTCATGCATTTTATTTTATACATCTAAAAGAAGCATTCTGAGGAAGGGCCCCTAGGCTTCACCAGGCTGACTGCCAAAGAGGGCCACGGCACAAAATTAAGACCCCTGTTCTAGTTCTGGCTCTCTTATTGTGATGTGTGATGAAGAGAAGGTCATATGGATTTCTGAACCCCATCCACTCAAGGCAGAAGGGGGCTGGGTCTTGAAGGCCGCTTCCATGTCACATTCTAGGTCTCCTTCAGCTCCATGATCTAGGTTTTTGCCCTTTTGCCCTTCAAAGGTGGCTAACTAGGCCTAGAGCATCCACTGCTTGCTCCAAGGGGGTTTGTAGGGTTCTCTCATTGTTCTATGCATGAATTTTGTCTTTTCCTACCAATCAGGTTGTTTTTCTCTCAGGAGAGCATCTCCTTTTTTCCCTGTCTCCCTTACAACTAACAGTACAAGTCTGGGCACATCGAGAAGCTGAAAAGGATAGGCTCATGGTGGAGGGAAATGAATAATGATCACCTTCCTACCTTCCTCCCCACAGGAATGGAGCCTAAGGGGCAAAGAAGCATGGAAGTGCTGGTTCCCCTTACCTCGAGAGGCTGCCTACCTGTGTCAGAGTGTGTAGTAGAAGGCACGCCAGCCTGGAGTCAGTTGCTGACTCTGTTTTGCATTTATTGCTGTGTGGCTCTGGATAAGTCACAGCGGGCCTTTATTTCTTCATCTCTAAAATGAAGGATTGAGACAGTTTCCTTCAGCTCTATAGCCCATATCCTTGATTTTCCCTGCTTTAGGTTAGCCTGCACATCCACACAATGGGCTGATGGGAACTGATTTCAGAGGTCTTTTGGGTGCTTTGCAATCCTCCAAGGACCAGCAGGGCTGTTCAGCTTCAATATGCTCCTAGTCTCTCCTAATTATACCTTGAGCCAGTGTACACACACACACTCACATCCATTCCTTCACACTCAATCCTCCTTGGTGGGTTCTGGCGCTACTATTTATTCTAAGAGGAATTTGAATGGATTCTCTGAGTCTGTTTTTTTTTTCAATTAACACAGTATATTATTATTAGCCTCCAACAAGCAGGTCTGTCTTTGCCAGGGTCTATAAATACAGGAGGCCGATGATTCAGCAAATCTGTTGCTATTTTTCTCTCAGGTCCATACATATCTGTCTGTGTACACGATGGCCCGATCTTCCAGCTTCCCCAGAGGCTGTCTCCATGGAAACACAATCCTCCCCAAACTGTACTACGAGAGCTAACAAAAACCTAACACCCCCCTCTCCTCCCCCACCTATTCTGCTTAGAGAAGGAGAATTGGAAGGGGGACCTCAGAGATCAGTCAGCCCAACTTCCACCTGAACAGAATTCAGGTAGAGAGTGAGAGTGAGATCTGGGGTCATTTAAAACCCAGCCTAAGACATTCACTGAGTGTCTGACAAGTCACTGAATCTCTTCCTCCCTCAAAAATGGAAGAAATGGTGACATCTACCTCCTGGAGTTGTTGTAGGGGAAAAATGTACTCTTTGTAAAGTGCTCTGCAAACTTTAAATGGAAGCTACTGCTACTGCTGTCCCTCTGCTCCATCCCAACAAGTGTTATGGAGAACCCACTTCCAAGACAGAATATTCATTTTCAGTCCTTGAACCAAAATCTGTAAAAAAAACAAAAAAACAACCATTGTTCTTAGTTCTATATTTTGGGGTCTCTCTTTCTCTCTCTGCTCCCATCTCCACCCAGTTGGATTTCATTGATTCATAGAATGTTAGTACCAAAAGAAATCACAGGATTAATCTAGACCAACCCTTCTTCTATATTATTGATTCTTAATGTGAAATAGTAACAAATCTATCCATTGTTCATGAATACAAAGAAGCAGCACCAACTCAACCTTTGGTCTAGAATTAGAGACTCCTAGAACCTCAAAGGGCATCTAGGTTGATCTTCACCTGAAACATGAAAGCTTCTGTATTCCCAACAATAAACAAGCATTCCAAATAAATGTTTTCTAGCCCATTGATTCTCAAAGTGTGGTCCAGAGAATTTTGGAGGTCTCTGAAACTCATCAACAAATTGAAAATTAGCTTTTATTTCGAATATGGTAAATACCTACAAATATAACCCATGGATAAATCCTCAGTAGTTTTTTAATAGAATAATGATACTGAGAACAAAAGTTTGAGAACCACTGCTCTAACCTATGTTAAAAGTCCTCTAGGGAGTTAGAGCTAACTCCCCGCTAAGGCAGTCCAATCTACTTTTGGACAATTCTAATAGTGAGGTTTTCCCTCATTTCAAGCCAAAGCATGCCTCCTTTGAACTTCTATTGATTACTTAGATAGAACAAATCTAATCTTTTCCAAGCTGATCCTTCAAATATTTAAAGATAGCTATAATGTTCTCTCCGAGTCTTCTCTTTTCCAGATTAAACATCTACAGCTACTTTTAATTGAATAACTATTTATTACATAATACTATGTGTCAGGATCCCTGATAAGCAATAAGGATACAAATGAGACAAAGAAAGCTCCCTCAAGGAGCTCACAATCTACTGGGGAAAACTCCAACTTTCATATGAGATGTTGATAAAGATTAGATTTGGAAAATACCTTATAAGGATAGCTGGCTATTTTAGTTTAATTGATTATTATCATATATAGTATTTTATGGTTTACAAACCAATTTCCAACAACAACCATGTGAAGTTGACATTATTATCACCTCCACTTTCTAGAAGCTGAGGGAATTCTATAGGGTCACACAATGATTAAGTATTCGGGGTCAAGATTTGAACTTAGGTTTTCCTAACTCCAAGTCCAACACCTAGCTGAATTTAGTCTAACTTCTCATTTTACAGATGAGCAAACTGTGATGTCCAATGCCTGAAAGGTCCAGGAAATCTCCCCTGGTTATTAAGCAGCCTAATAGGGGTTTGAATCCCAGTTCCCTGGTTTTAAATCCAGTTGGTCTTTGGGAAGGTTCAAATTCTGTTTCCACCATTGAAGGATCTCTAGCAAATTATTTGCTCCCTCTGAACCTCCATTTGCTCATCTGTGAAATGAGGAGGTTGGACAAGATGACTTCTAAAGGACCTCCAAGTCGCAAAGCTATGATTATTCCCTGTCCATAACCTTTCTGGTTTTATCCAACATGCTTCTTTTTTGTCATATATCTAGCCACTTCAGACTATCCACTCGCCTCAAGAACTGTGGCTGAGCATTCCCACATGATTCTGAGTCTTATTCCTGAAGAGGCAGTTCTCACTGCTTGTCCCCACTCCCATGAGTAACAGCCTCCTCCCATCCTCTGAGCAATTATTGTAAAGTGTTATTACAAAAATAAACTGATAGCAATGGGAATGATAGTGCTGCATAAAAACAATTCTGGCTCATTAATGGTCCCGTGCTATTGATATAGCATCTTGCTGTTTGGCAGCTACAAATGTCACTGCTTGTAATCAGTCTATCAAGGTAGGGAGAGGATTCCAGGGGCAGAAGAACGGAGGAGCGGCATGTTGGAAACATTCACCAAAGCACCAATAGCAGGGAATATGCTGGTAGTGATCCTAAGAATGGAACCTGGGCAATGAGGTATAGGGGAAAAAAGGTCATAGCAGCTGGAAGGATCCTTAGAGACTTCCCAGTCTAACCCACTTGTTTGATAAGTAGGGAAGCTGAAGGCTGGAATCAGGAAGGGACTTGCCTGAGCCACTGTTTAATTAGTGAGGGTAAGAGCTAGAACTTAAACTGAGGTCTTCCAATTCTTTAGTTACAGCTTTTCCCACTGTGTGAAGGTGCCAGGAGGAAGAGGGAGGTAAGAGTTTTTACCAAGTCCAAGCCAGAGTCAAGTTTGGAGCAAAGAACAGAGGCAAAAAAAGGGTGACACAAAACAATAATGTGTGTGTATGTGTATATGTATAATAGTAGCAATAGTAATAATAGTAATAGTAAAAGTAGTAGTAGTAATAAAAATAGTATTAGTATTATTAGTATCAATAGTAATAGTAAAAGTATTATTATTATTAGTAGTAGTAGTAGTAATAGTAGTAGTGGTAATAGTAGTACTAGTAGTAATAATAATGGTAGCAGCAATAATAGTAATAGTAGTAGTAGTAATAGTAAAAGTAGTATTAGTATTAGTAGTAATAGTAATAGTGATAATAATAATAGTAATAGTAGTAGTAGTAATAGTAATAGTACTAGTAATAATAATAATAATGGTAGCAGTAATAACAGCATTAATAGTAGTAGTAATGGTAATAGTAGTAGTAATAATAATAATGGTAGAGTAATAATAGTAATAGTAGTAGTAATAGTAATAGTAGTAGTGGTAGTAGTAATAATAATAGTAGTTGTAGTGATAGTGTTGTAGTAATAGTAATAGTAGTTAGTAGTAGTAATAATAATAGTAATAGTAATAATAATAATAATGTAGCAGTAATAATAGTAATAGTAGCAGTAATAGTAGTAATAGGACAGGTAGTAGTAATAATAGTAACAGTAGTAGCAGTGATAGTGTTATAATAGTAATAGTAACAGTAGTAGTAGTAATGATAATAATAGTAGTAGTAGTGATAGTGTTGTAGTAATAGTAATCATAGTAGTAGTAATAATAATAGTAGTAGTAAAAGTAATAGTAGTAATAATAGTAGAGGTGGTAGTAATAATAGTAATAGTAGTAGTAGTGATAGTGTTGTAATAGTAATAGTAGTAGTAGTGGTAGTAATAATAGTAGTAGTAGTGATAATAATAATAGTAGTAGTAGTGATAGTGTTGTAGTAATAGTAATAGTAGTAATAATAGTAGTAGTAGTGGTAATAATAATAGTAGTAGTAGTGATAGTATTATAGTAATAGTAATAGTAGTAATAATAATAATAGTAGTAGTAGTGATAGTGTTGTAGTAATAGTAATAGTAGTAGTAGTAGTTAGTAGTAGTAGATCTCAAGAGACAAAAGAAGTCTGCACATATCACATGAATTCTGAGGAGGTGGGACCATGACGGTGCTTTGGATCATGACTGAGTGATATTTGGCTTTTTTTGGTCAGCCTAGCCTGCATGGGAAGCACATAACAGAATACCTATTGAGGGTCTAACAGTAAGTACTTCACAGGACACTTCCTTCATCTTCCACAACATCCACTCTAATCCACTCCACATTTACTGAACGACTGTGTGCAGTAAGAATCATTCTCCCTCCTTTGCAGATGGGGAAGACCGGAGCCCAGGACTATAAAAATGGAGCTAGAAGGAGGCTTTTGAGTACGTGATACGGAAGAAAGTCAGCTGGATTCGGTTGGAGAAGGCTGCATCCTGACTCTCACCTACCAGCCGGATGAGCTAAGTCAGTCATTTCTGCTTTTTCGGCCTTGATTTTCTCCTCTGTCTGATGAGTCGCCTGGGTTAGCATGGCGGCTAACTCCTGGGATCCCTGGAGCAGCCCTTGGGGAGGCTGCCTTGAGCTTGGGAATTCTAACTGTGAGGGGTTATACCTACAGGCAATCCTCATCAATATGATAAGCCCATTGGAGTGAGGAACAAGGAGAGACAAACCAGCCCAGACCAGAGATAGAGCAGGTGAAAAGCTGGTCAGCAGTAGGAATAACCTTTGTTCTTCCATTCTGGACAAGATGGAAAGGCCCAGTTTTAAAAAAACAAAAAGAAAACCATAATGAGGGTTTAGACTAGGTGACCTTGCTTTATATGAGCTTATTACCTTCAGGACCTCAGAGAACATTCCCTCCACTTAAATTTTATGCTTAAGTTTTATTTTCACTGAGGGGTAAAGGTGACCTTGTGTTCTTGAATGCTAAGTTGCCCAAGTACATGTTCAAGTGGGTTCTACTGAGCTAGAAGACCTCCTCATTTTTTTTTCTTTTACTAGGGTTACTGAACCCTACTACTACTAGGGTCAGGAGGCTGCTATAAAATTTGCCTAGATTTCAACTTAGCTTCTCATAATATCTTTTCTGGTCTCCTTGAGGACATGATGAAAATATGTGGATGAGATGCTAGTGAAGTTTGGTAGATTTGGAGTGGGTTGACCTAAATCATAGTCATTAATGATTTGAGATCATTACAGGAGGAGGTCTCCAGTGGAATGGCCCGGGAATCTTTGCTTTGCTTTGGGCTACTCAACATCTTCATCAAAGGCTTGGAGAAAACCTAGATGGCTCAAAGTTAGAAGGGGGGGTTAGCACACTTTATATCATAGCCAGGAGCCAAAAAGATCTTAACATTAAGATGAATTTCCTAAGATGAAATTTATTAGGGTTAAATACAAAGTCTTATACTTGAATTTAAGAAAAAGTTAGATCAAAAATACAAAACAGGGGAGGTATGACTAGACAGTAATTCATCTGAAAAAGATCTGAATTAACTTGATATCATTCAACTATGCAATATGGCAACCAACAAAATTAACATGATCTTGGGGTAATTTTTATTTTGTTTATTTATTTGTTTGATTTATTTTGTTTAGATATCATTGAGTAATTCAATTTTATTTTTTCAATTATCAAGCACAATTTTCTCCCACTCCCTCTCAAGTCCCCTTTTTCTTCACTACAATAAAAGAAAAACTTTGTAACACATATAGATAGTGAAGGAAAAATAATCTCCCAATCGGCCAAGTCCAAAAATATGTTCTTTTTTCAAAAAACAATTAGATGACCAAGAGATTAAAGAGCTGAAGTGAAGGCAGGAAGATCTGAGTTCAATTTTGGTCTTAGTCACTTAGTATCCCATGGTTTATATCCTGGGGCCCTCTTCTCTTCTACTTCTGGGATTCCACTTAGTGATCTCCTCAGCTCCCATAGATTCCATTATTATCCATAAGCTAAAGATTCTAAAGTCTACACATCCAGCCCTAACAACTTTGCTGACCTCCAGGCTTGCTTCTCCAATGCCTTTCAGACATCTCGAACTGGATATCCAATAGAAATCCTAAACTCAACATGTCTAAATTAAACTCTTTTATAGTCCCTCCAGCCCATCTCTCCTCTAACCTTCCCTGTTATTGATCTCCCAGTCCCCGGGCTCACAACTCCTTATTCATTCTCATCCCTCCATATCCAATGCTACCAAGAAATTCAGGAAGCACCCACAATGTGCCCAACACTTCACAAGTACTGTCTCATTTGATTTTCCCTTTTGAGGTGAGGGCCGCATCAGCCCCAGTTTAACATTAAGGAGAGATTAAGTGACTTGCTCAAGATCACACAGCTTGTCTTAGGTCATATTTGAACTTATTTCTTCCTGACTCCAGATTCAGTACTGCCTCCCTCTAAAGTCTGTCCAATTTTACCTCCCTGACCCTTTTAGAAAGGAGATATATAAGGATAACCTATGTCCAGAACATCCAGAGTAAGGCGGTCAGAATGGTGATGGACCTTGAGTTAATGCCAGAGGAGACTCAGTTAAAGAACTGGGGCTGGGAGTGTCCCCAGGAGGGCAGCTGAGATGACAAAGGATTTTGGTTCCTGCTCTGGGATCTGGGGTGGGTTGCACCAGGGCAATCTCTGATTTTCATTATCTGAAAGGCTATCATATGAAACAAGGGTTTAGATATGTTTTGTTTGGCCCCAGGGTCAGCACTAGGAGCAAGGAGTGGAAATTGCCATTGGAAGGAAAATTTAAACATAATGTAAGGAAAAACTCCTTAATAATCAGAACTATTCAAGAGTGAAATGGGCTGCCTGGGAAGGTGGTCCATTTCCCTTCCCTTGAGATTTTAAAGCACAGGCTGGAAGATCATACATCGGATACAATGTAGAAGGGATTCTTTGTCAAGTGAAGGTTGGACTCAGGAGCCTCTGAGGTATTTTTTTTCTTGTTTTTTAAATTAAAATTTTTTTGTGGATAGCTTCTGTTTTTCTATCACTTTTATTTCTGAGGATGTCTCTCCCTTCTTGAACCCAGTGATCCAATCAGGTGTAACAAAGAATAAAAAAGAAAGGAAAAAAGTAGTTAAACAAACTATCCAACAGCTTGACAGACAGTATGTACAACATTTTATATCTGTAGTCTGCTTCCTCTACAGAGAAGGACAGAAAAAGGTGCATTTCTCATCTCTTCTCCTGAGCCAAGGTTGCTCTTTATAATGATACAGCACTCACATTCTTTTTGTTATTATTATTATTATTTTAATTTCCATGATTGTAGTCACTGGGTTTTTCTGGTTCTGCTTCCTTTACTCAGCATTAGGTCATATAAAACTTCTTGCACTTCTCTGAATTCTTCATCATCATCATTTTGTACATCCCAGAAACATTCCTTCTATTCTCTCGGATCTTTTTCGACCCTGAGCATCTGTGAGCCTCGTTTGGCAGTTGTATATCTGCAGACCAGGTCCAATCTGGCTGAATGCAGAGAGATTCCCTACCAGGTGATGAACTGTTTAGGACATAACAGTTCATGACTACCATGACATAAACCCTTGGTGGTAGTGGCAGTGTTTGTGTGGGTTATAATCTATGCTCATGGGCACCCAAATTAATGCAATCGTAGCCTTTTTGAAGAATTAAAAAAGCTTAAATTATACTTTCCCTGAAATTATTTAATTGTTTCAATTGTGTGCAACCCTTCAAGACTGCATTTGTGATTTTCTTAGCATAGGTCCTGGGGTGGTTTGCCATTTCCTTATGCAGCTCATTTTACAGATGAGGAAGCTGAGGTAAACAGAGTGATTTGCTTAGGGCCAGGTAGCTAATAAGTAGCCAAATTTGTATCCCAGTTTTCTAACTCCAGGCCTCGTACTCTATTCACTGTACCACCTACGTGCCCTTTTCTAAGTAAGTTCTCCCAACTCATTCTAATCCCCTTGATTCTTATTAACTCCTCCTATAGGTAATCAATCACAGGATCACAGATCTAGAGTTGGAAGCAACCTTACAGGTCATCCAGTTCAATCTGCTTTTACAGAAGAGGAAACTGAGGTCCAGAGAGATTAAGCGACTTGTCTTAATCACACAGGTGGTTAGTGTCAGAGCTGGGATTCAAAACCAAGTCCTGTGACTACAAATCAATCACTCTTTTGCTGTGCTAAATATGTAGCTTACATATTAAGGCTTACAGAGAACTCTTCTTACAATGGTCCCAGGGTTTGGTAGCATCAATATTATTATTCCCATTGTACAGATGAAGACATCGAGATTTAGAGATTAGCACATAGCTGGTAAGTGGAAACTAAAGGTCCTTTGACTCCAAATTCAATGAGTGTCAAACTGCTTCCCTGCACTCTTCTCTCCTTAGGATTTCCCTTTTTCATTCATTGTCCCAGGGAAAAAAAGAAATTGGACTCAAGGAATAATCATTCCCATGTTTGAAAGATACTTCACATGTTGTACTTCCCTTCTGGACCAAGGAAATAGCTTGCAGAATGTAAGTTCTTTGAGGACAGAGACTGTTTTTGAATCTTTAACCTTAGTATTTCCAGCACAATGCCTGCTGCAGAGTGGTTGTGAATTGAATTAATGAGTTGTAACTTTCCTTGTCTTGACTGACAAATAATGACAGGAACAGCTGCCATCTCAGCAAAAAGATTGGCTCCTTAACTTCTCACTTCCTCATTTAAGTGACAAATTCGCGTCTCCTAACTCTAGGTCTTCACTTGAATTTGAATCATATTTCCTATTATTGTCGCCTTGTGTGACCATGGGGCAATCACTTAAGCTCTTAGATTCTCAGTTCCCTTTTCTGTAAAATGGGTATGATAATACTCATACTATTTTGACTCATAGGATTATTGTGGTGAAAGTTATTTATAAATTTTAAAACACCATATAAATATGAATTATCATCATCATCATCATTATTCATTAACTCTCTTAGTCAACATTGTTTTGTCTATAAAATGAGGGGGTAGACTAGATGACCTTTAAGATTTTTTTCAGCTCTTAAATCTGTGACTCATCCTTATAATTTTCTTCTTTAAACCATTTTCCCAGTTTGTAAAAAATGAGATGACAAAAATGGAGGTGGGGGGGAAGAAGGTCTTAATCAAGATCAAGGTCAAGGTCAAGATAATATGTGAACTGAACTGGGTATAGGGTCATAAATGGAAAACTGGAAGGGACCCCTTCATTTTACAGATCAGGGTAATAGAGTCACAAAATCATTATGACATACTCAAGGTCAAACAGGGAATAAGTAGCAGAGTAGAATTCAAATCCCAGAAAGTGTCTAAAGCAGAAATTCATGTCTTCCTGATTCCTCATCACACAGTCTATCCACTGTATTACCTAGCTTTCTCCCAAGTCATCCTGGCCTCTTTAAAGTCAGGGAAGCTTTAGATTGAGGCAAACTTACCCTCATCAAAATAGTAGTTGATTTTGGTTTTTCTTTACTGGGGAAAAACTGCTCCATGAAAAAGATTTTCAGATTAAGCTCCATATCTCTGAAGTTTTTGAGGAATTAGAATCCTTTCTGTCTTGTTTGCAAATCTGTAGGTTTTTTTTAACTCTCCTTTTTTTTTTCCTCTTTCTTTTTCTGCTCTCTGTTTGATTTCTTCCTTTGTCTGTCTCTGTTTTACATCTCTACTATATTTCTTGGTCTCAATTGGTTTTTTCCTTGTTTCTGGGTCTCTGTTCATTTCTTCTTCTCCCCCATTATACCATCTTCTTTGTCTCTCTAGCATGTATTTTGGGCCCCATTGGTCTTTTCCCCTGTCTCTGGGCCTGTGTGCACTTCTCTTTCCCATCTCCCCATCATTTTCTCTGACTCTCCATCATGTCTCCTGGTCTCCATTGGCTTTTCCCTTGTCCCTGGGTCTGCACATTTCTCATTCTCCCCCATCTCACCATCATTTTCTCTCTCTATCATGTTTCCTGGTCTCCATTGACTTTTCCCCTGTCCCTGGGTCTGTGTGCATTTCTCATTCTCCCCATCTCACCATCATTTTCTCTGTCTCTCTATCATGTCTCTTGGGCGCCATTGGTCTTTTCCCCTGTCTCTGGGCCTGTGTGCACTTCTCTTCCCCATCTCCCCATCATTTTCTCTCCCTATCCTGTCTCTTGGTTACCCTTAGTCTTTCCCCCTGTCTCTCTGGGACTCTCCATCCCCTTGTCTCTGGGTCTCTACCTGTTTCTCATTCTCTGCTATCTCACTACATCTTTGCCTCTGCCTGGGACTCTTTCTGCATCAGAGCTGATTCTGCCTGGGGGAATCAATGACTTCCTCTTGCTTTCCTCTTCTCTTCCACCTGAATTGGAAGTGAACGTGTGTTGGGGGAGGAATGATCGTCATGGATCACCTTGATGAGCACACTTGGTTGCTGCTCCCCAGGGACTCTGGCCATTTTCCATAAATGATCTTGAAAATGAATATTTTAAAGCCCCTTTGTAGGTTGTTGCTGCTGATGCCATTTAAGTCACTTTCCTTCCAAGGCAGAAGAATTGACTTTGAAGAGCTATATTTCATTGAACTGCTTTTGGTTCCTGAATTCTCTTGGTTTCATTCTTATTTCTTCTTTTTTTTGACTCCCCAATTTTCTGGCTGTGCTTTTGGGGAGCAGCAACTAAGGTAGGGCCTTAGAGGCTTTATCCTGGGAGCAAACATTGGGGGGCACACTTCCCTTTGTTGATGCTCCAATTTGCCTTCTTGCGCTTGTTCCCCCTCCCAGTCTCAGATCATCCTTCCTGGAGTCTCAGTATTTCCTACTTCTCCTCTCTGGCTCAGCCGGCTTTCCTTCCATGCTCTTCCCCCCAGGGCCTGAGCACTCTTAGCTCTCCTCAGGTAACTGTTCAGATTATCTAGAGGTGAGCCAGTCCCTTTTTGCACCTGGGGCAGCCCTCTACCTGATTGCCCACCTCCCTCGGGCTGGCAGCAGGTGGTCCTGGGGCTTCTTCTCTCTCAGAAACGTGGCCCTTCTTGGGTTTAGTCATCCCTAGTATAAATACATGCTAGGACTTAGCTCTGGTGGGGAACAGTCAGAGCCCGCCATTCCCCATATCAGGTGAGTGAAGTTTTCCAGTGAGAAGCCTTGGGAGGGGGGACTGGAGGCAGAGGTTCAGGCTGCTCTGTCGATGGAGGAACTCGTTCTTGGCAAGGATAAAGAGGCTCCAGCCCCGAAAGGCATCCAGTCCCAGAGCAGGGCTGGCTCTTGTGCCCAAGCCTTTGGGGGACACTTCTCTAGCCCCCGAAAGGCACCAGTCCCAGAGCAGGGCCGGCTCTTGTGCCCAAGGCTTCAGGGACTTCTCCAGGCCCTGCTTTTTCATATTCTCCTGACTTGACTGTTGTTATCTGGGGAGGGGGGCAAGGGACCCAGGGAGGAGGAGGCCAGAACATCAGGCCTTGGAGGAATGTGCCAAAAGCTTCCTGAGGCCTGAGAACCGAGCTCCTCCTTCTCCCCATTGTCCCCGACCTCTTCTCCCCCTTTCCATTGAGTCTAGAGTTCAGATGTGGCAGGGTCTATAATTATCTCCCCCTCCCCCATTCCCTCCCTGGCTGCCTCCCACAGCTTTGAGTTGGGGAATAGGGGGATCACATCTAATTGCTCCCATCTGGCCTGGGAGCTTGCAGAGGGGAGCCAGTCTCCTGTTCTCTTGTCACTTGTTGTGGCCCAGTGGAACTTCTCCAGTCTTAGCTGAGCCCCCACTGCTGCTCACTACCCCGGGGGCTGGATAAGCAGGTGGTTTAAGGAGTCCTCCCCAACCTCCTTCCCCCCTCCTCCCTCCGTAGATGGCCGTCCAGGCTGTGCAGAAGCGGGCCCGGCTTTTCCTTGCAGGAGTGATGAGTGAATGTGGGGATGCAGCACGGGGGAGACCGCAGGCTCACTCAGCGAGCTGCTCTGCTGCTCCCCGTGCTCCCCAAGAAACAGCTGAGGGCGGGGTGGTCCTCGCCTCCAGCTCCTCAGCCTCTCAGACAGAATGACTCCCTTCCCCCACCCATGACTCATCCAGGCCTTTTATAATTATCAGTAATTAGAGCAGCCCTAAGCAAGCTCAATTCAGCTCTGCTCCCATTCCCCTCTGCGTTCTGTTCCTATTCTCAGCCACCGGTGTCTTTATTTCAGTGTCTGTGTGAGCCTCCTGGGATCTTCTCCAGGGGGTCAGACCCTCCCTGAACTGAGGAGGTCTTCTGGGAAAAGGAAGGGCTCTTGTTCTGACCGTGATCGTTCTGGACCGGATTATTTGGTCTAACTCCTTCTTATCACAGATGAGGAAACTGAGGAGGTCTTCTGAGAAAAGAAATGGGCTCTTAGTTAAATCAGTGATTGTTCTGAGCCCAAATTCCTCCATTTTTGCAATATATATTTTTATTTACAAGAGATATGTCATTGTCCAATCACAACAGCATATATTTAGAATGGGAAAGAAGTAATCTAATAAAGGCTGGATTTGAGCTCAGTTATTCCCGACTCCAAGCCTAGAGTTCTATCCACTGTGAACTTAACTATCCTTTCCTTACTATTAACGAATGGTTGATTGTAAAAAAAAAAAAAAAAAAAAAAAAAAAAAAAAAAAAAAAAAAAAGGAAGATAAAAATTACACATATTGGCAACCCAACAATCAATTGATAAGTGCTTATTGAGCATCTATTATGTGCCTGACACTTAATAAGGGTTTGTTGATTGATTATTGGGTTAGCAATGCAAATAAATTCCATATATGTATACACACATAAGTATATAAGCAATGTTTATATTGCATGTATATACATATGTGTATGTGTACACATATATATACAACCATATATATATACACACATGTATACACTATATGTATGTGTGTGCATAAACACATGTCTATATAAACCAGGTGATACAGAGGATAGAACACTTGGCCTGGAATCATGAAGACCTGAGTTCAAATTATATCTTAAACACTTTCTAGCTGTGGGATCCTGGCCAAGATAAAAATTTAACTTCTGTTTGCTTCAGTTTCTTCATCTGTAAAATGGGTATAATAAGAGGACCTATCTCCTAAGACTGCTGTAAGGATCAAATACAATAATAATTAAAAATCACTTAGCAGGATGCTCAGCATATAGCAAACACTATAAATGTTAGTTACAATATGTATGCACGTACATAATGTGTATATATATGTATACCTAAGTACTCAATATAACATGTGTGAATGCACACATACGAAGTAATACAAGGTATTGGGGGTGATATGTCCATACCTATATATGTGAGCAGGACTATTTTGCCAGTTATATGAAGGATGAAGGAGAAGAGAGACTTGAGGTAAGGAGAGTAACGATGAGTGTATTACCATCATTGATTCAAGTGAGAGGTGATGGGAGCTCCAACTAGGGGACTGGCAGTGTGGATATAAAGAAGGATCAGTTGTGAGAGGCAGTATGAGGGTGTGTTATGACAACTGATTGGATGGATGGTGTGAAGGAGAGGGAAGAGTCAGAGCAGATTGAAGTTTTATGTCTCAGGAATATATATATATATATATATATATATATATATATATATATATATTCATACAGAGAGAGAGAGGAGAGAAGAAGAAAAAGAAGTAGAAGAAGAAGAAGTAGAAGAAGAAGAAGAAGAAGAAGAAGAAGAAGAAGAAGAAGAAGAAGAGAAAAGAGCGAGAGAGAGAGACAGAGAGAGACAGAGACAGAGAGAGAGAGAGAGAGAGAGAGAGAGAATCTGAATCAATCTTTTAAAAGTTTTTCTTCCTCATTGGCTTCCTTCCTTCCTTTCTTCCTTCTTTCCTTCCTTCCTTCCTCCCTTGCTTCCTTCCTTCCTTCTTCCTTTCCTTCCTTCCTTCCTCCCTTGCTTCCTTCCTTCCTTCCCTCCTTTCTTTCCTCCCTCCCTCTTTCCTTCCTTCCTTCCTTCCTCCCTTCCTTTCTGGCTTCCTTCTTTCCTATTTATGTTTCTCTCTTTTTTCTTTCTTATTTTCAGAATTTTATTCTTTAGAGCATCACATAAATCTTGGACAGAGTACCACTGTAGAATTTTAAGCTATGGACACACACCTATTCTTTCTCTGGGCCCCGTGAAATATGATCTCCCCAAAGTTAAGATCTAGGTTTAAACTCCTTATATCTTTCCTCTTCCTCTCTATGATAAATTCTAAGATGAACTAGATACTTCCCCTTGAAGTTCCCATGCTTTTTGGAAGCGAGATCCTCAGTCTTTTGTCTTTCTGGCTGCTCTTTCTTCCTTTTGAAATAGGTACACACATCTTTGAGAGCCCCAGAAGTAATGCTGACACATGAAGATAAATATGGGGAAAATATCCAGTCCTGACCCAATATATGAAGAAATTCATGTTGGTGAAAACATAATTTTAAAGGCACTCAGGGGCAGATTCTGAAGATATCTTGAAGAGGAGGAGATTACAGTAGAATGAAAAAAGATCAGGGCTTTTTTTAAGAAATGTAAACTTAAGATATTAACAGCTACTGACCCACATGTCTATTTTTTTCATCCCTATAAAAATCTTTATGAGAATACTGTATGCATGCAAGTGGTGTTCTCAATGAAAACATGAGAAGGGAACAGGCTGGCTTTTATGGATGTTTTCCTACAGCAGTCCACATCTTTACAGTCACAAACTGACTGAAAAGGATAGCAAAAAATAAGATCCTGCCGTATTTACTTTTTATCGATTTTAAGGGAGCATTTGACTTGGTTGAGCCAGATATAATGTTAAAGGTTCTTCTTAGAGAAGACATCACCCACGCAGTACATCAAAATCACACAGAGCTCTCTGACAGATGTGACTATAGGGATCACTTTGTCCAACCATCTGCTAAATATGGACATCAAACAGGGCACCAAAAAGGGAGAAAGATGGTTGCCATCTATCCAGTACCATGGAAGATGTTCTATGTGAAGTCAAAGTAAAAGATTATCTAGTGGTGGTGAGAGAGGTTCTCCAAATGCTATTGTTGACAGATAACTCCATATTAATTGCACCCTGGAATCCAACAGGAACTCTCTAGTGAAAAAAAAAAGCAAAGGAAATAAGTTTAATTATTCACACTGGTAAATAAATAGGTGGCAAATGTGTACAATTCAGCTTGTGACATGCTTTTGGATGTACAGCCCAGCCAATTCAGTGCAATTAAATGAATATTTATTAAATGTCTATCATGTACGTAATCTCTGTGCCAGGTGCTAGAGGAAAAGATTTGAAACAAAATATTCCTTGTCCTTTAAGAGATTTACACTTTCTTGTAATATGTATTATCTTAGAAAGGGCCAGATGACAGACAGATCCAATTTGCATAGGAGATCAGGCTGAAGCATTTTTTATAAAATAAGTTATTGGTATACTTTTTTGTCATTATAGTTTTCCCCACTATCCCTCCTTCTCTACCCCAAAGAGCCACATCATATAATAAATAGTATTTTAAAGACAAGAAAAGAAAAAGAGGACAAATCATCATGATTGATTAATACACTGAAAAAGTCTGAAAATTTGTGCAGTGTACAAATACGGGCCTCTCATCTCTGCAAAGGAGGGGTAGGAGCTTCCCTAATTTCTTCTTTTAAGCTATATTCATTCTTTATCATTTTGCAACATTCACTTTCAATTTTTTGTTGTTCTTTTTTCTTATACTATTGTCATTGTATATATTGTTTCCTTGGCTCTGCTTATTGCATTCTGCATCAATTCCTGGAGATTGTTCCATGTTTCTCTGTATTCATTACATCCATCATTTCTTACAACACAATAATATTCTATGACATTCATATACCACAATTTGATGGATATCTACTTTCTTTCCAGTTCTTTGATGTCACCAAAAATGCTGCTGTAAATATTTCGGTGTATGTGGGTTTTCTTCTCACCAAAGGTTTCCTTGACTTCGTAGTATTGGAATCTTTGAATTGCAGGATCTGGATATTTTAGTCACTTTATCTGCATAATTTGTAATTGCTTTCCAAAATGGTTCCTTTGTAGATCAACCACTAATGAACTGGTATATCCATCTTTCCATAAACCTTCTAAGGTTGTCATCTTTCATCAATCTTTGCCACTTATAGGGTGCAAGGTAAAAACTCAGGGTTGCTCTGATTTGCATTTCTCTTAATAATTTGGAGCATTCTTTCATGAGATTGTTAATAGTTTGCAATTATTTTTGGAGAACTATTTGTTTATATCCTTATTTATAGAGTATCCTCTTTCATTGCCTCTTTCTTTTATTCATTCATTTATTTATTTTTACTGAGGCAATTTGGGGTGAAGTGACTTGCCCAGGTCACACAGCCAGGAGTTTAGTTAAGTGTCTGAGATCAGACTTGAACTCAGGTCCTCCTGACTTCAGAGCTGATGCTCATCCACTCCCCCACCTAGCTGCGTGCCTCTTTTAAAGATAGGTTCCCTACCAATCAAATATCATCCTGATTGAGTTTTGTTTGTTTTTTTGATACTCTACCCATATTAACTCAAGTTCACTTAGCCTCCCATCTTCCCTCCTTCAGGTGGTAAAGAAAGGAATGCAAGTTCTTAAAAAAGGCAATATTCTAACTTATCCCAAGTCAGAATAAAGCCCTAAGACACGTAGTTCCTCCCCAAAGCAGACAATAAGCGTAGGGATCTATTGAATCCCACCTAAGAATACATAGATTATATCACAGGGTAATGTTTCATCTCTTTATATACATTTTAGACTATGGAAATCTAGGTAGAAATGGAGCTGTATCAGGTTCTAGTCTCTGCTCTGCCATTTGCTTGAATTCATGTGTATGTTCATTTGCTCACTGTGTATATGACACGGAGACCTCCATGATGGTCTCTTCATAGGACAAAGACCTGAAGGTTTTATGATTGAGGAAACTGAGGCCCAGAAAATCTTTACCCAAAGTGCACCCAAGGTTGCACAGCTAATAAATATCTACAGCAGGATTGGAATCCAGGTCCTCCTAACTCTAAATCCAACATTATCTACGATACCACAAAACCTTTCTGTAAAATTAGGAAAGATGTCCTCTAGAGTCACTCCCTACTGTAAATCTATGATCTTATGACTAGATTGGTGGTCCTCAGCCTTTTCAAATATGAGAACATGTCCCCTTTTAAAAAAAAAACATAATTTTCTCTGATATCTCCCCAACCACAAAATAATAATTGTTCTACTATTAATATTCAACAACACTACTACTATTAATAACCAATAATTGGTTAAGAAACTGTTTTATAACCAAAAATGACCCTTTAGGAATACAGTAATATTTTAAGTGAATTTTTATTTTATTTATCACAAAGCAGAACCATAGATTTGAAAAGCAGTAATATAGATGTGTGAGACATGTTTACTGAGTCTCCAGAAGGTGCATTTGTTATTCTGAGTCATATTGAATATTTTCCCCCCATACTTTGCTGGAGCTAAATAAAGAGCAAAATGACAGTGTTGACACATAGATTGTAGCAGCAGCCCCTCCTGCAACGATGCCCCTGTCCTGAGGTCCTGGTTTCCTGGTAGGAGAACCCCTGGCCATGCCCTCTTTACTCTCTACTCCAAGCACTTTCTGGACCCCTTTCCCTCTGTACCAGCATTTTATCCCTGGGTAGATTCTGCCTTGGTCCATTAGCTACTTGAAGGTAGGAACTATCTTGTATTTGTATCCTTAGTACTTAGCCCAATGAAGAATAGAGTTACAGCTAATAACTTCTCTAACCCTGAGGGTCAGCCCCTCCCAGATTCATTCATTTATTTACTTAATTTATTTAGATTTTTTGGACTGGCTGAAAGAGGAGCTTATTTACCTCAAATGCTATTTAGGCTAAACCACTGAATGGGTGTTGCCTCAGTCAAACTGAGGCTGGTAAAGAGCTTAGCTTAAAAAAGCCCATGGTTTCACCTGCATCCAGGGCCATCTTCAGTCATCCTGATTATATCCTCACTGGGTCAGAGGGCTCTGGAGGGGAAAGTGAGGCGGGTGACCTTGCACAATCCTCCCTTCCACAATCCATTTCACTTGTATGTGTCATGTCATCTCCTCCCTGATATCATGGTCCTCTTGGAGAATGAAGGACCAACAACAACTTTATCTATAGCTATCTATCTCTCTATCTATCTATCATCTATCTATCTATCTATCTATCTATCTATCTAACATATCCCTTATATATCTTTCTGCTTCTCTCTGTCTGCCTGCTTCTCTCTCCCTTTCTCCCTTTTTTCCTGTCTCTCTCTGTCTGTTTCTGTCTCTCTCTTTCTGTCTATCTCTCTGTCTCTCTCTGTATCTCTCTCTCTTTCTCTCTAAATCTCTCTCTCTGTGTCTCTGTCTCTCTCCCTACCCTTCTATCACCACCATGCAAGTGTCCTTGATGGACACACTTTGTTTTCAACAGGCACTCACGTGGTAAAGGGATGTGGGACAGGCTACTAATTAGCAGAGAAATGAGTTCATTTGGCAGGAGGATTCTTTAACAGAGATGTCCTGCAGATGCAGCATTGAATGGGGAGGCAGTACTGTATAGTGGAAAGACCTCTAGATGCTCTGGAGACAGAGGATTTGGATTCAAATTCTGACTCTGTTGCTTATGACCTGAGTGATCTGGAGCAAATCACGCAATATTGCCAGACCTCAGTTTTCTCCATCTATAAAATGTGGAGTCTGTGGTCTCTGAAGTTCTTTATAGTTTGTCAGCTACAACCCTTTGAGAAGAAACTCTTTGACTGGCAGGGCAAGTGCCCTCTTGTTTCTGGAAGAGAGTTCAGTGGTGGGAGCAAGGCTTAGAAGTGCTGGAATAGGGGTCGGCTCCGCCCCTGGGGTCTGGCCTTTACCTGAGGGAACCGAGGGATTCTGGTAGGGGGCTAGTTCCCAGGGGTGACAACCTGGGGTGATGTGACTAGTAAATGATCGTAGGTGTAGGAACAGTGGGAGTCAACATGAGGAATTGTGACCCATCTCCATGGGGGGACCTGAGGCATAATCCCTTTCAACCCAAGGCTAGTTCCAGTTCAGACTAATTGCAAAGCACTCTGGCAATACCCACTTCCTTAGTACATTTAAAATAAAATCCAACTGACAACAATTTGATTTCTATTCAGCTTTTTCATCAATCAAACCAATCTTTTCAACCCTAGAACTACCTCAGAAAGCATTAGGCCCAGACATGGATTTTCAGGAATATATTGTCTGTGACCAAATGGGGTGGGGATGGGATGTTTAACCTTCCTGAATGAACAAGCTCCGTTAAAGCACTTGACAGCGTTTGTGTCTTTGTGCCAATGGAGCAGCTAATTACAAAGGAGTCTTCTTTATCATTAAAACAGGCCTATGTAGGACCTCTGCTTGGGAAAGCTGTTAGGACTTAGAGTGCTTGAATGCACCATTCTGGAAAATACCCTGAGACTTTTCCTTTAAAAGAGTATTCTACGGGGGCACTTTTCACTGACTCAGTGATTCTGGATGGGAAGGTAGAGAGAAGGAACAAATGTTTATTAAGTACCCCTACAACTTTACAAATATTGTCATTTGAACGTATGGTGTTTCATTGAATCTATTAAAATTCTGATTTCTTTCCCCTTGGACAACTCAGTAACTAATTCAGCTATAAGGAATGTATTCCAAATTGAGCAGCAAAACATCATGGAGCCTTGATTTTGTTGATTTATGTAATCTGAATCTCACTGGGGCCAGAGTGGTGAAGGGAGCTCTGGAACTTTATAAAAGTTTATTGTTCCAGTTCAACTATTTTCTATCTATCTATGTGATTTGGATAAGTTATTCCCCTCTCGATTTCTATATTTGGGAAATGGGAGGATTAGACAAAATTATTTCTGAAACTTCTTCTAGCTTTGGATTCTGAAAATCTAGAACCCAACAGTTGTCAGGTAGAATAGAATCAGATATTTCCCATAATTCAGTACTCAATTAAATTTTTTTTCTGGGGCTTTGATCATGCCTTTTCCTTACCCAGTCCAATCACTGGGGATCAGCTAAGTGTAAAAAGAAATTTTTACTGGTTTACAGAATAGGAAAGAAGAAAAATAAGGGAAAGAGCACACTTTTTGATCATGTAGCTGGGTGGTACCGTAGTGCATTAAAGGCTGTGTCTGGAATAAGAAAATTAATCCTTGAGATTTCAAATCTGATTTCCGACAATTACTAGTCATTTCACCCTGTTTGCCTCAGTTTCCTCATCTGTAAAATGAGTTGGAGAAGGAAATGACAAACCACTCCAGTATTTTTGCCAAGAAAATCTCACATTGGATCATGAAGAGTTTGCCAAAAAGTTATAAAGCCAAACCTTCATTCATGCCACAAACTTTAACTAAACATCTATTCTATACTAGACACTGAGCTCAGCAGCTGGGAATAGATTCAATAGAAACAATTCCTGCAGATTACAATCCATATAGGGGGAAAAAAACAGGATAAATACAAAGTGGAATGGAGGAAGGATCAGAAAGAGCTTTCTATAGGAACTGAACCTTGATTTTGCCAGCTCAAAGTGATGGGGGGATGACGTTTTAGGAATGGGGAAAGTCTGTTCAGAGTCACAGGTTAGAGTTGGATTGGGATAGAAGGGAAGTTATGTTCAATCTACTTGGAGAGACCTGAGTGAGATTGTAAAGGGCTTTAAATCCTGAATAGAGTAGTGGAGCTTTATCCCGGAGGGAAGAGGGAGTTATGGATGTTTCTAGAGCAGGAAAGAAATATGGTTAGAATTAAGGATTGACTGGAGGCAGGAAAACCAATGTAAACCTATTAAGAGGCTCATGCTTTCCTTACCACAGCCCTGTGAAGTGGGAAAGCATATTTACTCTTTTCCTCCTTATACAGTTGAGGCAATTGAACCTTTTGGAAATGAGTCATGAGCCCACCTTTCCTTCCAAAGTAAAAAGTTTTAAGAATTAAGAATTAAGTTCAAGGCCTGACTCCAAATTCACTATTCTCTTTAGTTCCTCACAGCTTGTTTTCCCACGTATAAGAAGATAAATTTCTAGGAGTATAAAATCATAGTTCCTGGCCATATCATTTACTCCTCTTTGGCAAATCACTTAACCTCTCATTTGTCAAATGAAAAGGCTGGATTAGATGACTTCCAGTGTCTGTCTTGTACTGCCTAAAACAGAATCATTCCAGATTCTTTCCAGTAGAAAGAACAACAAGATGTGTAACTCAGTCTGTGATCCAAGATTCAAAGATTGTCGGTATCAAACTTAAAGAAAAACGGATGTTTGCAGCCACATATTGACTTAGAACACTGCAAAATGACATCGTGTATGTCCCATTGTATTTCTGTATATTTTGTTATACATTTCCGATTGAATCTGATTCTGGCTACGTTCATGAATTGTGCTTCTGCTTTTCCCAACTGATAGCCAGTTCCAGTTGACAGATGATAGGGAAGTTGATCCACTCAAGATTATGCAGATATTAAGTCTCAGAGGCTCAAACTCGTTCTTCTTACTTCAAATCCAGTCTCCTTTTCCTACTACACTTCCTCCTATGTGACATTAATGATTTTGGTGGGGGAAAGTTACAATTTTATGTTTATTCCCATATCATACATCCTATATATTCCTATATATATATAATATGTGTTATATTATATATACAATATTTATATTATAATATAATAAAATAATATATAATATTATATATTATATAGATAGATAGATACTATATCCACATATATGTATGGATTGGAGGCACTCTTAAAAGAAGGCACTGGAGCAGAAGGTGTAGCTGCAGTGAACAGAGCCCTGGGATGTAGATGGGAGAGGCTGGGAAAGGAGAAATGACAAGATTGGGGGTGGGCAGGAACGGGAGCTGAGGGTGACATTAGGATTGTGAGAACGAGTGACTGGGAAGGTGATGGGTCCTAGAAGGCAATGGGAAGGAGCAGAGCAGGGTCAGGTTTCGGGAGGAAGATAATGAGTTCTGTTTTGGGCCTGTTGCGCTTGAATGCCTAAGGGACATCCAATTTGAGGGATCCGATGGGCAGTCGGAGACGTGAGACTGGAGGTCAGAAGAGGTTAGGGTTGCATAAATAGATCTCAGAGCCATCTGCATAAAGATGATAATTGAATCCACAGGAGCTGATGAAACCGCCAAGTGCAGGAGTATGGAGGGAGAAGAGAAGAGGGCATGGGACATAGTGTCGGGATATCCATGGTTAGCAGGTGTAAGTGGATGAAAGAGCCTGCAAATTGGGCAGAGAGGGAATGGTCAGGCAGGTGGGAGGGGAAATAGAGAGAAACATCATGAAAAGCCAGATAGGAAAGTGTCCCAGAGAAGAGTGGGATCAATGACCTCAGAGGCTCAAGGTCAAAAGATAAAGGCCAAGAAAGATGGGGATTGAGAAAAGATCATGAGATTTGGCCATGAAGAGACTGTTATTACTGGGAAAAGCAGCTTTGGGTGAGTGATGAGGCTGGAAGCCAGACTTCATAGTATTGAATGGGTCTGAAAAGGGAGATCCAAAGAGCAGGGACAAGAACTGAGCAGCCTAGGACCAGGACACGACTTTAGAGGCACTGACGGCAGCAATTCCCAGGCTGGCCTCTGCCCAGGAAGAAGGTCACTTTCAGTCCTTGGGCACAGGTCAGAGACCAATTGCCATGGTCCCAGCTCTTTAGAAACACTTTGCTGTTTTTGTTCTTGCATCAACAAGGATACGGAGGGCACTTGGTATGGGAGGCTGGGACCAGGCTCCCTCCTGGCTGCCCAAAGTCATTTATTTGGCTTGCTCTGACAATCTGAGCTCTTAAGAAAACCAGAGCTATGGGAATACTTGGGAACAGGGAAGCTGGGGAGAGAAGAATGTGGAGACTCCATCAGTCAGAGCAGGGGTAGGACTGAGGGGCTTTTTTCAGGACAGAGAGATAGGGAGAACAAGGAAGGAACTGGAGATGATGGGAAGTGAAATGAGGAAGAAGCATTAAGAGCAAAAGAGACAGAATAATCTAGGTCTCAGGGTCCTGATGCTTAAAGAACATCTATTGCAGCTACTTAATTTATGTAGATAAGGAAACTGAGGCTTTCTTTCTAATCCAGTGTTTCTACCAATACCAGGGCGTATACTGGAGTCAGCTTGTTTAAATTTTCAGTATGAACATTTACACTTTGAAATTAGCAAATGCTACAAATCAGGGTTTGATATAATAATAAAAACCATAATTTTATTATAATTATTGCAACTAATTATATTTTATTATGATATAATAACACATTTATATAGTGCTGACTATGTGCCTGACACTGTATTAAATACTTTATAAATATTATTTCATTTGATTCTCACAGCAATCCTGGGGATTAGGCGCTATTATGATCCCCATTTTACAGTTGAAGAAATTGAGGCAAACAGTGGGTGACTTGTTTCAGTTGTGATTGAAGTCAAATTTCTACCCACAATGATGAGTCTTCCTTATTCCCGGATTGGTGTTCTATACTGTACATAGCTCTAACTAGCTCTAACCACCCTTTCTTTTTCTGTGTTAGTGAATGAATCAACAAACATTTATAAACTGCCACTTTGTTCCAGGCACTGAGTTAGGTTCTACAAGTACAAAGACAGAACTGAATTGTCCCTCTCCTCAACGAACTTAACATTCTCTCAGAAGAGACAAAACATACCTGTATAAGAATGAATGAAATATACAGAAATATCCAGAAAATAAATACAAACTATTTGGGGGGTGGGTAGGAGATGAAGGGACTATCACAGGAATCAGGAAGGCTTCATGGAGAAGATATCCTTGAGCTGAGCTCTGAAGGAAGCTAGGGATTTTAAGAGATGGAGACTGGGAAGGGAGGGCATTTCAAACATGGAGACAATCTATGCAATGACTCAGAAGTGAGAAATGGAGAATTGTCATGAAGAACAGAAATTAGATCAATTCCTTCCTAGTCAAGCTAAGGTTTTATACTGGTCCTACAATGGTCCCCTAAATGACCCCTAAATGGTAACTTACCTCTTCCTATGCTGATCCCCTAAATGATCTGTGCAATTATTCCTTCCTATAATGGACCAGTAAGTGACCTGTGTGTAACTTACCTTTTCCTATATTAGTCCCCAGCTGCCCTGTGTGTAACTTACCCCTTTCTATAATAGTCCCCCAATTAGCCTGAGTGTAACTTACCTTTCTAAATTAATACTCTAAATGACCTTTGTATAACTTACCCCTTTCTATGTTGATCCTTCAAATGACTTGTGTGTAACTTACCTCTTCCTATATTGATCCCCTAAATGACCTGCGTGATTATCCTTTGTTATAATGGACTCCTAAGTGCCCTGAGTGTAACTTACCTCTTTCTCTATTGATTTCTCAAATGATCTTTGTGTGACTTACCTCTTTCTATGTTGGTTCCTCAAATGACCTGTGTGTAACTTACCTCTTTATATATTGGTTCCCCAAATGACCTGTGTGTAACTTACCTCTTTATATATTGGTTCCCCAAATGACCTGTGTGTAACTTACCTCTTTCTATATTTGTTCCTCAAATAACCTGTGTGTAACTTACCTCTTCCTATATTAGTTCCTTAAATAATGTGTAACTTACCTCTGTACAATGGTCCCCTAAATGACCTGTGTGTAACTTACCTCTTCCTATATTGGTTCCTTAAATAATGTGTAACTTATACCTCTTTGTATAATGGTCCCCTAATGACTTGTGTGTAACTTACCTCTTTCTCTATTGGCCTTCTAAATTTCCTGTATGTAACTTACCTTTTTCCTATATTGATCCCTTAAATGGCCTGTGTGTAATTTATCTCTTCCTATGTTGGTCCCCAATTGCCCTGTATGTAACTTACCCCTTCCTACAATGGTCCCTTAAATGATCTGCATGTAGCTTACTTTTTTCTATATTGGTCCCCTAAATGACCTATGTAATTACCTCTTCCTATATTAGTCCCCAGCTGCTCTGTGTGTAACTTACCCCTTTCTATAATAGTCCCCCAATTAGCCTGTGTGTAACTTACCTTTCTAAATTAATACCCTAAATGATCTTTGCATAACTTACCTCTTTCTATGTTGATCCTTCAAATGACCTGTATCATTATCACTTGCTATAATGGACCCCTAAGTGACCTGAATGTAACTTACCTCTTTCTTTATTGATTCCTCAAATGATCTGTGTGTAACTTACCTCTTTCTCTATTGGCCCCCTAAATGACCTATGTATAACTTGTCTCTTTCTACATTGGTCCCCTAAATAAAGGGTAACCTACTTCTTTGTGTAATGGTCCCCTAATGAGCTGTGTGTAATTTACCTCTTCCCATATTGGTCACCTAAAAGGCTTGGGTGTAGCTGTTCTCTCCAGCCAGCCAGGGGACTTTGGTCTGGTGTAGCTCCAGCAGAGACGTGGGTTCTCAGAATGTGGAGAAGGGTGTTTACTGATTGACTGGTTAAGGGCTGGCCCAGGGCCTTTGGAAAGGCTAGCTTCCTCAGGGTCTTCCTATGGGCATCCCCCGGTCACCAGCCTGCTGCGGCCAAAGAATTATGAAGCTTGGAAAAGCTCATCTCAATCCTGAATTCTCGTTTATGTCAGCCATTTATATAGAATACAGTTTATCCTTCCCAAGTGCCACATTCCAGATATGTAAATCAAACTGTTTCCTTAGCGTTTATTAGCAAGATTTATGCCTTTCTAGTAGCTCCTCAGAAAACAACAGCTTGTGGCTGAACTATCTCTCTGTTGACGGGGGTTACTGAACCCTAAATAATCTCTTTACGACCACTCTCCCTCCGCCATCACCCCATGCCTCGGTGCAGAGAGTTCCCTCCCAACTCCCCTCTCCGAGGTAACCTCCTGCCTGTGCTGGGCACCGGACTGAGCTCTACCTGAGGTCCTGACCTCTGTCACAGAACCCTGGACTTTCCCCCTCCCCTCCCCTCGATGTCCCCATTGTATCCTCTACCTCTCCTGGTCCTTCTACAGAGAGCTAGTTGTGGCAGAGGACAGAGTGCTGGATTTGGAGGCAGGCCATTCACTTCTATGGGCTTTAGCTTTCTCATCTGTATAATGGGAATGATAATAGCACCTACCTTGCAGGATTATTAGGAGGAAAAAATAAAATAATATACATAAAATCCTATGGAAACCATAAACTGCTACATAAATGCTATTATTCTCATTATGGAGTTTTTAATGCTTCCTAAGACTTCGATGTCCACATGGTACAGGGGAAAGTGCTTGGATTTGAAAAGAGAGGACTCTGTATTGAAATCTTGTGTCTTGCAGGTATTATTTGGATAATTACTTACCACTTAGGTTGTCTTGGATGAGACACTTAATTCACTTAGGAGCCTCATTATTAAAATGGAGGAGGATGGGTCTACATGTAAGGTCCCTTTCAACTCAAGACTCAAGCGTTGACTCAGATGCAAAATGGATATAACATAAGGAGAAGAGTTTGTAAATTTTAAAACTTCGTATTCATTGTCAGTTATTATTCTAATTCTTCTCCCCGAGACTTATGTCTTCATACAGACTCAGGCACCAGTTTCTAGTACAGGGATGTATGAAGCAAGCAAGGCAGTTTTATGGAGGGGATCTGCTTAAAATATGAAGGCAGTCTCAGAGACTGGCAGAAAATAGGTCCTTGGGGGCCCTGGAGCCCCAGTGGAATGGGGCAAACCCCTATGGAGCTCCAGAGATAATAAGACTCTGCCACTATTACAGTCTGGTTCTTATGCTGGGTCCAGCAGGACCGGACCCTGGGGGAAGGGAGCGAGAATCTGGGACTTGTAAACTGCAGTGATGCAGCCATGGCGGGGAGGGGGGGATTAACCATCCCCTTTCTTCCACATTTCCCCAACAGCTTCACTCCTTTCCTTGCTTGAATGAGCTCCTCCTCCCCCAGTCCCGATGCTGATGCCATCTCACAAGGTGATTCTTCTCCAGCTCTCCTGATTATTCAGCAGCTATCAGGCTTGAAAAATGAAGACGGATCTGGGAACTGTGTCTCCCTAGGAGAGCCCCCCTGTAATGTTCAGGGGCTGCGGAAGCCAGGAGTCACCGGGTGACAGACGGGGGTCCCAGACCCCTGCAACAGGCCGGAAGGATGAGGAACTTAAGTGAGGAAGAGCTCATTCCACAAAGATAAATATGGCACCCAGAGACCAAGTTTAAAAAGTCAGTTATCTAAGCACAGGGAGAGACCTGGCTGAGCAATGGGAGTGATGAAAAGAGCTGGGTGCTCTGGAGGACCACAAACTCGGTGCGAGTCAACAGTATTCTGTGGTGGCTACAGTGCTACTTGCTGGAGAGAATTCCTGCTGTGGAGCTGCAAAAGACAGTTATGTGAGACTTCCGGGAGAAGGCAGACATTTTTCAGCCTTTCAGCCACTCTGGTGGCTCCAGGCTCTCTCCAAGATCCATATTGTGGAGGAGAAAAGCTTGTGGAGGTACCGAGGGGAGGTTAGTGCCTCAACATGCCTCTAGTTTCCAGGTTGTTTCTTAGAGAGAATTTTGGAAATTTGAAGAATTCTCCTGGGCAGACACCTCAATTTTGTTTCATCTAAAGAGTTCATTCACATTCATGTGTTTTCTAGCACACTCCATTAGGAGGAGGGAAGGAGGGAGAGAGGGAGAAACACAAAGAGAGAGAGAGAGAGAGAGAGAGAGAGAGAGAGAGAGAGAGAGAGACATTCATGAATTTTCTATACATAACTTCCAGAGAACTTATATATAACCAGTGTTTATATGGCTCTTTAGGGTTTACAAAATGCTTTACAAAGTCTATCTTATTTTATTTTCACATTAATGCTGGAAAGGAGGTTCTGTATTTTCCCCATTATGCAGATGAGGAAACTGAGGCTGAGAGGTTTCACATTAGTAAGGGATTTCATGGATCTGTGCTCAGTTTTGATTTTCTCCAGATCCTGCATTCTCAATAGTCAAGTAGGCATTTAAGTGGCTACAAGGTGCCAAACACTGTGCTAAACACTGGGAATTCAAAGAAAGGCAAAAAAACAGTTCCTGAGTGAAAGGAGCCGGTGACCCAACAGGAGTAAACCATACAAATATGTACAGACTATATATGGGATAAACATAGGGTGGGTACTAGAGGGGCTGGGAAAGGTTTTCCTTTAAAAACGAAGCCCCAGGGAAGGAAGGAGACATAAAGAGAGTGGTTTAGGTCTTGGGAGGGGGCAAAGCCAATGAAATTATCCAGAGTTGAGATGGAGCGTTTTATTTGAGAGACTGGGTGGTAGTGGATGGGATGGTATATTGTGGGGGGAGGGATGTAAGGTGTAAAGAGACTAGAAGTTTGTATTGATCTCAGGGATGGTGGGGGGGCTCTGAAGTCTGTCGAGTAGGGGGTGACGTGGTCAGATCCACTCTTCAGGAAAATCGCTCCGATGACTTCTGGGTTTTAAGCCTGGGGGACTAGGATTGGAAGATGGCGGTACCCTTGATAGGAACAGGGATGTTTGGATGAAGAGCTGAGTTCATCTTTCCCCCAAAACTAGAAGTTGGAGACTGAGGAAGAGAAGGGACCTTGCTTATTGATAAAGCAATTGCTCTGTTTTAGTGACTTGTATTTAAGGTTGGACTCACTACATAGTGGAGCTGTTGCCCTTACAACGAATACCTTGGGGCTATAAGATAGGTTTGGGTACACTGAGAAATAGTGATGTCTCCATGTCTTTCCTTTTGGCCATAAGAGGGAACTATAAAACCCTTCATTGCCTCAAGACCCAGCTGTCATCCTATAGAGCTTAATTTGGAATTTCTGCATTGAGAAGCAAAGTGCCATAACCATATCTAGGACATGTGTTAAAAAAGTGCAGATTCCATTAGGAGGAGGGAAGGAGGGAGAGAGGGAGAAAGGCAAAGAGAAAGAGACAAGACAGCAAGAAACAGGGACAGAAAAAGAGAGACTGAGGAAGAGAGACAGAAAAAGAGAGATAGAGACAGAAACAGAGAGGAAGAGAGACAGACAGAAAAAGAGAGACAGACAGAAAAAGAGAGACAGAGACAGAAACAGAGAGGAAGAAAGACAGAGACAGAGGAAGATGGAAAGAGGGAGAGACAGAGAGAGGGAGAGAGACAGTAACAATGGTCCATAAATGGGACCCACTAGCCTGGGAAGTCAGGGGTATAGAAAGTGCAAAATTATGGTCGGAAAAAGTTTACCCTAGCTTCCTTAGGTGGCTTCTTATTTTAACTAATTGTTATTTCTGACTATGATGCTCAGCTCTGATGTTTCTAGCTTCCTGAAGGATTGCAGGGATTTCAACC
This sequence comes from Sarcophilus harrisii, assembly GCF_902635505.1. Taxonomy (NCBI): domain Eukaryota; kingdom Metazoa; phylum Chordata; class Mammalia; order Dasyuromorphia; family Dasyuridae; genus Sarcophilus; species Sarcophilus harrisii. Next base: position 618,872,754 of record NC_045427.1, on the reverse strand, counting down.
TTGAAATGTGGCAAAGGTCTGATGGCTCCACCTTAGGTACAGGGTGAAAAATTGAAGGTATAGGAAGGCCAACTTCAGCTCAGTTTGAGGAAAAATATTTTAATAATTAGAGTTGTCTTAAAGTAGAATGAACAACTTCTTGAGAATTCCCCTTCATCAGGTTCATGGAAGAAATTTCAAAGGTCTTTTATTATAACCTTTGTGATTTTACAGATGAGGAAAGTGACTTGTCTAAGCCCATGTGAGTAGTAAGTACCAGAAGTGGGTGATGGAGAGGGGTCCTCTGGTTTCATGGAGTGCTTCTCACTGGTCTGCACTGCCTGATCAGAGACATCTGAATGGCAGTTGGATGCCCCAATCTATTGGATGCTGGACAGCAGTTTCCTGGATGATTTGAATGAAGGGAAGTTGGATCGGGATTCTCTAAGGTTCCTTCCAACTCAACTGCTTCAGGATGTTATGGCTTGAAGGGAGATGAAAAAGGAAAATGGGATGATCTGTGTCTTCTTTTTACTGAAAGAATGAGGAGATGAGCTGGTTCTTTACAGAGGCGCCCTTCAGGCCTGCAAACTAGTAGGATGGTTCAATTTGAGATGGGGCGACTGAGGTAGGAACTATATACATGTTAGCTCTATTATAATTGTTTTCAGTGAACAAAAATCTACTTCCCCTCAGTGAGAAAGAAAGAAAAACAAAACTTAGCACAAATATGTGTTGTCAAGCATAACAAATCCTTACACTGACAATATACAATCATATACACAATATTATATATATAAAGATATGCACATGTGCACATGAATGCAAGCATACTAGCATATGTATATGCATATACACATGTATGTGAATGTACATACACACACACATACACACATTTCTACATGTATCTGAGTCCATCATCTCTCTTCGGAGGTGGGTAACATGTTTCATCATCAGTCCTCTGCAATCCCGGTTGGTCATTGCACTGGTTAGAGTAAACCATTAAAAATTGTTTGTCTTTATGGTAATATAATTGTATTAATTGGTCTCTATAAAAATATAATTGTATTAATTGTTCTCTATAGTAACATAATTGTATTAATTGGTCTCTATAAAATATAATTATATTAATTTGTAGTAATGTAACTGTATTAATTAAGAGACTCCTAGCTCCTAATTCTTGAACCAGGTGTGAATTAAAGGAAAAGAGGGGTTCTATGGAGTGGAAGTAAGGAAAAATATAATCCTGGTATCTGCTCCTGGGAGGTCAAAAGCAGAGAGATGGGAAATGCAGTGTCAAGTGTGAGAAATGGCAGGCCGGTGGGATTAGCTGGCAGAGTTTGGGGGAAAGTGAGTATTCTTTGGAGGATCTCAAAGTCCTTGTTAACAGGAGGGGTTGAGGTTGTTTAGCATTCAGAGAAAGGGACCTGGACAGGGAGCAGCCTTCCTGTCACCCCCAGCCCTGTCCTGACCCCCCAGGCTGTGACTGTTAGAAAGTCTGGCTACACTGGGAACCATGAATGTAGGTGAGTGTCTCCTTATCTATCCTTGTGGCCATAAAGGCTTGGGGCTTTGCAGGGGACTGCTCTGGGGCCCGTGAATCGGGGCTCAATTTCCCCTTCTCCCCCAGGCAGCCTCTTGTTTCTAGCCCCACTCTCCACCTCTCCTGGGGCTGCCCACGGTTACTTAACATTTCACACCCGCTCTGGAGAAAGCAAAACATCCTGGCTGCTCCTGCCAACCTTCTCTGCGGTGCTGTCCAAGGAGCTGGAGGCTGCTGGGAGCCAACTGTCGGCCCATCCCTGGCAGAGAAGGGGAGGGATGCTGGCGGAGAATGGAGACCTCTCAGAGGGTCTCGGGCTGAAAGAGACCCCTGATCCAACACCCTCTTCTGGCAGAGGAAAAAATTGAGGTTCAGAGGGTACAACCAAGCTGCTCCAAGGAATCAGTCCAGGAAGGCTCCCTGGAGGAGGAAGGGCAATGAATGCATTGATGGGCAGGAAGAGGGAGGAACTGGGGACTGCCAACCAGCTTCCCCCTCAAGAATGAAGGGCATGGAGACTGCAGAGCCCCCTAAGACCGCACCCAGATTCTCAGGGTGCAGAGGCTGCAGGAAGATGATTTTGCCTTCTCCGTGTTCCACTACAAGGGTTCTCTGGGCCCCACTAAGAGTCCTCAAATTCATCACTTTCCCACAAAACAAAGAAGTGTTAAACCCGCCAAGTCTGCACTGGCAGAAGGTCAGAGGCTTGGCTGGTGGAGAACTGACTCATTACATGACTCGAGTCTGCAAGGGGAAAGGGCCAAAGGCAGTGATGGGGAGGGGGGATCTGGGTCAGGGACACGGCCCCTTCCAACAGTCAGAAACAAAAGGAAACATGGGTTAGTGTGGGGGAAAGCACAGCAAAGCAGCCCTGGGAGAGAGAAGGAGAGACAGAGAAAAAGAAAGAGAAGGATGGGAGGATAGAGATGGGAGGGAGGGAGAGAGAGACACAGAGACAGACAGGGGGAAAGAAAGAAAGAAAGAGAGAGAGAGAGGATGGAAGAATGGAGGGAGGAAGGGCGTGTGAGAGAGACACACAAAGAGAGAAAGAGAAAGAGGTTGGGAGGATGGAGGGAGGAAGGCAGTGAGAGAGAGACAGAGAGACAGATAGAGAGACAGAAATAGAGAGAAAGAAACAGAGGGATGGGAGGATGGAAGGATGGAGGGAGTGAGAGAGACACAGAGACAGAAACAGGGAAAAAGGAAGAGAGAGAGAGGATGGAAGGATGGAGGGAGGAAGGGGGAGAGAGACACAGAGACAGAGAGAAAGAGAAAGAGGGTGGGAGGATGGAGGGAGTGAGAGAGAGACACAGAGACAAAGAAAGAAAGAGAGAGAGGATGGAAGAATGAAGGGAGGAAGGGAGTGAGAGAGAGACAGAGACAGAGAGAAAGATAAAGAGAAAGGGGTGGGAAGATGGAGGAGGAAGAGAGTGAGAGAGAAACAAAGAGACAGAGAAAGAGAAAGAGAGAGAGGGAGGATGGAAAAGGAAGGGAATGAGAGAGACACACAGAGACAGAGACAGACATACAGTTCTGGTATGAGAATTAATTAAATAAACATTTATTGAATGCTTAGTGCATGCCAGCCATTATATTAAGCACTTATCAAATATCCCATGTGATCCTTGAAACAATCCTGCACACAGGTACTCTTGGTTTCCCCATTTTACAGATGAGGTAGACAGAGATTAAATGACTTTCCTAGTAAGTGGATTTGAACTCAGAGCTTGTTTCTAGATCTAACTCTCTATCCATTGAGTCAACTAATTCCTTGGTATACAGCCAGCAAAAAAAAAAAATACACTTCTTGGAAAGTAAGGTCACTGTAAAGTAAGTGAATTGTACCAATTGCTTTTTGTGAGTCCTTGATGTTAGGGGTTTTTAAAAAATTTTTTGTTGGGTGAAATAAAAGCTGCCATTTGCCTGATGTTATTAGTACCTTGAATGCATGGGTTCAGGGGTGGGTGGTGGATAGCTTTGACCCATCCATATTTGTGTAATCCCAGATAAGAATTATCCTGAGACTTTCCAAGAAGAATTCAGGGTGGGGACACAATGAACAATGAAAGAGTCAGTAATTTCTGACATCCTCTCTATGTCCCATCTCTTATATTGGACTCATTGTCTATAAACCCAGACAAACGGTGCTGAGCAATGGATTACACTTGTTCTCATTCTAAAGACTTTTCTAGGTTTAATGCTTTATGTTCTGTTTTATACAGATAGTTATTACCATGATTTTGAGGGACAGATTAAAAATCATTTCTCTATTTGTAATCAGGAAGACTTGGATTCAAATTTCACCCCAGATATTTATTAGCTCTTTGACCCTGGGTAAGTGAATTTACCTTTCTGTGCCTTAGTTTCTTTATCTGTAAACTGAGAAGATTGAACCTAAGATCTTTTCCAGAATCATAGTATCCTTAATCTTATGGCCACTATAAATTCAGACAGAGTACATGGCCTGATTTCAGAAGGAACACTTGAGACTCCATATTTTGTACCATTAAATTATCTGGTTTACAATGGCTCCCCTCCATTGTAGAATTCTGGTAGAAGTATGGATTCCACTCATGGTTTTTCTTTCTATTACACTCATACAGGGTCCTAGAATATCGTGAATGGCACCATTTAGGGGAACTCAACTTGAAACATGCTCTACAAGTAGGTAGCAACTAGGGAAGATCATTTCTTTCTGTCTTGCCATAGCATCCAGCACAGGGCTGAATACATGTGAGTTCTCAGAGGAAATCTAGTTCATTAATGAGTAAATTGAGCAAGAAAGATCTGAGTTCTAATCCAGCCTCTGACACTTACAAGCTATGTATGTGATCCTGGGCAAGTCATTGAGGCAAGTCTTTGAAACGGGGATTGTGGGGATAGTTTATCATTTATTAGTATTGTTGGAACCTAGCTTTATGTATCTAGCTCAAAGCTAGATCACATTGACCTCAGGGATGCTACAGGGAAGCCACTATGAAGAATACTTGAGTCTACCCAAAGCTTGTGTTTTGGGTTCCCCAATAGCTTGTGTCTTGGTTTTGCCCTAATTTTATTGAATGTTTATGCTTACCTTCCAACAAAGATCTCAAGCAAACTGTTCCTGAGTCGGTATTCTTGCTTTAATACAATATATTGTGAAACAGGGACTCAGCAGGGAGGCAGACCTTTTCCCAGTTCTCTCCCTCGCCAAACCATCTTCATAATATTCTTCCTAAAACTGTTTTGGTTTTGGGATTTTATCTCCAGCCATATCATAAATATAGCTCATCCTTCTAGTATTGTTATAAAGATTAAATAAATTAGCATGTAGAATATATTGTAAGTCTTAAAATGGTATAAAATGCTACTGATGATGATGATGATAGAAATAGGAAGGTAGACTTGGCGGGGATAGCCATGAATTCCAGAGCAAATGTAGAAGGAAGATGGTGGTGAAGATGGTGGGAAGGAAAGAAAACAGACCTTATTGGCTTTTCAGTTGTGCTCTGAGGGGTGTGGTGTGTGTGTGTGTGTGTGTGTGTGTGTGTGTGTGTGTAGAGGAGAAATAGTGCTATGCAAATAATATACCAGTCAGCCTTTACCTTCTGGGCTCTGGGGTCTGAGATCCAGGTGTTATTTAGATCCAGAGCCAAATGATTAAAAGAGGTCTGGGAGGAAGGAGTCCTGGGCATGATTTCTAGTGCCAGAAGGCCAGAAGGCAGAATGAGCATCATTAAGTAGGTATTATTATAAAGAGGCAGAGTTCAGCTTTTGAACAATTAGTGAGTTTAACAATGGGATGTAGGTAAATGAGTTTCTGGTCTCTGGAGGTCTTCAAGTAGAGTTGTTGAATGATCGCTAGTTTGCCTAGGAAAGGAAATTTGTCTTGGTGCCCCTTTGTTTCTACATCTCTCCCTTTACTGGTCCCCACCCCTCAAGCACCTATGCTATGTGGGATTACCCAGGGCCCCTCTCTCACAAAAACCCACTGCTATTATGTGACCATGATCAAGTCACTTCAATCTATAAAATGGGGAGAGAGAGTTGGACTTGATGATCTTTAAATTCCCTTCCAGCTTCAAGTCTATGTTTCTATGATCTCCTTCATTTGATTAAAATATGAGTCCCCTCTCAGAGGTGTCTGCCTTCTTATGTTCTTAAATTAGCCAGTAAGTATATGGCCAGATCACAGAGTGTGGTGAAAGGGGTAAATGTGGGCCATCACACAAGAAAATGAGAACTAGGAGGGACCAAAGGGAGGAGATGACTTTTCCAGTGTTACCCACAAGGTAGTCCATAGCAGAACTAGAATTCCTACTGGGAATTCTGACTCCCTATTTTCTACTTTCTATTTTGCATTCCAAGCAAGGGAAGTTAGAAGGTTTCTTATTCCACCAGCAACAGAACACTTATGGAGGGTTTTGATTTGATTGTTGACTTGATCTGATCAGTTTGGCAAATGAGTCAAGGACAAATTGGAAGGGGACGAAGAGTAGACTTAGGATGACTTATAAAAGGGCTATGACAAAAATCCAGGTAGGTGGTAATGAGGGTTGGGGGCTGGTATAAAAATGTTGGCAGTAGAGAATCAAGCCATGGAAATGAATGAGATTGCCAAGAGAGAGAAGGTAGAGAGAATGGGGAAAAGAGAATTTGAGGAAGTATCTACTTAATGATGCGGTCAGGCTAGAAAAACCTAATTTGAAATAAACATGTGACAAATTCACAATGGCCCATCTCTTTACCAAAAGATAGGTTTATTTAAGAGAAGAGGTTACAGACAAAATAGTAAGTAAAATAGGCTCTAGGAGTGGTAAATATGAAATAGAGTTGGGAGTTACCAAGGGAAAGACAAGTTCCCCAATAGAAAGGAAATACCCTGTGAGGTAGGAGTGAGCACTGAATGGCAGGTTAGATTTACAGAGGAGTTTAACAGACCAAGTAATTACCTATTAAGGAGAAAGACGCATTTAGAGGGAAGGCACTAAGAGGGAGAGAGACAACCTCATAGTGGGCTTAATCCTGAAAAGAATTTAGCAAAGATCTTCATCATGAATAGATCTTTTATGCAAAATACAGCTTTGGGGGTTTTCTCAGGGAAACCAGGGAAGTAAAGATGGGAACTTAGAAGGAGGGATCAAGAAGCCAGATGGAATGCACTTGGCAGATCATGTCCCAGACCTGTCTAAGGATATATTAATATCTCATAGATTGTTTAAAGATGCAGAGAGATTGGGAGATAGACTATGAAAATTGATCAAAGAGTTCCATCCTCACAATCACTCTGGACAAGCAGGATAGTCTGGGACTTAATTATATCTGATAATAGCCAATAGGTACATATCATTAAGGTCTTTGGAAAGGGAAAAAAGAATCAAAGAAGGAGCAGTTATGAAGTTAGAAGGGCAACTAGGAGGACTGTGATGACTCTGAAGGTGAAGTAGACTCTGAATATCTAAGGAAAAGGTATGGTAAACAGTATCAAATGTTGCAGGAGTCAAGGAGAATAACTGCAAAAAAAAGGCTGCTGTTTTTAGGGATTAGGAGGTCATTGGTGACTGGTGAGAAGATAGTTTCAGTCAAATATCATAAAGGAAATCTGATTGATATTTTTTTTTGTTTTATATTTCTTAAATGTCTTCCAGTTTCCCTCTCCATTTCTCTCCTAAAGAACTATCCCTGATGTGTTTTTTTGTTTCTCTTTTTGAAAGAAAAAAAATCACCAAAACAATTCATTACATTGAAAAATTAGACATGATTTGCTGTGGGAAATGGATGGGCACTTGTTTTCTACAGTTATGAAAATTAAAAAGGAGAAATGAAACTGAAATTAGAAAACTGACAATCACAAAGATATTAAGGAATAATCAAGGATCCTGGAGGTTTTCTCCCAAAAGAATGTAAGCTCCTTGAGAGCAGGGATTGTCTGCATAATGAGCGATGGTGATACATGTCCTTTAACATCTGTAACATTCAATTAATGGAGGATTATGGGTGAGAGCCCATAAGTCAGAAAGATAGAGGAAGTCCCCAGGTGAAGGTGGATATAGAGGTTGAGGAACTGTATCAGGATTGGTGTAAGAAGTCCTCAAAAGGATACCAAAAAAGAGAAGGGATTAAGTGGTATGGACTTGAAGCCTTCTTAGAAAACTGATCCCTGCCATAGGTTAGGGGTATAATTCCAGGAAACCCCCCTTGCTTAATCTCACACAAATTACTTTGTATTCTATAGTCCCCATATTTTGTAGTCTCTTTGTAATCTATAGTCCCCCTGTTCTTGTACTCTGAGAAGGGGTTCCTATGACAATGTGAATCCTGATACTAAGTCAGGGACAGCTGGGGCTCAAGATGTAATAAAGTTGTTTCAGGGTATAAAAAACCCTGCTTTGCTGTCTGTGCTTTGTCTCCCTTCACTAGAATACCCTGGTTGAAGGGGACAATCACTTCCTTCAGAAACTGAATAAACTGTTTTCTGCTCTGTCTCCAAGAAACACCTATTTGAATTATTTTGGGCTAGTGGTCACTGTCCCACACAAGAGAGAGGGAATAATTGTCTGGAACAAAGTTCTGAAAGGAGACTATAGGACAGGACATCAGCCACTGGTAGAATTCAGTTCAGTTCAGTCATGTCCAATTCTTCATGGCTCCATTTTGAGGTTTTTCTTGGCAAAGAACTGGAGTGGTTTACCATTTCTTCTCTGACTCATTTTTTAGATGAGAAAAATTGAAGTAAACAGGGTTAAGTTACAGTAGGTAAGATTTGAACTCAAAAAGATGAGTTTTCCTGATTCTTAATTCAGTAACTGCGCTATACATGTAGGAAATAGGACTAAGGAGAGCTGTTCTTTTGGAAAAGGAGAGCAGGAGAAGGAGTGATGATGTCTTTATAATACTGGAGAAACTGAGGCAAGACAGAGATTAGTTTTTAATCCTGTTAATGTTGAGAGTTTAGGCTAGCCGGCCAAATGTAACTTATGTTCAAAAATCATTCGACCCTGAGGTTAAACTAAACTGATATCCAATTTTGAAGGGGAACAATGGCAAATAATGGCCCCCAACAAAGGTGGGGAGCAAAGACACTGGATGGGCTGACAAGCCATAATTCCAGGAGAGGACCATAACTTAGTCCTGACAGGATAAGGGTCAAGATAAGAAGATCCAGGGCAGGAGACAGTGACATACTCAAAAGGAGGGGGAATTATGCTAGCAAGGATTGAGATGAAGCACCTGGAGTTTTTGACTCAGTGGTATTTTAAGGCTTCTTTTCTGACTCAATTCTTCCAGTTCTAATGGCAAGGAAAAAGTAGAAAAGGGCTATAATAATTTTATTCAGGGTATGACACCATTAAGCTTAAAGGAGGGAAGCTGACAGATAGGATGGTCTTGATGATCTCAATAAGCCAGAAAAGGGAAACTTGCAATAAGCATTTTTCCAACATATTTTAGGATGGGTTGGGCTGAGGTGAAGTTGGGGGGGGAGAACTTCTCCCTGTTCCCCATCATTATCACAAGATGGATGGAGGGAGCTTGTAAAAAGGAAAGGTTTAGGATGTGGCCCAGTGGAGACAGAGTCCTGGATTTAAAATCAGCAGTTCTAGATTCAAATTTTACCTTTCCTCCTCACTTGGGCTAGTCACAAAGTGAAGGGGGCTAATAAGAGGGTGTCTAAGGTGATTTCCAGATCAAAGCCCCCTTCTTCCCTCTTGAATTCCAAGGAGAGAGTCTCTCTCTCTCTACCTCTAAACCCCCAGCCTCCCATTCCATCTCACTGCAGAGATCCATCTTCTAAGTGGAAGTCCCTTTTCTCAGAGCCCCAGTAAACAGCCCCATCCTGCCTCCCAGATGTACCCTGGCTTTTATAAGCAGGGCTTTAAGCACCACTTCTTACATCAATGACTTTAAATGAAAAAAGAAAGCTCTTTTGAATACAAATGCCGCATTTATTTCCTTAATGCCTCTCTCAGCTCTCAGCTACCTTCAAACCCATCAGAGCCACTTTCAAATATTGAGGGAGCTCCCCTCATTTTGATGCTAATGCAGCATTTCATGTAGATAACGTCTTTTGAATCTGGTTGAGGAAATACATTAAAGGTGAAATCTAGAACTTTAAAATTCGCGCTAGAGGAGTGGATCCTACCTGGGGGTGGGAGGAGGGGGTTCAGGAGTCAGGGGGAGGGCTGGTCCGTCCAGGCTGACCTCTCTGGTTTGCTAAGAGGGAAAGTTTTTGGAGGCTTTCCTCGGAGGTAATAAGGACTCTGTGTCTACCTGATCTTTGTGGAGGGTGGGCCACCTGGCCTGGGGAAATTCCCAAAAATGATCCCCACTCACCTGTTTCTCCCTTGGGAAAGCTACCTGGTATCACCCAGGAAACTCTCACTCCCCAATTGATCTGAGAATCACTTTGGTCTGGGAAACAATCACTATCTTTTATTGATTTGGAAATTAGCCCCTAATTGCTCCCAAATTGTAAAGGGCTGAAACTCTGAGTTGATGCGCTGCGATTGGACAACCGAGCACTTAAGCTAATTACCTATTGGACAATACTCTATTAGTATATGCTTGGATAATGGCCCTTCCCACTATTCTGTGCTGTTTCCATCTTTTGGTGTATACAGAGAATTGTGGGAAGGATTAGGGGGTGGAGTAAGAGAAGCCAGAGTCACTTTGGGTGGTAGGGGAAGAGAAGGAAGATCCTGTGTCCATCTTGTTCACTTCTACCTTAAAGACCAAGAATAAAGACCAAGGACTTTTGCTTATCCTGACTCTGGCTAATTCTAAGGTCTCCAGGGTGCTAACTCAGTCTTCATACCAAAATATAGAAGGCTAATAAAAGACAAGATTCTGTACCCAAATCTTTGCTAATTCCTATCAGGAAATGGCCCACTGAGTGTCTTCTCAGCATAATAAACCCTTTTTTTGCCAAAAAAAAAAAAAAAAAAACTGGCTTGGAGATAGGGATTGTGACACCGGCCTGGAGACCCCCATTGCTGTTAGGGTATCTCTCACCTCTCATCTCTCACCCCTCAATACCTCCTCCTGTAGGGAATATCCAGCCAAGGTGAAGGGGAGATGAAAGACAAGGAAGGTGAGGTTTTGAAAAGCCAGATTGATCCTAGAAAGAGCTCCTTTGGTCATTGCTTTCCTGGTCTGTAAAACAGGGACACTTCTCTAAAGTTTTCCAACTGTATTTCATTATGCAGTCCCTGATCTTACTTATCTCTGGCAGGTCTTAACAAGGCTCAGAGTTCTGTCTGTGATGATTGGCATCTGTTGTCCCAAGGGCAAGCCTTTGTGATGCTCATTTCCAGAAGGCTGGCCATCCTGTGGTTTATTTTTTCAGCTGTAGCAACACATGAAAGTTTGTAGGAAGGTCTGGGTTACAATAATGTGAGTGATAAAAATAATAACATTTATATAACTCTTTAAGGTTTGCAAAGCACTTTACATATCCTCACAACAATACTAGGAAAGAAGTACTATTCCTTTGTTATTCAGTCATTTCAGTCATGTACAATTTGTTGGGCCCTGATTTGGATTTTCTTAGTAGAGAAAGTAGAACAATTTGCCATTTCTTTTTTCAGCTCATTTTTTGCAGATGAAGAAACTGAGGCAAATGGGTTTAAGTGATTTGCCCAGGATCACACAGCTAGTCTGAGTCACATTCATACTCAGATCTTCCCTTCACCACATCCAGTGCTGTAAAGAGAAGAACCCATTCTGATGAACTCATTGATCTTTGAACAGATTGGGGATTATGATAATAGAGGGCTTATTTTATTATTTTTATTATTTTATTGAATTATCAGTGTGGATATTTCTTCTAAATCTTTCCATGTCTCCTATTCTTCATATTCTTGATGATGTCTGGTAAATCCTTCAAAGGGTCTAACCAATGTGTGGGGGAAAGGTATCTTCTTGAAGCCTCTTGATTATGTGGGGTACCAGTGCCCCATGGGATTTGTCCATTGATTAGCCACTGATATGTGGCTGATTCACCCCCTTTCCTATACATATATCTCTTTGATGTAGAACCATCACTAGCATGAATATTTGCTTCATTTCCTATATTCTCCCTCTTTAGGTTTTCATAACACTACTCTTTCATACTTCTCTTTCCTTTTTTTTATTGCTCCTTCTCAGGCTTTTTTGCCCAGTCATAATCCATATCATACCCTACAACTATTCATATTCTCTATGGTGTCATCCTAAACCTTTCTTTTTGTTCTTGTTCCTTGCCTCAGTTTTTAACCTGGGGCCATGATCTTTTTAAGAGGAATATTTTGATAATTTTATTTTAATATAATTGGTTTCCTTTGTAATCTAAATATTTTATAGGAGGCATTTAAAAACATTATTCTGATGAGCCATAGAATTTATCAAATATGCCAGGGGGGTCCAGGACAAAAAAATATTAAGAAAAATTCCTGCTGTAACTGCTCTAAACCACTCTCTGTCTCTTTGTCTCTTTGTCTCTGTCTCTGTCTCTGTCCTCTGTCTCCTCTGTCCTCTGATGGGAGCCATCAGCTCCCATAGCTTTAGACATCATTTCTGTGCTTTTAGGGTGCAGATGACTAAAGGATCTACACATCCAGCCTCAGTTTTCCCTTGAGACTGAGTCTTACAGTGCCAGTTGACTATTGAGCATTTTAAACTCAACTGCATTCATTACTTCTCCCTTCCCCTCTCACTCCCCACAAAAATCTGATAAAACATCTTTCCTATAACTGATGAAGTCATCTTCCAGTCTAGATTAGATTAAAAATCTAAGCATTATCTTTGACTCCTGCATCCCACAGAAGTAATCATTTGCCAAATAAAAGTAATTGGTTGTCAAATCTTGCCAATTCTACTTTTACAATATTTCCTGCCTCTGATTCCTTCTCTCTACTCACTGTTGTACTAATTTAAGGCCTTGTCACCGCTCATCTAGATGATGTTGCCTCCAAACTGACCCACCTGTTTCAGATTTCACCATTCCAGTCTATCCTACACATTGCTACCAAAGTAAGGAACGAATCTCATCATATCATTCAAATAACTCCAGTGACCTGGTATTGCCCCTAGCATAAAATTATCCTCTCCCCCAGTCTAGCTTTTTAATCCTTTTGTAGCTCCATCTTGATCTATCTTTCTAACTTTTTGGCTATTTCTACCCTGGCCCCTCAACCATGGCCATTGCATCTGGCAATCCAGCCAAATTGGCCTTGCCTCTGCCACACAGAATCCTTCTCTTCCCTTAAGGAATAAGGAAGAAAATAAGCATTTATGTAGCACCTACTATGTGCCATACTCTTTGCTAAGCACTATGCAAATATCTCATATGACCGTCAAAACAACCCTGGGAAATAGGTGCTAGTATGGTCTCCATTTTGTATTTGTAGAAACTGAGATAGGGAGCAATTAAGTGACTGCCTATGATCAAACAGCTAATAAATGTCCAAGTCTGGAGTTGAATTTAGATCTTTCTGATTCTAAATACGACTGCATCTTTTAAAATACATGAAGCCTTTCTTGATCCCCCCAACTTCTGGTGCCTTCCCTCTCAAGCTAACTTTGCATTTATTTCTATTTATATAATATTCATTTATATATATATATATGCATGTGTATCTAGACATAGATACATACATGTAGGTGTGTATATATTTGTGGGTCACACACAGACATAGACACAAAGCATACACACACACATTCTGTGTTGCTGTGTTCCCTATTAGAATGTAAGCTCCTTAAGAGTAGGAAATTTCTTTTGTTTTTTCCTTCCTTCCTTCCTTCCTTCCTTCCTTCCTTCCTTCCTTCCTTCCTTCCTTCCTTCCTTCCTTCCTTCCTTCCTTCCTTCCTTCCTTTCTTTCTTTCTTTCTTTCTTTCTTTTTTTTCTATCCCTGGCACCTAGGACAGTGCCTGGCCCAGAGCAGGTGGTTAAAAAATTCTTGTTAATTGATTGCTTGGGTGAAGTGACTGAGATTTTGCCTTAAGGTAACTTAATTTAGAGAGTACAGGAAGCTCTGCAGCTCATTCTGCAGGTAGAAACAATTGGACTCAATTCTCGATTAGTAAGAATAATTAAAATTGTAAGCTGCCAGATGGGGCTTCCTTTCCTAGATGCTAGACTCCAGAGGAACTCCTCCCCTTCCCTAGTGGCACTAAAGGCTTGCTGCATTCTGGGATCTCTGCTTATGTGATATTCTGGGGTCTCTATCTTCCCTGCTTATCAATTGAATCAATTTCAAAAAGCTGATTTGAGGGTCCTCCTCATGTTGCTTGTTCCAATCTCATTTTGTGAATTTCCTGTTTTCTTTTGATAATATCTTTTATCTTGCCTTTGGTGGGTAATTAATTGTTGGTATTTAGGCCACAGATCAGAAGCAGCAATCCAGACTTTGCATGATTATCTCACATTGTGAATATCAAGACAGGAATACAATTGAGAGATGTGTGGTCTCCAAAGGCATCTGCCACTGTCAAGGAAGACATTTAGTGAAGGTTCTAAATAGAAGGTGGGGATGGTAAGCATCTTCCAGATACTTCTGACAGGGTAGAGAGTCAAGGGATAATGTATGTGAAGTGCTTTGCCAGGATAGGGTGGTGCCTTTGTAGATGGTGGTGGTTAATCAGGTCCCTTTTAAAAATTCCTCAATAATTTGATGAAATTATAAGGTATGACTATTTAGAGATATCTGAAGAGCTATGGATGGGTGAATGAGCTGCCCACTGGTACCAGTGTGATTACATACAATATGGATATATTTTAAAAAATATATGGATATCTTATCACCCCAATTACATGTTAAAACAATTTTTAAACATTTTGAAAAGTTTTGAGTGCTAAATCCTATCTCTCCCTTCCTTGCCTCCTCTGTCCTTGAAAGATTAAGCAATTTGATATAGTTTATACATGTGCATTCATGTAAAACGTTTTCATATTAGTCATTTTGTACAAGAAGACAAGAAAGAAAAAAGATAGGAAGGAAGGAAAAAAAGAAGGAAAGAAGGAAGGAAAGAAGAAAAAGAAAAGGGAAGAAAGACAAAGAAAAGGGGGAAGGAAGGAAGGAAAGAAGAATGGAAGGAAGGAAGAAAAAGAAAAGGAAAGAAAGAAAAAGAAAAGGAGGAAGGAAGGAAGGAAGAAAAGAAGGAAGGAAGAAAGAAAGAATGCTTTAGTCTCTGTTCAGATAGCAACAGTTCTTTTTTTGGAGGAATATAGTATGTTTCATCATTAGTTCTTTGGGATTATCTTGGATCATTGAAAACAGCCAAGTCATTCACAGTTCATCATAATACAAAAATGTTGCTACTTTATGCAATATTCTCCTGGTTCCATTCACTTCACATCAGTTCAGAACACATAGAACTTTTGATTGGATCTCAATGCCTCGTACTTTCTTTAAGATGATTGGCTGGCCAGGACTCATGACACTTTATTCTTGACTAAGGAACCAACCTTCTCCAGGGTCTAGGTAACATGGAGACTAGAGTGCTAGATTTGGAGTTCAAATTCTGTCTCACTAGCTTTGTTATCCTATGTCAGGAACTGAAATTTTCACCCTCAGTTTCTTAACCTGTAAAATAGCAATCTCTACATCATAGGGTTATCGTGGGGATCAATCAAGATAATGTTTGCAAAATGCTCTGAAAACCTTTCAATGCTATTTAAATGTTGGCCATCTATAAGACAAATGGGCAGACAGTTCAGCATAATTTTATATTTTCAGGATCTTGGGATGCTGCAAAGTTGAAAGGAGAAAAGAGATCCAGCTTGCCTCCATCATGGGAACAGATGTAAAGAAAAGTATGTTATTGCATTTCTGAAGAGTGTGTTAGGAGTAATTTTGTGGTCCATGTTCATGGTGGTTTAGAAGGTAACTAGACTCCAATAATAAGCACCTAACAAAAAGGGACAGCAGTGGCCATGAATATGTATTTGGGATCTATGTGTAGCTAATGTAAGTTCTGTGGCATATTGCCCCAGAGCCAACATTTGCCCCTTAGAGGTCTGAACTATTCTGAAGAATATATATATATATATATATATATATATATATACACCCTTTCTCTCATGTCATTAGCATGAGCCCCCATGTGTTGTGTTCCCCCACAATGTTAGATACTAGTGACTAACACCCAAGTTCTTTTGAACTGCTTAACATGAAAGGATATTTACTTCAAAGCAATAGAACCAAGTACCAATATGTCCATTACACCTTAAAGACCTTTTCTTCTCTAGAATACCTTAGTTGTGAGGGGTGTTAGTATGCTCAGCTTAGCTCAGTTTATATGGAGCATTGGTCCTACCAAGTTCATTTCCAGAAATGGTAGAACTAGTGGATGAATCCTTCTCTTATCTTCTGTCTGAGCTGGGTCCAGAAAGTCACTATCAAAGGCTGCTTCTTGTTCCTCAGGGCATAGGTATGGACTGGCTGCCAAATGTGGCTTGTACTAGTCTGATATTTGCTCTCCTGACCTTTGAAACCCCACAAGGTTGCATACCTCACTTCCTTCACCTCACAAAATAGCACAAAATGGCAATCTCTACATCATAGAGTTCTCATGGGGATCAATCAAGATAATGTTTGCAAAATGCTTTGAAAAGATCAGGTACTATTTCTTGATGCTGCATATGATCAGACAGTAGAAGTCTCAACTGACTCCTACTTCACAACATAATCTCTCACTGGACACCATCCAATTACAAACAGAACAGCTAAAAAGAATGAGGCAAGAGAGCCTGTGTGCAAGTGGGAGAAGGCCTTTGGGATGCTTCTGCAGCCAGTCTAAGAGCCTCCCATTTACCCCGTGGCTAGCTAACCAGAACCACTCACAGAATGGCGATACATGCTCTACAGTCTTTCCAAAATACTTCTCTTGCACATTATCTTGACTGTTCTGGAGCATGTTTCCAACCTCTTCACATGGAGAATGATGTGGACCATGTCCCTATTGCACATGTGTGAGATTAGGGAGTAGGAGGAGTATTTAGAATGAATGTGGTTGTAGTGAGGGTACGTTGGAAAAGGAGGGAGAAAGAGAGAGACAGAAACAGAAAACTAGAAAAAGGGAGCAGAGAGAGAAAGAAAGAAATAGAGAGATAGAAACAGAGATAGAAAGTAAGGAGAGGAGAAAGAGATAGGAGATGAGAGAGAGAGACAGACAGACAGAGAGAGACAGAGAGAGGAGAGAAACAGAGATAGAGAGTAAGGAGAGGAGAAAGAAATAGATGAGAGAGAGAGAGAAAAAGAGACACAAAGACAGAGAGAACCAGAGACTGTTGATTGTACTTTCTGTGACCTTGTTGCTGTTCAGTAAATACCAATACAAAGCCAGCCAAGAAGGAAGCACAGGAGGATCCCATTCTGCCTTATATTTCACATCTGAATCATGAGCATCCAAGCTCTTCTGACTTCCTCTCATAGAACCAGATTGCCTAGAGGGGTGCTGGACCACCTGACAAATACAGATGTCAGCTTTCATCATCATTATGATTACTGGGAAGACAAGAATCTCATGCTTACACTTTTTACCTCAGTGAACTGATCCTATCCCACAGCTTTCCCTCCCACTTTCAGATGACTCCTAAGTCTTGATTTTCGTTGGGGGCAGTGTGGGTTAGTGATTGCTGTTCTAGTTTCGTTAATCCTGCCTCAGACACAAACCAGTTACATGGGCTGAGCAGATTCTTTAGCCTCTTTCAGCATTGTTATGCTCATCTGTAAAATGGGGATACTATCAGTACCTCCTTCATAAAGCGCAAATGACATCATGCGTGCAAAGCATTATATAAATGTCAGCTGTTGCCATCATTCCCCTTATTTTCCACCTGGGAGTCTCGGCAGAACATATCTAAAAATGAATTCATCATCCCCCCTTTCCTCCCCGCCCTCAGCCAGCTCCTGCTGATTTCCCTGTATCTTGTGGATGACACCACCATTCTCCAAGTCTTTCAGATTTAAAACTTTTAAGTCATCTTGGATTCCTCCCTCTCCAATTAGTCACCGAATCAAACGGGTTATTCCTATGAGATGTCTCTCAAACCCATCACCGAGCCCACGGCTTCCATCTTGGACCGAACCCTCTTCATTTCTCATCTGGCTTATTATAGTATCTTCCTAATGGAGCTTCTACCTCCAGCGTTTATTTACCCGTTCCCTCCATCCTGCATCAGCTGCCAGAGAGATCTTCCTAAATTACTGCTCTCAATCCTTTGGTCATAAAACTTTTAGCAGCTCTCCATTGCCATCAGAGCTCCTCAGTCTGGCATTTAAGACTCTTTATAACTTGAGCTCCTATTGTCAGAGCTCTGAAGTCAGGAAAACCCTAGTTCAAGTCCAACCATTTCCTGTATTGACTGTGTGATTGTGGGTAAACCATTTAACCTTAATTTGCCTCAATTTCCTTCATTGTAAAATGAGTATAAAACCGCCTGCCTCCTATGGTTGTGAAGATCAAATTGGATAATATTTGTAAAGAGCACAGCACTGTGCCTGGCACATAACAGGTGCTATATACGTGCTAGCCACTGTTGTTCTTATTTTTACCTAGCTAATGTTACCTCCTGTTACTCCTGAGATCATATACCTTGCTCTAGTAGCAGTTTCCTCATACTTGGCTTATTTCCTTTACTAAGCTTTTCTTCTCCCCTTCCTTTTCCTCTAAGCAAATGCAACTCATCTCACTTGATACCCAAGACCAATCTCCTCTGCGAGATCTTTCCTGAAAGACCAGGCAAAATTTATTTTTATTTCCTCCTATAACACCTATAGTCTTACCATATTACTTTATCAAAATCTTAGGACTGACAGGTACTTCAGAGGCTTTCTGCTCTAGCCCTTCACTGGATCACAACAATCCCATTCCTGAGCAGTGGTCAAACAGTCTCTGCTCACAAGCCTCCAATGATAGGGAAATCAATATCTTCCATTCTACTTTGGGTATGTTTATTTTTTGATGGTGTGTTTTCACTGCTCTAGGGAACTAGTGCCTAGGACACCTGTGGTCACATCGCCAGTATATGGCAGAGGCAAGATTCAAACCCAAATCTGTAAGTCTGGAGCCAGTTTTTTATCCATCACTCCAAATTATTTCTCTCTACTCCACTTTTGGAAAGATATAATTAATAGGAAGTTTGTTTCTATAGTTAGCCCAAGTTCACTTCTCTAAAATTCTTACCTCTGTCCTTTGGGGTAATGCAGAATAACTCAGGCCCCTCTTCAATATTTTCAAAAACTTGCTTCCTCTAAGTCATTTATTCTCCAGGATGAACAATTCAAGTTCCTTTAATTAATCTTCTCATAAGGATCAAATGAGATAGCATATGCTTTGCAGGTAAAGATTACTATATAAATGCTTCTTCTTCTCCTCCTTTTCCTCTTCCTTCTCCTTCTTCTCCTTATCCTTTTCCTTCTTCTTGTTTTTATTCTTCTTTTCTTCCTCCTCCTCCTCCTCTTCCTTTTCCTTCTTTTCCTCCTTCCACTGCTGCTGCTGCTGCTCTCTCTCTTCCTCTTTTTTGTCTTTCTCTTCCTTCTTCCTTCAACCCCTTCACCATTCTCAGATTTTTATCAGATGGCTTCCAGCTTGTCAGCATCCATTGGATGCTCCAGCTTAATCCTGCCTTCCCTTCCCTTATATTGTATATAATACGCTCCTGAAATCATAGTAAGTGCTAAGTGAAGTTGTGTTGAATGAATGAAGATGAGAAAAATTTCTTGCAATAGCTCAGATTTCCCATTATTTTTCTGATGTTCTGTGGCAAGCATGGAACACAATGATCTTGTAAAAATCAAAATGCAGGTGACCCAGAGGGCAACGGAAAGCTGTATGGTGGGTGTAAACAGGCTGCAGAAAACAACCAAAGATGATTTGTGCTCAAGAAATGGCATAAAAGACATAATCAAAGACGTTGATGGCCAGAAAAGGAGGCTGAGTGACAACAGATAGGCAACCTCAGTGCTGTACTGGTGCCCTCAAGATATAAAAAAGATTAAGAGTAAAGCTTCCAGCTCATTTATAGGTCATTTACGGGGGATTTATAGAAATAGAAATGTTATAGCATATTCCCTCATTCAAGTATCTAGGACCTATACAGGTCCACTCTCTATTTAAGTATTGTTCCCAGTTCCCCATTTTCTTCTCTGAATATTCCTGACTATCACATGATATCACAGAATGCAAAGGGACATTAACTTTTTTTTTTTAATTTTTATTTTGATTTTATTTTTTTTTATTTAATAGCCTTTTATTTACAGGATATATGCATGGGTAACTTTACAGCATTAACAATTGCCAAACCTCTTGTTCCAATTTTTCACCTCTTACCCCCACCCTCCCCAGATGGCAGGATGACCAGTAGATGTTAAGTACATTAAAATATAAATTAGATACACAATAAGTATACATGACCCAAAATGTTATTTTGCTGTACAAAAAGAATCAGACTCTGAAATATTGTACAATTAGCTTGTGAAGGAAATCAAAAATGCAGGTGGGCATAAATATAGGGATTGGGAATTCAATGTAATGATTTTTAGTCATCTCCCAGAGTTCTTTCTCTAGGCGTAGCTAGTTCAGTTCATTATTGCTCCATTGGAAATGATTTGGTTGATCTCGTTGCTGAGGATGGCCAGGTCCATCAGAACTGGTCATCATATAGTATTGTTGTTGAAGTATAGAATGATCTCCTGGCCCTGCTCATTTCACTCAGCATCAGTTCGGGTAAGTCTCTCCAGGCCTTTCTGAAATCATCCTGTTGGTCATTTCTTACAGAACAGTAATATTCCATAATATTCATATACCACAATTTATTCAGCCATTCTCCAACTGATGGACATCCATTCGGTTTCCAGTTTCTAGTCACTACAAAAAGGGCTGCCACAAACATTCGTGCACATACAGGTCCCTTTCCCTTCTTTAGTATCTCTTTGGGATATAAGCCCAGTAGTAACACTGCTGGATCAAAGGGTATGCACAGTTTGATAACTTTTTGAGCATAGTTCCAAACTACTCTCCAGAATGGTTGGATTTGTTCACAACTCCACCAACAATGCATCAATGTCCCAGTTTTCCGCATCCCGCCAACAATCATCATTATTTTTCCTGTCATCTTAGCCAATCTGACAGGTGTGTAGTGGTATCTTAGAGTTGTCTTAATTTGCATTTCTCTGATTAATAATGACTTGGAGCATCTTTTCATATGACCAGAAATAGTTTCAATTTCTTCATCTGAGAATTGTCTGTTCATATCCTTTGACCATTTTTCAATTGGAGAATGGCTTGATTTTTTATAAATTAGAGTTAATTCTCTATATATTTTGGAAATGAGGACTTTATCAGAACCTTTGACTGTAAAAATATTTTCCCAAAGCTGGGAGTCTTAATAAATTTAAGCTCCATAGCTGCAGAGGTATTAAGCTAGGAACAGACACATCTGGTAAATAAAACCAGATCAGAAATTCATTAAGGGAAAGGATCATTGAGATTAGATGTTGTGAATTGAAGTTGGAATACAGGACCAGATTTGGGATGTCAATACAAGTTGGGTGAGGGTAAGAACGTGGCCACCAGTCAGTCTAATGGAGGCTGAGATAATGGGACCTAAAGGCAAGAACGTTGATGTCAGGGTCAAAAACTCAGGATATGAATCTAGACTGATCCAATCCCTAGCTCGGTGATTGAGGGCCACAGAACCTCTGTGACTCTTGGAATTCTTATATGAAAAACAAGGATAATATTTATCCTATCCAGCTCACAGGAATACTTTGAAGAAGAAACATGAGTTGTGATTTTTTTCATGGATCTCTATGGCATCAGGAATCCAAATGGAGAAATGAGACTCTAGGAGTCTTACTAGACACCGTACCCTAGAAACAAGGGCAGAGAGCTAGTTGCTGGGAATATGGGGCACAGTGGCACATGTACGAGCTACTCTTAAAGAATGGGACCATGAAAGGGGGTGTTTGAAAAATTTGTTCTTTGTGAGCTGAAGTCTCTGGATTTAACTGTGGCACACTGGCACGCTGGAAATATACCACAAAAGAACATTTACACTTTCTACTTCAACAAGCTGAATTAAAAGGTGATAAAGTGCTAGGCTTGGAGGCAGAAAGCCCTGAGCTCACATTCTGTCTCTGACACTGAGGAAATCATTTAAGCTTTATGTGACCCTCCCTTGGATTTAGCTTCTTGAAGGGCCAGTGAGTAGAAAGCTGGAATCAGGAAGCTCTGGGTTCTGTGACTAAGTCTAGGCAAATCACTTATGTTTGCCTCAGTTTCCTTATTTGTAAAACTGGATAACAACAGTGCTTACCTTGATGATTGTTGTCAGGATCAAATACGATGCTCGCAGAGTGCTTTATAAACCTCAAAGTGCCGTAGTTTAGTCAGTTGGTTGATAAGCATTTAGTGATGTATTATAGTCTTTGGAGTCATAGGGGAGGAGGCAGGTCCAGTCTTGGAGGGGGTCACAATCTCTTTTGTCACCTATGCCCATATTCATTTGCAAGTGCTTTTATATGAAGCCACAAAGTGATGACTTGTCACTTGCCCCATTACCTGCTTTTCTATTATTGATCACTTTTGCTTGAGTCAGTGAAAAGTTGGGCTGTTACTTTCTATGACTGGAGGGGAGAGCGAGCCAATCTTCTGGGTAGGGTCCTCATATGGGTCAAGTAGGACAATGAATATATAACTAATCTTGGTCTGGAAGTCTCAGGTCAACTCCTGTCTGTGACCCATTCTGTCTATATTCCTTGGGCAAGTTATCTTATTTCCGCTACTGCTGCTGCTCTCTCTTCCTCTTTCTTGTCTTTCTCTTCCTTCTTCTATGAAGTCATGGCAGTGGGGAGAGAGTAGGGACTGACTCTGCCTAAGATCCAGTGCCTGGCACATAGTAGGCACTTACCAACTCTGAATCCAGTGATTTTATGAATTCCTGAAAAACATTAAATATAATATTTATATTTACAGAAAATTATGTGATATATGAGTAAAATAATATGTATTAAAATATAATACATTAAAGTATGATATTAAACTATGATAAAATAAGATATTTGTAAAGAACTTTGTAAACCTTAAAATGCCATATAAATGTTGGGTAATATAATGATCATTAGTATTAATGATAATAAACTTCTACTCTTCTTCCTTAGGGTTACCCTCAGAAAAGGGGGCAGTGACTTTTCTGCATTGGATAATCATGTGATCTTATTAACTAAGGTTAGCAAGCTAGAGTCAGTAGGGTATCACTAGGGGCAATATGTATTTGATACATATTGATATTTGTTTGATTTGATACATATTTGATACACATATACAAATAATTACATATTTGTAATATGTATTTCCTAATATATATTTGAATGGGTCCAGTCCCTGAGAAGTGGGATGTTCAGAGAAGGTAAAGAGAATGATGAACTGACCCAAAATGGATAGGAGAAGGAAGAGAATCCAAGTTCTCTCTGGTCAGATTATCTCCCTCTGTCCACCCTCCCCACATGATGCACAGCCTTCCATATATACTTTTTGTTTTAAATTTTCCTTGTAATAATTTCCTTCTGGAATTCCTTCTGGAATTCCCTTGGCTGCCAGGTGGTATAAATGCTTGCATATTGGACTTGAAGTCATGAAAAAGTGAATTTGAATCCTGCCTCAGACACAATGACTCTCAGGTTCTTCATCTGTAAAATGGGAATAACAATTCTTATAGAAGATTGCTATAAGGATCAATCAAGATGATATACATAAAGTACTTTGCAAAACTTTGCTTTACGAATGTTAGTTATTATTATTATTGATATTGCCATTCAAATTTTGCTCAGCCTTCAGACACTTCTGCATCCACCCATTCATTTGTACATAAATCTTAGGGTAATTTTTTTCATCTCCAAAGTTCTCCTCCTATACCTCTTCATGATCTGGAAGCGGCCCAGAGTTCTCTAGGATTATGCTAACATAGTGCAGTCGCTGTCAGATCACACAAAACTGGAAAGACTTGGAATTTGGTCCAGGTCATCCGAGGACCAGCTTAGCTAAACACAGAAAAGCTTATCACTGAAAGGCTGGCTAAAAAGTCATCAATTTGGGGGTAATCATAGAAATGAATGAAGCATCTCTGAAGTTGTAGAAGGTGTGATTTTTGTCAGCTCAAATCAACTCACTTCAAACCAAATGCAATCAAATCAACAGATCCAATTGCCTATTATGGGAGAGGTAAGAGATAATGTAGTGTAGTGGATAGAGGGAGGAACTATTAAGATGGCTGTTTGGTGCAGGGAGGAGAGGGGTGGATAAGGAGTGACAAAATCTGGGTGTAAATCCTGGCTCTGCCTTAGTTTTCCAGCATCTGAATTTGCTAATCCAGAACTTGGGGGACTTGAATTGGTTGACCTCAGCTCTAAATCTATGATCCTGTGTGACTATGGGCGTGTTACTTAAAGTCTCAGTGCCTAAAGTCACATTCTGAGACTGCTTCAGAATAAATGTTGATCTGTATTGGTAGAGTTTTCTCCCTGGGAACTCCCTTGCACATAAAACCATAGGTGCCTTCAAAATAAAAAAGAATTCCAGGTGCCCAGCTCAAAGTGCCCTTAAAGGTGTTGAATCCCATCCTTTCTCACCTCTGTGCATTTACTTGTGTGCTTTCCATTTTGCCTGGAGAAATTTCTCCCATCATTCTTTTTTAGTCTTTTTTCCCTCTTTGCCACTTGTGATCCAGCAACACTGGCCTTGCTATTCCTTGTCCGAGAATCCAGGTGTTTTCACTGGCGGTGTGCCTGGCTGGCAGTATTATACCTCCTCATCCCTGCCTCCTGCTTTTCTGGCTCCTTTCAGATTTTAGCTAAAATCCCATTTTTTTGGTAGGAACCTTTTCCCTATCTACAATTCTAATGCTTTCCCTCTGTTATGTTTTTGTGGCTTATGCCATCTATAGCTTGTTTGTGAATTTTGTCTCTTCCATTAGATTTTGAACTCTTTGAGGGCAGGAACCTTCTTTTACCTTTCTTGGTATCCGGGAACTTAGCATAGTGCTTGGTACCTAGTAGGCCCTTAAGTGCTTATTGAATGGTTGATTGAATAACCCAATTGAATTGGGCCCGATTCAATTGCCAACTGTTATGTAAGCTCTTCCTTAACTCCCCCAGTTAGAAGTGACCTCTCCATGAGGAGGTGTCTCATAATACTTCGTATTTTCATTACAATTATTTGTGTTCCTGTCTTACGTCCCCTACAAAATGGTTGGACAGATCATTTAAGGTGATCTGTAAAGAAGAAGGGGCTGGAGTAGACCCTGGGTTGTGGATTCTAGCTCTAAATCCTATCATCCTATGATTCCCTGAGCCTTATTCATCTTTGTAGCAATAGTACCTTGCACATAGGAATATGGATAGAGTTAGGGCTGGGGATCAGGCTAGGAACAGATACCAGACCTGTGATTTTGTTGATATCACAAACTCCTGTATGAGAAACTCCCGTCTATAAGACACCTTAGAGAGTTTCCAAGAACACTTAAATGTTAAGTGATTTTCCCATGAGTACATAGCTAGTATGTATCTGAAGGGCTTCCTGGCTCTTACATAATACATAATTAAGAAACTTCCTGAATTGAATTGACCTCAAGTCCAACCTTGAGTCCCCCCCTTTCAGGAAGTCCTTCCCTAAAATTCTAGTTCTCTCTGATCTATCCCATCTCTAAACTCTCAGCACTTATTGCTATTAGGACTTACCTCTAACTTAGGCTGCCCTGTGGTCTTTTCCTTGCCTTGGCTGTCATTTGTTCATCCATCCCATTTGCTGAGTCCTTAAATGTTAGGTCTGTGCTGGACACTGTGAGGGATGCAAAGATGTAATTCTTATCTTCCAACAGCTTGGGATATAATAAGATTTGACATGAACAAAAACAGCCAAACTAGTTAACAAGCCTAGTACCTAGTGGTATAAGGAGGCACACACACAATAGTACAATTCAGTAAATGCCAAGTGACTGGTGCAGTCTAAATATCACAGGAATTATGAGGAAAAGGACTCTCCTAGGTAGGGGTGATCAGACTAGAGTTTCTGGAAAAATTGGGACTTAAGGTAGGCTTTGAAGGATAAATAAGATTCATTAAACAGATAGAAGAGGGATCAATATGAGCAAAAACATGGCGATGGTAAAAGACGAGACATCTTTGGGGAATGGTAGAAACCAGTTTGGGTGGAATGGAGTGAGCTCTCAAAGGCTAGGAACAATGTTCTCTCCTTCTGGCTTTCTCATTGCCCCCACTACAGGACTGAACACTCAAGGGTACAGCACAGATGGCTTATTTGGTTACTTTCTGGATAGTTCAGGTCAGATTAAGAGCAGGTTCTGCTCCTTGCTCACTGTGGGATTCTGGGTAAATCAGTTCCTTTTCAACTTCCACACTTGCACAATGAGGGGATTGGGCTAAATGACCTTGAAGGTCCTTTCCAGTTCTAAGTCTCTGAAGGTTGGGAATAGGTAGAAGGACATCCGTATAGGGGCACTCAATACAGAATAATATTCATATGACTTTTGATAAATGTACATATTTTTCGTGCTTGGAAATGTCACTCTCCATAGCCTGTAAGCATTTATTTTGTGGTAAGTCAAGTGTTTCAGGGAAGTATCCAAGCCTAGCATGGACAGTGGACAGTATAGTGCTCGTGGTCACACAGCAATGAAGATAACCAGGCTTTTTAGAGAGTTCTCTTTGTCTTTTCTTGGAAGGAGGGTTGGGTAGGGGAAGAACACAATTCTCAAAGCTTTCCTAAGGTGAGCCATTGCCTTCTCCTTGTCCAAGCCCAGGCACAAACCTGCATGGGCTCTGACAAATGGGGTCCATGAGATGGGGCTTCTGCAGTGTGCAGCACTGGGTCCTGCTGATTGGGGAAGACACTGTTTGGCTTTGGCTGCCTCAAGGCAGGGGAGAACCAAGAACCTGGTGCTTAAAGGATAATGAAGGAATCTTTAGGAGAATGAAGGACAGAAATCCTAAAGAGGCTTTGGTGAGAATACTGACTTTGGGGTTAAAAGACCTGATTTGTCAACTCTTCTAGATCTAATCAGGTTCTCTCATTTTAAAAATAAGGAAAATGGACCTTAGAGAGAGGTTAAATTCATTTCCAAAGGTTACCCAGAACCAGAATTTGAGCTCATGTCCTCTGACTCAAAATATTCTGCCCTTTACCCATGTTTTTTCCCCTTTCCTCTCCCATCCTATTCCGGTCTAGCTCCAGGTCCAGATCTAAGCATTCCCCAATTGGAACACAACTTAAGCTTGGGAGGGGAGGCTTGGAGCCCAAGCTGCAGGTGTTTCCTCTAGGCAGCAGAAAGGAACCCTGTGGATTTTGCTTACTCGAGAGTGTTTTTCTGAGCTGAGAAGTTTTTTAGGATTTGTCTGGCATGCTGAGCCAGCTGCCTGGTTGTGAGAGATTTGAGAGAAGATGCCCACTGATTGGCTCTCGGTATGTTTAGCCTTCTGATATAGGGCTGGTGCATTCTGGTAAATGCTCCTATTGTTACTTCTGGGAACCTCAGCAGTCCCTGAAATGGGTTTGAGTTCTGCTGCTAATTGGTAAGGAATGAACTCTTTATCTAGATTATGTTAGATTTCTATTTCTGACTTTATGATAATGAAAAAATAACTGACAGGGATGTGACTTCAGATACTATACATATATTATTTCATTTCCCCCTCACCACAATCAGTCAGCATTTGTGAAATGCTTTCTATGTACCAGCATCCTTCTCATCACTGGGGGGAGGGGGTGACAAAGACAAAAATAGTCCTTGTCTTCAAAGAGCTTGCATTTTATGAGGGAAAACAACATGTTCTCATACAACTAAATATAAAATGTATACAAAGTAAATGTTAGATAATTTCAGAATGGGACAAAGTACTAATAGCTGGTTGGACTAGGAAAAATCTAATAAGACAATCATGTTTTAGGTATTGTTGTTATTGTGCCCATTTAACAGATGAGGAAATTTAACCTTAAAAAAGATTAAATGTCTTCACTTCTTTTGTTGTTTGCTTGAATTTTATTTTCTTTCTCATTCTTTTTCCTTTTTGATCTTATTTTGTGTGTGTGTGCAGCAAGATAATTGTATGGCTGTATTGGATTTGCATATATTTTTATCATGTTTAACATATATTGGATTACTTGCCATCCAGGGGAAGGGGTAAGGGAAAGGGGGTGAAATTGGAACACAGGGTTTTGTTAATGGTTATTCTGTGACCAGATTATGGGTATCTACGGTCCGTCTTGGGGTCAATATATATCCAAGCATTAAAATTCAGTCTATGGCTTGGTTGATGTGAGATTGGGGTTAGGTGTCCATCTGAAAAAGACAGTATGGTTTATTGAACTTGGGCCTGGACTCTGACTATCACTGACCACCTGGGGTAACTTTGACTAAGTTATTTAACTAGGATCTCAGCAGTAATTAAACACCAAGCTCATTTCCAGCTCCCAATCTTAGACCCTAGTGTTGTGCTCAGTTGTTCTCAGTCTAGCATCAAGTAATAGAATTTCTCTCTGAGGAAAAGCAAATGACCCCAAAGGACTTAGTAGTACTTGGGTCCTTGGATTCTCAATTTTCTTTATTACAAAATGGCTGAAATGCATACATGAAATACATGGAATAGGTAAAGGAGAGCCATGAGATGAATAGCCAGGAGCACAGACCAGGGCTCATTTCTAGTTCTCATGACTGGACTCTGCCCTCCTCCCAAAGCTTCTGTTGCTCATGACCCCCTAATTCATATCAAAGACTCTCAGGGATGGAGAGGGCCTCCAAGATTCTCTACAACAAACATGACACGTGCCCATCCAGCCTTTGTTCAAGTAAGGGGAAAGACCAGCAACAGAGGTGGCCCATTCTAGGTCTGGATCATTTCATGGGATGTGTCCTTGACAGCCAGAAAGAGCTTGGAGATCATCTAGCCTAATTTCCTTATTTTACAAATAAGGAAATAAACCCTTCAGAGCTTAACCTGTGGTTATACAGATAATAAACAATAGTTCTTCAGATTCCAAGTTTAATATTCTTTCCATGTCTAGGGAATAGGGTACTAAAACCTGACCTCAGATACATAATAATAAGCAATAACAACCTTTACATGATATCTGATATGTATTAACTAAGTATTGTATAGTTATTACCTCATTTGAGACTCATAACAACCCTGGGAGACAGGGTACCAAGGTCAGCTCCTGCTGATGGATAGAGGGCTCCATCCATTTCTCATCTATAAATGAGAGAACTCAGGCAAATACAAGTTAGGTGCCTTGCTCAGAGTCACACAGCTGATAAGTATCTGGGATCAGGTTTGAATTCAAATCTTCCTGACTCCTGTGCTGGCACTCTATCCACTGCACTATTCAAGTACCCCATTCCGTCCTCATCTTTTTCTCCTCCACATTGATTTCAGAATTGTACTTAGAATTCACCAGATTCTGCCAGACCAAGACAGAGCTTGGATTGGACAGGGCATAGAAAATAAAATGTACCCATGTTAGGCCCTGAATAGCAGGCCATACACCCCCTTCCCTTTTTCATTTGTGCAATTAGACTTTGAAAATTGAGTTTAAAAAGGCAACTTTAAACCTTGAGGCTCCGACTCCCCTTCCCGTACCACTGAGACACAATGAAGGATAGAAAAGAAAAACAATCTCCAGGTGCTCGCCTCTCTGACTTCATCCCTGTCAGAAAACTACCCTGGGAGTAGAATTATTGTCAAGGACAATCTCATGTCCTGCAGTTATGCCCTCGTTATAGCCCCTATCTATCCAGGAATGGTCTTACTCCCCTGTCTGACAGGGTCTGAGCCACAGTCTCCAAGCTGTAAATACCCTCTCTTTGAAGTAAAGATAACAACAGCTGGAAGACTAATTGCACTCTTGTTTCTGTATTTTGCTTGCTACAAACCTTATATAAATGGTGTGCCTCAGTTGCTCTGGACCAAATGCTTTGCACGTTATATTCCCATTTCGATCGGCCAGCTTAAACTCTCCACATTAAAGATTAAAAACAAGCTCTTCTCACCTCAATTTCTCTGGTATTATACCCATATTGTATTAGTGAGTGTTATGTTTTTT
Organism: Sarcophilus harrisii; assembly: GCF_902635505.1. Taxonomy (NCBI): domain Eukaryota; kingdom Metazoa; phylum Chordata; class Mammalia; order Dasyuromorphia; family Dasyuridae; genus Sarcophilus; species Sarcophilus harrisii. The sequence continues at coordinate 618,843,161 of NC_045427.1, read as the reverse complement.
GTTTTAAATCAATAAGTGCTATAGTGCAATGTTCACATGGTTTCTTAATCTCTCTTTTTCTCTCCTCTCCTTTTTTTTCTTCCTTCTCTTTCTTTTTTCACTCTGTGTCTCTTTGTCTATGTCTCTGTCATTGTTTTTCTCTCTGGACCCCTTAGGCAATTTTATAAAGCCTGTGGATTCCTTCTCAAAATAATGCTTTTAAATAATTGGAAATTTTAGTTAGGGGTTGGTGAAAATAAAGTATAATTTTTTCCCATCCAAATTCGCTGACTTCCTGAAATTTTTCCACAGACCCGTTAGGGGACCATGGAGTCCAGGTTAAGAATCTCTGAATTAAATCAAATGAATGTGAGGCTTTGCATCTATTCCTTGAGATCTCAGACTTGAATAACACTCTATGGCACATAGGTGTTTACTTTGGGATAAGTTAAGTTGTATGTGCTATGTTGAAGGTTCAAAGCCTCCAGGGGACAGTAACCCACTCTCAAAACTTCTCAAAATTTGTCTGAGGAACATAGATCCCTTGGGTCAGATTTGCACCTCAACAGAAAGCTCCCTGGAGTTCAATGATAGTCACCCATTCCCACCTCCCACGCTTCTCCCGGTGGCTTAGGGATTTCCTCTCCAAAAAATTGTTCATTTGAGACCTTGGATTTTTCTGTTTACTTTTCTCTAGAACCCTACTCTGGAGTGGCTCCTCTGCAACCCACACATAACTGGCTCACTAAATTGCAATGCTACTTTAATATAATGATAGTGACCTCAGGGGACCTAGTCTATACGTGCAGTTGACTTATGGATATACAGTTTAGTCATTAAGTCCTATTTGGTTCAAATTAATAATAATAATAAATAGCATTTATTATAGCACCTTAAAATTGGCAAAGTTTTACAAATATCATATCATTACAACTCAAGAGAGGTATGTGCAAATATTATTCCCATTTTACAGTTGAAAACTGACACCGAGGATATATTACTTGCCCAAGATCACAGAACTAGTAAATATCTGAGGTCAGATCTGAACTCAGAACAGAACTCATGACTGGATCTGGACCCGGCACTGGTACTATCTAGTTTAACCCGATGCTCATGCTTTTATAGTTTCTTTCCATATCCCTCCTCATTCCTTGTTCTTGTATCTCTAATCCAAGAATAGACAGAATTTAGAAAAGCAGGAAAGAGTGAGATAAACAGTACTGGGTCAGGGCAGAGAATGGGCAAAGATATGGAGATGGAAAGAAAGTTTGATCCAAGAGAAAGAGGGTGAAATGCTGAGGCTGTAAAGTCTGTAGTGTCTTATATAGGGGAGAAGGATGGCAACCGGTTGTTCTCATCCCTAAAGAGCAGTGAGTGACTAATCTTGGCAGAAGGGTGATTAGTTGAGAGGGAGAACTTTTTCTTGGGGTGACCTCAAAGATCCCCCGCTCGGCCTCCAAGCATCCTGCTTGGGTGTGGGAGGCAGCCTTTGACAGATGAGTTGGCTGGTAGAGTTGCTTTCTGCAATTAAACCTGATTATTCCCAGAGCTGGTGGTGTGCAGTGGTGGGGGCTGGTGTCTGTGTGGGGGGAGGGCTTATTGGGGATTTTTATTGGAAAGTCATCTCTGTCTTAATTGAATTGCACACATTAAACAAACAACTGCTAGAACAAATGGTGGGGAGAAGGAGGAGTTGGATTCACTGAAGAAGAGCTAATATTAATAAATGGGCCAATAGGAGGATTCAGAAACTTCCCTTATGGAGATTCATGCTGGTGTCATGATGAACACCACAGGAGGCCCTCCTCAATTAAGGTACTCCCCTTCCCCTCCCCTCTGGCATCAGGACATTCATTAGAGGCTGGCGGAGTGCTTGGCTGGGTTATGGAGGGATTAGCTCTTGTCCAGTGGGAAGGAGAGAAAGGAGACTATTATCTGGGGTACCAAGGTCAGCTCCTGCTGATGGATGGAGGGCTCCATCACTTTGTCAGCTGAGCTTTCCCGACTCCCCTGTGTGTCCAGCCCGGAACTCTGTCCTTTGAGGGAGAGGAGACAGCCACAGAACCCCATTATTTGGAGCTGCGAGGGGCGTGAGAGACGGACTCTCCCTGAGTCTCAGTGTCTCACCTGTGGAGGTCCATTTCAGCTCCAATCTGTGGTCCCGTTATAACCATGAGCCAATCAACTGGATGCTACAGTAGTTGGATTCCTGGGTCCAGTGTCGAGAAGACCCCAGGGACCAGTCCCAGTCCCAGTTCTTCCACACTAAAATTGGGATTATAATCTCACCTACCTCCCTGCATTGCTGTGAGGGTCAAGTAAAGCAAAATAGGCTTGGATGGGCGATGACCTCAGGTAGAATGTATTATAGGCAAGACTGGAAACCAGACCTTTGAGCCATCTGTTATACAAGGATAAGAATTCCTGCCCTATCTACCTCACAGAGTGGTTGTAGAGGTAAAATGAGGCAATAGGCTGGGAGAGCTCTGATTTTTGCTGAGTCTCCTTTTTCTTCCTTTCCCTGCACTCTCTAACACTTCAATTCCTCAATCTCCCTGGAAAGCTCCTTATGGTTCAGAATTATTTTTCTTTCCCACAAGGAATTAATGCTGGGTCTTCTGTCAGCCCGGGACATGGTGTCCCAATTTTGTCCTCTGGTTAGCATCCCCCTAGCTCTCCTCTTCCCCATGCTGTTCTGATCGAAATCTTTTATCCCAGGGAGAAGGAAATAAATTCAGTCTTTGGAACAGAATCTGGGGTTTTTAACTTGTTTATTTGTTTTCCTCTCCTCTGGCTTATGTGTCATGAAGAAACAAGCACTGAGCTAGGAGTCAGCAGAACTAAACTCCAACCCACCTTTGCCTTTTCCCTGGACAAATCAATGCCTCTCTCTGTGACTCAGTTTCCTCCTCTGTAAAAATGGAAAATAAAAATAATTGCATTACTTTCTTCCATAAGGCTATTGTCAAACTAGAGGAGTTATTTTATCCAAAGGGCTTTGTAAGACTAAAATGCTATGAGAATGTGAACTATGACGTGATTTTTTTTATGAGACCTGTGATTTCATTGGGATAAGGAGCACCAAGTGAGGAATTTCTACTCTTCTTGCAGATTAAGAATTGATCTGCAACTCACCTTTTGAGAGAGTTTTCTGGGGCTTTGAGACATAAGGTAACTTGTGCAAAGTCACACAGCTAGGTGGATATGACACTTGAACTCAGGTCTTCCTGGCTCTGAGGCTAGTTTTCTATTCACTAGGAGATGCTGTCTCTCCTTTCTTATTATTATTGTTCAGCCTAGGATCAGCTGATGTTCTGGCTGCCGGGCAGCACTGAAGGATGTAGGCGGGAGAAGTACATCAAGCATTCAGAGATATCTTTTCTTGACTTTGCAACTCCCACGGCAAGCCCTGGTCTGCTGTGAGGTGAAATTTCATCCATTGGTGGGCTCTCTGAAAATCCATCTGGCTGCCTGCTGAGACACTCCTCTGAAAAAGGCCCCTGCCTCTCAGGCTAACAAGCCCTGGAAAATAAATGATAAATCATAGTTATCTAGCATTTTAGCAATGTGCTCCTCCCTAAACTATTTTCTAGCAGATTAGGTTCCCAGAATGCAAAGACTCCTACCCCCCCCCCCGTTTCTAGGGATAAATTTTAGGGTTTGGAGTCACAAGTAGTGTAGCTTCTGAGTCCCCACCAACGTGTTACTCATTTTTAATTGGTCATCTGATTTCCATTAGTTTTTTTAGAAAAAACATTTATCAGGAAAGTAAAGTCATGACAATGGCCATGAAAACAATCCTCTCTAATCCTCGCTTCGCACAAACAAGGTCTCTAAGGAAAATAGACTCAAAGGTAAAAGCAAAGCACATGGTAGGGAACATGTGTGGCAACCAGTTTCCATCCCCGAAAGTCTTCTTCAGTCTTTGTGGACCTTGTGAAATTACCCTTGGATGTATGTAGTCTCTGTCCAACACAAAGGATCGATTTGTTTCTCAGGCCTGTAGAAAGCAGGTTTCTCTGTAAAAAGAGGGTCCTTTTAGTCACCATTGTCCTTGGGTGATTGTCTTTCCACATCTTTTCATAAAAAAGTTTTACCCTCCTGTTTAACATATATTGGATTACTTGCCATCTAAGGGAGGGAGAAAAAATTGGAACACAAGATTTTGCAAGATGTTGAAAACTACACATATGTTTTGAAAAATAAAAATCTTTATTAAAAAATATAAAAAGGTGCATCGTTGGTGGAAAATCAATAGTGCTCCTATGACAGCTGCTACTGTCTCCATTCATCAATAGGGCTTTTCATCATAAGCTCCTTGAGGGCAGGAACTGTCTGTTGCCTCTTTCTCTATTCTCATCACCCAGCACAGTCCCTGGCATATAGAATGTGTTTAATAAGTATTGATTGATTGATGGGACCTCTGGGTCCCCTGAACTTACACGCTCATCTATACATAACTGTCTTAGAATACTCATTATCTGAAATCGGGGGAGAATAAATACAAGAAAAACAGAGCCGTGCTCCCAGACACATATTGACATCCACCCTCACCCCAACCAATAGTTCATGACAATTTTTGCCTCGCTTACAGACAGGAAGAAAAAACAGAGTCTGAGAGATTGGCAGTGTATTGTCTTTTTCGTATGCGAGCTCAGTTCTGCCTCAGCTCCTCCTGAGTAATCAATTCTTCCCAGCTCCTCAGTCATGCATGGCTGGAAACAGCCTTCTCCCGTTCCACGTTAGATTGGAACCAGGCAGGGAATATATCCTGCATATATTCTGTATAACGTGTCTCTGAGGGCAAATCCAAGCACTTCTCTATTGCACTTGCAACTTACCCTGAAGGGTCGTTCATTCTGATGATGCTATTCCCATTTTAGAGATGAGGAAAAGAGCCCATCGAGGTTAAATGACTGAGGTTTCTAAGTTCTTAGTCCAGAGCCAGTTCCATGTTCCTTATGGCTAACGTGGCAAGGTTCAAGTCCAGGTTTCCCAACGCTTTGGCTATGGCTGCCTGGTCAGAACCAGGAGTGTTCAGGTCCCTGCTCCCTTTTCCTCCTTTTAGGAACCTAGATACACAAAATGATAGGTAGGGGAGAGGAAGAGTCTCCTGTGACTTCTCATAAATCATCGCACGTGGACTTAAAACTTGAGGAGATCTTAAAAGTCATCTAGTCCAAACTGCACGGACAGTCGAGGGTCTTGTCCAAAGCCTCAGGGACTAAATATCAATCCTGTATCTGAATTCAAGACTTCTTCCTCCAAATTCAGCTCCCTTTCCATCAGGCAGTTCATAACTTAAAAATGTAAGAAGGGAACACGGGGGAATGTTGAGACTGGGACTGCCTGATTAGGAAGAAGGGATCATTTAGAAAGAGATGTGGTGACTACAAAGGGCCAACACAGCTTCACTGAGCAGATCATGCCATACTAACCTGATTTCCTTTTTTACAGGATTGCTAGACAGGGGAGTGGGGGAGACGCTGCAGATGGAGCTGACTTGGCTTTTGACAAAGCCTTTGAGAATGCTCACATGCTGCTCCTGTGGACCAGAGAGGGGGAGGTCGGGTGATTGAACATTTTAGATGGTTCTAGAGTAGTCAGAGGGATAAGAACCCCAATGTATTCCTTAATAGACATGACTCTGTAGTCGGAGGATCTGGGTTAAAACCCCATTGCACAACCTTGGCCAAGTCGGCGCCATTTAGGACTGGAGTCACCCTCCTGATCTATGATATACCAGTTAATGGTAATGTGAGGGAAGGTCCCTAGCAGGGTGCTATCATTGACACACATGAAGGTAGACTTGTTCTGTTTAGCAATTTTGCAGGTGACATAAGGAGTTCCATAGAACCTGTTTGTAACAGTAATATTAATTTCTCACATTGATAAATTGCTTCAAAATTTGTGAAACACATCACGGGGGAGATAGGATTTATAATTATCCCCATTTAGAGGAGAAAACAGTGACTAGGTCAAGGTCACTAATAAGTGTCAGAAATCAGATCTGAATTCAAGTCTTGCTGACTCTAGAACCAGCATTCTATCCATGGTACATCTGGATGCTAGTATTATTCCCTCTAAGATAATTTTCCATCTATTCTGAATATGTCTCGTTTGTATGCAGTTATCTGCGTATTGTCTCCCCCATTGGACTGAGAGACACTGATATTTTCTGTCTTTCTTTGTATCCTCATTGCTTAGCACAGTGCTTGACACATAGAAAACACTTATATAATGCTTATTGATAGATTAAAGCTATACTTTTCTGCAGAGAGATGGAAGCCGTTAGTATTGTGTTCATGATCTGTCTGTTCCTGCCTTCGAGGCATTTTTGAGGTAGGCAAGGAAGGCTATAATCCCCATTTGACAGATGAGAAAACTGAGCTTCAAAGAAGGGGCTTGATCTAGCAGCCCCTGGTCACAAAGGGGCTGGAAACTGTGGCTACAAACACAATTGTTCTCTTATCCTGAGTGTCCTCATTCTTAATGACTCATGGGCAAGGTTTGCAGTTCATCCCAAGTTCAACAACAATATTATCGATCGTCTTTGGGCCTGTTGATGAGTATTTGCATTAAAAAAAAACCCAGCACGACCAAATATAAGAAGCCACGGTGATGTGGAATCCTGATGGTTATTGGCAATTAATTCATCAAGGTGTCTTATTTAAAGGGAAAGAATGGGCAAGATAGAGAAGATGATCTGGAAGGAGGAACCAGATGTCAGGAAAACAGGAATCGAGATGATGTCTATCCCCGACTCTTGCTGCAATCGATGGGCAACAAACAGAACGTGTCTTACTTGAGAAAGTTATGAATTTCTCAAAAAATGGTAACTATGATATGCACAGTGACAAGAGATTTCACAGGGATGTGCTATAGCCCATAGGATGGCTATGTCTTTGCAGGACAAAGTCATTTAGAGGTGAATAAATCCAGTCATGAGGAATTTAGATGGCTCCGTGGATAAAACATGGGATCCAGAGTCAGGAAGACCAGAGCTCTTATTTTAGCTAAAATGAGATTAGTTGTGTAACCCTGGGCAAGTCATTTACCCACTGACTGCCTCAGTTTCCTCATCTGTAAAAATGGAGATAATAAAAGTATCTACATCCCAGGGTTGTTATGAGGCTCAAAAAAGAGAATATTTGTAATATGCTTTGAGAGGTATTACTATAGTCAGTCAAAAAACATTTATTAACTGCTCACTTTTTTTAGATACTGTTCTAAGCAATAGGATGCAAATAAAGGCCAAGATAATACCTGCCCTCAAGGAATGTATGTTCTAATGGGAAGACAACATGTAAATAACTACTTTGTGTACTGTGTGTGTGTTTGTGTGAGGGAAAGGTAACTTGAGAGAGAATAGCACTAGAAGACTGGGGAAGGCTGTATGCAGAAGCTGAGATGGGAAAACTGAGTTCTGAAGGAAGCTGGGGGAAACTAAAAGGGAAGTGTGGAATATGTGGGCCAAAGGGTACAGCATTCCAAAGACAAAGATATATATATATATATATATATTTCATGAGATATACAGATTGCAATGTGCTATGAAGGTGGGATGTATTGTATTCAATGAATGGATAAAATAAATGGATCTCTATGAATAAATGGAGGAATATCTCTCTGAGCTCCTAAGAATAAGACAGCCAAGTCAGTGCTATCGAAAGAGAACTGATTATCATCATCATCATCATCTTCTTCTTCTTCTTCTTCCTCCTCCTCCTCCTCCTCTTCTTCTTCTTCTCCTTCTCTTCCTTTTCTTCCTTTTTCTCCTCCTTTTCCTCATTCTCCTCATTCTTTCCCTCTTCCTCCTCCTCCTCCTTCTGCTCATTCTCCTTCTCTTCCTCCTTTTCCTCCTTCTCCTCTTTCTCTTCTCCTGTAATCAAGGTTCATTGATTTGCCAAGGATCACACAGCTAGTAAGTATCAGAGGCTGGACTCCAGAGCCAGTGCTCTGTCCCCTGTGGCACCTGACTGCCCCAGAATGCAAGGCTTCTTGAAGGCAGGATAGTTTTCCATTGTACCTTTTCACCCCTGTACTTTGCACAGTTTCTCACAGAGCTGGCACTTAACAATGTGTTTAACTAGGGTTGACATAAGAAGATTCAATTATATGAGCGGTGTTATATAACAGCCTCTCTCATGGATGCCCAAGGCATTTTGTTTTTGTTTTTAAACCTGCCCATCATTCTCTGATCAGCTCTTCATGCCCTAACACTCAGAGGCAGCCCTGACTCTTATGAACTGCCCCTTTCCTAAATCCATATGAGAGAAATAGGGACAAGGTGAATTATTTTATAAACCAAATAAAGTATGTAGCTCTCTGGAAACTGAGGTGACTAATTCCCATAGAAATAACGACTGAGTCCTGAGAAATAAAGTGATTTGCTTAAGGTTACTGGCAGGAAGTAGCAGATTTGACGATCAATTAAGGTCTGGGGATTTCACCTTCAGCCCTCCAAGTTCAATCCCTTTCCACTATGCTATCTCATCTTTTCTATGAGAAACAAAAAACACAAAGCACTCTCTCATATGGAGAAGGGACCACTCTCAGGGGCGGGGGCGGGGGGGGGGGGAGAAGGAGATAATAGAGACCCTACATCACCACTGTAATGACATCACTGAGGAAGTCACAGAATGAAGGACTAGGTTGAGGAGGATAGGAGGAATTTGCCCCACCCTGCCACCTATTTTAATTAATTATTCTTTCCAAATGGGTGCTAAGCTCTATTGTTTCTGTATCTATGTTGCCCAAGGACATCCATGCTCACTGAATGGGCTGCCAGTGCCCACTAAATTCATTGTCTTATTGCCTCGGTTCCCTTCTTAACATCCCTCCTTCTTACAGTTTGGTTTTCTCCATTCTTGAACATATATAGGAGGGATTCTGGACTGAGAGCTTGAGTTTTCCCAGCTTATCTGTGGTATTGACCCCACATCAGTGTGCTGAAGCTGCTTAATAAATAGTGCTAGTGCCTTCTTCCCCCCCCCTTCCCCACAATGACATAATTAATGAGGATGGATGGTCACCATAAAGTGCATTGTGAAGCAATGACTTTTTATGATAAACTTGGCCTTCATAACTTTCAACATGTCAGCAGACTCATGGAGGAGCTGAAGGAGTGTTCGTCATTTCTTTTCCCTTTTATCTGTCCTTAGACTTGGCAGCCTGTTCAGGCAGAAGAGTTACTTTTGGTCATATTCTTTTAGAAGACCAGCTTTAAATTGATATAGAGCACATCCAGAATAATGCAGATTTATTGTGATACATAATAATAAAAAATAGGTAAATCTTTTTCAATTGATGCTAGAGAGTTTTATAGCAAGTTCTTCTCTACTACTTTATCATTTTAAGATAATAATAACTCATGTTTCTAAAATGATAAATGGTTTACAAAGCATTTATCCCCAGATAACCTTGTCAGGTGGTGGGTAGTGCAAATGTTATTATCCCTAATATATAGAATTAACGGCTGAGGCTCTTAGAAGAGATAACTAGCCTGAGGTCATGCTCTAAAGACAGACTGGAGATGGGATTCTAACTCAGATCTCCATTGGTCTTTCTATGGGGCCATAAAACCATAGATGAAGTGCTTAAAGGAAACACAAAAGTATCATGGCATCATATGATAGATTTAAAGATAAAAAGGAACTTAGAAATGACAACCCCCATCATTTTACAGATAAGGAATTAAGACTCAGAGTCATTAAATTATTTGGTGGCGAAATTGGTATTTGAACTCAGGTCCTCCAATTTCCCATCCAAGGTTCTTTCCACTGAACCATCCATGGTTGTCTTATGTTATCATTTAAATGTAATTTACGTGTAGTAATGCATTATAATAGAGAGATTAAAGAATAATTATGTGTTGTCTTCAGAAAGCCCTTGTTAGAAGGCTTTGAGTGTGACTCTGGGAAGCCCCTATGGCCTTCTCCCACTGGCACATTTGTACAATGAGTTTACCAGATTAATTAATTTTCACCTTGAAAGGCAGAGAGAGCCTTCCCCTGAGGGCATAGGGGATGATGGGAAGAGGAGTAGGATTAAGAGAGCATCCTGGTGAGCAGCAAGCTCTTAGGATGTGAAAAGGAGGAGGAGGAGAAAGAAGAGGAGAAGGAAGGGGAGGAGGAGGAAGGAGAGGAGGAACCATAAGAGAGACAAAGACAGATACAGAGACACACAGACACAGAGAGACAGAGAAAGACAGACACAAGACAGAGAGATACAGAAAGTTTCAGCAGGACTCCACTGCCTCCAAAATCCCTGATTTTGACTGGAAAAGCCCTGTGTACGTATGTACTAAACAGTTATGTATAGTTCAGAAACTTCAACTAGGTTATCTATTACCCAAATAGACAGCTAGGTGATGCAGGAGGTAGGGTACATGAGTCAGTAAGCCTGAGTTCAAACCCAGCCTTAGACACTTAATAACTATGAATCCGAATTTGTTTCAGATTTGTAAAATGGGGATACGAATAGTACCTACCTTCCAGAGTTGCTGTGAGGATTACATGAGGTAATATTCATCAAGCTGTTTTGTAAATCTCAAAGTGTTAGGTGAATTCTAGTGATTATTTTTAAAATATAAGACATTTCTTGGCTTCATATGCAATTGAAAAATTTAATTCTGGGTCTTGGGGAAACCCTTTGTCCTCGAGGTCTGAGTAGGGCAGCCTCATCTGGAGGCAGAATAACCGGTCATTTATGTAATGTGATTTCAAAACCACCAGGGCATTCCTTTGTACCTGCACATATTTTCCTCTTAGCTAGCCTGTAGCTTAAGGTTTTTCTCACCTCAGTTTCCTCATCTGTCATTTGGGTTTGACAGCATTTCCTTCCTTCATCTCTTTATGTGAAGAATATAATGAGATGTTAAAGTGCTTTCGGAAGCATAAAGCTCCATATACTTACAACAAATTTTATGCAGAATTCTTGACTGGCCTTCTAGGGAGGAACGGATGCGTTCACGAGTGGCTCCCTCCCTTTCTAGTCTGTCGGGCTGGAAATGACCATTTTGGAGGCACTCTCCTAATCTGATCCCCATGGGACTTTTCTCAGAGCCTTTCACTAAGCCTGTTTGATTTCCTATTTCATTCAAGGTCACGCATGGGCTTCGGGCTTCAGCCTGAAGAACATTTCACATCTTATCATCTCCCTAATTTCCCACTGATGATGCAGCCGCTCCACGAGTCCCGCCATCCACTTCTAGTTTTTCATTTGCATCCTGGGCATAATATCATGTGTATGGCACTGGCCGGGCTACACAGAGAGCACCATTATCCTTCGCTTTGGAAGATGGTGCTTCTGACTCCTCCATCAAGTTTCTGGGGTAGACCTGGATCAGAGAGTAGAGTGTGGTCCACGGGTATTTGAAATGAGGGGTGGGTCTGGGGCCAGGGCTTAGGGGCCAGGCTCTGTCTGAATTAGGGTGTTAGTCCCTGGTGGGCTTTGTCCACATCCAGGAATTGGCATGGGGAGGGGCTCGCCTGTGGCCGGGGTCACAGAGATGACCTGTGTGTAGGAAATAGTCATTTTGCTGGGGGCAAAGCTAAGGGAAAGAGCCTGCAGCCTGACGCTCTTTGCCTCTAACCTTGATTTTGGAGCGAACATCAGATTAAATCCCAACGCCCTTGTCCCCTCCATCCCTGACACTAATTCAGAGTGGTGTGTCCAAGACCCACCACCTTCACACACCCTGCATCATAAGGGCCATCTAGAGGCTGGAGACATTGTCTTAAAATATTCCGATGGAGATGAAAATGGGCTGAATGTGGACAGTTTAATCATTTTGGATGGCAGGAGACATTACTTTAGAGGACTATAAATTATTATTTCTGTTAAAGGAGCTCATCACTGGCGTTGCCAAATAGTTCACCCTGGGCAGGAAGCATGCTGTACCTTGGCCTATATTTCCCTGGAAGGCAATAAATCCTCAGCATTGCCCATTGGCCCCTCAGAGCTCCAATCACAGAAATCCTCCCCTGCCCCGGGCTGAGGTCAGCCTCGACCACTGGTCCTGCTGCTTCCTTCCCGGGGCCAGATGCCAAGGCTGTGTTGGGACACTGGGAAGGAAAGGGAGGAAGCATGAGACACACTTCTTCTGCATAAAGAAAATATAAAGTGTAAAGATAAATCTCTCTTCATAGAGCCCAACTTTCAGCACATTGCTCCCCTGGCCAAGAGATGTACTCTCTCCCTACATGGCCAATATAGATGCTTTAATTTGCCTTTCAAAGCCTCATGGTCTGGGTCTATCCACAGGATCATAGCTTTTAAGCTTGAAGGAATCTTGGAGAGCAGTAGTAAGTCCATTCACTTTATTTTATAGATGAGAAAACTGAAATTAGTTGGGGTTAAGTGATCACACAGCTAATGCCTGAGGAAGTATTTGAACTCAGATCTTACTGATTCCAAGTCTAGCACTCTCCTCAGTGTGGTCACCTTGCTGCCTTTGAATATGACAGGATCTTCACAAAGGATGGACAAGAACAAATAAGGGAAAGGAGAAGGGGATCCTGGGGGTTATGTTTTGAATGAAGAGGGAGTTGGGGGAGTGGGAGGCTCAAGATATATTTTTCCATCTAGCAACACAGGGGAAAGCCGTCTAGGTTCAGATCTCTCATGATGCTTTGTGTGATCTTAGGCAAATCACCTGAATTTCATAGGTCTCAGTTTCTGTTTTTGTAGATGCAAAGGGTTAAACTAGATGTCTCTTGAGATTCCTTCCTGCTCTAAAGTCTTGTAAATATATAAATATAAATAATATCAATTTATATATTTATATATAATATCAATAAAACTCATAAATAGGGAGAGATTGGATCTATGATTTCATTTATAGAAAGGACTCCTGCATGAGAAAGCCTCCTTTATCAGCACAGGTTGGCACTTTCTCTAGAGCAGAGAGGGAACTGATGCCTGAGAGATTCAGGGCATCTCTCCCTAGAAACACCTATGGGATTTGCATCTAAGACTTCCTGGTTTCAAGAATGTCTCTCGCCATCCATTACACCAAAAGTTTATGAACGTGGTTCTGCTATCTGACTTGAGTTGGGCAGGGGAGTCCTGCTTCATTTGACATTAAGCCCCTTCACCAGCTTCCTTGATGTCAGGACTCCATGCTTCATTGGGCTCGTTCCTTCCATCTCTGGAACTCTCACTGGAGGCCCTGCCGCCCTGATTTATGGCCTCCGACTTTACAGGACTATCCATGTTTCACCTTATTTCCCTATCAGCCCCCTTGCTGCCCCATGAACCCTTAACCTGGCTTCCTTCTAGTTCTAGAACCATAATCAAAGCAATACTGCCAAGATGACTGGAAATGGCATATACTTTTATTTCTATATGGTTCTAATTACCCATCCCTGTCAACTTTCAAACTAAAACACCAATCCCAGACCACCATTTCCCATTGGGCATTGCCTTCTATATAAATGCCCTCTTTGAGGGCAGGGCCTGATTTCATTTTGTATTTGTAGCCCTAATGCTTGATACACAATCAGCACTTATTTATTAATTCATTGCCAAAAGTTCAAAATGCAAAGTTTATTTATTTATTTTTAATATACATTGTTTTATGAATTATGTTGGGAGAGAAAAATCAGAGTAAAAGGGAAAAAAACAAGGGAGAGATTTAAAAAAAACAGAAAAAAGAAGTGAGCATAGCTTGTGTTGATTTACGTTCAGTCTCCTTAGTTCTTTTTCTGGATGCAGATGGCATTTTCTGTCCATAGTCTTTTGGGATTGCTTTGGATCACTGAACCACTGAGAAGAACCAAGCCTTTCAGAGTGGATCATCACACATTCTTGCTTTTATCCTATACAATGTATTCCTGGTTCTGCTTGTTTTGCTCAACATCAGTTCATGTAAATCTTTCCAAGCCTTTCTAAAATCAGCTTCTCCATCATTTTTTATAGAACAATAATATTCCATTACTTTCATGTACCACTTGTTCAGCCATTCCCCATTTAAAGGACATCTACTCCTTTTCCAATTCCTTGCCATACAAAAAGAACAGCTACAAACATTTGTGCACATGTGGGTCCTGTTCTCTCCTTTTTGATTTCCTTGGGATACAGACCCAGTAATGGCCCTGCTGGATCAAAGGATCTGCACAGCAAAATGCTAAGTTTATATTGGTACAAAAAGAAGCAAAGAAAACCTAACAGCTCCAGTTGCAAAGACCTTCTTGGGCTTTGGGGTCACCATATTGCCTGTGACTTTATATGACTCTCTCTAACTGATGCCTTTGCCAGGACTGGGGAGGCAGAGCCTCTGCATGTAAAATGGACCAGAAGGATGGTGTGTTTGAATGTGTATGATTAAATCATTTACAATAATCCATTAGGAACAGTGGCCCTGTCTAACAAACAGGGACTATCACTGTGCCACAAATAAAAAACTTGCAGAGGAGGAAATTTGATACGACAAGTCTCTAGGACAGAGGTGGCTTGCCATATTTGGGAAGAGCTTTGCTAGTCCTGCCTCCAGCCCATCTGTCAGTCTCGGGTTCATCTAGGTGCCTTTGATTATGTTGTTTGTTTTCTAATTACTCCAGATCCATTGCTCTTCCTCTTCTACCTCTCTCTTAAGGTCCAGCTCAAATCATGATATCAGAGAGCCTGTTCTCTGATACAGAGAAACTGTTCCAACTTTCCCATTTTGCAGATGAGGAAGCTGAGACCCAGACATGCTAAGTGATTTTCTTAAAATCACATACTATCTATCAAAGGAAGCCTTTTGGCTAGTGCTTTAAAATTTAAAAAAAAATTATCACTGCCTCCAGGAATACTTCCTTTATTGCTCTATTTCTCATTACTCTATCCCTAATCTTGGTAGTATCTTTTGCCTCTATTGCACATGATCTGTTACACAATTATTTTTCATCTGTTTCCTGTGAGCTAGTTTATCAGGACTATGAACTGCCTGAGGGTAGAGTGTCTTCTGGAATGGACCTTTGCCAAACTCACAAGAAGTATTCATAGAATCACAAATTTAGAGCTGGGAAGGATATTAAAAGTAATTTCATCCCCAGCTTCTTAACTATGAGATGCAGCCTTATCTGGGGTCTTATTACTGAATGTGGGGGTGGTGAAGTTATGATTTATTGTCATTAAAGGTTTGACTTCTATTCCTCTTTTATATACCTATATTGTCAGGTTCATGCAAAAATTTCTTGAGTGAAAAGTGGTCATGAGTGGAAAATGTTTAAGAAGGCCTGATCTAGTCTATATCTATTTTATGTACCTATATGCTCAGGATCATGTAAAAATTTCTTGGATGAAAATTGGTCACGAGTGGGAAAGGTTTTAGAAACCCTGATCTAGTCTATACCTTTTTATATACATATACACTCCAAACAATGCAAAAATTTCTTGGGTGAAAAGTGGTCACGAGTGGGAAATGTTTAAGAAACTTTGATCTAGTCTATATCTATTTTTATGTACTTATATACTTAGGATCATGTCAAAATTTCTTAGATGAAAAGGGGTCACAAGCAAAAAAAGTTTAAGAAGCCCTGATGTAATCCAACAACTTCATTTTGTGGATGGAGATCTTCCCAAAGTTTTCATGGGTGACCCAGTGCTGATATTCAAACCTTAGTCTTAAAACTTCAAGTTCAGGGTTCTTCTCGCTGCACTGCACTATCATCAAATTATCTTCTGATAGTGTGGTCATTCCTTAGCACATCTATACCCTAAAAGCTTTTCTAATCTAACTTTTCCTCCATCCACAGCTGGGGGAGTCAATTTTCAGCACCATTATCTAAATGAACAATCTGAAGCGCAAAGAAATATCATGCTCAGTCATCCATGGCAAGTTCCATCTTGTGCCCTATTGGCCAGAAATGTCCTTCTGGGACCAAGAATGAAAGATTGGAAGAGAATGGAGGAAGAAGGAAAAGGGATGATAGAAAAGGATAAAGGGAGGATATAGGGAAATGGAAGACAGAAGAGGGAAGAAGAAGATGAGATGTACAAGAAGAGTATGGATAAAGAAAGATAAAGGAGAAAGGATGACTATAAAATAGAGGATTAAAGAAGTTGATGGAGAAGGGAGAAGAACAACGACAGATAGAAGAGAGGAGAGATAAGCCAAAGGATACAGTTTGTGTAGCCCTGATATTCAGGAGGGGACTGTCTGGTTCCAGGTAGAGAAGTCTGATGTGATAATGGTGGGAAAGATGGTGGACTGGTGTGAGATGGGGTAAGAGTCTTTGCCCCAGGTAGTTCATCGAAGAAGAGGATGGTCCGTTTTAAAAGCTCTGAGATCTCCCATTGCAGTATTCAAAACCTGGGCTTGGACTTTTAGAATAGGTGGATTGCTGTCTCCTGAAAAATTGAATGTTAATCAAAATTGGGTAAAATGCATTTTAAATGCACCAAGGGAAATTATGTTTAAAGGAACTTAGAGTGAAAAAAGATTTTGAGAAACAAATGATTATATTTTAATTCTTTTGGATTTTTCATCTATTGGGCTTATTTAAAGAGGAATCCATGTGTACTGCTGTGGGAAATTAAAGCTTAGTCAGAAAAGGAATCACTGCTCTATGTGCACATATTTTAGAATGGCATGTTAGTGGAGGAGTTATATTTTGATTCCTCTTCAAAGAGTGTGTGTGTGTGTGTGTGTGTGTGTGTGTGTGTGTGTGTATGTGTATTGTGTAAGAGAGGGGAGAAGGAGAAAAGGAGAAAGGGAGAAAAGGAGAGAGGGGAAGAGGGAGAGAAAAAAAGAGAGGGAGGGGGAGAGAGAGAGAGAGAGACAGAGACAGAGACAGAGACAGAGACACACAGAGAGAGAGAGAGAAAGACAGAGACACTGAGAGAGAAAGACAGAGACAGAGAGAGGAAGAGAGAGAGAGAGACAGAAAAACAGAGAGAGACACAGAGAGAGATATGGAGGGAGGGAGGGAAGAAGATACAGAGAAGGAGGAAAGGATAGAGAAAGAGAAGAAAGGGAGGAGGGACCCTGAGTTTTGGAAACTTATGCCAAGAAGAAAGAAGGAATGCTGGCAGATCCTCCCAAGTTGGAATGACTTCCAGGCTGGCCAGGGGACAGGTGGCAGCATGTCCGGGTTAGACTGATCATGTTTGGAGAGACCCATCACCGGAAGGTTGGACACCAAAGTGATGGATTCCTGTGGCCATTCATATACCAAACAAGTATATGGCACGGTCTATCAGTGTGACAGTAAGGCATTATGGGCATGGTGCTGACTGTGGGACCCCAAAATCCTAGCCTCAGAATCCTGGGGATATTTACTAATTCCCACGGGTAAGTCACTGAGTCTCAGTTTCCTCATCTGTAAAATGGGAGGGGAAAGTATTCACTGACCTTATGGAGATTTTGTGAAACTCCAGTGAGATGAGCTGTTTTTAAAGCACCATAAAATGCCTCTAATTATCAATAAAAGTTGGACCCACATGGAAAATAAAAAGTGTTGAATATACTGAATAAATTATATTCTGGCCCCTGCTTGTCATTACACAGTCAGTGCATGCTCATGGTAGACCAATTCTATTGCTTGTTCATTTCTGACTCTCCCAGAAACCTCTTCATCCTAAAAACTCACTCCACCTTTGGGCTTTACTCAATGGAAATAATATCTGCCTCGGGACCTCTCAGCATTTCCATTTGAAGGAGGAAGACCAGGCCAGCCATATTGTTATTCCTTCATTTCTTCTCTTTCTGTCACTTTACCCCATTTCAATTTCCCTTTTATGTGTTTTCTTCCCCCATGAGAAGGTAAGCTCTCTATACCTGCCATCTGGGGGAGGGAGGGGAAGGAGAGGAAATTGGGACAGAAGGTTTTGCAAAATTCAGAATTGGAAAATTACCCATGCATATGTCTTGGAAATAAAAAGCTATAATAAAAAAGAGAGAGAGAGAGACAGAACATAAGCTCTATGAGGGCAGGAGTTGTCATTCTTTCCTTTTTCATTACTTTTGTATTATCATATTATCACTCAGCATATTGTCCGACACATAATAAGTGCTTAATAAATGCTTGTAAATGCTTGTAACCTTGACATTTATCTAGCTCTGCTTCCCCCAACACGCATACATATTTAAAATTTCAACTCTGACAGTCCAGTGCCATCATTAATCTTGTCTGCTGAAAGCTGTTCTCATTCCAACCGCGTCCCAAGGCTGTGAGCCTAACTCAGGATGCTGGGAAGGCCTGGACTGCTAAGTCTGGGGCATTCTTCGTGCACTTGGTTTATCCCATGTGGATAGTTGGGGGGGCTCTTTTGGGTGATGAGGGATTTCATTTAGGAGGTTCTGCAGTGTTCTGGGCCTTGGAGCAATCAACCCACTGTTGAGCATTCAAAAACCGGAGCTCCTGGAGGACCTCACCATCTCTCTTCCTCTTGGGTTCTGCATTAAATATCACTCAAAAATATTATTCATAGTGTCCCCCAAATCTTACTTACTTACTTTAAGCTTTAACAGCTCAAAAATTGCATTAAGACTTTTGGAATACCTTGCATAGAAATATGTATGGAAGACAGGGCTGTTTTTGTATTTTCTTTGTATCTCCATTGCCTACCACAGTGTCTAGCAAATAGGTGTTTAATAAATGCTTATTGACTGCTTGAAACAATTACACACGCTTACATACACATACATAAAGTTTTCCCAAAGGCATTTCCTCTTTCTATTACTTCTTTCTATTTTTAATATATATCTGGATATTTTTGCTCTTCCAAAATGCATGGTCTTGCAATGGAAACACGGCACAGCGGAAGCACAAAGGTTGCAAAGGACATTAGAGAGATGAACTTCAATTCTTTCCTTTTACAGATGGAGAAACTGAGGTAGAGAAAAGCAAAATCACTTAAGCAAAGTCATGCCAGTGAAATACATATTTAAGACTTAATTCCAAGTCTCTTGACTTCCAGTTAAGAATTTTCTTTACCCCCCTATGCCAAGGTGTCAGCACTGGGTGGGCAATAGATCTCAGGAGGGCTATTCTCTGCGTGAGGAAAGGGAGGGGAGCCCAGCCTATCATCCCAAATGCCTGAGAATTGGTGTTTCATTACCAGACACTCATTTTGCTACCTAATTACCAGCCTTGCTGACATTCCTTAAATGATGTCTCTTTCATAATTAAAGCAGTGGGGATGATTCCAAACTTGAGGCTTCACACGCTCTCTCGAAACAGGAAAAAAGGGCCAGGGGAAGTGTTTAATTAGAACTAGGGGAGTGTCAGGAACAGTTCTAGGCAGCCAACTGATTCTGGCAAGGACAGTTTAGAGTTGCCCAATTTGAAAATAAATAAATAAAAATAAATGTCTTTGGCTGGTAATAGCATCTTAGAAGCATTTCAGTTTCTTGTCTCTCCCCCTCCTTTCTTGCTTTTCTCTGCTAATGCCTCAGACTTTGAAAATGCAGTCCTGTTTAGAAACAACTCAGCTGCTCTCTCTATCAGATGTTCTGAGTTTCTCTGCCCTTGTGTGCTATTTGGAAGGACATTTATCTGCATACGGGAAAATGGTGGACCATCCTAGCTAAGTGGATCTTGATCTACATTTAAACAAATCCTTAGTGATGAAATGCCCCTTTCCTTATTGTCAGGGGAAAGTGTGTTTTATTAATTCTGTTTGTAGAAAGCATTTTGGCGTCCCTGACCTCTGACAAAAGCACACTCAACAAAATAGGGAAAAGCTCTAAAGTGGATGTCAAGGAAACGGTCTTTTGCTGACCTTGTGACATGGAATCATCACCCAGCCTGTCAGTGTTTTCTATGTCCAAGACCTCAGGCAATTATCAGCACAACCAGGGATACACATGGAATAGGGGGATAAACACCACGCAATGATACCAGGTGCCGGGGCTGTATTGTTCACTTGGCTCCCTTGCTCTCTCTCCCCTTCCATCACACACCCAGGTCTGCTGCTGCACTATAATATGCCAGCCTTAACACCAGCCTGGACGTTCAAGCTCTCTCTGCCTCTTCCTCCATTTTATGTTTAAGAAAATTCTTTGTAATCCTAGTACCCATCAACAAAAACAAACATTCCCAATACACAAACAAAATTAAAACATGATGACACACAAAACATCAAATTCTGTTATATATATATATATATTTAATAACATGTTATTATGTGTTTGTTAGAAAAAAACAAAAACAATGTGCTAAATTTATAAACAAAATAAAAGAAATATCTTTTTTTTGCTTCCATGTCTCCTTATGAACTCTTTTCTTCTGTGTATTTTTCTCATCATGTTGCCTCTAAAGCAGCCTCGGAGTAGGAGAAAAGCCGGCCCCCTCCTTGGGGGCTGTTGGCGATAGGGGTTCCCTACCTCCAGCTTCACTACTCTGCTTCCCAGAATTTGGAAAGGTAGGCTTTGGATTAGTATTTCCCTGAAAGGTGCAAGCCAGCTTCTGAATCACTTGGATAACTAGGAAGGAGGTGGATCTGGCAACAGGGAAGGAACTGTGTGACATATTAATTATTTCCAAGGGCTGTTGGACTTCCTAACTCTGCAAATGAATGTGAGAACTAATGTCCTGAACCTGAAGTATCTCAGAGTAAGAGCAGGTGAGAGGTCTCTAGGGAGGGCTCAGAGTTGATTAGACAAAGGAACAGTATCACACGTGCTTAGGTCTGGGTACTTCAGGGGAAAGATCACAAAACTGACTCCCAGAAGAGAAACACCAGAGAGAACATCTGAGGGCTAGGGAACAGCTAGCTTTCAGAAGCTGATCCACCTGGACATGAGGTTTCTATAAGTTCATCGGTTTTGCATTTTGTTTTATTTTTCAATTTCATTCATTTCAAATCAATAAGCATTTATTAAATAACTAATGGAGTTTTTTGGTTGATGTTAGAAAAGCTCATGAAATTTTGCTGAAACAAAGCCCCTCCCCTTATAGTCTTGTAGGAGAATGTTACTTTGTCAATTCTTCAATTCACTACTGTGTGTTCCAATTTCAAAACCCAGTTTGTAACCCATTTTAAGAATTTGGGGTGGTTATGGATAGGTCCTAGGGCAGGAAAATTTGAGGATCCTGGTGCTAACTAGCTTGATGCATCTCTTTGAATTTAGGCTGGTTGATTGTCAGACCACAGATATTTATAGTCCGTCACCCAGCTTAACCTAAAGGTTAAGACACATTCACAAATAACTATAATACCAATATAATACAAAAGACAGATGAATGAGTAAAGAAAAAAGGACGAAGTGCTTGCTATCTGACAAGCTTCTTGCTAAGTGTTAGGGAGAGAGAAATACAAGTGAGGTATAAGTGAGGTATCTTGAATCCTCAAAGAACTCACATTCTTGCAGGGGAAGGAAAAACACACATAGAAAAGTAATGGCTAAGGAAGGCTGGTTTGGAAAGTGACAGGGACGCTGGCTGAGTGGAGTCAGTGATGAATAGATATTCATAGTCTTTCCTTTTCCAGAAGCAATGGTAACATTATTTGATTATGATTTTGGAATTGGAAGTAGGATAGGGAGCCACTAAGAGTATATGTGTGTGTGTGACAGACAAGGTGACAGGTTGTAAAATGAAGGATAATTGGGGTTGGCAATGAAAACAAATTGCTACCTGAGGTCCAAAGGGGAAAGGTGCTTACTAAAGAGGAAGGAGGTGATGTTTCAATTTTAATTTAAAGGATGGATAGGAATTCTTGGAGGCGGGGTTAGTAGGAATATAGCCATAGAAGATGGTGAACAAAGGGACAGGGATTGCAGAGTTGGCAGGCAGATGTGGATAAAAGTCAGAAAACATGAAAGAATGGGATTCCCCTCTAGAGTAGACTAGGACATGGGATAGCAAAAGGAAAGAGTAGGTATTTTGGCCATCATTACACCAATTTTGAGTCTCTGTGGGAGAGTTCTATTACTGATGCAAAAATTAAACCTTGAAGCACTATATATCAATAAGCTCAATTATCAGATAATTATTTTGTCATTAGCAAACATAGATAGGAAGGCAACTTGGGGTGCTATTCCATTGTTATCTCCCTTCATGCTCTGCATGTTTCTGCCACATTTTCCTCCCTCCCTCCCTCCCTCTTTCTTTTTCTTTCTTTCTTTTTCTCTCTCTCTTTCTTTCTTTCTCTCTCTCTTTCTCTCTCTCTTTCCCTCTCTCCCTCCCTCCATTCCTTCCTTCCTTCCTTCCTTCCTTCCTTCCTTCCTTCCTTCCTTCCTTCCTTCCTTCCTTCCCTTTAATTCCCATGTTGGGAAGATAAAAACCAAATGAGAAGAAGGTATCATCAGCACCCTATGATTCAGCCTGTGAAAGGGCCAGTTTTCTGGCATCTCTACATGGGCTCAGAAGGGTTCTGGATTATTGCCCATCTTGCTTTCCTTACCACTACCAACTGTTGTTTGCATACAGAAAGATAGCATAGAGTAGCAAGGGGGTACACAGAATTCCCAGCTTGTGTATTTGGGGTGAAAGGGAAAACGGGCATATTGAGCCACTCTGTTTATCTGGTGGTCAACCCATGAGGATAAGGGGTGCAATGGTGATACATCTTTTCCTTTTGGGTTGGGGTAACAGCAAGGGCCTCCAGATCAAGGGATACTCCCTAGTTAGTTTTAGGCCCTGGGAGCCCCATTTTTAAGGCCCCTTGGGCCCCAGCTTTGCCTTGGAGCTCCACCTAGTGGCTTGATATCTTGACACCACTTTGCCCTGTGGCAAGAAACAGATGATATCCAACCTAAGGTATGGCTGGAGCTGATCAAGTAACAGAAAAGACAATGACAGGAAAGGGAATTGTGGGCAGGTGGGTGGGGTGTAACCATGGGGAAAAAGTGTCTTCAATCTCACAGAGAAATCACTTTGCTAGACAAGAGGAGGGGAAAAGAAAAGAAGTTGGGAGCAACTATAATGGGTCTTGGTCACTGAGATCAGAAATCAGCCATCAAAATAAGACAGGAAAAAGAAATTAAAGAGATTACATTAGAATCAAAGAGGTCAAAACATTCTTCTTAGATGACATGATTGTTTACCCAGAAAATCCATCATCCTCAACAAAAAGTTATTGACACAATAAATGAGTTCAGCAAGGCAGCAAAGGAAAAGTTCATTTCCATATGCTTCCAATGGAGATTATAAAAGGGTTTTAAAATGGAGGGACTCCATTTACAGCTACACAAAATAATTATTTAGAAATTAATGTATCTAGACACACATGCCCTTTATGCCAATAACCATAGAGCTGTTTTGACAGAAATAAAGGAGGTCTAAGTAATTGAAGAGACATCCATGTTCATGGGTGCTATGAAATATTCTGCTCTGGGCCTTGCTGACCACTGGGGAATCAACTCCTCTCCAGAAAGATTCTCCAAGCTTCTTGCCTCTGGTCTCATGGTTTATTCTTTTCATTAACTTGTTAATTTTTTCAGGTCTCTGTCATTGAGGACCCTGACTTGGCTTGATTTCTGAATCCCCTTTGGTTCCCGCTGAGCTATCTGCCATATTTGATTCCCAAGTTTTCTCTCCCCAAGTTGCTTCTCTTGCTTTTCTAAAGGAATCTTCTCCTCTAACATTTACCATTTCTTCCCTTTACTATATCTGAGACATCTTAGTTTTGAGCAAGGATATTAATTTATAAGGGAAAATGAGGCCATCAGTCAAAAAGACAATCTATTTCATTACCGAAAAATTGGCTCAGCATCATAAAAGTGGCAATACTTCCCCAAATTAATTTACAGATTTAATGACATACCAATCAAAATACCATTTAAAAAATAGAACCAGATAAAACTGTAACAATATTTTTATGGAAAAAAGAGAAATGGGCAAGGGGTACTTTGTGAAAAAAGTGGGTGAAGATGGACATCCTCCTAGACTTAAATTATTACAAAGCTATTACCATTACAACTACCTGATATGGAACAAAAAATAAAAACAGAGCAATAGAATAAGAATACCAGAAATCAAACAAAATATAGAGAAAAATTACAGTTTTATGGTTCTCTAAGATACTTTGGTAGATCTGTGTTTTCCTTGGTGTGGTTGCCTCCTTCACTGGTACAGATCACAGATTTCTCTGTGGTGTACAAGGTGTTAGAGGAACCATTGGCTTCTGACTATGGCCTCCCTGATCGAAGTCACTACCCTGGTACATATGACTCTTTCCCCACCCCATAGGATTCCTGATCATGTTTTTTCATAACTCTTCCCAAGAGGATTGGCTCACTATGCCTGAAGTTTCCTTTGTTTTTTAAAAATAATATCTTGATGGTATAGAAGTTGCACAGTAGCTATCTCCTGCTCCCATTATGTTACTTGCTCATCTCTTTCTGCAGTCATATATACCCTTAACAATTCCTTTTAGAATTCTTTCTGAGTTCAAATCATCCTTGGCAACATCTTGCAGTCTGCCTACTTATACCTTTCATATGTCTGCTCGTTGCCTTTTGGGAGATTTGCAATTTGAATTCTTTTAAGATCAGTTATTCCCTGATTTGCAACATGAAAGAAAATATTGATATGTCTAACTCTTGGTGATGCCATTTGTTTGTTTTTTTGCAAAGAAATTATAGAGGTTTGCCATTTCCTTCTCTAGCTCATTTTACAGAAGAGGAACTGAAACAATTAGGGTTAAGTGACTTGGCCAGTTTCACATAGTGTTAGTAAATTTGTAAGTAAGATGAGTCTTCCTGAGTCCAATTCCAGTGCTCTAGTCACTTAAGTGTTTTATGTTGATATGATAGCTATTATTTTTATAGAAGTTTAAGATTTGAAACAATGCTTTACAAATATTATCTCTTTCCATCATCATAACAACCCTAGATGTTACTGCTATTATTATCCCTCCATACAAGGGAAACAAAGATTAAGTGTCCAGGTTCACATAGCTAGTGAGTATCTGAGACAAGATTAGAACTCAGATGTAGGTCCTAAAATCTACCACACTATTCAGGTAATGTGGAAGAGGCAAGTATTGACCACATAATTCAACCTGGATCTAGCTCCCTAATCTTTTCGTTTCTGGGACTCCTAGAGCAACCCATTTTATTTGGAAGAGTTTTCTTATCTTTATCTAAAAATTCACATTCATATTAAAATGAGAATAAATTCTCATTTAT
The DNA here is from genome assembly GCF_902635505.1 of Sarcophilus harrisii. Lineage (NCBI taxonomy): Eukaryota > Metazoa > Chordata > Mammalia > Dasyuromorphia > Dasyuridae > Sarcophilus > Sarcophilus harrisii. The sequence goes on along the minus strand of NC_045427.1, from coordinate 618,818,116 downwards.
TATTCCTAGCATTTTCTTCTGAAGCCAAGCTCAATCCCATTTCATCTTTACCCCACAAACATTTGTTGAAAAAAAACAACAAAAAAAATTTCATTGTATTAGTTGAATTAGTATTCCCAGTCCCTTCGAGTCATCAGGTATAGTAGGATTCCAAGTCCCCTTACAACTCTGGTTACCCTCATCTGGACTCTCCTGAATTTGTCAATATCTTTCCTAATGGAAAACAACAAAATTCAGTTTATTGTTCATCAGTAATGTTTAGTCAAGACCCATGGGCTATTAAAATGGGATGATCCTTCAGCCACATACAAGAATCTGGATAATATTGGGTTTTACCCACTTTTCCCATCAGTGTGGGTGAATAACACAATCCGTCTTATATAACTAAGTCCCATAGAGCCATAGCATTGGAAAGTACCTCTCCAGGACAATTCAGCCTAAGTTGTATTCCATAACATGCAGCCCATCAATGCCTCCCTTTTTCTCCCTGACTCCTGTGCACGTCCTCCTATAAAGCCTCCCAGAAGGTGTCCGTCCAAAGTACTAAAGACCTTTGTCTAGGTTTCTTGGTGTTTTGTGAGTACCAGTGAAGCACAGGAACTACTCAAGTCTCATCTTTTCCTCTTGCTACATTAGCTGGTCCACCTTCTGTCTGCTTACATCTTTCTTGGATGGCATCTTTTATGTGACTTTTTCTATACAATTCTTCACTGATGATATGCTGTATTCTATTTACACCCATGGATATATTTACATGCTTTTTGGTGACTTAAAACTTAGTTCTTCAGGGGCAGTGGTTTTCCATACTTTTTATTGCATAAGATATTTCAGGGAGAATCTTGGGGTTGGTTAAAAGTGCAATTTCCCAAAAGTGATCCAATTCTCCTTCTTCTTTTCGATTCTGGGAGCAATTTAATGTTCATCTTCATTGACTGCCAAAGATACACACACACACACACACACATACACGAATTAATTGCCATTCTTCATCCATTTCCTCCCCCATAGATGGTGAACTCATTTAAGTGATTGTGAATCTCATTTGGACTTAATATTTCAGGGCTTACTATAATGAAGATAATGTCATCTTTCTTCAGGAACATCTAGAAAATTTGTCATTCTCTTCCATTTGAAATCTGGACTGGGCACCCTCCACCATAATAATTAGTACCTTTGGCAATCAAATATATCCACTCTGACAGTGAGTCTACTTATTAGGGGAAGCTAAATAGCCCAGTTAGATAGAGCACTATCCTGGAGCTGGGAAAACCTGAGTTCAAATCTGACCTCAGATACTTACTTAGCTATAAGTGACTCTGAGCAAGTCACTTAACTTCTGCCTTGGTTTCCTCATTTGTAAAATGGGGATAATAATGGCACCTACTTTTACATTTATCATGAGGATGAAATGAGATAATAATTGTAAAGCACTTAGGACTGTGCTTGGCACATAGGAAATGCTATATAAATATTAGCTGCTATTGTTATTATTATTCTTTTGGGTACCTTCAACTGGTTCTGATGTACACTGTCATCTATAACTGTACTCTCATGGATTTCTCATAAATCATTAAGTTTCACAGTCAGGAACTTGATGTGTCTTTTTAAGGATTACTGAGCAACTCTGTGAAATAATTTTACACATTTGTTTTGAATAAACTTTTAATGATGTCTTTTATTTTTTCACTACTTACATTTTCTACTCTATCCCTTCCTCTTCCATAAAAACCATCTCTGTATAATTTTAATGTATGTATTTGGAGATACTTTTTTGTGGAGAGCCTTTAGGTTACATTTTGTTCTATTGAATCAAATGCTTTTTTAAAAAGTCAATTAATAATAGAGACAGTGGGATTATATATTTTGGCTAACTCATAGTCATCTTTATGGCCACAAAGAAATAGTTTGTTGTACAAAATAATATGCTGAAGTCTGCCTGCTTCCTTTTCATGTTTTCCTCAAAGATACCATAATCTGTGGAAAATAAAAATTGAACAAAGAATTATTTAATAAATATTTGGGAGAAAATTGATAGCAATATGGTAGAAATATGTTTGCATTTTCATAATATTCGGGGACATTCAGAAGTACAGTGGATAGAGTACTGGGCCTGAAGTCAGGAAGACATCTTTTGAGTTCAAATCTGGTCTCAGATACTTACTAGCTGTGTGACCCTGGACAAGATAAACCCTGTTTGCCTCAGTTTCCTTATATGTAAAATGAGCTGGAGAAGGAAATGGCAAACTACCTCAGTATCTCTTTCAAGAATACCCCAAATGGGATTATCAAGAGTCAATCACAATTAAAAATGATTGAACAATAGCAAACAAATCATGCCATTTAATAAAATTAACACTATTTCTAATAATTTCTTGTTTTGCTTCATCCTTCAAAGAGCAGAGGAGTCAGAAAGGAAAAATTCTACATTCAGTATGATTTTCACTAAGAGAAAGAAATTAATTTCTGAGGTGGAAATGAGGAAAATGTGGTTGGGGTGGGCAGCAACAACCCTAGATTTTGTGATAGAGAAATAAAAGTAATCCAAACATAGTTTGACATGCATTGTAGAGTTTGGTGAAACAGATGTCAAAGGATTCAGAAGAATGAAAGGTAAGATTCTGTGGACTAAAATCCTATGAAGGAACTCAACCAAGTAGGAATGGGAAATTCAAAAATGAAATTCTGAAGGCAAAAAAGAGAACAACTCTGATAAGGGGGAAATGGGAGCTGTCTGAAGAGACTGATGTGGATGAATAGGGAACTTACCAAATCCACTTAGATTTAAGAAAGATATATATATAGAAGATAGGAGTGAGGGCGGGTAATAGAGGATGAATATGAGGATGGCACCATCCTATAAAAATGGTGACAGGAATGTTAAAGTTCAGAATAAGGTGAGGGAAGCTAAGAACAATAAAAAAGACCTTTTTGAAAAGTTATTTTGAGTCAAAGAAGAATATCAAAGGAAGAATAGAACCAATGCTTGGGGTTGAAGGGTGATGATAACTGACAACAGACAGAAGACAATATTATTTTAATTCTGATTTCTCTGTTATGGAAAATGACTTTTGACTTAGAAATGACAAAACAAAATTGACTAACAGGGAGTTGATCCTCTGATTAAAAAAGGAGATAGTGAGAGAATATCTAGCTGCCCTTGATGAATTCCAGTCGTCACCTGGTCAGAAGAACAGAATCTTTGGGTACTGAAAGAACTGATAAGGTGGTTGTTAAATCACCACCAGTGCTATTTGAAAGGTCATGTACAACAGGAGAGGTTTCACTAGGCTGGAGAAGGGCAAATGTCCTGATTTTTTCAAAGGGTGGGGACAGGGGCTGAAAACTTATGGATTGATGAACTTGATCTCAATTCCTGGCAAAATTCTAGAATGAGTCATTAAAAGAGATAATGATGTGACAAGTATAAAAAGCCATGGTATGACTATCATAGAAAACTTTTGCATGACTAAACATGTACAACCTACATTGAATTTCTTGCATTTTCAAGGAGGGGGTATAGGAAGGGACGAAGAGAGAGAATCTACAACTCAAAGTTTTAAAAGTAAATGTTAAAATTATTTTTACATATAACTGAGGGAAAATAAAATACTAAATAAGAAAAAATAAAATCATAAAAAATAATAAAAAACCATGACAGACTAATCTTATTTCCTTTTTGGTGAGGTTATTTCACTGGCAGTTCAGGAGAATGCTATAGATATTGTTGACCTAGATTTTACCCAAACATTTGATATCTCATACTTGATATACATATTTCATTCTTGATAAACCTATACCTATACATATACCTAAACTCACACTTGACTTCACCATGTATATATATATATATATATATATATATATATATATATATATGTATGTATGTATCAGACTGTTATGAATGTGGATAGTATCACAACCCATGAATGACATTAGAAATTTCATGGACAAAGAACTGGTTGAATGGATGGAATCAAAGTGTAGTTGTTTATGGCTCAATTTAAAGTTGCCAGAAAATCTCCAGTAGAATGTCTCAGGGATTTGTGCTTGTCCCTTAACTGTTAGACATTTTTATTAATGGTTTTGATCAAGACAAAGATAGTATGTTCATCAAATTTGCAGATGACACAAAATTGGGAGGTTTGACTAACACAGAGGATGATAAAGGTAGGACTCCTCCCCCCAAAAATTAATCCAACCTAATAAGATAAGGGACAAATTCTATCTTAAATTAAGCCTTAAGTCTTTGTCCTTGTTGTTGAGTTATTTCAGTTGTGTCCAACTCTTCAAGACCCCATTTGGGATGTTCTTGGCTATGATACTGGAGTGGTTTGCCATTTTCTTCTTCAGCTCATTTTATAGATGAGGAAACTGAGGCAAACAAGGTTCAGTGCCTTGCCCAGGGTCACATGGCTAATAAGTGACTGAGGCTGGATTTTAACTTAGGAAGATGAGTCTTCCTGACTCCAGGCCTGGCATTATAGACATTGAACCACCTACATGCCCCCATAGATTCAAAAAATTAATCTTCTAAATACAGGATAGAAAAGGCATCATTAGATAGTTTGCCCGAAAAAAATATGGGGGCTACAGGCTTTAAATCACCATTTGAATCAACATTATTGTAATAGTAGCTAAGATTTCAATAAGTTTTAAGATTAGCAAAGCATTACTACTGGGCTTATACCCCAAAGAGATACTAAAGAAGGGAAAGGGACCTGTATGTGCCAAAATGTTTGTGGCAGCCCTCTTTGTAGTGGCCAGAAACTGGAAATTGAATGGATGCCCATCAATTGGAGAATGGCTGAATAAATTGTGGTATATGAATATTATGAAATATTATTGTTCTGTAAAAAATGACCAGCAGGATGAATACAGAGAGGCTTGGAGAGACTTACATGAACTGATGCTAAGTGAAATGAGCAGGATAGGAGATCATCATATACGTCAACAATGATACTGTATGAAGATGTATTCTGATGGACTTGGATTTCTTCAACAAAGAGAAATCTAACTCAGTTCCAATTGATCAATGATCAACAGAAGCAGCTACACCCAAAGAAAGAACACTGGGAAATGAATGTAAACTACTTGCATTTTTGTTTTTCTTCCCAAGTTATTTTTACCTTCTGAATCCAATTCTCCCTGTGCAACAAGAGAACTGTTCGGTTCTGCACACATATATTGTATCTAGGATATACTGCAACATATTTAACATGTATAAGACTGCTTGCCATCTGGGGGAGGGGGTTGAGAGAGGGAGGGGAAAAGTCAGAACAAAAGTGAGTGCAAGGGATAATGTTATAAAAAACTACCCAGGCATGGGTTCTGGCAATAAAAAATTATAATCATTAAAAAAAAAAAGGTTAGCAAAGCATTGAACATATATTATCTCACCTGGATCCTCACAATGACCTTGAATGGTAGGTATTGTTATCCCCATTCTATGGATGAAGAAACAGAATGCAGAGAGATTTAGTGACTTACTTAGGATCACACAACCATTAAGTGTCTGAATCCTAACTTGAATCCAGGTCTTGATTCCAAATTCAGCATACTATCCCATGTACTACCTATGGCCCAGGATGCTGTGATAATCAAAAAACTACTGTCATTTTTGGGCTGCATTATCATAGATATAGCTTTTAGTAAGAAGGAAGTGACAGTTTTTCTGTATGCCAGACGTGGAGTATTGTGTTTAATTCTGGATGTCACAATATAATAAAAATCATAAGCTAGAGTATTCAAAGGAAGTCAACTAGGTTGGTTTAAAAAAAAAAAAAGGTTTATTCTATACTGAATGAAGACTGTAGAAAATAAATGGGGATGATTTTCCCAGAGAAGACTCAACATACAGTTGGTAGCCATGTTCAAGTATTTGAATCAATGTACAGAAGAATTGGAGTCTTTTGGTTAGAAGAACCAGAAGCAGTGGGTGATTATTACAAAGATCCAAGTATAAGCTTGATGTCAGGGGAAAGACTCAACAACTTCCTACCAATTAGAGTTATCCCAGTGTGGAAAGGAATGTCTCCAGAGGTAGCTTTCCCCTACTGGAGGATTTCAAGCAGAAGCTGTATGACTGACTACCTGTTGGGAAAACTGTAGTTGAGATTTACTTTGGATATTGATTGGACCAGATTGCTTACTTAAGTCAATTCCAGTTTTAAAATTTTGCTATTTTATAATAAACTCCAGCTTTATTATAAGCTGAAACATACAAAAAAGTCCATAAAAATGAGAATGAGAAATACTATACAACTCAGTTTTGAAGTAGAGATAAATTTTTATATTTTGAACAAATAGAAGAAATCGAAGGGATGAGTGGTTGCATGGTTACATAAAAATTAAAAAAAAATAAGTACAATCAAAAATACAGCCAACATAAAAAGAAAAGAATAACTTCCTGGGAAATAATATTCACAGTAAATATAACTGATAAAAATACATTTGTAATATGAAAAGGACAATAAAAATACATCAAAGAAACATTCATTCTCTAATGAATTGAGTGATAGAGGATTAGTTTACAAAAAAGAGATATATCAATTATAAATAATCACTTTTTAAAGTATTTAAGGTTTCTGCTTCAGGATAGTTAGCTAGATACCTTTTTCCACAATGAGGAACAGAGAAAGTAGAGAGAGAAACAGCTAGAATGATTGACATCCCTGGCACCAAAGAAATTTTAGTACCCCTTGTATTAATTATTTTCTGAATACTCTCAATTGATGTACTAAAAAGGGTCTTATCCTAGATTTACACATTTGTAAAACACTATATTAGTATCTTTACTTCCTGAGTACAAAGTAGTGATAGCTTATTTACCTGGGACTATTTAACTGTAACCTACAATGTATCTTCTACATATACATCATATTATAGCATACAACATATCATATCTTGAGAGACAAACAAAGGAAGAAAAATTGGTTTAATGAACCTCTAATTGCTAAATCAAAATGAGACATTAAGCATGGAGATAAATGCTTGTCAAGGATATTTGTTACTCTCATGAAGGAAGTTAAGTATATAATCCAAATGGAAGAGAAATCCTTTGTCAATGATGAGGTCCCTTCAGAATTTCCTTTTTTTAGGAGATGACAATATAAGGATTACAACGTCTCGAAACATTGAGAAGCTGCCTAAATAAGATCCCAAATTATTCAAAAGGATTTGATCTTGCCATCCACACAGGAAAAATCAAATTGATGAAACATGTTTATTATACAGATCAAGATATGTAGTTAGGTGGACAACTCACAGAGCTGACTTATTAGTCTATATAGCTTGGACAGACAATACAGATAGAGAAAAATCTAGGTACAGAAATGAATAGGAAGACAAAAGCGAGCTGGAATACATTTAGAAAACTGTATGGAACTTTTAATGACCTCAAGCTTCTTCCCAAAATGAAATTCCACCTCTGTATGGAACAATCAACTGGTATATAGAGGCAATATAACATAGTGAGAGAATTTTGGTTTTAGAGAGGAAGACCATGAATCAAATCTTGACTCTGGCTATGTGACTGTGGACAATATCCCTCAGGCAATTATCTAAGATTATCTAATAAATTTTCAGTGGGCTGCAATCTATTGATGTAAGGATTTCCCCCAAACTAGGAGTTCTTTACACTCATGAAATTCTACATACTGGACAAATTGTTTATTTAAATTTGTTTAAATAGTCTTTACATGGTGATCTAATGATATTAGATGGATGCAAATAATGGAATGAATAGATAGCCAAAGTATTAAATGTTTATTATATTCCAGGAAGTGTGATGAATATTGTGAACTGAAAATAAAAAACATGGAAACTACCCTTCCCTTTTGCCTTCAAGTAGCTTAAATTTTAATAGACAATTCACAGAGGGATATTGGAAAGGTGAGGGTTACATTCCTCGTGACATGGCTTGAGATGCTTGAAAGTACCTGGGATTAATCCAGATAAGGCCAAAGTTGACAGACCACCCATGGTGGTCCCAGTAAATGAATGAAGATGACAAGTTGTCAATACCCACAGTCTTATAATTGTCAATACCTGCACTATCAGCAGCCAGCAGATGGATTTATCAGAAGGACTAATACCCACCTGTGCAGAAAAACAGAGCATCTACCCTACTCTGGAATGATGGTGGGTATAAATGAGTGAGCAGGTGGGAGTAAAAGCAGGATGGATGCTTCTATTCAGTAGGAAGTCAGAATTACAAAAAAGTCAACAGAGAAGTAGTTTCTTGCTATTCAGGCTTTGGACCAACTATAAACAAAGACATAAATGGGCTCTACTAAATAAAATGAGGGCAGGTGATAAAAAAGAAGACAATTCACAAGAGACTTTTATTAAATGGTGAGACCATTCAATCTATCCCAACATTTATCAAATTGCTATATGTGGAAGATGCTATGCATGCTAGGAGAATAGAAAGTCCAAAGAGGGGAAAAAGAGTCTCAGTCCTTAAAGAGCTTAAGTTCTACTGGTGAAGGGGATACAACATGGTCAAAAACAAATAAATGAGATGAATTTGAATGGGGGAATTAACTAGCAAAAGGGGAAATCAGAGAAGGCTTCACAGAAATGAGAATAATGAGCTAAGAACTGAAGAAGATAGGAATTCTGAGAAACAATATCTCCCAGGCATGGAGAACTGGCTTGGGCAAATAAATGTATAAAGGTAGGAGATGACATATCAATCCTGAGGAATAACTAGTATCTTTGTTTGACTATATTGTAGATTTGAAGGAGAGTAAATGAGAGAGGAGTTAAAACTGGAAAGGAAGTTTGGTGCCAGAGCCTGTGAACCTAAAGCAATGCATGAAGGCTCCAAGTTATAGGTAGATGTGATAGGCATTGGTGAAGAGAGTTCCTGTGCTGAAATCACAGATTATTGAGGTATTAGCATTCATGTTAAGTGGGGGACATTACTCTGCACCCCAAAAAAGTGACAGACTCAAGTTCTATAGAAGGCAAAAGGTAGAAAGAGTCAAGTGTGGATTGTAGTCAGTGAAGGTATAATAGAGAAATGGAAATGAAAGATCAGTCATAGGATATAGACATGCATCTTTTTTAAGGTTTACTTTTTTTAATTAAAGCTTTTTATTTACAAGGCATATGCATGGGTAATTTTTCAACATTGACCCTTGCAAAGCCTTCTGTTCCAAATTTTCCCCTCCTTTCCCCCATCCCCTCCCCTAGATGGCAGGTAATCCAATACATGCTAAATATGTTAAAACCAATACATGTATACATATTTATACAGTTATCTTGCTGCACAAGAAAAATCGGATCAAGAAAGAAAAAAAAACTGGAAAAGAAAACAAAATACAAGCAAATAACAACAGAAAGAGGGAGAATGCTATGATGTGGTCCACACTCAGTTCCCATCGTCCTCTCTCTGGGTGTAGATGACTCTCTTCATTCCTGAATAATTGGAATTGGTTTGAATCATCTCATTATTGAGGAGAGCCTGTATCTTTAGCAGGATTATAACCAGGCTGGAGTTAAAGTGAAGAGGACTGGGGATCAAATCCAATCTTTGACACTTACTGTCATGGGAAAATAATTTAACATCTCAGGGACTTAGTTTCCTTGTATGTAAAAAGAGAGAGAGCTGAATTAGGTGGCATATAAGACCCCTTTTCAAAGGCAGCTATTCAGTGCAGTGGATACAATGCTAGTCCTGGAATCCAGAAGAATCTTCTTCCTGAGTTCAAATCCAGTCTCAGACACTTACTAGTTGTGTGAGCTTGCCTCAATTTCCTCATCTGTAAAATGAACTAGAAAAGTAAATGTCAAACTAATCCAGAATCTTGCCAAGAAAACTCCACATAGGCTCATAAAGAGTTGGACGTGACTGAAATGGGATCCCATGATTGCACGATCCCTTGAAGTCCCACCCTTGGAAGGGGAAATGGAGAGGGAAAGAGTAGAGAGGGGAGGAAGTGGGCAGTGCTTTTGGATTCCTGGGCACCTTCTTAAAGTGGAGATAGGATCATCCTCCTCTCCTGTCTGACCAGGCAACATCCATCAGCAAATGCTGTCACCCAGCCGTGACACACCATTGCTCTTTCCCAGGATCATGGTTCTGATGTGACCATAGATCATCCCAGAAAATGCCAAACTTGGAAGTTGGAGCAGTTAAAAGGATTTACTAGGCAGTGCCAGAAAGAACTTTAAAAGACTGCAGATTTACTGTTCTCTCCGAAGATCAGTGAGACATTTAGAGAAGATGAAACAAAAGGGGACCTCCACTGGGAAGGCAGGGAGATGTAATTGGGAGTGAAAGGGTGGTGATTGGAGGGGTTCCATCCCAGACACTTACTAGCTGTGGGACCTTGGCCAGGACCCTCAAGTTTCTCTGAATCTCCTGATCTATAAAATGGACATAAATAATCTCAATTACCTTGTGAAGATCATAGACCTAGATTTTGGAGGGACCTCAGAGGTTAGTCCAATCCCCTCATTTTACAGATGAGTAAACTGAGGCCCATAGAGGTTATTATTTTTAGGCACGATTTGAATTGAGGTCCTCTGGATCTGGAATTACTGCATTTTTCCACCATTATTTCATGCTTCCTCCAAAATGAGATAAAGCTATTTAAAGCAAGAAAGTCTTTTTCCATATGAACTTTGTTGTTATTTTTTTCTAGGTCATCAAAAAAGTTTTTTAGGAGTCTGATTGGTATAGCACTAAATAAATAGATTAGTTTAGGTAGTATTGTCATCTTTATTATATTTGCTCGCCCAACCCAAGAGCATTTAATATTTTTCCAGTTGGTTAGATCAGACTTAATTTGTGTGGAAAGTGTTTTGTAGTTTTGCTCATAAAGTTTCTGATTTTCCCTTGGCAGATAGATTCCTAAATATTTTATACAATCAGTAGTTACTTTAAATGAAATTTCTCTTTGTAACTCTAACTGTTGGGTTTTGTTAGTGGTATATAAGAATGCTGATGACTTATGTGGGTTTCTTTTGTATCCAGCAACTTTGCTAAAAGTGTGGATTGTTTCTAATAACTTTTTAGTAGAATCTCTGGGGTTCTCTACTATACCATCGTATCATCAGCAAAGAGTGATAATTTGGTTTCCTCATTGCTTATTCTTATTCCTTTAATCTTAAAGCAAGAAAGTCAGGAAGAAATTCCTGAGTGACAAGGGCCACAGATTTGGGAATGAGTGACAAAGGGATGTCATAAAGGCTCCATTCTGGAAGAACTGGAAGAAAGACACCTTCAGATTAGGGACTGACCTGCCAGAAGGTGTTAGGGTTAAACCTATTCCTTTTGCATTTTAAGATGCTATGACTCCATTGATAATTAGGTACCTAGTGTGTGCACAACCCAGAACTGGGTGCAGGGGAAAATACAAAGACCTGGTATCTGACCAACTTAGAGTTGGGAAGAATCTCAGAAGCCATCTAGGTTAACCCTTACGGATGGGATGAGTGTCATCCTCCACAAGACCATGATGTTCCCTGACTGCATTGCCTGAATTATTGAGTGAGGGCAGAAACCAGGTTGGAAGTGGGAGGTTCAGGCAGCTGGTGATGGTGAGCTAAATGGGCTTAGATTGGATAAACAGATTTGTTTCTTTCTGCACCCTGTATAGCATCCCTCAAAATCATTATCCAACTTCCACTTGAAGACTCAGTGTTAAAGACTCTTTCACAGCTATAACAGGGGCAGAGTGACCAGGACTTTGATCCAGCTGCAAATACCCTGAGGAAAACATTTTTACCTACATCCTGTTGTCTCTGCTGCCCTTTTACTTCTGAAGGTACCTACTATGTACCACACTGTACTATACATTTTGCAAATATCATCTCATTTGATCCTCACAACATTCTGAAAAGTAGATGTTATTATTATTATTCCCATTATACAGTTGAAAAAAACCGAGGAAGAATGAAATTAAATAACTTGCCCAGGATCTCACAGAATTTGAACTCAGGTCTATCCAATTCTATATCCAGTGCTCTATCTACTGAAGTACCTCACCGCCTAAAGGTTATCCTGATGGTAGCTAATAAAGACTTTTAGATGAATGAATGAATGAATGAATGAAAATAAAAACAAATGTACAAATACATATATATGACATCTTATACAGGTTTATATATTTTATATTTCTATTTCAATATAGTATCTCTCTTTATATACATACATTTATATGTAAAGATTGTGTAGTACATTTTTTATATCTTTATCTATAGATATATATATTTACTAGACTGTAAGCTCCATGAAGTCAAGGTTTTATATAGTTTCTAAACATTTTATTTTCTAGTTGCCCATCAGTTGGGGAATGGCTGAATAAGTTGTGGAATAAGTGTGAAAGTAATGGAATATTATTATTCTATAAAAGTGATGAAGAAACTGATTTTAGAAAGACCTGGAAAGATTTACCCAAACTGATGCTGAGCAAAACAGGAATACAGTGTATACAGTAACAACAATATTGTGCACTGTGCAATGATCATCTATGAAAGACTTGTTTCTTCTCAGCAGTTCAATGATCCAAGACAATCCAAATAAAATTGGTATGGAGAATGAATGTAAAGAACACTTGCCATACAGCCCTTTTTGTAGTGGCTAGAAACTGGAAACTGAATGGATGTCCATCAGTTGGAGAATGGCTGAATAAATTGTGGTATATGAAAATTATGGAATATTACTGTTCTTGAAATGACCAACAGGATGATTTCAGAAGGCCTGGAGAGACTTAACGAACTGATGCTAAGGAAATGAGCAGGACCAGGAGATCATTATATACTTCAACAACAATCTAGATGATGACCAGTCCTGATGGATCAGGCCATCCTAAACGAGATCAACTTTTCTATTGGGCAGGAAGGACCATATACCCAGAAAAAAGAACTCTGGGAATAAAAACCATTACATTGTTCCCAGTCCCCATTTTGACACCTGCATCGTTTCCTTCACAAGCTAATTGTACAAAATTCAAGTCTTCTTTTGTACAGCAAAATAATTTTGTCATGTATACTTATTGTTATCTAAGTTATATTTTAATATATTTAACATCATGTCATCCTGCCATTTAGGGAGGGGGGGGGTAAGAGGTGAAAAAATTGGAACAAAGAGGTTTGGCAATTGTTAATGCAAATTACCCATTATATATTTAAATTAAAGGCTATTAAATAAATAAAAAAAAATAAAAATAAAAAAAAAAAAAAAAAAAAAAAAAAAAGAACACTTGCCATATTCACTTTTTTCTCTTTTTTCTTTTTTCTCTCTCTCTCATGGTTTTTCCCTTTTGTTCTGATTTTTCTCTTCCAACATGATTCATGAAGAAATGTGTATTAAAAATTAATGTGCATGTATAATCAGAAAAAAGAAAACAATAAAATAATAAAAATAAACCTTATATTTTCTTTAACATAGAGTACAGTCCTGCAGAGAGAGTAGATACTTAGTTTCTGTTGAATGAATGGAGTCTAATTTCTTTTCCACATGACAGTTCTTTCTGTGTTTTAATTTAATGGTGACATCTTTACTCACTTTTTTTCTTGATATCACTGTTTTCTTTAATTTATATTCATATAGATGGCTCTTAGTCTCTCTTCCCCCCTTTCAACACAATGGCTATTTTCATCTGGAAGGTCTTAGCAATGTCAATTTTCTTTTAAAATATGGTGCCAGAGGTATTTTAGCTGATGGTTAATATTGAGTTTGAAATTCACTGTAAACCTTTAACCCTTTTCATGTGAATTTTGTCCAATTGCATTTTCCCCATCACATACCTATGTAATTGATTTTTTGAAGCCAAAGAAAGCACTTTACATTTATTGCCATTAAATTTCATGTCACTTTAGTTCATTGTTTCAATCTGCTAAGGTTTTTTTTGGAATTTCAGTTATCATTTAACAGATTAATTGTTCCATAGGGCTGGCTCAGTATTAGGAAACAATCAGCACGATTGACTATATCAATAACCAAACTAACAAAAATCATGATTATCCCAATAAAAGTAGAAAAAGCATTTGATAAAATCCAACACCCATTCCTATTAAAAACACTAGAGCATATAGGACAAAATGGACTTTTTTCTTAAAATGATCAGTAGCACCTATTTCAAACCATCAGCAAGCATCATATTTAATGGGAACAAACTAGAACCATTCCCAATAAGATCAGGGGTGAAACAAGAATGCTCACTATTACCATTACTATTCAATATTGTGTTAGAAATGTTAGCTTTGGCAATAAGAGAAGAAGAAGAAATTAAAGGAATTTGAGTATGTAATGAGGAAATTAAGTTATCATTCTTTGCAGATGATAAGATGGTATATGTAGAGAACCCTACAGAATCAACTAAAAAACTACTATAAACAATTCACAACTTTAGTAATGTTGCAGGATACAAAATAAATCCATATAAATAATCAGCATTTCTATATGTTTCCAACAAAGTCCAGCAGTCAGAGATACAAAGAGAAATTCCATTTAAAATTATTGTAGATAACAGATTAGCTGATCTGTTATTCCTTCCAGCTTTGTGTTGTCTACAAGTTTTATAACTTTATATTTTCAATGATTTCTTTTGTGTCACTGAAACCAAACTGGTTTTTACCACACTAATACTTTCTATTTAGCTCAGATTTTGAAAGAGAGAAGTTATCGTTCTCATCTCTTTGTCCTTGTGAACAATTGATTCCTCCTGAGAAGGAGCAACTAAGGAATTATGAAATTGAGAAAATTGTTGAAGGATACACAATGCAATTATATCTTGATAGTAGTCTTTTATTCACATCTTTGCCCACTATTTTTGCTCCAACTCCCATCTGCTTTTGGAAGAAGAGACAAACTTATCCCAAAGTGTGTTATAATTTCAACATGTAACTTTCAAAGCTCCTCTACTTCTTTGTAATTCTTTATGATGTTTTCATTGTTCTCTTCCATTTTTTTTTAAATGTATTTTTGATGTATTTTTAAAATGCATGATTAGTGAGGAGCTCTATTTTGGGATATCTCTAGCCCTGTTCCTCTTCTCATTCCCCCACTAATGAAAAAATTAAAACAAAATGTTTGCACAAAATATGTGCAGTGAAGGAAAATCGATTTCCATGTTGGCATTGCCCCCAAACCATGTGTCTCATTTTCTACCTTAATTCTATCACCTTT
This sequence comes from Sarcophilus harrisii, assembly GCF_902635505.1. Taxonomy (NCBI): domain Eukaryota; kingdom Metazoa; phylum Chordata; class Mammalia; order Dasyuromorphia; family Dasyuridae; genus Sarcophilus; species Sarcophilus harrisii. Next base: position 618,802,974 of record NC_045427.1, on the reverse strand, counting down.
CTATAAGGGATAATCTGCTTCATTATTAGTTCTCCGGAATCATGTCTGGTCAATGCCTTCATTAGAATTCTCTAGTCTTTTAAAGTTATATATTTCTTTAACAACATCCTTTTCCTGGTTCTCCAGTTCCCTAATTGTTTGTTGCAGGCTACTCACACCTACCAGGCATTTCTTCATTGCCATTTGTGAGATTCTCAGTTTTAATTCTACAGAAATTATAGATCTTGACTCCATACAACAGTCCTAGAAGAATACTGGTATTAGTACCTGCTCTCCCTTTCTGCTTACTCTTAAATCTAATTTGTCCATTTACTTTTCTGCTCAAGGCATCCATATTTCTTCCTTGGTTCTCCTGAAACTGTCTTATCCTTCTTTTTTTTTAAATGGATTTTCAGCCAGCTCATGTTCACTAACCATGGTTCCACTAAGGCTCTGTCTTGGGCTTTCTTTTCTCCTTCTGTACTATTTTGTTTGAAGATCTCATCAGCTTCCGTGGATTCAACTGTCATCTCTGTATAGAAGATTCTTAGATATATTTAGCCAATCTTGATTTTTTTGTCCTTATCTTTAGTCTTACATCTCCAACTGCTTAATGGATGTCTTCAGCTTAACTTAAAGACATCCTAAACTCAATTTGTACAAAACTGAATCCATTATCTTTTTTCCTAAACCCTTTCCCTGTCCTTACTTTCCTATTATTGTTGGGGAAACTACCATCTTCCTAATCACCCAGCTCACATTGCTATTTTCAATGCCTCATACTCTCTCTCACTTCCCAATGGCCAATCAGGAGTCGAACTTTATCAATTCTACTTTCACAGGATATCTTCTATGTTCCGTCTTCTCTCCTCTGACATTGACACTACCCAGGCCTCATCACCTGATGCTTGGACAACTGCAATATCTTTCTGCCTGGGAATCCTACCTCCAATCTCTCCCACTCCAGTCCATCCCTCATTCAGCTATTACATTGATCTTCCTAAATCACCGATCTGACCATGTCACCCTTTTGTTAAATAAACCCTAATTCCTTACTATTATTTCCAGAATGGTATATAAAATCCTGTAGCCCTTCATGACCTGATTATTTTCTCTTTAAGTTTTCTTAGACCTTACTCTCCCCACCCTAGCCTCTTACCATGTAATCTGCCAAGCCAATGGCACATCCTCCTTGCCGTTTCTCAAACACAAAACTCCATCTCCTAATTCTGGAGCTTTTCCCTAGTTATCCCCATGCATGCAATGCTTTCTTATCATTGTCCCATTCTGGATTCTCTGGCTTCCTCCAAGTCTCAGCTATAGTCTATTCTTCTGCAAGAAGTCTTTCTAGTTCCCCTTCATCTTCATGTCTTCCATCTGAGGTCATCTCCCACTGATCTTGTTCATAGCCTGTTTATACATAGTAATTGACATGTTGTCTCCCCCAGGAGACTGTTTGCTTTTTGGAACAGGGACTGTCTTTTGCCCTTCTTTGTACCCCCATGCTTAATACAGTGCCTGGCACTCAGTAGGTGCTTAATACATGCTTGTTGATGTGACGTATCTAGGTTGGTTCTTGGAACACAGACTGAGGGGCTATTACTAAGAATAGACTCAGCTCTTACACTGTAGTAGAATCTGCATGTTCCTGTAACATTCCAGTATAGTCTTTGAAAATCTTGCTCCCCTTCACATCACCATGAAGCATCAAAATAGGGCTTTGTGGACGGCTAGGAGCGCAATGGAGAGTGCTGGTCTTGAAGTCAGATAGACTCATCTTCCCGAGTTCAAATCCAGTCTCAGGCACTCACTAACTGCATGATCCTGGGCATGTCACTTCACCCTGTTTACCTCTGTTTCCTAATCCATAAAATGAGCTGGAGCAGAAAATGACAAACCATTCCAGCATTTATATCAAGAAAAATCCAAAAGGGGTCCTGATTAGTTAGATATGAGTGAAACAACTGAACAACAGTTCAACCACGAACTTGGAACACATGTTTAGAAAAAGAGGTAAGGTATTCTCCAATTGATAAATGGTCAAAGGATATAAACAGACAATTCTCAGATGATGAAATTGAAGCTATTTCTAGCCATATGAAAAGATGCTCGAAGTCATTATTAATCAGAGAAATGCAAATTAAGACAACTCTGAGATATCACTACATACCTGTCAGATTGGCTAGAAGGACAGGGAAAGATAATGTGGAATGCTGGAGGGGATGTGGGAAAACTGGGACATTAATAATTGGTGGAATTGAGAACGAATCCAACCATTCTGGAGAGCGATTTGGAACTATGCTCAAAAAGTTATCAAATTGTGCATATCCTTTGACCCAGCAGTGTTACTACTGGGCTTATATCCCAAAGACATCATAAAGAAGAGAAAGGGGCCTGTATGTGCACGAATGTTTGTGGCAGCCCTCTTTGTAGTGTCTAGAAACTGGAAACTGAGTGGATGCCCATCATTTGGAGAATGGCTGAATAAATTGTGGTATATGAATATTATGGAATATTACTGTTCTGTAAGAAATGACCAACAGGATGATTTCAGAAAGGCCTGGAGGGACTTACATGAACTGATGCTGAGTGAAATGAGCAGGACCAGGAGATCATTATATACTTCAACAACAATACTATATGATGACCAGTTCTGATGGACGTGGCCATCTTTAGCAATGAAATGAACCAAATCAGTTCCAATGGAGCAATAATGAACTGAACCAGCTACATCTAGCAAAAGAACTCTGGGAGATGACTAAGAACCATTACATAGAATTCCCAATCCCTATATTTTTGCCCGCCTGCATTTTTGATTTCCTTCACAGGCTAATTGTACACTATTTCAAAGTCTGATTCTTTTTGTACAGCAAAATAACTGTATGGATATGTGTACATATATTGTATTTAATTTATACTTTAACATATTTAACATGTATTGGTCAACCTGTCATCTGGGGGAGGGGGTGGGGGGAAGGAGGGGAAAAGTTGGAACAAAATATTTTGGAAGGGTCAATACTGAAAAATTACCCATGCATATATCTTGTAAATAAAAAGCTATTAAAAAAAGAAAAAGAGGTAAGGAAACTATGCAGTATAAGGTAACTATGTATTGTTGATACAATTTATGATATTGTAACTATGCCTCAGTATTGTACTGAGGTCCACACAAAGGAGAGACCTACTGGAAGGCTCCTTGCATTCTGGGAAGCTCTTGAGACTTGGAAAAGTTCTGAAAGGCAGAACTACCTTAAGGAAGGTAGATTATTTTGAGTTGATGTAAGAAAAACCTCCCTTACACATGAAGAAGGCAGTGTGTTTCAGGTAAAAGGTAGGTGACCCACTTGTGAAGGCAATGGAGAAGGGATTCTTGGTCAGGCATGGGCTGGACTAGCTGGACTCCGGGGCTCTCCTTCAGCTCAGGGATTCTGTGATCTGCACAACTCTGTAAGGGAGGTAATGTGAGTGTGCTTACCTGCATTTTTACAGATGAGTAAACTGAGTCCCAGAGCAGAAAAGAGCCTTTCTAATGGCATCTAGAGAATCTCATAGCTGGGCTTTCTCTCAGGTTTCCTGAGTCTGAGGCCAGTGTTGTTTTCACAAAGCCTTGAATCCTTCAGCCCCCACAGTGACAGGGGTCAAGAAGATATAAACAAGCCACGATTCCCAATTAAATTTTTAATTGCAATTGAAACTCTTTGACTGGGCTGAAACATGGAGGGACTGGGCTGGGGGGTGGGGCAGAGAAGTGCAGTGAATGACCTATTTAGAAATGGCAGGGTCCCAGCCAGGCCAGGCGGTGGCAGACGCCAGACTAGTGGTCAGAGCCGGGTCTCCATCCTTGGCCTATTTACTCCTACCAATTATGCCTCCTGGAATCAATTATGGAGCAATTATCTAGCCAAGTCCCATGTTTGCTGCTCTGGTAGCTGCTCAGGTGCTCCCTCCCCTCTCCTCCCCACGTGTCTCCTTGGCGGCTCCCGTGATGACTTAGGGCACCATCCTTTCTGCTGAAGAATGGCTAATGAAGCATCATTTATCACTGTCTCATTCTGGGCACAAGGGGTCCTGACAACATACTGCATCAGACTCTAGTTTGCCAATTGAAATCCCACAGCCCCTGCTAATGGGATCAAGGGAGTCAGGAGCTTGCCAGTGGACCCCGGGAACGCTGGGGGTCAGAGACTGGTGGGACAGCAGGTGGGACAGAGTACCCTCAGGAGGGATTTCCTGGCTGACCAAAGAAGAAGCAGACTCCAGCTTTTAACCTTGTCACTTGCCTGAGAGTGTGGAAAGGCTTCACACAAATGGCCTAGAAAGCCAGCTCTGAGGGCAGGTCTAGCTTTACCTGTAGGCAGAGTAGATGCCTGCCTGCCTTATAAATAGAGATTCCCTTCTCTTCCTCTGATAGCTGAAATTCAGCTGTTTCTGTAGTTTCTTTGGGTTTCCTGGAAAGCTATTGATAAATTAAATAAAGCCATTTCTGAGAAGCAGTACGGCAGGGTGGGCAACTCAGTGGAATCAGGAAGACTCATCTTCTGGATTCAAATCCAGCCTGAGACACTTATTAGGTAGCTGTGCACCCCTGGCCAAGTCACCGAACTTTGTTTGACTCAGTTTCCCCATCTGTAAAAGAAGCTGAGGAAAGAAATGGTGGCCCACTCCAGTATCTCTGCCAAGATAGTCCCAAATGGGGTATGAGCAATGAACAACACTGTGACACGGTGATTTAGGAGCTGAGAACTGGGTTCAAATACCACTTGTGACCAGTACTGGCTTGTGATATGACTCTTTCTAAGACTAGGGGCTGTTGAGCACTGGGGTCCCTCACCAAGAGTTCTCTATGCTGGTGAAATCACAAGTGAAGGAGGAAAGAAAAGGCATTGCTATGTAGGAGGGCCAGTCTCTCTCTCTCTCTCTCTCTCTCTCTCTCTCTCTCTCTCACACACACACACACACACACACACACACACACCCCACTTCCAGGAATGTTCTTCCCTCTACTTCTTATGTATCCAAATCCTTCCAATCTTTCAAGGCCCAGCTGAAGTCCTAGCCTTTCCAGGAAGCTTTCTCTGACTCCTTTAGCCCCCACTGATAGCCAATTCAATAAAGATTTATGTAGTTCTTCTGTTATAAGGGAGTTCTTCTGTTCTATGGGAGAAGTAGCCCACCATCAAATGGAATAAAGCACTCTTCTTGTCTCTAGGACAACTGAGTGACAGGAAAATAAGACAACAGCATATTTCTTGTCCCAGAGAAACTTGGATTTTTTTCAGGGATACAGGTAGATGGGAAGACATGTTCCCAGATAAATAGCAGATGAGAGTGAAACAGAAATCTGACAAATTGGTCTGGAAAAAATTTGAGGAAAGAGTATATTAAAAGTGGAAGGGTTAGGTTTAGTGAAGGTGATGGAACTCAAGTTATCTCTGAGCTTTGGCTGCTCTGGGAACCCGAACCACATCATTAAACTCATTTCTACATTGCCCTGTGCTAGTTCACAGAAGTTTCAACTGTGTAAGTCTCTTTTCCTTAACTTGTCTCCTCCAGCACTGGCCTAGAACATGAATAGCACAATCTTAGGCATGCTGGAAGCTCTTAGTAAAAATTAATTGAATGGTTGACCTAATAAATGAGACGTAAATAGTTTATTATCTGAGTAAACCATTAATACTGGCTGATCTTTAGGGGAAATCAGTGTCATAAAAGGATGCAGGATCAGTACATTTGGATGGCAGAAAGACCAGAGTATAAAGGAAGACAGGGTTGCGTGGTCTTTGATTATTATAGGGCAGCAAGAGGGCACTAGGTGCCCGGTTCATGGGGTTACCAAAAACCAACTTACCTTTCTTAACTAGAATTTAGTAAATCATTACTATAAGCTATTACTATAAAAACAAAAACATGACCTCTGCCCTCAAGGGGCTCACAGTCTAATGAGGGACACAATATGCAAAAAGCTATATACATATAAAGATATCTATCTACCTGAATATCTATTGATCTGTATATCTATGTCTGTCTGTCTATCTATCTACCTATCTATCTATCTATCCATCCATCCAAGATAGATATCTTTATATGTATATAGGATAGTGAAGTGAAGCTAAATAGTTGGGGAAGTGAAGAGACAATCTTGGTTCTTAGACATACCATGATGATCAGAGGCTCTGAGATAAAGTAAGCATAAGCACCCCTCTCTAACACTGACTATAGATGTCAAAGTGGATAGAACACTCAAGAGGAATCTGAGTTCTTCTCAGAGTTCAAATTTCATCTCTGACACTTAGTAGCTGTATAACCCTTGGCAACTCACATAACCCTATTTGCTCCAGTTTCCTCACTTATAAAATGCAGATAATATTAGCACCTAATTCCTGGAATTACGGGGAAGATCAGATGAAATAATTATTGTAAAGTGCTTACCACAGTGCCTGGTATACAGAAAGTTCATTTATAAAGGTTAGCTATTATTATTATTATTATTAAACTTGAGCTTGCAGTTGATAGCTATGGAAGTCTGAAGGGTAGGAGGGAGTCTCTCTGAGAAGGAGGAAACAGGAAAATAGAAGAAGACATGGGAGACCACAAAAAGGAGGAAGAAAGTACATGACCTCACAGGGCATCTCCTAGTCACTCCTTCAGGCTGCCCCAAATGAGCAAACATGCATTCTTCCCTTACAGAAATTACCTTCCATCTTGGATGGATGGATAGATAGATAGGTAGGTAGATAGATAGTTATAGATAGATAGACAGACAGACATAAATAGATCAATAGATATTCAGGTAGATAGATAAGTAGATAAAAGATAGATAGCTTTCACTTCACTGTCCTATTTACATTTATAATGTGATTCTAGGGGTAGAGAACCATTTATTTGTTCTTCTAGTAGTAAAGCAAAGTGACAAGAGGATTTGAGGGGATGCTGGGGATTGGGATGTGTGGCCCTTTTACCCCAAAGTGGTCCAGAAAATTGGATCAGAAAACAACTTTGGAGAGTCCTACTGATCAGATTAGTATGAGTATGATCAGAAGGCTCTACCACAGGTAGATAAATGGACATTTGGAATGGCCAAGGTTCACTCTACATATATCAGATCTGTGATCTCTGTTGTTGATCAACAGATCAACAGATCTGTTGAGGGTTCATAACAATCTTATGACCCAGGCATTACATGCATTTTACAGATAAGGAAACTGAGGCTGAAAGAGGATAAGTGACTTTTTAGGGTCCATGCTTCCCGAAGGAGTCTCATGTGGTCCCTGCATGTGTTGGCTGATCATTATTTTCCCCGGGAAGTGATTGGGGAGCCAAGTCCATGATGTAAGGCTCTCCAGGCTCACAACTTTAGTAGGAGTCACCAATTGGACATCTTGTTCATCCTCTTGCCTCCATCATTTATCTGCTCTGTTTCCTCATCTTTCAAATAAAGGGGTTGGACTAGTTGGTCTCCAAGGATCTTTTCTAACTCTAAATCTGATTCTGGGATATCATTTACTCTTCTGATGAAACAAAGCAGGGTCAGCTGTAAGCCTTCCTCTTTTGCATCTCTCCATCTCATCATCCAAACTGAAATAATAACAACTGATAACCAGCAACAATAACAGACACTGATGAATGACTGTAAAATTCATAGATGTGGAGCAGAGAGGGGCATCTGAGGCCATCTGGTCCCATGCCCTTGTTTCATAGGTGAGGAAGCTGAAGTCCCAGGAAGTTCAGTGATGGGTGTAGAGTTCCAAGAGTAGTAAATGTCTGAAGTAGACTCCCCCCAGCCAAGGACTCCAGAGTCCACTAAATGGGTTGGTTGTTGTCCTTTGTTCTTGGAGAGGACTTTTGTCATGACATCCTTATGCTGGAGTCAGGGTATAGCTTGTCTAACAGTGGCTGATCAGACCAATATTAGTGCAAAAGGCTAAATAGACAGATGGATAAATGGAACACATATGAACATTGGCATGGCCAGGGTTCTTGAAATACTCTACGGATAGCAAATCTGTTGAGGTTCATAAGATCTTTGTGATGTAAGAACTACACGCATTTTACAGAGAAGGAAACTGAGGCTGAGAGAGGGTAATTGACTTTTTTATGGTTACACAGCCGTCCAAGTCAGGATTTGAATCCAGCTCTTTCTTGAAGTCGTCAGCTGCCTTACCCCTGAATTGGAACAAAGAAATTTGGGCAGAAGATGCTTACTTTGTGTCTGAAGATCTGTGTTTAGACCCCAGCTTCCCTACCTTAGGCTCTGTATTTTGGCTTAAGTCACTGAATTTCTTTTCAGCCTCGGTTATCTCATCTGTAAAATGAGCAGAAAACCTCCACGTCCTGTCTAGCCCCCAATCCTGTATAAATCTTACGTAGGGGAGAAGGCCGGAGAACTCCAACTACCCTTTGCTCCCTCGCGGCGAGGTCGGCGAGCCTGGCTCCTGCAGCTGGCTCCGCTCCCCCCAGGAAAGCAGGGAGGGGAGCCCATCCAGGCTTATTTTGTCAGGAGCTGTCAAGTCTCCTGCACAAGGCCATCACTCCCAGGGAGAGCTGCCTTCCAGGAGTGGGGAGTAATTGCAGAGTTTGCGGTGTCCCACTGGGGAGGACTGGGGTGGGGGCAGGGGGAGGGCCGCGGGGCGAAAGGGGAACAGGAATATCCCGGGCGCTGCTCGTTTTTCGGATTGTTGTAGCAGGTGCAACAATTAAATCCGGGTCCCAGGCCCCGGGAGCGGCGGCAGAGGGAGGGGCGATGGCAGCTGACTGACAATCAGGCCAGGTTGGTGCTGCTGCCGATCCGCCGGCGGAGTCCCGGATCAGGAGTCGGGGAGCGGCGGCCGGGGCGGAGGGGGCTCAGCTGTATCCGCAGGTTCTAGACGGTTTTCCGTCACAGGGGGTTCGGCCACTTGTTCTGGGTGGGGATGATCATAAGCCGGAGTGTGAAGGCATCTTAGGGGTCGTGAAGTCCACTCCTCCTTTTTACATATGGGGAAACTGAGGCTCAGAGAGGGGAAAGGAAATGACTCAGTCAAGGTTCAACAAGGAACATGTAGAACTGGAATTATTATTCTCTGACTACGAAGTCACTGTATTTTTTTCCTCTTCAATTCTGCCTTTTAGATTTCTCTTCATGATTCATCTTAAGTTCTACTTCTTCCTTGAAGCCTTCCTTGATTCCTCCAGCTGATGACAGTGCTTTTTCTCTCTCTCTCTCCTTCCTCCTCTTCCTCCTCCTCTTCCTCTTCCTCCTCCTCCTCCTCCTCCTCCTCCTCCTCCTCCTTCTCCTCCCCTTCTTCTTCTTCTTCTTCTTCTTCTTCTTCTTCTTCTTCTTCTTCTTCTTCTTCTTCTTCTTCTTCTTCTTCTTCTTCTTCTTCTTCTTCTTCTTCTTCTTCTTCTTCTTCTCCTCTTTCTCTCTTTCTCTCTCCTCTCTTCTCTCTCTCTGTTTTTGTCTGTCTCTTTGTCTTCTGTCTGTCTCTCCTCTTCCTTGTCTCTGTCTCTTTCCCCCCCTTCTCTCTTTTGGTCTGTCTCTTTCTCTCTCTCCTTCTTTCTCTTTCTCCATCCTTATATCTCTGTCTCTTTATTTTTCTCTCTTCTTTCTCCCTCCTTCCCTTCCCTTCCTTTGTCTTTCTCTCTTCTCCCCTTTTTCCTCTGTCTGTCTCTGTCTTTCTCTTTCTATGTCTCCAGTAAAATAAACTCCTTGAGGGAAAGATCACAGAATTATAATTTTAGATCTGGAAGAGGTCTTGGAGGTCATCTGATCCAATAAACTTACAATGAGGAAACTGAGGCACAGACATTCAGTGATTTGCCCAAGTTATATAGTAGTGGAGCTAAGATTTTAACCAAGCTAAGGAGAGAACATTGTATCATGTTTAGTTAGAGAAAATATTCCATTCGGATGTGCTGTGTACCTGGAGGGACACTGGCAAGTTGGAGTGTATGTAGAGGGGGTGGCCATTATAACTGAGAGGCCATTCAAGGATCAGTATGTTGGATCCTCAATAAATATTTGCAGTTGTGCTTTGATTTAGAATTTCAGACACTAAATCATGTCAGTGAAGGAGATATTTTGGGATAGGTTATTTCTTCTCAATATCCCTTCCGTTGTGCCTACCTTGTCCAAGCATAAGGTCATCCCTGCCTCTGACACCATCTGTTTACTAACTATTGTCAGACACAGTCAAGAACCTTATAACAAACCTGTGTCAGGAAGCTTTATGCAGGTTTAGAAAAGCAGCTGAATTTTAGGAACTTGTAAAACATTAACGAGTCATTAGTCAGAAGCTCAGATGTTCCTAGAATACTCATCAGTTATCTCTCTGCGGAATGTTAAGTTGTATACTCCTTGTTTCCTAGAATTAACCCACTAAACACCATTCTGCCTTTTCCTCCAGGATTCTGTAGCCCTGGTATGGGGGAAATGTTCAGAGCCTGGAGAGCCACGTTTGAGTGGCGACTATCAATTACAAGCTGTGTAATCTCTAGGGAATTGCTGAATTCTTTGAATATAAGTCTCCTCATTTTAGAAATAGGGATAATGGCACTTGCAATGTGTACTGCAGAGGGTTGTTGTGATGGAAATATTTTCTAAGTGACAAAAGGCTACATAAATGTGAATCATTATGACTCATTGATGATGGGTCCACCTAGGAAAGTAATGCCCATATTAATCTATGAAGTTGAAGAATAAATTTGAACTCTCTAAGTGATTATTAATAGGACTTGTTTAAATATTATTTCAAATTTTAACCCGCTGGTCCTACCTATTCTGGAAATTTTTTCTTTTTTTTTGGTCCCATATAATTTGAAACAGAATTTCTAAAGTCAGCACAGGTTTGAATATTCAGCTACACAATATTTAACAGATGAAAGCAAAAAACAGCAATGAGCTAGTAGACTATTTAATCAGGACTGAAACAAACAGTAAAGTAACAGGAAAAATTATATTGGACCATATTTTTGAATGAATACTGACACATCTCCCTTTTTTGGTAGAGCAGTTTGGGATATAAACTGATAGGTGGTAGGATGGCTCATTTATTGCCCTTTGCTAACGCCAAAACAAAAAAAAATTCTGCTTTTCAAAAGCCTCTCTTGCTCTTCACAGTCACAGACCCAGCCACAATTTCCATTTTCTTGATCTTCTGTCTCCAGTCTCCATTTTTTCATACAAATCAACTGTGTTTCAGGTAAACCTAAAAAGAGTTAGAGTTTTTGTTTTTTTCAAGTTTAAGCATGCTGGTAAATGGAGCACTTTTCCCCATCTTAGCCATGCTACTTATACAATGCCAGGTAAAGATGGTGCCTCCTAAGAAATGAATGTCATTGCATATTCGACATATATAGGACTGCTTGCCATCTAGGGGAGGGGGTGGAGGGTGGGAGGGAAAAATTGGAACAGAAGTGAGTGCAAGGGATAATGTTGTTTAAAAAAATTACCCTGGCATGGATTCTGTCAATAAAAAGTTATAAAAAAAAAAAAAGAAATGGATGTCATTGGGAGAAAAAATAAGAGAACTGGATTCACTACCTTTGATGATGTAAAAGGCCACACTTCCTCTTCTGTTGGCAGGAAGACCTGGGTTAAGATGCTATGATGTTCAATAGAAACCTAGAGTTGAGGTCATTAAAATAATGAACTTCTTCCATCAATAGTGAAACATGACAACAAGAAAAAACATTAATGCAGTTTGGGGCATTAGTATTCTAAATGAATAAGGTGATTGTCCCTCTGGTCAAACCCCCTTTGGAGTACTGTGTTCAGTTCTGGGCACCATTTCTACGAAGGACATTGGCCAACTGGAGAGCATCCAAGATGGACTCCTAGGATAGTGAAGAGGACTGGCAATAAAGCCATACAGAGATCATTGGAAAGAACTGAGCATATTAGCTTAGCAAGGAAAGACTTGGGCAGGGAGCTTCACTGGTTAGATGATTGCTTATTCAGGAGGTTGAAAAGGAGAATCAAGTAGAGATACAGGTTGGGGAAAGGAAATTACTGGGCACTTTGTTCAAGATAAGAGTCCCTACACCAGTCTAGGAGTCTTGAATAAATGGGAGGATGGAGTTCTGATTGCATGTGGGTGAAAAAAAGGGTAGACAAAGAATAAGGAGGGAGAAGAGACCAGAGACAAGACTGCATTTTTTTTTTGCTGAGGCAATTGGAGTTAAGTGACTTGCCCAGGATCACACATCCAGGATGTGTTAAGTGTCTGAGGTCAGATTTGAACTCAGATCCTCCTGACTTCAGGGCTGGTGTTCTATACACTGCACTAACTAGCTGCCCCAACTATACAAATTTAAAATAAATTTAAATAAACCTAAATCAGATTTTTGAAGAAAGCTGGGCAATTATCACCAATCCTTCTCACAAGCTCATTCAGCGTGGTTTCTAGCCCAAAGGATGCCCTTCTGTGGTTTGTCCATAAGTCAAAGAATGTTAGAGTTATAAAGGTCTTTAAAGATCATTTCATCCCATCTACAACTCTTAGTTGATAAATGAGGTAATTACTTGCCCAAATTCACACAACTTTCCAATTTGATCCAGGAATATAATGGCAGTTTTCTGATAGGAAGTACAGTATTCTTTCTGCTTACAATGTGGTAATAATAATACAAAATAACACATAAAACTTTAGTAGTTAAAGTTTTCAATCTGAAATGGAAATCATTAGCATAAAAATAATAGCTGATAAGTGAAGTGAGTAAAACCAAGAAAACTTTGTACACAGGCCAACAAGATTATGTGATGTCCACTTGCGATGACCTTGTCTCTCTTTTTGAAAAGATGAGGAAACTTAGATCCAGAGAGGTCTTCAGTATCACAAAAAGAATGAGTAGCACAGTTGGATTTGACTCCAGATACAGTTTTCTTTCTATTGATTCTAAAATGATTTTGATGATGGTTCTATCCTACTCCATCTTCTCTTCCCACTCTCTCTACACTCTATATTTTGATAACTTCATCGGCTCCCATGGGTTCAGTTATCATTTTTTTCTCTCTAAGTACTTGGCTTATTTTTATAATAATAGCTTTTTTATTTTTCAAAATATATCCAAAGATAGTTTTCAATATTTACTCTTGCAAAACATTGTGTTCCAAATTTTTCTTCCTCCTTCACCACCTTTTCCCTCTCCTAAGCAGCAAGTAATCTAATATAGATCAAATACATGCAATTCTTCTAAATATATTTCTATATTTATCAAGAAAAATCAGATCAAAAGAAAGGAAAAAATGAGAAAGAAAAAAAAAAACAAACAAGCAAACATCAACAGCAAAAAAAGGTGAAAATACTATGTTGTGCTCCACATTCAGTCCTTATAGTCCTCTTTCTGGATGCAGATGGCTCTCTCCATCACAATCTATTGTTGAAAAGGAACAAAGTCATTGCAATTGGTCATCACCTAATCTTGTTGGCCTGTGTACAGTTTTCTTGGTTCTACTCACTTCACTTATCAGCTATTATTTTTATGCTAATGATTTCCAGATCTATATATCAAGCCCCAATCTCTCTCCTGAGCTTCAGTCTTATATTACCAAATGCATATTGGGTATTTCAGATTGAATGTTTCAGAAACATTTCAAACTCAACACATCTAACACTGGTCTCCTCTTTACCCCAAACTCAGTCTCTTTCAAATTTTGCTATTTCTTTCGAAGATATCACCTCTCTGGGATTTTGTAACCCCAGCATTACCCTCAAATTCTTACTTTCTCTCAATCCACATTCCAGTCAATTGCCAAATCTTGATGTTTCTGTGTCTACATCTCTTGAAACTTGAGAAATTCTGCATCTGGTAATCACAGTATGGGGAATGGACTCAGGATCCTAATGGATCCTGACAAAAACAGACAATTTTTTTAGGCTGGTACTGTCCTTGGCTCAGGTCACATTGTCAATAGAAGGGACCCGTGACCTCATCTGGCAGAAGGTGGCTCACTGGGAAGCAGGGTAAATGGGCTCAGTAACTGACTCCTGCCAGAGTTAAGTCTGCCCCTACTGTCATTATTCTTAGCGTCTCTCTCACTGACCTTTACTGTGGAGCTGAACAACTGTGTCTTTTATCACTTTCTGTCACTCTTCTTGAGACAAATCTCCACAGGCCCTTACAGTGGGATGGGATAGGCTCAAGCAAAGCTGGAGGAGTCACTTTTGCATATCCCTCATAACAGGTCTCTGTGCTTAGCTTCATTTTATAGAATGAGCAATGGCTTCATTTTATAGAAGAGAGAAGTGAAACTCTGAAAGGTTAAAGTACCTTCCTATGGCCATATTGCAACTGAATAGCAGAATCCAAATTGAAACTTCACTTTCTCTTTCTTTTATACTACTCTGTTTCATTTACTTCATTTATTGCTGCCTATTATTTTGTCACCAGGTTGGCTCTAAAGTGATGGATTTTTCTGTCTCAGAACCTCCTGAGGACCATGGACAGAGTCATAGAAGGATTGAAATATGCACTGGTTGAGGGGTAGGTACTTACTTTGATGAAATCACAGATCCTTCTTGGAGTTGCTAGTTCTATTAAAGACAGCACCATTTTCCCAATAACCTAGGTTTCCAGTCTCAGCATTATCAGTGCACTCTCACCATGCCTAGCCAATTAATTGCCAATCTTCCTGTCTTCATGATATTTCTGGAATACACTGCCTTCTCTGCGGGAGGCACCATTCTAGTTGAGGGTCCCTCCTTATCCTCCTCCCTGCTTCAGGCATCTCCCTGTTCAAATCCATTCTCTAAACTAGGACTTCTTAAACTTTTTCCACTCATGACCCCTTCTCACCCAAGACATTTTAAATGAGCCAGGTACATGGGTCTAAAATAGGTCTACAAATCAAATATTTGCTCATAATAAACCATGATTTCACGACTCCCACATTAAGTTACATGACTCCATATGGAATCTTGACTCATACTTTAAGAAACTTTGTTCTAAATAACTGTCATAGTGATTTTCCTAAAGCAGAGGCTTGCCTGTGTTACTCCCCTGCTCAGTAACCTTCAATGGTTTCCTATTACCTAAACAATAAAATATATAGTCCACTGCTTCTATACCTCTGAGATAATTTAGCAGAATACTTTCATTTTGCAGATGTGGAAATTCAGTCCCAGAGATTAGTTATGTGACATAACTAGTGGACTTGTTGAACCCAAGGCCTCTGACTTCAAATTCAACATTGGAATTTGCACTATGCAAAACCTCCTCAGGGATGATTGTCTCCACTACAATGAGGCTAGTTTCTTTATTGCGCTTCCCCCATCCAATATGATGCCCAATTATGATTCAGGTCATTTACAACCTGTCCCCAACCTACCTCTCCAATCTTATTACAAATCATTCCCTTTTCTGTACTCTGTGCTCTAGCTAAACTCGTCTTTCTCCTTCCTGTTCCTTACAAACATATCCCATCACTGTGCCTTTGCATTCACTGTTGTTCGTGCCTGGAGTGCCCTTCTTCTTCACTGCCTACTCTTGGAATCCCAATTTCTTTCAAGGATCAGTTTAAGTACTGCCTTTAACATGAATCCTTATCTAGTCACCCAAACTGCTTAGTCCCTTTCTTTTCAAATTATTTTGTATTAATTTATGTATGCTCTCTCTCTCACACACACACATACATGTATATATATATATATATACATAATGCCTCATATATGCATGCATATAAACGTGTTATATTTATATAATTATTTATATAGACCCACACATATATACAAATATTTATATATTATAATATACATATACATTTATTTGCCCCAGCTGTCTCCTTTAATAGCATATAAGAGCAGAGATTGTGTTGTCATTCTGTTTTCAAATCCCTATTACTTAGTAAGTCCCTAGCGTAGAGTAGTAAATGCTTATTGATTAATCTATTGATTGTTATTAAAGTAAAAGTCTTATGGTTCATGGGCAATGGGAAAAGTGAAAGGTATTATTTTTCCCATTTTATAGCCAGGAAAAGTAGAATCTTAGAAGGAGAAGCAATTTGTTCTAATTCAGATCATCAGTTGTTTATGGAACAGGGGCTAGAAACTACTAAATAGAGTTCCCCTTGCTTCTGCTTTTGGTCTCCATCTATCCACTGATGGAAAATGAGGGAAATGGTTGATTGAGGTCAGCTCATTCCCCGGACTATATGAAATCTGGCTGGGCTTTGTCCTTCAGGTGAGGGTCCCCTCAAATCTAGAGGACCCTTAGAGAGATTACAATGAGGAGCTAAGCCATGGTGATTGCGAGCCACCCTCCCTAACAGATCTTCAAAAGCTCTTTGATCTTGGGAAGAACCGGCTGGCTGCTGTGGGAAATGGACTCCGTAACTATGGTTTAATGAGTGTTGGGTCCTGGGGCTGCAGTCAGCCAGGCGTGGCCAGGCATGGGGTGTGCCAGCTGCGACAATTAAAGTGAGAAGTTGGATTTCAAAGGGAAGATGAGTGAGACTGGAAATGTCTGTCTCGGGCCCCAGTGGGAGTCCAGTCTCCACCATCCCCTAATGAAGCTGAGACCCACTCTGGAGGAGATTTTGTTGGGAGAGGAAGTGGGAGTGAAAATTTGTTATTTGGGTCTTTATTGAGGGGCTTCCTATATACTCAGGTTCTATGTGGAGCCCCTAAGGGTACCTCTCCACAGCTGAGAGGAGAAAGTTCACACATGGAATGATTAGAAAACAGAGCAGGACAGTGTAAGAAGGAACGTTTTAGAAATGTTTTTGGGTAAGAGGAGAGGGAAATCAGCGTGAACTGAGATGAAGGGGGAAGTCTTCATGGAAGAGATGGAGCTTAAACTGGGTCAGACAATGAGCAGTATTTACATAAAGGGAGAGGAGGAATAGGAAAACCTCCCCTGCAAAAAGGCCAGTTTCCTCATTCTCTTCTACATTCCAAAATCATGTTTAATTTTCTCTTCCAAAGCTGAATCTCACTAACCTTTCCCTGGACTAGCTGTGTGACCTTAGGAAGACATTTATCTCTGTATTATTCAGTTTCCTTGTCTGTAAAATGGGCATAATAATAGCACCTACTTTCCAGGGTTGAATGAGGATCAAATGAAACAATAATTGTGAAATACTTAGCACAGTGCCTGGTACATAGTACTATAGAAATGTTAGCTATTGTTATTATTATTATTTGTGGCTCACTCTACATGAGCATATCCAATTTAAGTATATGGGAAGTAAGTCACAGTTCTATTCTCAGTCTCTTTTTATTCCACTATCCCAATCAGATCATCCCTGAAATGTGCTACAAATGCTCAGCATCTATGGCTCATCATTCTTCAGTCACTGCCTTTGCTCTCAACCCAAGCACAAATTCCCTGCCATAATTCCCAAGCTCTATGCCCACTTATTCATTCCTTTCCCATTTTCCTCCAATATACAAATTATTTTCAAGTACCACAACTATTGACTCTTCTTCCACATTATTGTAGTTACAGCTGGCGGAACAACAGTCAATGTCCAGCGAGCCTGGGGCTACTTTTGGGTGATACTGAATCCCATCTGAGGAACTGAAAACACTGGCTTCTCTTTGGAAGTTGTTCCCCGAGATTATGGAAGAGGGAGAGGAAATCTTTTCCCCCGTCAAGGACCTGTCAACACTAAATTCTGGAATTCTCTGCTGACTTTGCCCTTTATGTCTAGCCTCCATCCCCAGACCTAAGATCCCAATAGGATGGTGTGGGGAATGCCAGTCTCTGTTCAACCAAAATGGAGTTGTGTGAGTAGAGAATGGAGGATGGAGGCAATTGTTTGCCTAAACCAAGACAGAAACATCTATAATGAAAACATCTAATTTCATTTAACTTTAAGACTTTTTCCTCTTTTGATCTAGGAAAGAAGCAGTGAATAGCTTGTGGTTGATATGCAAAGGGATCGTAGAGTCTCATTTTACAGACAAAAAAACTAAGGCCCAAAGGACTTATATAATTTGTCTGCCTTGTGGCTTATCCCTGCTAGTGATACAGTTATACTGGTAAGATTGCTCTGATACAGTTGCCTGAAGTTACTTTAACAATTTTTTATAGGCATTTATTTCATTCTCCCACTATACATGCTCCAATTGACAATTTCTTTTTTATTGTTTTCTTTTTTCCATAATTATAAATGTATATATTTTTTTAATGAATCATGTTAGGAGAGAAAAATAAGAACAAAAGCAGAAAAACTACAAGAGAAGAAAAACAGAAGAAAAAGAAAAAAAAGTGAACATGGCATGTGTTGATTTACATTCATTCTCTATAATTCTCTTTCTGGTTGCAGATGGCATTTCTGCAAGAGTTTCATGGGATTTCCCTGGATCACTGAACCGCTGAGAAGAACCAAGCCTTTCATAGTTGATCATTACACATTCTTACTGTTACTGTGTACAATGTATTCCTGATTCTGCTTATTTTGCTCAGCATCAGTTTGTGTAAATCTTTTCAGGCCTTTCTAAAACCAGTTTGTTCATCATTTTTATAGAACAGTATATTCCATTACCCTCATATACCACAACTTATTCAGCCATTCCCCAATTGATGAGCATTAGTCATTTTCCAATTCTTTGCTACCACAAAAAGAGCTGCTACAAACATTTTTAAACAAGTGGATCCTTTCCCCTTCTTTATGATTTCCTTGGGATAAAGACTCACTAGAGGCTTTGCTTGGTCAAAGGGTATGCACAGTTTGATAGACTTTTAGGCATAGTTCCAAATTGCTCTCCAAAATTCATTTGTATCTTCATTTTCCCACACCCCCTCCAACATTTATCATTAACTTTTCCTATCGTCTTAATCAACCTGAGAGTGTGAGATAATATCTCAGAGTTGTTTAAATTTGCATGAATAGTGCAATTATTTAGCTAATTAATAGTGATTTTAAGCATTTTTCCATATGGCTATAGATGGCTTTAATGTCATCATCTGAAAATTGTCTGTTCATATCCTTTGACCATTTATCAATTGGGAAATGACTTGTATCCTTATAGATTTATCACAGTTTTTATATATTTTAGAAATGAGGCCTTTATCAGAAACATTGGCTGTAAAATTTGCCCCCAGCTTTATACTTTTTATCTTGTTTGTGTTGGTTTTATTTGCACAAAACCTTTTTAATTTAATGTAATCAAAGTTGTCCATTTTGCATTTTATAACGTTTTCTTGTTTTTTGGTCATAAAGTCCTCTCTTCTCCACAAATCTGATAGGTAAACTATTCCTTCCTCTCCTAATTTGCTTATTAAATCACCCTTTATGCCCAAATCATGTACCTATTTTGACCTTATTTTGGTATGGGGTATGAAATATGTGTCTATACTGTGTTTCTGACATGTTATTTTACAGTTTTCCCAGTAATTTCTAAAGCTACTTTTGAATAATATTGAGTCCCCCCCGAGGACCTGCAACACAGGCTTCTCTTTGGAAGTTCTTCCCTATGGTGACAAAAGGAGAGAAAATCAGTTATCAAGGCCAGTAGGAGACCCAAGTCCATTTTCCAAGCAATGATTTCATTAATTTTTCTTTGCCATCACCTCAGGGGGGTAAAGGCAAAGCTGGGATTGGGCTGCCACCCCATCATAGACACACAAA
Organism: Sarcophilus harrisii; assembly: GCF_902635505.1. Taxonomy (NCBI): domain Eukaryota; kingdom Metazoa; phylum Chordata; class Mammalia; order Dasyuromorphia; family Dasyuridae; genus Sarcophilus; species Sarcophilus harrisii. Next base: position 618,783,446 of record NC_045427.1, on the reverse strand, counting down.
AACTAAAGCTGAGAGAAGACAAGGGACGGCTCCACGTCATGTGGCTAATTCCTGACTTAGGGTTTAAATCTTTTTCCTATTCCACATTCAGCACTCTGGTCCCTAGGTGAAGATGTCTTTCCACAGCATATGAAGCCAGAGAAGGCAGTGGTCCAGGGTGCTCATAGTCTGGTTCATCTATAAAAAGGGATTGTACCAAATGATCCCTAAGGTATCTTCCCATTCTAACAGTCAAGGTTTACAAGATCAGGAGCAAACAGGGGACAATGTCTTCCTTACCAGACTATGACTACTCTGGAGCACATAGATACCTCCTCTGATTCCCCCATGCTGAGACTTATCGCAAGGCTTAGCACAAGACTTTTAAGTAAAATTGTGACAGTGACTGAGTCACGAGATCGACTTGCCATGTTCTCCCCACTCTTGCTCCTAGAGCCCCTCATTGTCTTGCTTTCACCTCCTTTGGATCCTTCTCCATATTTTGACTATCCTCAGGGTAAAACATCTAGGTGACATGCCTTTTTCTCATAAGTTATGGGATTATCTTTCTGGATCTGGAAGGGAACCTAGAGACTGTGATGGCTAATACCTTCATTTGCTAGAGAAATAAAGCTGAGGGATGTGGAATGGCTTGCTCAGGGTCACAAAGCTAGTGAGGGTGTGAGGCAGGATTTGAATCCATAGCTTTCTGACTCTTAAGTTCACATTTTGAACTTACTACATCATCCTGCCTCCCAAGAAGACTCGCAGAGGGCAGGGGCAAACTACTAGCCCTGGATGCTTCCACTGAATGGACTTTTTCATCAGGGTGGTCCTAGCTCAGCAGTACCTGGTCATTCATTGACTAAAGGCATTGCCCTGCTCAGGGATTGTGCTTGCCTCTGGCATATCTGGGCATTCTTGATGAGTTCTCTTGAGGGCACCAGGTTGTCTCTGTCATTCTGCCTCTCCTCAGAGCTTAGAGACAATCTGTCTCAGGAATGTGATTAGATTGGGTGTGATTGTTTCTCCGAGTTATCTCTGTTCTCCCAGACCCTTCTTACAGACCCTTCACTGTTCCATTGGCCAGTCAACTTCAATGGAAGTTACATTGAATCTTTTGTCAAGCCTCATAAGAAATGATAAAGTCAGCCTGGAAGGTTTTCATCTCTTTATGAGTAGATTATGTAGCTCAGACTCATATATGAAAACCTGACAATTTTTCTCGCTGTAAATGTTCAAGTAAGTCTTGCCTGGGTGCAGAAAATCATTAAGGAGCCATTCAAAACTGACTGAAGCATCACAATATTTAATTAATTTATTTTTAATCTCAGTTTTATTGATATCTCTTGATTTTACATTGCCTCCATTTCTGAATATATCTTCCTTGCAGCCCCCACCCCTTCCCTCCTTATTCCTTGTCAGGAGACCATTCCTCATAACAAAGAATATAAAAAAGAAAAAAAGCAGTTAATAAAACCAACCTACTCATCAACCACATTTGACAGTATAGCCAATATTTTACTATGCCCGTTGTCACTACCTTTGCAGAAAAAAAAGGTAGGGGCAGGCAGGACATCTTGACATCTTAAAAGGAGACCCATAGTCATGCAAATCTCAGAATTATTGGACTGAGGACAGAGAAAAGGCTTTAGACTCCAAAATAAAGTGGGCTCAGTGGAAAGTGAACTGGATTTGGAACCAGTTCTAATTTCACATCTAACACACATCATCACAATTCCTCATCTGTGAAATGGGGATAATACTTGTAACACCAATATCACAGGTTCTTGGGAGGCTTACTGGGCTTTGCAACCATAACTTATGAGGTGATAGAGTGGTTAGAACACTGAAGTTATGAAGATCTGAGTTCAAATACAACTCCAGACCCTTGCTAGCTGTGTCCCCTGGGCAAGTCACTTAACCTGCCTCAGTTTCCTTATCTGTAAAAGGAAGATAATAACATCTACTTTCCAGAATCATTAAGAAGATAAAATGAGATAAAGTTTATAAAATAGTTTGCAAATCTTAAAAGATTATTTAAATATCCACTATCATCATCATTGTCATTGCATCATCATTACATGAAATAAATAAGTTCTGTGTGCTTTTTGCATCCATTCTGCCTATGCAGTGGGTCATAAGTATGCAGTAGAAGAAGTGTAACCATTTGGGGTGGGGTGGGGCTAAGACATATTATTGTCAATTGTGTTCCTATGGGGAGAGGTGTGTGTGTGTGATCAGCTTTTGAATATAAAAGCTGTCACAAAGAAGTCACCTCAGTCACTGTTAATTTGATCTAATTACCAGAGGTCAGTTGCTACTGAGAAGGAAATCGTATGATTTTTTTAAAGGAAAATTTAGATAAGACTACCAAACAGAAAGATTTTTTAGCAGAATATAAGCTTCTTGAAGGCAGTCTCAAGACCTTACACAGTTCCTTGCATAGAACAGGTGTAATTTTAAAAAAAATAAGCTAACATTTTCTTCTTCAACTCAACTGGGACATGCTTGATTAGTAGCTAACCTGTCTTCAGAGCAGGACTGGAGAGAGGAACATAAACAATAAACAAGGTTATATATGCAGGAAGCCCAAGTCATGTATTCCTTTATTGTCCTCCTTCCCCACCATAACATAATCAGACAGCTGGGGTGGCTATCTATGGAAGGAATAGACTATACGAACTAAGTTACAAGAGTCCCCTGTTCATTGAATATTTTAGCTGCTTTTTCATTCATCAACAATTTGTTTTCTCTTCCCTCCCCTACTCTCTCAATACAGGTCAATTATTGTCTAAGGAATAAAAGCCAGAAAAAGCTAGAGACCTTTGTTGGTAACGGGTGGCTCATGCTGTGACTCTCCTCTTTAATAAGCCAGTGGAGAGCTGATACAGGCACAAATGCTTTGCTTTTGACAGAAGAGAATTATTCATAGCTGTGGATTTGGGGTACTCCCACTAATCTTAGTTGTTTTAGTTTCCTTCCCTATTGACCCACTTGTGTGAATTTTGTGTGTCTCCGTTACCTTATGGGTATTAAGATATTCCTGAAACCTCAATGAGCTCAGGAGACTGTTGACACCATTTTTATGTCAGAGTACAAAAGAGCCAAAAAGTGCTTTTTTGGGTACTCCAATGCTTGGTGGGCAGATCAGGAGGACATCTTCACTCAGCTGAATGAATTCAAAGTGTCCTCAGTGCTTAACATTGTTGAACATCCTTCTATGGCTAATTCTCCTTTTGTTAAGTGTTGAATGATTTACAAGTGCCTCACTTTGTTCCAATATCAGACGGGGGACTGAGTCAAACCTAGCCAAGAATACCATGCAACTAGGCACGAGATTAAGGAACAGTATCCTGCTAGCTAATGGCTTTATTAGTTCAAGATGCTGTTCATCTCTCTGTCTCTGTGTGTCTCTGTCTCTCCAATTAATATACATATATGTACATATTATATATCTGTATCTATTTGTGTTATACATATGTGTGTACAGACATATATATATATATATATATATATATATATATAACACAAATAGATACAGATATAAAATCTAAAAAAACTACATTTTCATCTATAACTATGTCTATGGGCAAAGAAGAGATCTTAGGGATTGGTCAGAACTACCATGGATTCAAGTCCAAAGAGGTGAGAGGATAGTGAAATTGACTTCAGAATGTGTTGAAGGGCACATGTTTTATAGTCTGTTTTAAAAGTTTTATCCTCACTATTGAGAACTTCCCTTAGAGAAATGAGCATCCCCTTCCAGGCACTAGCCTATTTCTATCTCCCTTTGGAGTTGTGATTAGCACAAGAATAACTGATACAATTTTTGTGTTGCTTAGATAATAGGGCCCTCTTTATATCATTCCTTTAAGTTTGTCCCTATCTTGGATTACACTCAACTGATAATAATAATGATAGTAATAGAAATAATAACTATATAAATACAGTGCTTTAAGATTGCCAAGTATTGAACATATTGGATTTGGGGGCAAGTAGGAACAAGGAATTAGGATTGAGGCTGAAGGTATAAGCCTTGGAGAGGAGTTGGGAGCTGATGGTGGCCTCCACAGTAATATAGAAGTTTGGAATAGAAGAGGATTTTAAAAGGGTGAAAACATTAAATTTTTTTGGATATGTTAAGTAAGAGATGTCGATGGGATATCCAGTTTGAGACATCCAAAAAGTTATTGGTGTTCTAGAACTGGAACCCAAGAGAACAATTAGGGCTAAATGTTCCTACACATATTATCTACCTACCCATCTATCTATTATCTGTCTATCTATCCATCTATCTATCTATCTTTCTTTATATGTACATATATATATCTATATCTATTGGTGTTATATATGTGTGTGTACATATATATATATATATATATATATATATATAACACCAATAGATACAGATGTAAAATCTATTCTTTCTCTTCCTTTCTTTTTTCTTCCTTCCTTCCTTCCTTCCTTCCTTCCTTCCTTCCTTCCTTCCTTCCTTTCTTTCTTTCTTTCTTTCTTTCTTTCTTTCTTTCTTTTTTCTTTCTTTCTTTCTTTCTTTCTTTCTTTCTTTCTTTCATCTCCCTATCTACATATGTGTATAGGTATGTATATGTATATATACATAAGTATATATATTTGCTTATCTGTCTAGTAATCATATACATAGAAATGATAATTGAAATTATGGGAGCTGATGAGCTCATCAAAGGATATAGGATAAGGGAATAGGAAAATGGACCCAGGACAGATCTTTGGAGAACACTCATAGTTACTGAGCATGACCTAGATTGATCCAGGAAAGGAAACTGAGAAATGGTCAGACCTGCAGGAGGAAAACTAGGACAAAGCAGAATTTAACAAAATTAGAGAGCAAAGAATATATAAGAGGTGAATATGACCAATGAGAGTGGAAAAAAGGTTATTGGATTTGGTAAGTGAACAATGGTACCTATGGAGAGAACAATTTCAGCTGCATTGGGGAAGGTGGAAGTCAGTTTGGCAAGCATTTAGAAGAGTGTGAATGAAGAGAAAATGGAAGCAGCCAGCACTGACAGCCTTCTCAAGGAGTTTAGTAAAGCAGCCAGTGTTTTTGATAAAGAATTGACTCAGACTTATAAAAATACAAGTCATTTCCCTACTTGATAAATGGTCAAAGGATATGAACAGATAATTTTCAGATGCAGAAACTACTTATACTCTATTCATATGAAAAAAAATTCTCTAAATCACTATTGATTAGAGAAATGCAAATTAAGACAATTATGAGATACCACTTCAACCTCTCATATTGGCCAAGAGACAGGAAAAGATAATGACAAATGTTGGAGGGAATGTAGGGAAAATTGGGACAGTAATGCAATGTGGAGTTATGAAATGATCCAACCATTCTGGCGAACAATTTGGAACTCTGCCCAAAGGCTTATAAAATTGTGTACATCCTTTGATCCAGCAGTGTCACCACTCAGTGTATATCCCAATGAGATCACAAAAGAGGGAAAAGGACCCACATGTGGGAAAATGTTCAAGGAACATTTTCTGTCGTGTCAAGAAATTGAAAACTGAGTGGATGCCCATCAGTTGGGGAATGGCTGAATAAGTTATGGTATATGAAGGTAAAGGAATATTATTGTTCTGTAAGAAATGATGAGTGGGCTGATTTTAGAGAATCCTGGAAAGATTTCATGAACTGATGCTGAGTGAAGTGAGCAGAACCAAAAGAATATTGTACATAGTAATAACAAGATTATGGGATGATCAACTGTCATGGACTTGCCTTTTCTCAATGCAGTAACTCATGGCAATTCAAATAGACTTTGGATAGAAAATGCCATCTGTATCTAGAGAGAGAACTATGGAGAATGAATATGCATTAAAGCACAGTGTTTTCACATTTTTTTCTGTTTGCTTTTTTTTCTTTCTCATGTTTTTTTTTCCTTTTTGGGCTTTTGGGCTTTGGGTTCTTGTATAACATGACAAATATGGAAATATACTTAAAAGAATTACACATATTTAACCTATATCAAATTAATTGCTGTTTTGGGGCTGGGGAAATAAGGAAGAAGGGAGAAAATTTTGAAATACAAAGTTTTACAAAAATGAATGTTGAAAACTTTTTTATCGGTATTTGGGGAAAAAAAGTACTATTGAAAAAAAAATTTTTTTTTTCTGAGGCAATTGGGGTTATTGCCTTGCCAAGGTCACACAGCTAGGAAGTATTAAGTGTCTGAAGTGGATTTGAACTCAGGACCTCCTGACTTTAGGGCTAGCACTCTATCCACTGTACCATCTAGATGCCTCTGAAGATTTTTTTTAAAAGAAGTTCAGTAAAGGAGTGGAAGAGATATTTGAACTTTCCAAATGTTGACTGAACCTCAGAAAGTGGTAAATTCTCCTTCATTGGAGGTCTTCAAGCAGACACTAGATGACCACTTGTTAGGGTTATTATAGAAGGAAATCTTCTTCACATATGGATTGGACAAGGTGACCATTGAGACATCTTCCCACTCTGGGAATATTTGAGAGGTAAAATAGTGTGATTAGATTTGGAATCAGGTAACCTCTGAATTGAAATCTCCGTGTGACCTTAGGCAAATGACTTTTATGAGCCTCTTTTTCCTCATCTATAAAATTAGTAATAAAGGCAGTAATAGAACACTGGTTTCAGGAAGAACTGAGTTCAAGTCTCACCTCTGACACATGCTATTTGTATGATCCTGGATGAATCATCAGGGGCCCAAGCAACTTTGTGTGCCTGTAAATGGCAGAGGAGAGGTTGATCTTTTCCTGGAGTAACCTATATCAGTATATCACAGGTACAGTCCAATTCCCTACAAAATTAAAACAATAATTCTTCTACTCATCTTCCCCCACCCAGAAAAAGGTTTGTAAATTTATCTAAATATGAGAATCTATTCTGATGATTAAAAGAAGCATTTTTTAAAAAATCAATGAACCCATTAGAATGCCCTTGTGAAGGATTTAGGCTCTAAGGGAGCAGGTAAAGGTCAGGACCAGTTTCTACTGGTAGGAGTTTGTTTATTCTCCTCAGACAAAGCTGAAGAAAATAGCATTAATGGATGTGACTCACCCTCACTGCATCTCCAAACTCAGGGAGGGCCTTTTGCTAACCTCTTTGTCTTATCCACTTTTCTCTTCTGCTGGAAGCTCAGTCCAGCTGTTTAACTGCCTGCTCTGTCCCCAGGAGGGTCATGGTTTATGCAATGTCGAAGTCAGTGCTAAATTCCAGCACTGGAGATGGGGCAGTCATAAAGGACAGCAGGGGAGTCCAATGCAGAGCAGAGGGATCAGAAAAGGAGAATGACAATGGACTCTTGGGGATTTTAACAGGGCTGGAGGAACAGGTTATCTTTTTGGAAGTTGCCAGTTCTTCTTGTTCAGTCCTATTTGACTTTTTGTGACCCCATTTGCTCTTTCCTTTTCTAGCTCATTTTACAGATGAGGAAACTGAGGCAAACAGGATTAAATGACTCTCCTTGGGGAAAGTATGTGAAACTGGATTTGAACTCAGATCTTTCTGACTCCAAGTTCAGAGTTCTGTTAAGTGGCTCAGTGATTCCAGTTACCAGCTAGGTTTTGCTAGTTTTCAGTGTATCCTTTTCTTATCTATTCCTTATCTATTCTTATCCACTTCTTAGGATGACAGAATGATGGGGGAAATAGTTCTAGAGCATTTTGCCTCCATTTTACAACTGAGGATATGGAGGTGGAAAATATAAATGATTTGTCCAAACTTTTAGAGTTAAAATTTCAAATCTAGACTCTTTCACCAAAGCATTCCTCCTCCCACGCTACCTCTTTTAAAACTCAGTTAAAATTGATTACCACTTTTGGTTGCTCTGCACAGATTCAAGCTTATCTCTAGGCCTTTATCCCATCCCATTCCATTTCATTCCTCAAGTATTTATTGAGAGTTGCCTGTGCTTGATACAATGGGGAAGGAGGGAGGGATAGTTAAAGATATAGTCCTTAGTTTTGAAGAGCTTCCAATTTAGTCGGGGAGACAAAACTCAGACAGAAGGAACAAAAAGAGAGATGGGCAGGACAAGATATTGTCCCTTCCACAAGAGCAGTTGCTGTTAACGTACTAAAAGAAGTCTGGGGCAATGAGCTCTGAGTGTGGAAAGTAGCAGTTGCAGACAATCACTCCAAGGACTGCACCAGCTTCTCCCAATCTGGGGCTGTCTGTGGGCAGCAGATAAAATGAGTGGGGGAAAAAAATTCTGGACTGGTTTTTATGAGGCTGCTATTGCTGGTTCAGGATTGATTCTCTGGTGAAATTTCATTGTTCCAGGTAGAACATCATTGATGTGAAGCAATACAGTTTGGAGGTGTGGGTGGATTCCATTACCCTTGAGTAGCTTTTGCTGATGTGTTTCCATATTCCCCGGTATGAAGTGTGTCCTTCAGTGTGTTTTTGCATTAGTCTTATCTGCAAACTACCTGAGGTTTCAAGCAGAGAGGAGAGGAAACTGTTTGATTAGGTATTGTCGACAACAATTTTGATTCCAATATTTCCTTCTCTGTTCTCTTAGCAGAACTTACCTTGGAGGTCAGAGACCTTGAGCGATGTCCGAAGGACTTCAGCTGATGCAGTCACAGAACTTCCAAAATGTAATCTCCCGATGTTAATGAGGTGTTAAGTTAATTATAAAAATATCTCTGACAAACAGTGGTTCTTAACCCTCTTTTTTGGCCAAAATTTGCCAGTTTGGTGAAACCTATAAGACCTTTTCCTCACAATCACGTTTTTAAATGGATAAAATAAAATACATTGGATTACATAGGAAACTAATTGTATTGCAATAAGGATAGACATTTTTTCCCATTCCCCATTCAGAGTCCAGGAAATCTCTCCACAGTCCATTTAGGGAGTCTGGGGAACCTAGATTAAGAACTTTTGCTCAAATTTCAGCATTTTGTGTGTGAAACAGATTTTGAGGCAGGAGCTACTTATGGAAGAGACTAATGAAGCGGGGCAGGAAGGATTTTCCTACATGTTAGTCATGTAGCTTTAAAGGGAAGCTATTACAAAAGAAGGAGATGCTATAATCTTTTGAGTATCAAAGATACACACTCTAGAAAGGCATACTATCAGGATTTAGGACAGTCATCCCAGGAGGAAGCGGGTCAGAAAAAAGTCATCTCTGGAAGTAAAGAAAAGACTCTTAGAGAGGAGCAGATCTGGGAACCCAGATAAGGAACCTTTTCAACAGAGATTCTGTGCCCAAAGGAGCTTTAAAGAGACAAAGTATATAGGATACCTATAGCATCATGAGTTATGAACTGCCTTTGCCATATGTGGATCCTACACATGTGCTTCCTTACCATTTTATAACTTTTGAGCCCTTTTTCTTTCCATTGATACCATGCGTATTGATGCTAGATTGTATCCAGGATTTATGGGGGAATATTTTATAGTTTTGCTTTTATGATGTCATTTTAGTAAATGCCATTGCTAAGAGCTAACTTATCTACTGTCTCTTTAATGATGATGTTAATGATAATCACACTGATGGGGACGTGTGTGTTAAGAGCATGGCCACCCACAGGTTACCCTAGAATCCACTGTGGCAGCTGCTTTCTAGGACTCAGTTTGAAAGCTTGAGTGCATAGTTGGGGTAGAGGTTGCCCTAGAGACACAGCTATTAAAGCATGGGCATCTATTAACAGATATTCCCTTGCAGAATGTTGCCATACCCCAAAGTTGGACAAAACAGCAGGGACTGTCCCTTTGAATGACTTCTCAGTTGTAGGAGGAAGAATACCATGCCTTTAAGGGCAAAGTCTACCAGCAAGGGATGGATTGTGACAGTCAGAGTTTGACATATCCTAGTGATGACATAACTACTGAAGAAGAAAGGAATTATAGGTATAATAACAATGCAGCTGGTCACCAGGGCTCTACTGCTTCTAGCCCCTTGCAATGGAAGTGATTGAAAATACTTATTGGATAGCAGAGTGTAGAATGATTAAGACAGCAACAGAGTGCACTCTCTCTCTCTGTCTGTCTCTCTCTTTCTCTCTCTCTCTCTCTCTCTCTCTGTCTGTCTCTCTCTTTCTCTCTCTCTCTCTCTCTCTCTCTCTCTCTCTCCTTTCTCTCTCTCTCTGTCTCTGTCTCTCTGTCTCCCTCCCTCTCACCCTTCTTCTTTCTTTCCCTCCCTCTCTCTTTCTCTCTCTCCTTCTCTCTCCCCTCCTCCCTTTCTCTCTCCCTCTCTCCCTCCCTCCTTTCCTCCCCAATCCCTCCGTCTTTCCCTTCTCCTTGAATGATATTAGGCTCTGCCCTTTCTTTCACCTCAAACATGAGTTAGGTGAGGCTCACTGCAGTTTCTCTCTGTGGAAATTAATCCCAGGGAATCCTGTCAGTGTGTGTCCTCTGAGAGTGGAGAATTTGGGGAAACTTCTGCTAGTCTATATTTAACTGTTGAGTTGTGGGAACAGGGTACAAAAATCACCTTAGGTCAGAAATATCACTTTGGAAAACGGTCTAGGAAGATAATTGAAATGCCTGAAATGTTGTATTTTCTTTCAAACAGTATATTACAGTGGAGATGTGGCCACAGCTGTAAATGAAAAGGCAGACATGTCTTATCCACTATGGAATGAGACCTTGGGGTTGGTGGGTATAGCTTTAGTTTGTGTAAAGTAACCAATCAGCAATAATCCTGGTTTTGGCTCATCTGTGTTGGGATTCTTCAGTATACACAACCTGTCAAATATCGTATGTTCCTTCTTAAATGACCACAGAACTACAACATTTTAAATGTATTAGTTTTCATTCATTCACTCTTCCTTTCTATAAGCATTTATAAAACACTTTCTATTTTCAGAACATTGTGCTAGGTATTGAGGAAAACCAATGATTTTTTTTAATAAACCAAGGTTCCTGCTTTCATGAGATATTAGGATCAGATACATACATACATAAAGATAGATAAATAAGAAGAATAGATAACAATACATAAGTATATGAGAAAGTTCCTAGCACAAGTGCTAGGAAGGATTTATGAGAGAAAATGTCAGGATAAACTATTGACTTGAAAGATCAAAGTACTGTAGAAAGAAATGACATTTGAGCTAGGTAGTAATGGTGAATAGTAGAGGCAGTTCAAACATCAGTTTCAGCAAATATATAGGGAACAGGTAAGTATAGAACACCTAGTGTCATTCATTCAACCTCCACCAAGTTAATTCTTACACCTCAGTGTTGTGGAGGTGATCCTGGGTTCTCAAAGACTTATTCACTAAGGCACAAATCTAGTCTTAGGTTCTATCATTCTAGAAGGATTTTAAGATTGGTCCCAGAGTCAGAATGTATCTCCTTGCTGAAGACCAACATATCTAAGTAGTCTATTGGGCTGGATACTTGATGCTGAATTCACTGGCCATGGCAACACACAAACCAAAGAAAAATATAAAATGGCGTTCAGATCTGCTCAGCCTGCTCCTGCTTCTGTGTGGGTAATGGCAGAGTGAGAGAACAAATATTTAAGTAGCTACTGGTGCTTTCAAGGTAAGAGCCATGTCTGGTAATCATTGAATTGGCAGCCTGCTAGAGAAACTGCACTACAGCAATCCTGGCATCTTATAAATTAAATCAAAAGACAAAAGGAACTTGTAGCTAAATGGACGGCTTGCTCCCAGGTTTTCCTTAGAGAGATGAATGAAGGAGTGGGTAGATTTATCTTCATCATTGCTTCCCAGGGAAAAAAAAGAAATATCATTTCATGGGACGTTTGTCCTAATTTTGTCCCAAGAGTGTGTGATAAAGAAGGATTGTGGAAGATTATGAACAATACAATAAACAATGGGTACCAGAGAGAGAAAATCAAGTTTGTGGAAATCTTCATTAAAGATCCAACTTAGCAAAATCATTCTGAGAGCATTAAAGGGTGAAATTATAAGGAGGTTAGCAAACGGGTGAAAAATGGAGAAAATCTGTAAAAATTTTCATGACTAATTTCTTTATTAGTTACAGCGGAGCTTCCCCATTTGCATTCTAATGCACCTATGGGCAGCAGGAGAAAGTAGAAATGTCACTAAAAAAAGGAACCATTTGAGAAGATCATCTGAAATGGATGAAGTATACACAGAAGAGGTCAATAGTAGAAAAGACACAATTTTGAGGGTATGGAGAGATTAATTCTGAAGGTATTCAAAAAGAGGGAGAATACCAAACTTTTGGGGAGGAAAAAAGCTTAGGCCTTACTGTGACAAAACAAAACTAAAATCTTACTGAGAAGATATAGTAATGACTACTGACATATCTGCCTACTTTCTAATTTGTACAAAATTATTAGGAGAAAAATACACACACACATATACATCAAGATCCTTGATGAAGATCTTAAAAGAGAACAAGCAGACATTTGAAAATTTTACACTAGAGCACATACTACATCTTTAGTGAAACATAGCTGACTTAAGATGTTATGACATAGTACTTATTGTTTGTTGATTATAAAAAAAATTTGAGTTGATATAACAAAATATAACCTTAGAAACAGGCTCTCCTTTAACAATGTGTCTCTCACATATATATTCAAATCATAAAGTGCTCCTCAAAAGATGTAATTACAGAAATAATTTTGTTCATAGAACCATTGATTGTTAATGTAAGAGCTAGTGTTTGTATAATGCTTTAATGTTTGTAAAACACTTCCCATATATTATTTCATTTGATCCTCACAACAACTCTCTGAAAGAAGTGCTTTTATTAAATACACCCCTTTTACAGATGAGAAAACTGAGTTGAAGTGAGTTTAAGTGACTTCCCCAGGATTGTGGTTAGTAAATCTCTGAGGTAGAATAGGAACTCAGAACTACAAGTCCACACTGTATCCACCTACCTGCTTTGATAGCAATTGAGGAATAAAACAGAGAAACAGTTGCTAAAGGTGTTTCTAACATAAAGGCTGTCTGGCACAGAGTCCAAATGAAAGAAGGTTGCTCTATAGTTAATGAAGTCCTCTTTATGCTTTTATTTGTGATTGACATTGTGTTGATTACTTGGAATATTGTAGAGACTTTAAAAGGAGATTCAAAATAAAAGTTTTGTCTTAACCATCCACACTGGAACAAGCAAATGGATGATGAGTGCCTAGGGTCTAGACATGAAGACATTGTTAGACAGAATCGGTCCATCAGGGAATATATCTTAGATCCCATGGGGCAAATGGATGGCTGTACATAACTGAATAGGAAAAAGAGAATTGGTTGGATTGTCTTTGAAAAACTGAATAGTGTTTTCAATGATTCTAAAATTTTCCCTGAAAAGAAATATCTTAACACTAATATTTTCTTGGAGATGCTGTATAGCTTTGCCATGGTCTTTGAAGAATTGCACTCCAATTGAAAGAACTGAAGTCAATTCTAAAAGGAAAATGAAGAGAGGAATGGTCAGTAGGCTGTAATATTGTAATAATCACGAATTGTACGCGAGAAGTGGCTCACAGATTGTCATGAGATATCGATGACCCATGAATGTGATGACAGTGAAGAACAAGCAATGACCAGCATTTGTATTCCATTGGTCCACCCAATGTCAAAAGAAATAGAGAAAGGTTACCAGCATACTGGGTGGATGTTCTCTGTGGAGGAGGACATGGACAAGAGTAGCATAAAATGAGAAGGCAGATAGTGATATCTATTGTTAGAAGGAGTACCTACAAAAGCGAGTCCATTGTTCTGTTAATGGTTATTTATTAAGCACAAAATATTTTAAAGCAATGTGATAAATTCTGGGCAAAACAGAAACTTTAAGACACCATCTCTGCCTTTATTGAGCACAAATTTCAATAGATAAATTAAGACAAATAGAAAACTATAATACAAAAATATTATGTAATATATATGTTAGTATAGCACAGATTCATTTTCCCAATCCCAACTCGCACTAGTATACTGAGTCCCCAAGGGACTTTGCCTATTGCTTTTGGTCATCTTAAGTTCGTTCTAGAAACAATCCTGAGGGACTGGGAGATGTTTCGCTAATACTGTTACTCATGATCCCCTACCAATGTATTTCTCCCATTATCACTTTATATCAATTAACCAGGCAGTTTTAATTAGCTTTTAAAAATTAATGGTATAGTTTTTACTTTAATCCCACTAAGATAGTATAGTAAGAACAACTAGTATAACATATGTTCTCAAACTGGAGACACAGACTTCTTCTAGTCTCCAAAGAATCCAGGGGAAAATAGGCTTAAGATTGCAAAATTTCGAAGTGGCAATTCATAGCTTCTGCTTGCTGAAACAACTTATCTCTCCCTTGTAGGGTCTTTGTAAAGTTATCCTTAAGGATAGTGTGACTTTTTCCTGAGCTCTGAAAAGCTGCCTCTTCTTAGTGTATCTAATTGGTCCTTGATCCCTACTGCAAATGCTACCCTCAGCCACTGATTTTCTGGGGATACTTCTAGTATGTCCATGAGAAATCCAGACTTCCCTCTTTCAAAGTCAAGATTATCTTCTGTGTGGAAAGGAACTTCTTCTTTCAAGGGATTCCTTCACAGGGGCTACTAGACTGATGTTTGACTAGAATTCTTAATTCTAACCAAATTTACTGGGTTTTTTTCTCTCCAGATTCCAAAGGATAAGTGATTATTTAAACAAACCTAACACATTACTGGTGTTGCATTATCTCATTTTGTCCAATGGCTTTCATTCTTTCCTTTTTTCCTGTTCCAAGTTTAATGTCTTTCCTTGTTACATGATTTGTTCACTAGAAGTGTTCTCACTTAAAAAAGGTTATCAGGGTACAGAACATTTTTGTTGTATACTCTAAAAAGAACGAGGTGATTTAAGTCAATCATTGTCAAACTCCCACATTGAAATTGATCAGAACACAGAGATTGATAAAACAAAGTCTTATGTGAGTTCTGAGGGCAAAATTTGTCCCAGACTAGGAAGTATCAGAAAAGCTTTCCAGAGAAGACATTTGAAATGGTGTCTAAAATATCGGCAGGAATCAATGAGGTGAAAAGGAAGAGATTGGGAATTCTTAGTATAGAGAATAGAAAATGTAGAGGTACAGAGGTATTCAGGCGACTGGGAGAATTCCAATTTGAAGTGTCGAATACACTAATGTCCAGCTAAGGTTGGGAAATAGGAGTGGTGTGAGATTATGGACGAGAAGCCTATGGATCTTCCTCCTCAGCTACTCTAGCAACTGCTTTGCTGTCCATGCTGTTGTTGTTGTTCAGTGATGTCCAACACTTCATGACCATATTTAAAGTTTTCTTGGCAAAGATACTGGAATAGTTTTTCATTTCCTTCTCCAGCTTATTTTACAGATGAGGAAACTGAGGCAAACAGAGCTAAGGGACTTGGCCAGGTTCACACAGCTAGGAAGTATCTGGGCAAGATTTGAACCCAGGAAGATGAATCATCCTCACTCCAGGCCCGATTTTCTATCTACTAGCTGTTCCTTTGCTGCTTATTCTAGAGACAGTATTGTAGAGGAATTTTTATTTGGGATTTGCATTCTTGATAGATAATGACTTCTCCTGAAAAGCTATTTCAGGAAAACCTCAGCCTCAGGAAAACTTTACCTATTCCTCTATAGCTATTTCCTCCCAGTCTCCTCCCTGGCTCACTTGCTTTGAGCTTCCATATTGTTTCTTCCATTCTTCCAGTTCTGGAACCATGGACTAGAACAAATCAGATCTGCTATTGTTCCTGAATAAGCAAGTGCCTTCCCTCCCTTGAGTTTACTCACCATCCTTGTGTCTTTCCAGGTCAAAGTGTCCCTCCATGGCTATGACTCTTCCCTGTATGCTCTTTTCCTCATTAAGATATAAATACTTTGATTGCACTGGAGTATCTTTGATTTTATAGCTATATTCTTGGCTTTTAGCACAGTTCCTGGCACATAGAAGTATTTAATAAATTCTTTTTCGTTCACTCATTTATTTGATCATATGATCTTAGATCTCAGAGGTCATTTAGTCCAATTTTACAGATGAGGAAACAGGCCCAAAGTCACAAACGTGTGAGAAAGACAGTAAATGAATTTAGGGTTAGGGTTATATAAAGCAGCCATGGCTGTAATTTTAGGCCACGTTTATTACAAAGAGAAACAGGATCAGAATCAATCACATTGGTCACTATCTCATCCTGGGCCCTAGTTTTCCTGAATTTAGGATTTGTAGTGGGCTGTGTAAATGGAAAGTGTTCAGAATCACTTTGGAGAACTGAATTCTCCACTGATAACTCCCTTCACAGAAGCATTTAAACCCTAGAGGGAGGGCTGAAATTTTCTGACTTATATAGTAAGTTCGTACATTTTCCCTACAAGGGTCACCTTATAATAGTTCTGGGTAGGAACTCTTTGGCAAGAGAATAAAAACAGGATATAGAGCTCAATTCTATCACCCTGATGGTTATAGAATCAATATAGATTACTGTCCTCCAGATAGACCATAGGGAGTTACAGATGTCTTTTGAGCAGAGGAGCAGCATGTGCAGATCTATGGAGAGAAGTATAGATTGGAGGGGAGGTGGGAAAGTGAAATCTTGTCAAGAAACCTTTGCCTGGGCAGGTGATGAGGAATACTTATAATTGTGGTGGCAATGGATAGGAGAGAGAATTTTCAAGTTTACAAAATGCTTAATTCACATTATTTAATGCTACAGAGGATGTTGTTCAAAGAATTATACCCATTTTAAAGATTAGGTTCTCACAGATTAATTGATTTTTTCCAGGGACACACAGCTAATAAGTGTCAAAAGTGGAAATCAAATCCAGATTTTTTTTGATTCTAGTAGCAGAGTTCTTTCTAGTAAGTAGAGCTAGCTCTGATGTTAGAGGGAGGAATGTTGAGAAATCAAATCAAGGGAACTTAATATGGACTTGGATATGAAAAGGGAAGGAAAGAGAAGTGTGAACACTAAAGTTGCAAACACAATAAAAGGGATGGATGGTGGTGCCATTGGCATAAATAAAAGTTGGGAGGTCTAGAGGGAAAGACAATAAACTTTGTTTTGGATCTATTGTATCTGAGTTACTGGGAAATTCACATAATGTTGTCCTGAAGATAGCTAGAGATGAAGGTCACTCAGAAGAATAGTCACAGAATGAATGAATTTTAAAGGTGGAAAGGATCTCAGAAGTTGTCCTATCTAACCAATACCTTCATCCCCCATAATTCCTATTTTAATGTACATGGCATTTGGTTATCCAGATTCTGATTTAAAACTTCCAAAGAATGGGACCCCATTCTCTCTCAAGGCAGTTCATTCCTGTTTTGGACAGCTGCAGTCATCGAGAAATTTTATAGGACATCAAACGTAAATCTGTTTGAAACAGCCAGCGGTTGCTCCCAGTTTTACAAACAAAACAAATCTAATTTAATTTCTCTGTGTTAGCCTTTCAAATCCTTGAAGATAGCTATCACATGCTCCCTGAATCTAATCTTCTTCAGACACTTCAAATTTCTTCAACCAATTTTCATATGGAATGAACTTAGGGACCTTTACCATCTTGGTTGCCCCTCTCCTGGACGCTGCCCAATTTATAAATATGGCATCCAGAATTGAACATAATATTACACAAAGATGTAGTCTTATCAGGGCTGACTCTAGTGGGATGATTGCTTCCTTAGTCACAGAAGCTATCTCTTTCTTAATGCAAACAAAGATTACATTAGCTTGTTTAGCCTACCATATATTATTGACTCAATTGGATCTTACAGTCAGCTAAGATGTCTAGATCTTTTATAAACAAATTGCAGTAGGACTGTGCCTCCTTCATCTTGTACTTCTGAAGTCAGGTTTCTGAATACAAGTCCAAGGTTTTATACTGATTTTTGTTAAACTTTATCTCATTAAATTCATTAGCTCAGATCTAGAAATACAGATTGTTTTACTCATTAAAGGGGGTAGTTGAAGCCATGGGCATGAATGAGTTTACCAAAGGGGAAAGTGTAAAGAGGTTAAAGGAAAGGGATAAAGTCTGAAACCTCAGAGTCATACCATCTGATCCTCAGGAAAAAAAAAAAACCTATAAAAGAGATGCTACAAATACTATTATCCTCATTATACAGATAAG
This sequence comes from Sarcophilus harrisii, assembly GCF_902635505.1. NCBI lineage: Eukaryota > Metazoa > Chordata > Mammalia > Dasyuromorphia > Dasyuridae > Sarcophilus > Sarcophilus harrisii. Next base: position 618,765,400 of record NC_045427.1, on the reverse strand, counting down.
GAAATTGAGGCTTGGAGACACTAAATGACTTGCCTATGTTCATGCATCTAGTGTTTAGATAATTACATCAAATTGTGCAGACTATTTGGACTGAGAAAAAGGTTATTGGATTTGAGATTTAGGGGGTCACTGGAGAGCAGATTCATTGAATGGTTTGGGGCAGCATAAAGACTGCAATCAGTTGAAAATAGATTTTTTCCAAAGTCATTCGTTTTACTTAAATATCTGTCTATATGTGGGTCAGCTAGATGGAACAAGGGATATAATACTGGGCCTGGATTCAGGAAGATTTGAATTCAAATCTGGCCTCAGGCACTTACTAACCATGATACCCTGGGCAACACATTTAAAATTCTATTTGCTTTAATTTCCCTGTCTGTAAAATGAGCTGGAGAAGGAAATGGCAAAGTACTCCAAAACCTTTGCCAAGAATGGGATCACAGAGAGAGTCATATATAAAGAGAGAGGAGGGGATGGGGAGGAAGGGAGGAATGGAGAGAGGAGGAGGAAGGGAGAGAAAGGGAGAGAGATTATATCTATCTATTAGAGATTAGATATCTTTTCTGAGTTAGATCAGAAGACTCTAAATTATAGCTTGGTTGGATTGTTTAGTTGGATGTAAGTTCCCTGAGGGCACAAATGCTTTTATCTTTATCCTAAATTTCTATTACAGTACCTAGCACACAAATGCTTATTCAATTGAATCAGTGTCCCATTTTGTTTCCACACCATCAAAGGATCAGAGGGTGTAGGGATGGAAGGAATATTACAGGTAGTTTGTTCTTCCCCTCATCATACAGAAGGGGAGTCTTGAGACCCACAGGGAAAACTGACTTTTGTAAGGGCAAGCACATAGCAAATGGCAAAGCTAGAACTACTCTCTAGGTTCCCTTGCTCTAGACCTAGTGTCCCAGATGCAGCCTTGGGAAGAATGGGGGAAATATCGGCTGTTTTTCGGAGTTTCCTGTTCTTCTCCCACTCCCCAGATATTCTTCCTCAATACTCTTTTTTGAAATATGGTCCTTTTAACGTGTGTGCGCGCGCAGTCCATCTGGGGCAGCTGGGTCACCACTAAGTCTAGGACGAGGAAGCCAGCCAATCCCACCCTGGGAACGTTGTCAAAAACCTCATCAAGGGCAGGAAGCCGAGCCGGTGACCCCTTGGCACGGGGCTGGTGGCCACTGATGAGACAACAGTGGCTTTACCTTTCTGCTCCCATTGCCGCCTTGTATCTGCAGCTGCTCCGTCCTCCTGTGATTTCCTTCCCCTTCTTTCCTTTGTTGCCTTGTATCCCAGGACTGCATGAGTCACCTCACTTTGAGCTGCCAGCTGTCGAATATAGTCAGGCCTGGAGCCGAAGCCAAATTTTTTTCCTTCTTTTTCACTCAAAGTGAACTCAGGGTTGATAAAAGTGCAAAGCTCCAACAGGCAGGATTTCTGCAGAGGGAAGGACAATGCTGTCAGCCAGAGCCCCGACTCTACCTGACCAGGTAAGTGGTCTGCAGCTCCCTTCTTAGGAGACAGAAAGGACTTTTATTTGTTTTCTTGGGCCCATATTCCTTGAGATCCGGGTTGGAATCACTTCTGTTCCTAGTTGACTGCCAAATTAAGTATGGATGATTTAGCTCTTCCATATAAATTTTCCATGCTTGAAGAGTCATACAGAGAAATATATGCACTTATACATATATACATACACACACACACACACATAAATGTCTGGAAATAGTCCAAAGATCATATATATCTGGGAGGGACCCTGGACACCATTGAGTACAAATCCAATCAATTCCCTGCAGCTCAGTCCAACTCGGTCCATTCAGATTCAGTCTCATGCAAAGCATCTCCTCTTCTCTCCTCCCCTCCTCTCTCTTCTCCTTTCCTTCCTTCCTTTCCCCTTCCCCTCCTCTCTTCTCCCCTCCCCTCTTCTCTTTTCTTCTCATCTCATTCTATTGCAATTTAATAAAGATAAATTTATTAAATGTTTAGCAAATGCACAGTACACTTGTGATAAGGCAGGAGGAGACACGATCTCTGCCCTAGGAGAGTTCCCAACCTCTCAGACAAATGGTGAGTCCCATTCATGGTGCAATTGGGTTTCGGTAAAGGATCCCTCAGTGAGAGCTGCGGAGCTCTCTGGGGACGGCGTCCTGAGAGAAGGGGGTTGAAGCGGAGCTAGAAGGAATGGCTGATATCTTCCTTGCTTCCCCGGGCTCTTCCTGCTTCTGCCAGTCTGTGTGTTGCCCCTGGCACAGTCCTTCGCCCTGGCACCGGCGGGGGGGAGTCTGGTCCTTCCCTTCTCCAGGCTGCTCCCGAACTCCTGGACCAGGGCCCCTGAGGACTCTGGGGATGGTGAGGTGACTCATGGGAACAGACACAAGAAGATCAGAGAGAATCACAAGTTCGGGATCAAAAGGAATCTTAATTGTCTGAATCTCTCGTTTTAGGGATGAGAAAATGGAGGAAAGGAGAGAAGAAGAAGGAAGGGAAGGAGGGGAGAGAAGGGAAGGAGGGGAGAGGAGAGGAGAAGGGAGAGGAGAGTGATTTGCACGAAGGTTTGGGGGCGGTAAGCGACAAGTCAACATTTGAATTCCGGACCCTGAGCCCGGATCCAGCCACCTTTCCATTGGATACGACACAACTTCTTAATGGCGAGTCTTTGCTGGGAGCCTCCTCCTAAATGTCCATCCCGGGATCTGGCTTCGCAGTGGGGCCAGGGGTAGGAAGCAGGCTGCTGTCCTGGGAGAGAGGCTCGGGCACTCGGGAGAACCGGGAGATCAGGCTGACCAGACTTGACCAGACTGACCAGAGCAGGCACATCCGTACACAGCGCGCACACGCTGCTTCTCACACACACAGCATTAGCCCAACATGAACACGCGGGGCCACACGCGTGCACAAACACGGACAGCACGAGCACACACTCTTCCGTTTCAGCTTAACTTCTCTCTGCTTTTCTCAGGACTTGTTTAAAGCAGCCGAGAGTTGGGGGGCAGGGGGAGCTAACGCGTGTGGGAAAGACTCGTTCACACATTAAACTGGCATTGTGTTTTTGATTCTCTCCCATAAAGAAAGAAATGCATCTTCTAGTTTGGTTTTATGGTTGTTTTGCTGGAAAATCAATTCCCTCATCCTAAATTTTTCAGCAAAACTACCCCCAACAGTCGTTAAGCCCGAGCAAACATGTCGCAGGCCGGCGGGGAGCTGGAGGTGCCCCCTAATTTAGTAACAGTCGGGGCTCGGACGCGTGGCTCAGGCTGGACCGGGTCTCCCGGGCGCCCCCAGGAGCAGCTTCCCTCCTTGTGGTCCCTTCCCTCGAAGCTGTGCTGCTTTACCCTGCTGGGGCTGCCCGGTTAATAAGGCAGAGACGGCACGGGAGCCTAATGAAATGTTCCTTTATTAAAAAGAAGTCTCAGTGGAGGCTGAGAAAAACCATCTCCAGAAGGTGCAAGAGAGGCGGCTGCAATCAGTGTGCATGGGCCCAGAGCGGGTCTTTGGCAGGAGCCGCAGGGCCCACCCCAGCCCTGCCATTTTCCAGATGTAGAAGCTGGCCGGAGCCGGGAAAGTGGCTACTTGTGGAGGCTCAGCGGAGGAGCCGGTGCCCACGCAGCTTCCTGCCTGCCCCGGGCGATGAAGCAGCTTCACCTGTGCGCTTCCTTGGCACCCGCTGCCAGGCTGATGGGGGCAAGGCTCCAAGGACTGCGCTGAGGGGAAGAAGAGTTCTCTTCTAGAGTGGCTCGAGGCTGGGCTTAGCATGAGAGAGGCTGGATTCACCCCTGCCTCAAAAACCTCCTGGCTCAGCCATCAAGGACAAGTCACTTAACCCCTCTGAGGTAAAGGTAAAAGGAGATAATGTCGGCCACAGGGTCACAGGTCAAAGAGGATGGTATATAGACAGCGCTCTGCAATGCTGTATGGATATCAGTTATTTCTTCATCATCATCATCATTGTTATCATTATTGTTATCATTATTCTCCAAATGGTTTCTGGGAGTTATCATGGGCAAATCACTTGACCAGATGCTGTATGGATATCAGTTATTTCTTCATCATTATCATCATCATTGTTATCATTATTGTTATCATTATTCTCCAAATGGTTTCTGGGAGTTATCATGGGCAAGTCACTTGACCACCCTGAGATAAAGTTGGCTCGCCTGTAAGGTGGAGATAGTGTCCACAACAGAGTTACTGTGAAGGTCAAATAGGACAATATATAGAGGGCTCTTTGCAAGTGTCCAGATGCTGTATGGAGATCAGTTATTTCTTCTTCATCATCATCATCATTGTTATCATTATTCCCCAAATGGTTTCTGGGAGTTATCATGGGCAAGTCACTTGACCACCCTGAGGTAAAGTTGCCTCCCCTGTAAGGTGGAGATAATGTCCTCAACAAGGTCACTGTGAAGGTCAAATAGGGCAATATATAGGCAGCTCTTTGCAAGTATTCAGATGCTGTATGGAGATCAGTTATTTCCTCATTGTTATCATTATTTCCCCATTAGTTTCTGGGAGCTGGGTTCTCTGTAATGCTCTGACTTGGAGCTCATACAGATCAGAGAACTTGAGTTGGAATCACTTAATTTCTCTGGACCTCAGTTTCCTCATTTGTTAAAAGAGGGCATTGAACAAGGTGGCTTCTAAGTGACCTTACAATTTTAAATCTGCGATCCTATTATTAATAAAATGAATGAAATGGCACTTTACGATTTGCAAGGTACTTTATGGGAAATGTCTCATTTGAGCTTCTGTGACAGGTAAAATTTTCCCCATTTTTAAAATGAGGTATCTGAAGTTCAAAGGGATTAATTTAAATGATGTGTCCAGGCTAGTAGGTGCCAGAGGCAACCCAAGTGTGTGTCCTGGCTCCACATCCAGGATTCTTGGATCACTCCCCTGATGGGTGGGACATTCAGCAGGAATTTCTGTAGTTCTAAGCTCACTCCTCATTCCTTCCCACCACCTGCCTCTGAGTCCCAAACTGAACTCCGGTCTCATCAGCCTTCTAGAGGGGGCAAATATGGGCAGACCACGGTCCAGCAGACCAGTCACAAGGAGAATTTCACATTGTGATCCATACACAGGAAATGGAGATATTGCTTGGGAAATGAGCCTGGGGGCAAGGGCAAGGGCAAGGGAAGTGGCTACTTGTAGGCAAAGCAGGCTACTGCCTAAATGACGAGATGTTGGGGATGACAGCCAAGTGCATCCTACAAGTTATCTCCCCTTAACCAGTCACGGTGCCTGGAATTCTCCCATTAGAGATTCATTCACTAGGATGAGACATCAGCTCATAATCATTCCATAGATTCCATAGTTCATGTTCAGCTATGTCTATAATCATTCCATTTCCCTCATTCACAGAAAGGCTCTGATAAACTAATTCACATGTAAAGTGCCTTTCAAATCTTTTTTTGGGGGGAGGGGGAAATTCCTTTTTTTTAAACAAATATTATTTTATTTTATTTTTTATAACTTTTTATTGACAGAACCCATGCCAGGGTAATTTTTTACAACATTATCCCTTGCACTCACTCCTGTTCCGATTTTTCCCCTCTCTTCTTCCACCCCCTCCCCCAGATGGCAAGCAGTCCTATATATGTTGAATATGTTGCAGTATATCCTAGATACAATCTATGTGTGCAGAACCGACCAGTTCTCTTGTTGCACAGGAAGAATTGGATTCAGAAGGTAAAAATAACCCGGGAAGAAAAACAAAAATGCAAACAGTTCACATTCATTTCCCTGTGTTCCTTTTCTGGATGTAGCTGATTCTGTCCATCATTGATCAATTGGAACCTAATTCGATCTTCTCTTTGTCAAAGAAATCCACTTCCATCAGAATACATCCTCATACAGTATCGTTGTTGATGTGTATAATGATCTCCTGGTTCTGCTCATTTCACTCAGTATCAGTTCATATAGGTCTCTCCAGACCTCTATTCGTCCTGCTGGTCATTTCTTACAGAACAATAATATTCCATAACATTCATATACCACAATTTACCCAACCATTCTCCAATTGATGGGCATCCATTCATTTTCCAGTTTCTAGCCACTATAAAAAGGGCTGCCACAAACATTTTGGGTGCCTTTCAAATTTTAAAGAACTATCTAATTTTCACTTATTAGTATAGGATTATGGATTTAAAGCTGCAAGGGAATTTGGAAATCATCTGGTCCAATTTGTTCATTTGAAGCTGGAGAAATGGAGGCTTAGAAAGATGAAGTCAGTATGATTCTGTACCTAAATTTCAATAACCAGTAAAGGTCTTTTGCCTCTATGATGGGAGCAAGTTGGGAGGCTAGGGAAGGGAAGAAATAGGTCTAATGTATAAAATATCCTCCCCCCAACCTTTTATGGTCCTGAAATAGTTTCTGTTTGCCAGAATATCAACATAAAAAATACAGTTGAGCACTGGGGCAAGGCTGAATGGGAAGGCTAGGTCAGACTGGAAACTGGGCAGTAGGTGGGTTCCAAGTAGTCAATCAGTCAATAAATATTTATTAAGCACTTACTGGCAGGTAGTAGGAATTCAAAAAGAGGCAAACAACAGTGGCTGTCCTGTTATCTAACAAGACAACAAGCAAATAAATATGTACAAACAAACTCTCTATAGGATCAAGAAGAAACACTTGAGAGAAAGAAGGCACCAGAATTTGAATGCTTCCTGTGGAAGGGATTTTAGTTGGGACTTAAAGGAAGCCCGTGAGTTCAGTAGTCAGAGATGAGGAAAGAGGGCATTTGGGGTCTACAGGACAACCAGATAAGATGCCCATTGTATTTTATCCATGGAACAACCAGGAGGCTGGTATCACTCCTGTGAAACCTGTGGAGCCAGTGAAAGGTTCTGAACAGGGACAAGCCGGTGTTCTCCTCCAGGTGTGCTCTTTTACCACCTGTGGGCAGGGCTTTGGGGCAGGATGCATTTCTCTGCCTTCTGCATCTGAGGTAAGAGGCCATCATCTCTACTGGAGTCTGTCAGCTCTGGCTCCCCCAGGGTTCCTGCTGATCTCTGGGCAAGAACAGCTGTTGGGTTCTCCTTCCATCCGATGTAGTTTCAGTGACTTTATCATTTTGATGTCCTTCCTTCTTTTCCATCTCCTTGTGTTCCCCCTCCCCTTAGCTTTTTAGAAAGCATCAAAAGAAAATAAAATCTCCCCAAACTATTCAATCCCTCTAGGCACTTTCTGTTCTTTCTCCAGTCAAGTCTGTCTCCTGTGCAATACGCCTTCTGCAGCTGCTGATATTGGCCCCAAGGTAATGTAGTTCTGCATTGCTAGATGCTATAAACCCCCCCTACAAGCCCACCAAGCCGCACTGTCCCCAAATTAGAATGATAGTTCTCCATTTGGGCATCTGGATGCAGGAAGCAGAGGCTTCTGGGGAGTCAGCTATTGTAGATTTATGGTCTGGGCGGGGAGAAAGGGTATTAAATGAGGGTCTATGAGCTGGCGAACGTTTGAGAACAGTGACCAAGTTAATTCTTGATTTTGAGGCTTCCAAAGCATTAGAGCTAAACGGGAAGGGGAAAGGATAAGGAAAGATGCATTGATCAGTTCAGGACCTGGAGGATATTGGGATTGTTTATTTGGATATGGTCCCGAGGGCTCTTGCTTTCTGTTCTGTTTATTCCTATCCTGTCTCCTTCTCCAAATTATTCTGTTCTCAAGGATCTTCCCTCTCCTAGCTTGTCCAACACAGCTTTGCCCACATATTTGGCTGTTCCTTTTGCCTATTACTAACATTCTGGCAGATAAATACTGCTTTGAGGTCATATGGGGCTGAAAGGAATCCAGTGTGCTACAAGGAAGCCCATGACTCCTCTCTGCTTTTCTTTTCTGTTAAGAGGTGTGTGATCCCTGATTTATCAAATGGAGAGAAACCCAACCATTACCTTGTGGCCAGACCTTCAAGATGTTTCTTGGATAAGGGTATTTTTAGTTTAATCCATCTTGCCAGTCAAATCCTGTCAGGCAGCATGTATTAAATTTTCTCTGGTTTCACATGCTGTATAATAGACTTCATCTCCATGGAGATAAATAAAAATGAGTCATATCAAGATTTGGGGAGCCCAGTTCTTCTATTCACTGCCATCATAGATCCGAGGATCAGGGGTTGTTCAACCCCCAAGTTTCACAGTTTGTGATATCATCACCCAACAGAAGACTACACAATATTGCCACTAAGTAGATTCAGAAGAGGTTCAATGTTTGAACCAATGGTTCAATGTAGGAAGGAGCTCTTTAGTACAGTACTTCAGGATTATGTTTAGCCTTGAGCTATTTTAATATTTTTCCAGTAACTTAGATAAAAAGCATAGATGACCAGCATGCAACTTTGCAGATAACACCACATTAGAAAAGGTAGCTACCTCTAGCAAATAGAGTTAGGATGTAGAAAACCTTTTCCAGAAAACCTTCAGGTTAGAATTTTGGTTGAAAATGAAGATGAAATTTAATACGAATAAATGAAAAATCTTATCATTATATTAGAAAAACCAGGCTTTCAAGCATAGAAAAGCTTGATTAAGCATTATTTTGTCTGAAAAAAATTGCTAAGTTTTTTTTTTAATATAATTCAAAATTCCCATAAGATATGGCAGTCAAAGAGGTTTAATTTGAGCTCATGTAAAGTGAGGCTATGTTAGGAGAGGCATGATGGACAGGGTGATCATCCTGCTAGTCAAATCCCATCTTGAATAATGATTGTTTCTAGGTATGACATTTTTAGGAACGATATAGATAAGCTGGAAGTGGGAAACTCAGTTAATAAAAGAGTTTAAGCTCATTCTATATAAGCATCCATTGAAAGAACTGGAGATGCTTAAGCAGAAGAAGAGAAAACTTTGTATGGACTAACAAGACAGCTGTTCTTTGAGAGACAGACAGATGTTCATTAAAACATTACATGGAGGATGTCAGTGTGAAAACTAAGAAAGAAAAGAAAAGGAACTGAAGGAGAAGCAGCCTCTGATCTTGGTGACAGGAGGTTGCCAAGGGGTTCTCAAGGAAAAAGAAAGATTAGATTCATTCTGTTTGGACCGCAAGGGCTGAACTAGAATCACCTGATGGAAATTGTAGACAGACAGATTTTGGCTTCAGACAAATAAAAAAACACTTCTTCTTAATTAGAGATATTCAAAAGTTGACAAGACTACCTTGGGAGATAATAATGGATTCTTTCTCACTTGAGAACTTCAGTATGGAGGGTGAATGACCACATGTTGAGCGTGTTGAAAAAGGGCTTCTTGAAAAATATCAGGTTAAAAAAGATGGCTTGAGGTTCCTTCTATTCTGAGAATCTGTGTTTCTAAAACTGTTCGCATCAACATCTACAGCATGATTACTTATACAAAGTAACATACATTTTCCCTGTCCTGTGTTGCTCCCTTTATATTTGCCAAAGTACACAACACTGGGGCAGATAAGTGGGTTTGCAGTCAGGAAAACTTTATTAGTTGTGTTATCCTGGATTACAAATTTAATCTCTGCTTCCCTCAGTTTCTCATATGTAAAATAAAGATAATAAGATCCCTCTCCCTCTCCCAGGATTGTTGTGAGAATCAAATGGATTAACATTTGTAAACAGAACATAGTGCCCAGCATATAGTAGACGTGATATAAATCATACAATAATTATTATTATTAGCTTTTCATTTCCAAAAGAGAAGGTGGAATGGAGCAACTTCAGGAGAGAGAAAAATGCTGAAGATATTTAAGAGAAGGAGCTGCAGAGATGATTGGAAGACTTTGGAAAGTTAGGGGAAAAAGTTGGTTTTGGGAGGAGAAAGTAGAGAAGGAGCTCAAGAGAATTAAAAAGAGAAGGACATCGATCGAATGAGGACAAAATTTGAAGGAAAAAGATTAAAAGAGCCAAAGAGACAAATAAGAAAGACTCAGGGAAAAGGAAAAGGAATAAAGGATGAGAAGAAGAAATTTAGCAAGACAAGTTAGGTAAAGTAAGTTAATATGTTAAAGAGAGAAGAAAAAGGAAGTTGGGTGTGCTTCTCAAGTTCTAATATTGTTTTAACCAGACATATAATTTCATTGATACAGGGATTTCCCAGTAAGGAAACTCCTATCAAGAAAGATTAATACCTTCTCTGAATCTTATTCTTAGTTACTTGGGGGCTTTGAAAAATATTCTCAGCTATAAAACTGTGCATACCCTTTGACCCAGCAATAACATTCCTGGGTCTGTATCCCAAGCAAATTGTAAAGGAGGGAAAAGGACCCACATGCTCAAAAATGCTTGTAGCAGCTCTTTTTGTAGTAACAAAGAATTGGAAAATGAGTAGATGTCCATCAACTGGGGAATGGCTGAAGTTGTGTGATATAAAAGTAATGGAATATTATAGTTCTATAAAAAATAATGAACAAACTGATTTTAGAAAGGCCTGGAAAGATTTACATGAACTGATACTGAGCGAAACAAGCAGAACCAGGAAGACAATGTAATGATCAACTATGAAAGACTTGGTTCTTCTCAGTGGTTCAGTGATCCAAAGCAATCCCAATAGACTTTGGACAGAAAATACCATCTGCCCAAAAAATGAACTAGGGAGATTAACTATAAATCAACATATTCTACGTTCACTTCCTTTTTTCTCTCCCATATTTTTTCCTTTTGTTCTGATTTTTTTTCTCCCTACATGATTCATAAAGAAATGTGCATTAAAATAAATAAATCTGAAAGAAAGAAAGGCAGGCAGGAAGGAAGAAAGGAAGGAAGGAAGGAAGGAAGGAAGGAAGGAAGGAAGGAAGGAAGGAAGGGAGAGAGGAAGGGAGAGAGGAAAGAAGGAAAGGAGGGAGGGAGAGAGAAAGAAAGATCTGCCCAGCATCAGGAAGCCACTAATTGTCAGAGGCAGGATTTGAACTGAATTCATTCCAACTTCAAGGCTGGCTCTACTCACTTTAATACATTACTTTATCTCAAGATGTTAAGAGATAATCAAGAGGTTAGAAGACAACTCTGGAGATGAAATGACCCATAAGCATTTTGCCATAGTGGGTCTATAGGGGAGATTCTAGTGAGAAGGACAAAGACTAAGATTTTCACTTCTTGTAAATATAAAGAACAGTAAAAATTTTACTAAGATAGATAGGGGCACAGTGCTATTCCTAGAGTCAATGATGCTTGAGTTTAAATCTGGCCTCAGAGCCTTATGGCTGAGTGACCCTGAGCAAGTCATTTAACTTTGCCTTAGTTTTCTCATCTATAAAATTATCTGGAGAAGGAAATGCCAAATTGCATTAGTATCTTTGCCAAGAAAATGCCAAATGGAGTTTCAAAGAGTCAGACATGACTAAAGAATAACAAAAATTTTACAGTGACTGTCATGGAGTGTGGGGTGCTTATATTTCTGCCCCAATTAACTGTTATTTATATTCAAAAAGTTCAGGCTATCTTCCATCTTGGAAGAGAAGGCATTGGTACTCAAAGAATAACCTCTCTGCATCCTAGGTATGGGGAACAAACAAGAATCATCCCAGATACCAAGGGATTCTAGTAGGAAAATCAAGAAGAGAATGAGATTGAAGAAACACAGAGGAATCTTGATCTTTAGCAAGTGATTGAAGTGTAGAAAAATGTTGAGGAGGGAGGTTAGAAGAAAGATCATTGGATGTTTGATGATAAAGAATTGATTTGAGGCTCTACAGGTAAAGGAAGAAGCTGGATACTTGGAGGAAGGAAGAGTTATTAAATGTCTGAGGCTGGATTTCAACTCAGGTTGTCCTGACTCCAGACCCAGAACTCTATCTACTAAGCCACCTAGTTGCCTCCTGTGGAAGATAGCATGGGAGAGATGGAGTGTTGTTTGTGAGGAACAAAAAGGAAGCCAATTTGGATGGATTATAGAATGTGAGACACAAAGTAAGTCATGATGAGCCTGAAAAGATAGATTAGGGGCTAATTGTGAAAAGTTTTAAAAGGTAAACAGAAGAGTTTACATTTTATCTTGGGTCAGGGCAATAGGGAATGACAGAATTTGATTTCTCAAGAAACTTGACATGATCAGACCTATAGCTAAAGAAAATCCTATTGGCAATTATGTAGAGATGGACTAGAGGGTGGGGAAGATCAATTAGGATGCTATTGCATTAAATAGGCTCATCAAAAGGTCCTGAACTAAGGTGGTGAATGGATGAGGTAGAATGAGGCATATAGGATAACATTAAAATTTTGAAGGCAGCACTTTCAACAGAAAGGTGGAAATTCAGAAGAAAGATGAGTTGGGGTGGGGAGAGCAATAATGAGTTCTATTTTCAAAATGTTCCATTTGAGGCATCTCTAAGACATCCAGTTTGAAATGTTCAATAGGTAATAGGTGATGTGGGATTCAAACTTAAGGCTGATCCTAGAAATGGATATATCATGGATCAATGAATCAGTGCATAGAAATGGTAATTAAACTGATGGGAGCTGATAAGGCCATCGAAAAGAAAATGGGAGAGAGTGCAGAGAAAATGGCACAGGGCAGAACCTTGGAGAACACATATTGTCAAAGGGTATAGTGGGGTCAATGAATAACCAAAGGAGATGGAGAAGGAGCAGTCAGAGGAATAGAACTAGAAACACCTGGTGATGTCTACTGATTGATAAAGGGGCAAATATTTGTTGAAATGATAACAACACCTGGAGGTGTGCTGTCCTTTGGGGAAATGCCTCCAGAACATGCCAGAGAACCTCCTAAGTCTTTTCACAGTGGATCACTACTTCTTACGTCTGGTGATTCATGCAGGAGGAAAAGATATTGCCAGAAGGAACTATTGTCAAAGGTAAAAAAAAAAATCTTGGGCAAAACCCAACACCCTACATACATAGGTGGCGTTTTCCTGATTACTTCCTTCAGACTTAAGAAATTTAGACAAGAAATACAAATTTGAAAAGTGAAGAGTGTCTAGACTTCTAGACTGAGTCTTAAAATATAGTGATGAGAGGCTCTTGGCCAGGGGTGGGCTGCTCCTAGCAAGTGCTAGTAAGAATGGATTTTCCCAGAATTTTGTTAATCTTATCAAAAGTTAAAATTAGAAAGGAAGAGCAAGATAATCTAGAATGTGTATTCACTCAACTAGATAATAAACAAATAGGAAGAAGTGCACTTTAAACATACAAATATTCATAGGAGATACAACACAAGGAAAGGAGCAGTAGTCATACTCATGGCTCTGGATCCTCATACAAAAATGTATAAATTACATGTCAATGAACTATTGGTCCTAAGCAAGAAAGAAAATTTGAACTCACGGGTATCACTGTGACTTGATAGATGGTGAATGAATGAAAAAGGACTCTTTATTTAAAAGAAACAGAATTGGTAAGGTTAGGAATGAAGTACCATTGAATTAAGAGGATAAACTCATGGAAATAAAGGCAGGAACAGAAAGGAAATAGCATGGTGAAGTGCATCTTGGTGAAGATCAATGGAGGCAGAAGCAGTAATGATATTGTCATCATAATTCACTATAGCCCAGTTGGACTGCAGTGGAAAGGGAAAGATTAAGAATTAGGGAAAAACATAACGGACTTGGGACAGTCTTTTTGACAGAGTTTGAAACTTTTAGATCAAGGAAAAGTTTACCCATATTTTAATCAAGCATTTGATAAAGAATCTTGTTCTATTTTTCTTCTGTGAAAATCTTGTAGAAAACAATAAATAAAGAAATTGATGGCATGCTTACTAAATAGACAGATGGCAAAAGAGTTGGGAGGGAGAGAAGAACAGATAAGTTCAAGTCAGGATTCAAAAAATTTTTGACAGATTAGATTAGAAATTGATAAAAATTAGTTTAAAGTTTTATGGTATGTTGTATCTGACTCTGTGATGCCATGGATCCTACTGTCCATGGGATTTTCCTGCAAAGATACTACGGTGGTTTGCCATTTTCTTCTCCAGCTCATTTTACAGACAAGGAAACTGAAACAGTCTTTTTATATAGATTAAGAGAGCCTTAGTTTTCTTGGCTACTACATAATTCTGTTAATTTATGTTGAGTTTGTAGTTCACGGAAACCCCAAGTTTTGTTGTTGTTTCTTTTTCAAAGAATGAGTTGTTATAAAATGGCCTGATGATCAAAGAATAAACCTAAGGAAGGATAATGAATAAATTAAATCACAAAGTTAGGTTGTGAAAAGATAGCCCAACAAAATGTTAGATAGAATCAGATAAGAGAAAATATAATTTTTTCTTGGTTTCAAAAAATCAACTCTATAAGGACAAAATGAGAGAAACATGGTAGTTCTATCTAGGAATTTTTTTGAATAGATTTCAGGAATAAGAGAACGATGGTCCCAGTCTATAGTACATTAGTCAGATCACAACTGGAATATGCTATTAGGTTCTTGGGGACACATTTTGAAAAGGAATTGATAAACTGTAGAACTTTGGAGGAGAAACTCAAATAGTGAAAGGAATGGCAGAAAGAATCTTGACTTCAATGTAAGAAAATTGGGTCCAAATCCTAATTGTGCCATTTAGCCTTTTGCTTGGCAGACAACAGGTGCTTAATAAAGGCTATTGAATTGACTAATGCTACTTGTTACTTGTGCAACTATACAGGAGCCACTGAACCTCTCAAGGACTCATATTCTTCATTTGCAAAATGAGACTAGACTAATTGATATCTAATGTATGGTATGGATCTAAATCTGTGATTCTACAACCTTGTAACATCCAGGACTCTTATTTTCCCCTTTATAAAATGAGGATGATGGATTAGATGGTATTTAAAGTCCCATTCATCTGTAAATCCTACGAATTTCTAAGATTTTTTCTATTTCTTCTGTGCTTTAAATCCAGCCAGAACAAATTGCTCTCTATTTCCTTTATGCGAAAACCTTCTTCTTGGCAGTTCTTATCACCTGGAGCAATCCTTCTCTATATTTCTGTTTGTCTCTTTGACTCCCCACCCACTTCCCCCTCAGATCTTATTTTTGGACTTCTCTTCTGTCCCTTTTTTTCTGTGCCTTTTAATTGCATGGAAACAAGGGGAATGAAAGCAACAATAATAGCTTGTTATTGGTCTTATGATTCGATGCTTTAATTTGTTCAGAGAACTATATTTTTATACTCTGGCTTTTACTAATTTATGCTACATGCAGAAGCTTCCCTAATTGGGAATTGCTTTTTGGGGGGGTTAATTTCTGTATTTGTTTTCTCTATATTTCCCCCTCCTTTCAGTGAGTACTGAAGGCCTTGCTGCTCTGTCAATATTTTCAGTAGTCTTTATAGCTGCATAACAACCCAAAGAGGTTTCACAGGGAAAAAATAGAGGCATAATCAAAGAATCCTATAATGGGAAAAAATGCTTAGGGATTATCTCATTCAACTAATCCATCCCTCCTTTTACAGATTGGTAAACTGAGAGACAAAGTGACTTGTCCAAAATGACATGGGTAGAAATAGTCCTAGAACCCAGATTTATTGACAGGTAGATCTCTGTATTATTATTATTATTATTATTATTTTAAAACAAAACAATATTACTTGTGCAGGAAGAAGTTGGGGATAGTTGGCTTAAGAGGATCAAAGAAAGTTTTCTGTAAGAAATAGGGCCTGGAATCAAGAAAACCTGAGTTCAAATCTAGCCTCAGACATTTAATAACATTATGATCCTGAGCCAGTTAATATTGTTTGCCTCAGTTTCCCCATCTGTAATATGAAAATAATAATAGCACTTATCTCCAAGATGTAAGGATACCTCCTTATTGTGAGATAAAATAAGATAATAATTATCAAGTACTTTACATAGTGCCTGGCACATAGTAAAAGGCTATACAAATGTTAGATATTATTATTATTTTTTTTGTTGTTGTTATTACTAAGTAGGACCTGAAGGGGCCTAGGATTGCATGTCCATTCCTTTTCTAGTGTCTGGATTGTGTATTATAATAGTAGTCCTGGATTCTGACACCTTATCCTTGATGCCCTGGTCAAAGGAGTCTCCAGACCAGGTCACTGACCAAATATCTGGGAAAACAATAAGGGTTCATAGATACAGAACTGGGAGGAACCTTGATGGTCACTATTCCAAATATCTCATTTTACAAATGAGAAAACTGAAGCCCAGAGAAGTTAACTATTCATAGATTTAATCAGCTGCTAATTCTTGTTTATTGTCCTTCACAAGCTCATTCATACATGTTTCCTTCTTTCCACTTCATACAACTATCATCATAGTTCAAGCTTTTATCATCTTGTGCCTGGATTATTATAGCCACATTCTGACTGGCATCTTCCCTTAAATATCTTCCCATTCTAATCTGTCTTCCACTTAGCTACCAAGGGGATTTTCCTAAAGGGTGGGTCTGACCACATCATTCTCCTACTCAGTATCTTCTAGTAGTTCTCTGTTTACTCCCAGGATCAAATGTGTATATATATGTGTGTGTGTAATGTAACTTTTCCCTTTACTTTTTCAGTTTTCTTGTACTTTACTCCTCTCCACTGTAAGATCCACCTATATTGATCTGCCTTCTATTCCTCACACACATACTTCCTCTTCTGTACTGATACCTTATATTGATTGTCTCCCATGCTTAGAATGTTGTTTCTTCTCACTTTCCCTTCTTAGAATTCATGGTATCTTCATCATTCAGCTCAAATGCTACTTGTTTTGCATTTTCTGTTCAACCAAGATGCTAGAACCTTTAACTTTGAGGTTATCTTCCATCTGTTCTGTAATGTTTTATACATATCTATTTATTAGAATTAGAATAAAGGTTCCTTTTTTGTATCCCTAGTACTATTCCTAGCACTTAGCACTAAACATATAGAAGGTGCTTAATAAATGCTTATGAGTTGATGGAGAATAAGCATCAGAGGTAAGATTTGAATCCAAGACCTGATTCCAAAGCTGATTCTCTTTCCATTCTAGCACAATCAGAGCTGAGGGAATGTCTAAATAAAAAGGAGAAAGGAAGGGCAGAGAAGTATAATAAATTGGGTCCAGATTGTGAAGGGCCTCAGAAACCATCAACTGTTGCCAAGAAATTTTGGAGCATATCATCAAAGCCTCATTTCTTCCCAAGGTGGGTCATCTCTGCTGGCAGGGAGCAAAAAATGAAACAGAAAATGTGGATTGGAAAGGAAACTTTGCAACTTTTGTGAACAGGAGAAACCCATTTCCTTAAGGTCTTATTGCTGAAGACCCCAAGGGAAACTAAGATTCATTAAAAGCCCATTGACAATAGATGATCTGTCTCTTAATTAGGAAGCCAGACTACTTGAACAAACTTCAAAGGTCTGAACAAGAGCCCTGGAGAGAAGAATCCTATTAACTCTGGGGAAACTCTTTAGCTAAGGGTTCCCCAAACAACAGCAACATTTATTAGGTACTTACTGTGTGCAAGGATCGTGTTTAGTTTTGGGAATACAAAGACAAAAATTTAACAGTCCCTGCCCTCAAGGAGTTTACATTCCATCAAGGAAGACATATATAAATATATATATATATATATATATATATATATGTATGTGTGTGTATGTGCATGTATAGATAAGTATAATTATATATAAAAGTATATATAGGTTTACTTATATATAAGTATATATGTGCTTTTATATATTTATATACATATATAATGTATATTATATACATATAAACAAATATATGTATATATTTATATACATATAAATATACACTTGTATATATTTATATATACATACACATATAATGAATAGAGACAAAATAGATACAAGATAGTTTGACACTGATATGAGGTAATTACTTCTGTAATTCATGCTTGCACTGGGAGTCCAGGTTCCCAGAAGGCAGATGACTTCTACCACTTATGATTCTAAAGGCAATCTTAAAGGGCTAGGTTTCTATCACTGAAACTTAGAAGTACCCACCTGTGTGCTTCTATTAATATTAGTCAGATTTCAATTAATTTTTTTAAAAAGGTATTTAGAATCTCCTGTCAAATGCTGGTGCCCTTTCTCCCAAACTACCTTGCATTTAAATATCTTATTTGTATTTATTCTTTATTTTTATTCAGCACATATAAGTATACATACCCACACATATGTCTGTGTCTGTATTTATATTTCTCTTTCATATTAGAATGTAAATTCCTTGGAAAGAGTGGGTATTTCATACCTTGGATATGTTTCCCCAGCACCTAATATAGTTGCTTAAACACAGTAGGCACACAATAAGTATTTTTTTTATTGATCGATTGATACTATAGTGCTATTGAAGAGTAGTTGAGTCCTTCAAAAGTTTGGAACTGGCTCCCAAGTACTCATGGGAAAGTGGGCTTTAAATGTAAGGACTATTGATCCCAGGAGCATATGAACAATTCCTGGTTACTGGAAGTCCTTTCTCGAGTATTTTGAATTGAAGAATCATGATCCTGAAGCTGGCTTCAAATGTTCCAAGGGATGCCCCTCGGAGGAAGAATCAGCCTTGCTGTGTTTACCACCAAAGGACTGAACCAAAAGCAATGGATGGAAATTGCAAACAAGTACATTTTGGTTGGATTTTAAAATATTACAAAAGTAGAACAGGTAAGCTGGAGAGGCCATGCATTTTTCCTCCTTGAAAAGCTTCAGGGAGAAAGCAGAAGGCCACTTGTCAAGGATGCTACAGTGTGATTCCTTTTACATGTGGGTAGAATCAGACAGTCACGAGAGCCCTTCCAAACCTCGAGTTCTCTGATTCTGTGATGAGACCATCTCCAAAGTTCCTTCCAGTTCTAAGTGGACAAAAATTCAGTGAATATCCTTTGCTGGGTATTTCAGAGGAACCATTTGGGAGATTCTGCCTAGAGCAAACATATCCTCCCTACTAGCAAATGTTCTCTTGAAACCCCCCACAAGTTGACAGTATCTCTGCTTTTCATTTATTGTCATAACTTACATAATGCTTCCTGCCAATAGGAAGGAAGGAGCCATTTTCTATAAGAAGGAAAGAGGATGAGGGGGAAGAAAAGGAGATAGAGAGAAGGCAAGAGAGAGGGAGACTTCATATTCCTGCTGATGGAGCGTTGAAAACGGCCAAGCAACTGCTGACTGCTATTGATTAATCCTTTCAAGGATTCTTTTGTGCATGTGTGTATAAGCTGTGTATGTGTGTATTTGTGAGTGTGTGTGTATTTGTCTGGAAGCACACAGCTGCAGAGCTTGGAGGATATGTGATTATAATCAGTGAAAGCTTTTGGGGCATTAGCTAGTCCTGCTGATTCAGGCACTGGCCTCCCGCCAACTCTACCCCTTCAACCCCCCTCCTCATTGGAAAAGAAAAAAAGGAGTCCCAGGACTTCATTTGTAGTTTCCCTTAGAAAATCCTGGGCTCTGGGTGGATGATATGAGGGGAATTCCTGGCCAGAGGCATTGTGTGACCCAAAATAGCAAATTCTTATAGGACTTTGAGCTGCAAATTTAGGATTCCTTAAATCTGCATCCATAAAAGACCATCAGTCTTGCACTCTGTGTTCAAGCCCCAAACCCTTCCATTCCAGAGTTTTAGTCTGACTGTTCTGAAGGATGGTTTGCAATAAGCAATAGAGGCATCCTCAGAGGGAAGAAGGTGGGAAGTGATGGCGGATCCAATAGTTTCACCACTAGGTTCATTATAGAAATGTCGACCAGTCACTTTCCTGGACTCGGGTTCCTCATTTCTATAACCGAGGGGTAAGACTAGATGGTTGCTGAGGCTCTTTGGTCTGTAGTGACTGTTCTAAAGGTTCTCTGGGCTCCTCTCAGTCCCTTGGAACAGCTGAATATCCCTAAACCCTCATTTTCACCCATCCCTAAGTGGTACCCACCTTTTCGATTGATATAAGGGCTATGCTCCCATCATCCAATCAAATCTCACAGCTTGAGCTTTTGGGCCATTAGCTGCTCCCTTTCATCCTCCACATATTTCATTTTATATAAGGTCATTTACAAGTCAAAGAAAGACTTTAGTCAGAGGGAGGATTATTATAAATATACCTATCCCTCAGCCCTTTAGCTTTCGGCGTCAAGCCCCAGAGCAGTAACAAGCCCAAAGATTGGCAGTTCAGCTTCCTTTCTCTTCTTTCCTAGAGAAGGCAGAGCTTTTTTCCACTCACAAAGATAAGTTTTCTGTTGGTGGTATAAAGGTTGGAATTCAGAGGACACAGCTGGTCCCTTCTGAAGGCAGCATTGGGCATTGGAGCTTGCGAGGGATTATGGATATGCTCTAAGATCTCTATCTCTCTTCTCTTGATTAAGAGGAATGTATTTGATCTTCTGTCCCTTTAATACAGTGCAAGTTGAGATTTTCCTCCTTACTGAGTGAAGGGAATAATAATAAGAGTTAATATTCATATAACATTTAAAAGTTGGCAGAGCCGATTTAAATAGCTTGTTTTATCCTCAGAACACTGCTGAGATATAAGTATTATTATTATTTTATAAATAAGCAAAATGAGGCAGACTGAGGTTAGGTAATTTTTCTAGAGTCATAGATCTTGTAAGTGTCTGATGAAGGATTTTAATGCAAATCATGCTGATTTCAGGGACAATGCTTTATTCATATGGCTATTACATGTGTTTCATTGGTCTTCCAGCAACAAGATTTATCATTGCATTTGACTTCTGACGTCTTTTAGTTTCATTTATTGTTTTTGTTCATTTTATATACTGTTCTCCTGGCTCTGCTTTCTTTGGTTTGTATTATTTCAGACAAATCTTCCTGACTTTCTCCAAATCCCTTACAACAGTCTTTTCTTTACAACAATATTCCATACTTTACCTAGCCATTTTACCATTGGTGGGCAGCTACTTTATTTTCAATTTCTTTTTACTTATCATTTCAGAATAGCCAAGGTCCAGACATGTAGGAGAGCCTCCCAAACAAGCTCAGATTATTTCCAGTATTGTCCTTTGGTAGATTTACTTTGGTCTTGGGCAAATGCAATTAAATAAGCCAAAATGGAAAAATGGAAAAATTCCTTGAGTAAAAAAAGCATATAGAAGGGCATCAATTGTCAATATGTATTTAGAGGAAAAGGACTCCCAATAGAAAAGGGGACAGCATTTGAAACTGTGCTGTAGTCACACTGGGATTTTTTTTCTTTTACAATATAATCTATTGAAGCTATAGCTCAGTGTCCCTAGCTGCTGGGATCAAGATTTCTTCTGAGGGGCAGCTAGGTGGTGCAGTGATTAGATCACCAGCCCTGAAGTCAAGAGGACCTGAGTTTAAATTTGACCTCAGAACTTAACACTTCCTGGATGTGTGACCCTGGGCAAGTCACTTAACCCCAATTGCCTC
Organism: Sarcophilus harrisii; assembly: GCF_902635505.1. NCBI lineage: Eukaryota > Metazoa > Chordata > Mammalia > Dasyuromorphia > Dasyuridae > Sarcophilus > Sarcophilus harrisii. Next base: position 618,744,151 of record NC_045427.1, on the reverse strand, counting down.
GGGGGAAAATTTTTCTGAATCTGTCTTTCTTCTACTGCAACCAGTCATTGTCTAACCTTACTTCTTACTCTGAGTGCAGCTGGGATAAAGGCAATTGTTAACAACAATAAAAATCCCAATCTTTAAAAGTGCCATTCAGGTGGGGAAGGGTAGAGGCTGGGAAAAGCAAGGAGAGCACACGTCTCTCTCCCTCTCCCTCCCGCTCTCTCTCACTCTCTCTCTTTCTCTCCCTCTCCCTTTCCCTTTCCTTCTTCCTCTCCTTCTGTATCTCTCTTTATCTCTCTGTCTCTGTTTCTTTCTCTCTAAAGACCACATTCCCAGCAACTGGAGAAGATTCTATTTCATCCACCAGCTACACTAACTAATATTTAAGATTAAGCAAAAAAAGAATCTGATTTAGGAGGAGGATGGGATCAGTCTGCTAAGAAATAATTGATCTGGGGTGTTAGAGGTCAGCATAGCTTTCTGGGCTAGTGAGCCCATTCAAACCACTTTGGGTCTGGCCTTTTATTTGGTTAGTTACCATGCTACCTTTGGAGAAAATCTTGTATATGTCCATATTCTAGTCTTGCTTCCACCCAGATTCTTTATATTTTAAGCATTATAGGTTTGCTTTTATAGTGATTTAAAATTTTTATAGTCATATGCACAATGATTTTAATGTTTTACATCAATTACATCAAACTGACTGCTTCTAAGTGAAACATGTTCTTGAAGTTTTTCAACTTGTCATCAAATTGTTTCCAAACCACTACAAGGGTTTGCATTCAAATGCAAATTAATTTTCAACAAATGGCCAGATGCTTTTACATTCCATTGTACACAAGCATAACCCTTGAATTCTGTACATTTTACCAGAACTGCCTTGATCCCCCCTTTTTTTCTGAAATTCTCATCAATTGTTTGATGTAATTAAGAGGTTATGAACATTTACATTCCTCCAAAGTAGCATCATATCCCAAGCCATCTGAAAACAACATACACAGTTTCTGCAGAAACAAACCTTATGTTACCTGTTTTTGCAGTATGAAAATTGTTTTCTAACTTCCACTTCTAGCCAGAAGATTTTCAAGTGAACTACATTTAGTAGAGTTTTTATAAAATTGTTGCTAATGTGTCAGTGGAATAAGGGAAGAAAACCATGTCTGGAAAGATTCTTTTCTTATAAAGGTTAGTTTGCATATTAGCGTGGTTAAAAATGAAGTAATGTTTGCATTTGAACTTTAAGTATATTTACCATTTAATATAGCACTTGTTATTTAAATATTTTCTATTATAGTTATTCAATTTCAATTGATGAGATGGTTAAAATTTTTAAATGTGAATATTTTATAGGAAGAAAACATAAAATTCACCTTCCATTTTCTCCAACAAATTTGTGTGAATCAGTATTTTGGCTTTATTTTTGTTTTAAATAAAACCACAGAAATAAACTTGATGCAGAACCAAATTAAAATTTATGTTTGTCTAGGGTTAATCCAAATATTTCAAACCTATTTTCTAGTGGGAAAAAGTCCAACATCAAAATATATGATTACTATATTATGTTAAATAATTTTCAAGTTGTAGCTCATTTCATTAAAATGTTATTTCTGTTGAAAAAATTTATAAAATAATGAAGTTTATTATCAAATCGAGCATCTAATAATGAGCATATGACGTCTTGCTAGATTTTTTCTTTTAATTCTTAAAGAACGTCCAACATAAAATATTTATTTTCATTTCATAATTAGAGTTTTAAATTTTATCTTTAAAGCTTTTATAATTATGAGTAGAATAAAATTATGTAAATTATAATTCCATGATATAAATTTTAATTTGGAACTTTTTGTGCAAAAGTTATAACTATAGTTATGTAAGCACTTAATGAATAAATCTAAAAGGATATTATAAGTAGTATATTAAATTACTCTGGGGATTCCTAACACATTTTGTTGTTAAAAGAGTTTTGCTGAGCAAAAAATGTTAGAAACCATTTCTCTAAGACTATAATTTACAGAGTAAGTGCCAACTTGCATTGGAAGGGGGAGTTTGCTCATCTGGCTGTTTCCTACATTAAAATCTTTTTTTCTAATCCTGTGTGCAAGATCCTGTGCAAGGGACTGATAATACAAAGACAAAATTTAAAACAGTCTCTGCCCACAAGGAGATTACTTTCTACTAGCATATTCAACATGTAAACATAAGTGTATACATTATGATGATGATTTAAAAAGGGAAAAAAAGAGGAAACAACCATAGCTAAGGTACCAGACAGACAGAAGGGCAGACTGTTAGATGAACTGACATACAAAGGCAGATAGATAAAGATGGGACAAAAGATAGACAGACCTAGATGAAAATATAGATTTAGTAATCTATTAGCTACATGTGCCTTCTTCACGACAAATTCAAATCAAATTTAGTCTTCCCCTGGTGTCCAGGAGATTTCTGATTGCTTTTCTCTCTTCTTTCCTCCAACTTTTAGTCAATGTATTTTTAGGCAATGCAAACTCATTTCACTATTTGCTGGAATAAATTCACTTCTCTTCAGCCAAGATGCCCTTAGTGGGAATGGAGGAGAGGGGGGATGCTTAAGGGTATAGAAGGATCATATAATGAACTCCAAAGCTGAAGAGATCTGAGTTACTTGGATTTTCTTCTGTTTGGAAGCATTCATGTCAGTTTCTGATGCTTTCCCAGGGATGTGTGTGTGTGCAAAGCTGTAACTAGCAATTAGTGGGGAGGGGGCAAGCAGCCTCTTGTGGATGGAGTCTCATTCATCTTGTTGAATTTGATTCATAAGGGGGAGATGGGGTGAGACATGGGGTGAGCAAAATCTGGTAGATTTCTAGCATGGACAGGGGATAGATTCTGTCTGTTACCTGAGAACCAAACTAACAATAATCACAGCAATAATTTTTGATAGCACTTATACTGCACAAAGAACTTTCTTATATATACCTGTGATATATACAAACATCTTTTTCTTTTTGTGTATGTGCATCTACCTATAGGTACATACATACACACATACGTATATATAAATAACTATTCCCAATTTGTAGATGAGAAAACTGAGACTAAGAGGTTGTATCGTTTGTTTACCAGGTTAATATCATGGTTAATAAGTAGGATTTGAATTCATATTTTCTTGATTTCAAGTTGAGAACCCTGCCCACCTATGATAAGAATCATCACTGAAAGGATGGTCACTGACTGATGAAGTTTTTAGTCTACAACTACTCATGTGGAATAAGGAGGTATAAGAATCTACACTGGTGGAGGATAAATCCACAATAAACTCACAGGTGCTTGAAATATCAGAAATCCAAGGTGAATTTGGAGTCCTACCTTCCTTCTCTCTATTATCCCTATTTTCTTCTACCTTCCTGCCTATGTTATGTCTCCCCCCCCCCTTTTTTTGCAGTGACTTCAAGTTAGCTGCTAGCTAATTTAAACTAAGATTTCAGATTTTGATAATGGCTTTAGGTGTATGAAACTTCCCTGAGGCATTTTTATTTTTATGAAAGATTTAAAAAAAAAAACCTTTTAAGATCCAAAGGAATGAAGGTCTAACAATGGGATTTCAGGCACTGTGAAAGTCAAGTAGGAGAGATATTTTGGTAAAGGAAGTCCCTTCTTGGGTATTCACTCACATGGCTACCTTCTTTGAATAGCTATGTGCCTTAAAACACACACACACACACACACACACACACACACACACACACACACACTTGAATTCCTAATCCACAAAAATTGTAGTTTCCAATGTCTAATACCTCACAAAGTGGCTGGAGAGGAAGGAATAAATGGTTCCAGACTCAAGAGAATCAGTTAGTCAGTCAGTCAACAAGTATTTATTAAGTGCTTACTATGTTCTAGGTTTTATGTACTAAACAATGGGGATACAAAGAAAAGCAAATGATAATCCTTACCTTCAAGGAGCTTTCATTTTAATGAGGGGGGCAATATAAAAACAACCAGGTACATAGAAGATATGTAGGATGTCCCCAAAGTTTGAGATGTCCCAAAGGTTTTGAGATGTCTGGACAGATAGCATGAAAATTAGGAGACAGATATTTTAACAAAAAGAAAACTTAGAGAAGATTGAATAACCAGGAAGGGATGGTGAGTCAATCAACATGATAGATGTTACAGAAAAGTCAAGGAGAATCAGGATGGAGTAAAGGCAATTAGATTTAGCGATTAAGAGACCTTTGGTAATGGCAGAGGAGACAGATTCAACTGAATGACAAAATTGAAAATCAGGTTGGAAAAAGCTTAGAAGTGAGAGGAAGTGGAGTGAGAAGAGAGGAAGAGGAGCCACCAATTGGAGGTGATTTTCTTAGCCACCAAGGGGAGGGACATACTAGGTAATAGCTAGTAGCTATGATCAGATCAAGTTAGGACTGGTTTTTCTAAATATGGGGCAGACACGGTCATATTGTTGCTTCTGGAGGAAGACTATAGGAACTGGGGAAAACCTGATCATGAGTGAGAGAATGAGTGGGAACAATTTGCTGAAGAAACCTGGAATGGATGGGATGTAGGGCACACGTGGAAAAGTTTGCCTTGGGGCTAGGAGAATTATGAATGAGAAAGATTGTTAGTTATCCAGGAAATAATGAGATAATAGACTAAGAACTGGAAGAAACCTCCAAAGACATCTGGTTCAAACTTCTCCTTTTACAGGTCAGGGGAGTGAGACTTGGGGAAGGAAGGCAACTTGCTAGAAAGGTTTTTCCAGGTAGGAAGGGTCTCTGACTTCAAATCCAGGTCTCCTTCCGTGGGACTCTGCTGTCTGTGACCACCGTCATTGAATCCTATAACATGAGGCCTCACTGTCATGGGTAGCCCTCAGTGGGTGGGTTATTTGCACCATAGAGCTTCATGAGGACTACCTACAGAACATGGTGGGATTGTGGGCCATGGGACTAGGGATCCCTGCAATGAGCACAGATTTAGAACGGAAGATTGAGAGACCCTGGTGGTCATTGTATCCTGTTCCTCCCTCCCCTAAATGTGCCAGATGAGGAAATTCATTCTGGCTGAGGTGAAGTGACTTATATAGGGTCCAAGAGCTGGCAAGTGATTGAATCTGGGCTTGACGAATCCCTCCTCTCCTCAAGAGCATGGAACTCTAGGAGAATGCTGTGCTCAGGGCCACAAGAGTCTGGGGCTGGGGACTTGGAGGACTGGCGGGAGCACAAAGAAGTACCCGGTGAGGGTCTCTCGGCCTCCTGGGTGAGGGGAACTCTGCCTGCCGGAGCCAAATGAAGACGTTTCCCTGTCTAGAGCAATTAGCTCAGGGTGCTCAAGGCTGGCCAGAGGAGGGAAGGGGATGGTGAGTGGGTGAGGGGATGAGGATGTGTGTCGGAGACTTGACAAAAGCCACTGTCAGCTTCTGTGGAGATGTAATTGGGCCTGACAGGCCTGCGGCTAATCGGCAGCATGTTCTCTCAGTATGCTTGTCACGCTGCCCGCTGCCCGCCCGGGAATAAAAGCTGAAGACAGTTCTTGGGAGAAGGAGAGACAGAGGGAGCTGGGTGTGAGAGCTCCGGGGAGCTGATAGAGAGAACTCATGGGGAAGGGGAAGCTGATTGGGGGACACGGGGGCTGACTGGGGGGGGTGGGGCGTGGGCCCCTTCCTCTCAGGCTCTGGGCTGGCTCGTCAGGACCAGGACCAGGACCTAGTCTCCTCGACTACCAGATGCAGGATTCGCATCTGAGGTTCCTCACAAACGGGTGACACTTACTAGTTGAAGAGCAAACCATCTAATTTCTCAGCCTCATTTTCCCCTTCTGTAAAATGGAGATAATATCATTTATCTCTCTGGGTTGTTATGAGGATCAAGTGGGATACTATGTATAAAGCTGCAAACTTTTGAGCCAACCTGAGGGATTGATTGTTATTATTATTCCAGCTTTAAATCTATAATCCTCTAACAGCCGTGTCCAAGGTCATGCAGTTCATTAGAAGTGGAGCTTTGACTAGGGCTGCCCATCCACTGTACCTTTGAGTTGCCAGCCTGTAGTGTCAGAGTGAAAACTTGGGCCCAGTTCTCACCTCCTTTTCAAAGTCTCCCTTCTTCTGGGGGCCCCTCTACCAAACTGCTCCCAAGGCTAATCTCTCCAGAGCCTCATGACCTGGATCCTTCCCTGCTCTTCTACCTCACCTCAAAGCCAGTCCCTCTTGTTTCCAATGCCCCCCCAGCAAACTGCCCTGTTAGAAATGCTCTGGCAGATTAATTCCTAGCAATATAGTAAAGAACGTTAGGTTGATAATAAATTCATGGCCTCCCACTCCCAGGATGATTTACATCTTAACCAGAGATAAGATTTTGACTCAAAAGGATGAAGTTTTATTGAGGAGTTTTCAGGCTGGGGGCTGGGGGAATATACTACGGAAGAAGGGTCCTTCATTTCCCACCATTCCATTGAGACAGCTGCCTGCTGTTCATTTTATTAGCTATTTAACTGTTCCTTCCCATGAGGGAAAATTAGCCACCTTCCTTATCCCTTTCTTCGGCTTCCTGAGTCCATCAGTGGTCCCTGCACACCTTCAAGCCTCTGCCAAATGTATTGCCTGAGACAAATTACTTCATGTCTTTAGGTCTGATCTGAGAAATGATGAACTAGGGATAGAAGGCAGGATCTATGCAGGGAGATGCAGAGGAAGGTTCTGGGGTAGGAGCTGGATTTAGAGAACTGGGCTGGAATATGAAGAAGGAAGAACCAAGTCAACATTTTTCATTTGCAGACACCAGTCCTGCCCCTGTGTCAGATTTTTAAAAATCTGTCACACTTCCATGTGACATCTCTGACAGGCTGTAAGAGCATCTATTTACAAAGTGGCCAGTTTCCAATCTGTTAAAAAAAAAATTGGGTCTTTTTGATGGGATGAAATCTTGTCATTTTCCTTACTGGACATATTAGGAAGCAAGAAATGTGCCCTTCAGAGCTTTCTGTGAAAGAAGAGCTTGTAGAAAACCATTCTCCAATCTGTTTTTGTGCTCGGTGGCAAAGTATTCTACTGAGGTTCTTGAGTATAGAATTGGGAAGTAATTTCAAAATTAGCTAACAGGGTCCTAGTTCAGATCTCTATCTTACCACTGACCTAGATTGAGGAAGAAAAAATGAGGCTACTTTTCTTTCTTAAGGACCATGCCTTGAATCCAAATCACTCTGATTTTCATTGATTGACAATAAGTTCTAAAGCAAATCACATTTGGTCATTGTTTGAACCCTGATTGGTTTACAATTAATATAAATAGTAATTGTTTCTATTTTGGCCAGAAACACTGAGAATACTTCCCTCTCAGACTGATTTTTTTTGAGGGTAAAAGAGGCCATTCTCTGCCTCAGTTTTTCCTTAGCCTTAGCCCTGGAAGAAATGAGAGACTTTGACCTTTTTATGCCAAGGTCTTCAATAGGTCTCAGTTTGACTGAGACTGCAGGGGAAAGTGAGGCTGGTGACTTTGCACAGCCCTCTCTCACTTATATCCAAGTCCCTTGCATGTCATAGCATTACCTCCCTGATATTGTGAAGGTTATTTTTCAAAAAAAATTGGATCTAGAAAGAAAGAAAAAAAAAAAAAACCTGAGAAGGAAAACAAAAATGCAAGCAAACAATAACAGAAAGAGTGGAAATGCTATTTCAGAGAATCTTGCCATTTTGCAAAGGAAGAAATGAAGCAGCATGCTCAGGATCACACAGGTGGCAGAAGTGGGATCTCAATGGAATGCAGACTGCTGGATTTGGAGCAAGAACAGCTGCATTCCCATCCCGGTATTGAACATCCCGGAAATCTTGGGCAAATTTCTGTTTCAGTTTCCTCACCAGTAAAATGGTGTGTTTGGTTGATGATCCTTAAGTCCCTTCTACCACTGTATCAAGGCTTCTCAATGTCACCACCACCCATTATTCTCTCTACTTAATTTTGCTGCCTCTGAGATGTGAGTTGAAGGATTCTCTAGCCTGGGGATGAAGCTGGGCTTCTATCTGGCCACCTTCTCTGGTCTGGGCATCCTCTGCACATTCAATAATAGTGACCCCAGTTGTTTTCTTAGTAAATACATAGTGATTGATTGAAGTGATTTCCTTCATTCATTTACTCCCTCATTCCCTATTATTGGATGCAAAACCAAAAGTTAAACATTTTCTATGGCAACGTGTGGTAGGGGTTCTGATTATGGAATCAGGAGTTCAAATCCCCCTTGGATAATAACAACATGTGTTATCATAGGCAAATCACTTTACCTCCTTGGGACCCAATTTTCTTATTTGTAAAATGAGGTGTCCAGGCTAGATGACACATAAAGTCACCTTAATTCTATTAACAAAGTGCTTACACTGATCCCATAATTTTATAGATCTGGAGGGAGAACTACTGACCCTCTACAACTGGACTTAGGAAAGAAATTCTTTTTCTGGTCTTCATGTCGTATCTCCTGGATAATTGTGGGACATGGGAATTCTAAAATCTTGGAACTGATAGGGACTTTATATATCATTAGTCCTATGTCTGACTCAACACAAGAATCCCTGACTTCTAGCCTCTATTTTTAACACTTGTGATGATGGGGAACAGACTACTTAGAAAGACAGCTCATTCCATGTTCAGACAGTTCCACTAGTTAGGAAATCCTGCTTACATAGAGCTGAAATCTATCTCCTTGCATATAGAAATCTATCCTCTGGATCCAGATGAAAGTATAGCCTTTCTTGCACATGATTCCCAAATGGATATTTGAAGTTAATCATCATGTCCCCAATGACATCTTCATTTCCCCAAGGGAAATGGCCGTGCGTCTTTTAACTATTACTAGTTTTATTCTTTTTCTTTCTTTTTAGCTTTTTATTTACAAAAAACATATGCATGGGTAATTTTTCAACATTGACCCTTGCAAAACCTTCTGTTCCAACTTTTCCCCTCCTTCCTCCCATCTCCTCCCCTAGATGGCAGGTAGTCCCATACATGTTAAATATGTTAAAGCATATGTTCAATACAACATATGTATACATACTTATACAGTTATCTTGCTTTTCAAGAAAAATTGGATCTATAAAGAAAGAAAAAAACCTGAGAAGGAAAACAAAAATTCAGGCAAACAATAACAGAAAGAATGGACATGCTATGTTGTGATCCACATTCATTTCCCATAGTCCTCTCTCTGGATGTAGATGATTCTCTTCATTACTGAATAACTGGAACTAGTTTGAATCATGTCCTTGCTGAAGAGAGCCACATCCATCAGAATTGATCATCTTATAGTCTTGCTGTTGCTATGTACAGTGATCTCCTGGATCTGCTCACTTCACTCAGCATTAGTTCGTGTAAGTCTCTCCAGGTTTTTCTGAAATCATCCTGTTGGTCATTTCTTACAGAACAGTAATATTCCATAACATTCATAGACCATAACTTATTCAGCCATTTTCCAGCTGATGGGCATCTACTCAGTTTCCAGTTTCTTGCCACTACAAAGAGGGCTGCCACAAACATTTTTGTACATCCGGGTCTCTTTCCCTTCTTTAAGATCTCTTTGGGATATAAACCCAAAACTATGACTTTTAAGATATGAATTTCATTTCCTTCATCATTCTGATCACTCTGTTCTAAATGGACTTGAACTTGTCCCTGTTCTTTCTTAAATATAGTGCCCCAAACAAAAAGCAATTCTCCAATTTAAATTTGATCCCCAGATCACATTTGCTGACCTCTGAATGAAATTTCACAGAGATACACTGCTGTCTTTGGGATCCCACTGATCCCAGGTCAAGGCAGTCCAAAGTACACTACATTGACCTGTGGCTCTAGGCCCAATTTAAAATACTCCCCAGAGTCTGAACATTTTATTATTATTGATCCATATCCAAATTTTGCCAGTGTTTCTGGCCACATTACACTGTTGGCTCATATTGAGTTTATGGAAAAGTAATTCAACCCCTTCCTCCAGTCCTTTTCATGTGAACTACTGCCAAGCCAGGTCTCACTTATATAATTGATTTTTCAGAACCTAAGTGACAGTCCTTGTGTCTCTCCCTGTGACATTTCATCTCATTAGGTTTGGCCCACCATTCCATCCTATTGAGATCTTTCTGAATCCCAGTTCTATCATCTATCATCTTGGCTATCCCCACCTGTATTGTGTCATCTGAAAATTTGTTAAGCAGAGTATTTATGTCTTCAACCAAGTTATTGACAAAAATGTGAAATGCTAAAAGTCTAAGGACAGACCTCTGAGAAGACTACTAGGAGCTTATCTGCAGGTTTATATCAATCCATTATATGTGTGGAGTTGAGTTGTTAAAAATAATTATAAATCCACCAAATGTATTTCCATATTGTCCATGGGATATTGTGGAAGACTTTGCCAAATGCCTCATTGAAGTATATATACATCATGTTTAGAGTTCATCAAATATTTATTAAATGTTTACTCTGCACAAGGGGTTAGTCCATATTTATGTGAGTTTCAGGCACTTGGTAGCTCAGTGAATAGAACATTGGGCTAGACAACAGAAAAACCTGGAGTTCAAATTTAACTTTAGACACTTCCTTGCTGTGTGAACTTGGACAAATAATTTAATCAATATCTAGCTCATTTTCCTCAATTGCAAAATGGAGATATAAGTACCTTCCTTTCCTTCTTCCACATCCCCTCCCTTTTGTTATGAGAATCAAAAGAGATATTTATAAAGTGCTTAGCACAATACCTAGCACATAGTAGGTGGTTAATCCTTCCTTTCTCTAATCAGCTAGCTTATTTATCCTGTTAAAGCTGGAAAAAAAAAAGGAATTAGGCAAGTTTGGCATGACTTTACTTTTGATGAACACATGCTGGATCCTACTGATCACTACTTTCCTTTTGAAGTACATATAAACCATCTGTTTACTAATCTATGCTAAGGACAGATTATAACAATAAGCTTGTTGGTTCTAGTTTTTGGAATTCACATTTTTTTCCCACTTTTGGAAAATCAAGAAAACATCAGGCAACCCTGTCTTCTGGTACCATTTCCCTTCTCTATAATTTCTTAAGAAGAATCAAAAGTCGTTTTATGATCATGTTCTTTCAAGTTCTTTCAGTATCCCGGGATAGTATTCATCTGGGATTGGACATGACCTTATTTAAACAGAATTAACCCTCTCCTACACTATCTTAGGCTCCAGTTACCTTCTTTTGATGTAAATTCTACCTTCTTCAGAAAACCATTCTCCTTACTGGAGAAAATAAATGAAATAAGAACTGATTTTATTTTCTCTCTCATCTGCTCACATTACTCATGGAGATGAGAGGATGTTTTTGAACAATTACAAGCCTAAAGACTGAGCCCAGAGGAAGAGTTCAGAGAACTCTTTCTAGATGAACTGTGTCTTTGGCCTATGCCAGTTTTTGATTTAGACCTTCTGAATTCTTGCCACTAGTTGGTCACTAGCCTAGTCTGGGGCTTTATTTTTCTTTGTCCTTTGGATCTATTGTACAGCAAAAAAAGAGTTAGATGGTGCTATAGATTGGTACATCTTTAAAGAAACGATGTTTCTTCTACATAAAGGAGAGCACAGTGTTGGGGAAGTCTTCCAAAAATGGTACCACGAGTTATATTTATTTAAATGTGGAGACAATAGATTAAAAATATTTAAAGGTCAAATGGGAAATTTTAGTCAGAGTTGAAAAACATCCTAGAGAGAAACACAAAGACAGAATCCTATATATAATCTATATAATCTATGTAATCCTATATAATCTCAGTAATTAGTGTGATATAATAGAATATGTAAAAAAAAAAAAAAAGTAGGAATCAGTAGAGTTGAGTAATTCCATAGGCAAGTCAATCCACTGGGCCTTCAAATAAAGGGATTGAACTAATTGATCTCTACAGTCTGTTAGCTCTGAAACTTTTATGACTAATTAAGATGTTAGAGCCAAATTTGTTTGAGAAACTGATCACTCCTGATAAACTGTTTATTAATTAGGCACATCTGATGGCAAAGTTGCTGTACCCAGAAACTATCTATTCGATTGCATTGACCTGGGCCTTGCAAAAGACAGGCAATGAAAGGGATGTTTATTGATCTGAATCATGAGGTCCTAGCTCTAGATCTGGGAGGGACTTCAGGTGCCATAGAGTCCAGTCTTTTCATTTAACATAAGAGGATCCTGAGGGCCACAAGGTTAAGTTGACTTTCCTAAGATCAAACAGACAGTGTCAGAGGCAAGGGATGAATCAGGCTCTCTTTCCAATGTTCTACATTGAATTTGTACTCTAGAGAGGAAATCATAGCCTCTGGGTAAATTTTAGGAACTGAAATGCCTAAATAAAGGAAGACTCTAAGGGGACTGTGCTAGAGAGCCCTTTCCTTTCTCCCTTGCCTTCTTCAGTTCTCTAGTCATATGGCTGAATCCCCAGTGAGGATCAGGAAATGAAAAGTTTTGGGCACAGGGTGTTCTGGGAAGCCGTGAAGGATGCTTCGGGTGCTAGGACACTGGTGAGAAGTCTGAGACAGCTGAGCCCCAATCCAAATCTGGTCTGCAAACAAGCTGTCTGGCTGCTGATGGGACTGAGCTATTTCTGTCTGTAATGATGTGAGTGATAAGATGCTGGGAAAGTCACAGGTACGGGGACTTCCTGAGAGTGCAACTGTTCCCTCCAAAGAAGGTATCGTGGATGTGTTAGCCATTAGTGTTGATAGAGCTAATTGGCAATAATGTCCATCCATTAAGCTGAACTGTAATTTCACTAACTATTTCATAATGATCTCAGAGTCATCAGTTCCTAGACGTGATCATGACTAGAACCTGTTGGGGGAGGGCCCCAGAAGTGATTCAAGGACTAGTCACTGAACGGTACCTCCTGTGCCCCTGGCCAGATGCAAGGAGGAGACACCGTGGGCTCTGTCCTCAGGGACTTCCCAGACTGGCTGCCAGACAGGGCTCATACACTCAAAGTGCTAAAAGTCCAAAATGGTGTGGCTCAGACAGTGTTCTATGAGACCGGAGAAGGCTCCAGCCTATCTTTCCAGGCTCACACTTGTTCTATTTCACATACTCTGTCTCACAACCAAATAAACCCCTTGGCTCTTCCTCACGTACAACATTACAACTCCCATCTTTCCGACTTTGTGTAGGCTGTGGATGCACTCCTTCCATCTCCTCATTTAAAAATTCAACTGAAGTATCTGCTCCTGCTTAGTGCCTTTATCCACCCCCTTTATTCACCAGTGCCTTCATATATATTTCATATTGAAGTAGTATGGTCAAATCCAGCTTCTGACATATACTGGCTATGTGACCCTGGGCAACTCACTGAACATTTCAGGTGGCCCTGAACAACTCTTTTAGCATCAGAGAAGGTGCTGATCTACATTAGTAGAAAAGATTTGCTCATAGGGAGTTTCTTACATTCATGAAATCACAAATCAAAGTTTTTTGGGGAAGGGGTACATGAGAAAGTAAGGAAAGAAGAAAAAGGAAGGAAGGAAGAATGGAAGGAAAGGAATAAAAGGAAAGAAAGAAAAAGAAAGGAAGGAAGGAAGGAAGGAAAGAAAGAAAGAAAGAAAGAAAGAAAGAAAGAAAGAAAGAAAGAAAGAAAGAAAGAAAGAAAGAAAGAAAGAAAAAAGGAAGGAAGGAAGGAAGGAAGGAAGGAAGGAAGGAAGGAAGGAAGGAAGGAAGGAAGGAAAAAAAACAATAAGACCATTTACTTACTATGTGCCAGGCACTGTGATGAGCTTGGGGGATTCATATATAAGCAAATAAGATAGTCCCTGCTTAAGAACTTACTCTAAAAGGAAAAGATGGCAGAAAAAGAGGGGCTAGAAGGAAGAAGATGGAGGCGGGGTGTCATGAAAGTTTTGAAATGGCCAAGAATTGATGTGGAGACTTGACTCCAGGAAAGATAAGGCATCAGCTCATGTATCATTCAGAGCCCAGACAGAGTCCAGGGTCCCAAAGGGGAGGAGGATGAGGAGGATGGGCCAAACTCAAGTATTTATTGCTATGGACACACATTGGTACCAATAGTGTCTAAACCCTTTGAAGGTAGGGGCTATTTTGACTTTTTCTTTGCATTACAGTGCCTGGCACATAGGGCGTACTTAAGTACTGGTTGAAGTAATAAAGGGATGAGGGAGGCAATATGGCACAATAGAAACAGGATTGGCTTTGAAGTCAGAGAATCTGGGTTCAAATCCCATTTTTGCTACTTACAGTTTATGTGATTGTGGCTACATTATTTACTACTGGGGACTAGGTTTTCTAGCACTGAACATGATGGCCTCTGAGGTCTATTCCAACCCTCTATCTGTGATCTTATGAAATACTGTATTTTCCCTCTTTCCCTACTTCCTGGGGCTTGTGGTCTTGGTATGACACTTCTTCAGCCACAGGTGGCAATAGGTAAAAAGTCTTAGGTGAAAACCCTTCCTAAAGAGTAGACTTCCTCCCATTCCTTTTCAAAAGGATAGAGTCTTGTCATGTCCCCTTACTAGGAGAAAGTGCTTCCCTGGACCACCTGACCCCTTTCTCTTTTCTCTTGCCCCTCACCTTGCAGTGAGGGCACCTTGGCCCCTTGCAGTATAGTATGTTCTGCCTCAGACTCTACAGAACAGGGGCATTTTGTCTTGGCCCTGTCCTTGCACTGACATTTCTCTTCTCTTTTCCTTCTGACCCTATAAAACGCCCGTTCCCTTTCCATTGTTTGGACTTTTACATGGATCTGATTCAGAAATGATTCTGCCTTTGATGCTGATTCATGTTTGCAGAGCCAACAAAACTCTGACTATTGCAATTTGTGGAGCATAAGGAGAAATCTGGGAATGGAGGTGACAGTTAACATGTTGCTTACTGAACAATTACCGCCTCAGAATTCCTGGGTGGTAAAGAAACTAATCAGAGATGGAGCCTTTTCTGGACCAAATAGGAGAACTACAAGATCATTTCTCGTACCTGACATATTGTTGGGAACATAGATTTGGAAACAAGTAGCATCTCTCACACACACCCTCCATTTTCAGCTCCCAAATAGACTATCTTTCAAAATCTCATTGATATCTAAACTTACTGCGTGGGCTTTCTCCTCTTCCCTTCCCTACAGGGAAAGTCAATTTATCTCCAAAATATCCATTTGGAGAGATCGCTATCACCAATCGCAGGGATTAAAACAGGTAGCACAATTGGATTGATTCTTTTCATTTTGTGGGGAAAATCCTACAGACATGGAGAAATAATGCTAATTCACTCACTGGGTGGCCATGGGAACATTTATCTTAGTCACCTCTCCCAGGACCTTGGCAGATGTTAAAGTAGGTGAATGAGGTCAAATCACAGGTAGAAATGCTCTTCTAGCCAAACAATGCTCACAGTGCAGGGGCCTGAGGAGACCCAGTGAGGAATTATGGTACATTTAGTTGAGAACTCTTGCCCTTTTGTCAAAGCTTTTGTGAGACACACAGACAGAGGTATAACAAAAGTCCATCAGTGTTCATTTATTTACCTGGCAATAATGTCCAACATTACATAATCTTCCCCAGACTTTGTCCCAGCCAGAATCCAACTCTTGATACTGAGGGAAGACTGTTTTTTGGTCACAACATAGAACCATTTACTAAGGTGCTGAGAGTTTGGGGCTTATATTATCTGAGCAAAGGAGGCAGAGAGCCACAAAGGTTGTACTTATTGATGCAGGGGAAGCCTCTAAGATTTCCTATGGTCAAGGGAAGTGAGCTTTGATTAATCAGTCTCAGAGGAGTTTTGGCAATGGGGCAGAATCACAGCCGCCAAAATGCTGGCTCTGGTGAGGAGCCCTTTGGCAGATGGGAAGAAGGGTCTGGAATTAGGTGTTAAAATATCTAAGGGAAGGATGGATCAGGAGTGTGTCCTGAGGCAAGAGAGTGGGGCCACATGTAATTCCATGGAAAAAGGCTATTTTCTCCAGAAGACAGCTTGAGTCCATTTTGCATTGGCCTGAAATCATAAAGAGCTTTTAAAGCTATATGTACCTCATTTTACACATTGGAATTTGCAGATTGGATATTGAATATTCTGGCGTAGAACTCTCTGTTTGGTAGCTTAGCTGTTACATGTGTAAGCTGGTTATATATGTCCTCCTCCTAAACTGCTAGCATGTCTCTTAAATTTATATATTTCTATTTTTAAAGAATGTTTTTATTCTTGTCTTTTATTATTTTTAAAATAATAATAGCTTTTCATTTTCAAAATATATATGCAAAAATAGTTTTCAACATTCACCCTTGCAAAACCTTGTCTTCCGAATTTTTCTCTCTCCCTTCCCCCCACTCTTCCCTAGACAACAAGTTATCCAATATATGTTAAACATGTGTGATTCTTCTATATGTATTTCCACATTTATCTTGCTGCACAAGAAAAATCAGATCAAAAAGGGAAAAAAAAGAAAGAAAGAAAGAAAGCAAACAAGAATAAAAAGGTGAAAATACTATGTTGTGATTCACACTCAGTTCCTACAGTTCTCTCTCAGAGTGTAGATGGTTCTCTCCATCACAAGTCTATTGGAACTGACCTGAATCACCTTATTGTTGAAAAAAGTCATGATTATCAGAATTAATCATCACATAATCTTCTTGTTGCCATGTACGATGTTTTCTTAGTTCTCTTCACTTCACTCAGTGATGTGAAATCATCCTGATGATTGTTTTTACAGAACAATAATACTGCATAACATTCATAACTTAATTAAGCCATCCCCCAACTGATTAGCATCCACTCAGTCTCCATTTTCTTGCTACTACAAAAAATTTTACACATGTGGGTCCTTTCCCCTTTTTTATGATCTCTTTGGGGTACAGACTCAGTAGATATGCTGCTGGATTAAAGATATGCATAATTTTATAGCCCTTTGGGCATAGTTCCAAATTGCTGTTCAGAATGGTTGGATCAGTTCACAATTCCATCAATAGTGTATTAGTGTTCCTGTTTTCCCACATTTCTTCCAATATTCTCCATTATCTTTTCCTGTCACCTTAGCCAATCTGAGAGGTATGAAGTGGTACCTCACAATTGTATTAATTTGCATTTTTCTCATCAATAGACTTTTCATATGACTAGAAAGAGTTTCAATTTCTTCACCTGAAAATTGTCTGTTCATATCCTTTGATCATTTATCAATTGGAGAATGGTTTGTATTCTCATAAATTTGAGTCAATTCTCTCTATATTTTAGAAATGAGGCCTTTATCAGAACCCTTGGAGATAAAAAAAAAAATTCCTCAGTTTTCTGCTTCTCTTCAAATATTGTCTGCATTGGTCTTGTTTGTTCAAAAACTTTTAAATTTAATATAATCAAAATTATACACTTTTCATTTTATAATGTTTTCTAGTTCTTCTTTGATGATTAATTTCTTCTTTCTTCACAGATCTGAGAGGTAGAACTATGTTCTCTTAACTTGCTTATAGTATCACCCTTTATGTCTAAATCAAGAACCCATTTTGACCTTAAAGTATGTTTTAAATTTTTTTTCTCAATCATATGCATAAACAATTTTTGGGATTAAATTTTTGTGATTTTTGAATTTCAAATTCTCTCTCCCTTCCTCCCCTCCTTGAGAAGGTAAGCAAGTTGATATACATGTTCAGTCATGCAAAACATTTGCCATGTTGCAAAAGAGAACACAGATTAAAAAAAGAAAGAAAGAAAAAGAAAAAAACATAAAGAAAGTTTTAAAAAAGTATATTTCAATCTTCACTTAGACTGTATCAGTTCATTCTCTGGAAATGAATAGCATTTTTCATCATAAGTCCTTTGGAATTGTTGTGTATTATTTTCTGAGAATAACTAAGTCCTTCACAGTTGATCATTATACAATATTATGTATAGGTATTTTGATGGGAGATCTTGTCTCAGGGAAACTATTTCTTTGGGCAGATAGACATACAGATAGATGATGGATGGCTAAATGAGGGAGAGAGAGAAGGAGAGAAAGAGGGAGAGACAGATAGATCCAGACAGAGAAAGAGAGACAGAGACAGAGAGAGAGATAGATTGAGACAGAAAGAGAAAAAGAGAGAGAAAGAGAAAGGGAGAGAGAGAGAAACAGAGAGAGTCAGAGACAGAAAGAGGGAGAGAGAGAGAGCATAAGTGTAAGCTTTCATTATTTACTTGCTATGTATCAAACAGTACCAAGCACTAGGAATACAAATATGAGCGAATATGACAGTTCCTGCCTTCAAGGATCTTACATTGTAATGGGGGAAGTTAAAATAAAGGAGAACAGAAAATAGGCAGAAACCTACTTGGGGCCATAATGTGGAAGCTACAGGAAGTAACATGGAAACCTGGTCTCTGGCAGGATCAAGCTAGAAACATGGTGCAAGAAGAGCAAGATACCCAAGGCTTCAAAGCAGGAATAAATTTAGTAAATGTAGAGGGCAGTGAAAAAATGGCAGTGGCGGAAATGTGTAAAGTCTTAGCACTTCATCCCTTAAAGGGTAGTAGTGAGGAGAACATTTTGCAAAGCTTAATAGACCATAGCAATATGAGTTGCCATACTGTTGGCTAAGCAGATAAAACTTGCTAAAGAGTCATGGAAAGTGTGGTTGGGAAGCAGGAGTGGGAACCATGGAGAGCTTTGAAAACAACATGCACATATGTTTACATATTAAAATTTCCAGATAGAATATATTGGGAAATTTTCTCCATAATTGCCTACGTATGACAATCCTATATTAAAAACTCATTCAAGCATTATAAAGGGTCTGCAATGGCTAATTCTCCCTATGACTCAAACAGCTCATCCCATCATTGGAAAACTATAGAATCTAGAATGTATAATTCACTTAATTTACTTATTTTTAATATACATTGCTTTATGAATCATGGTGGGAGAGAAAAACCAGAGCAAAAGGGAAAAACCATGGGAAAGATAAAAAAACAACAACAACAACAAAAAAGAAGTGAACATACTATGTGTTGATTTACATAGAATGTATAATTTTTTTGCCCCAAGGGGTTAGTTTTCAAAAGAATCCATTCCCAAACTCAGATTATTTTAGGTGGTGCAGTGGATAGAATTCTGGACTTGGAGCTAGCAAAACCTGAGTCTAGCTCCTACCTTCTCTACTTACAAGTTGTCACCTTGAACAAGTCTCTTATACTCTTTGTCTCAATTTTCTCATCTAAAAAAATGAGGTGAGTGGTCTAGATTCTAAAGATCAATTCTAGTTCTAAATTGATAATCCATTTCAAATGGAAAGGTCTGTTTTCATGGTTGTTGCACTGTACTCTCCTTCCTACAAGGAAATAGAGGAGACATTTTTACTTAGATTAAGCCTAAAGCATAAAGCAACTTTATATATCTGGAGAGAATTTTTTCTTCATATCCTCAGTTTCTAGCTAAGTGTATGATACACAGAAGCTGCTTCACTGTTGTTGATTCATTGAAAAATTTGGGGGCAAGATTATGTCAAGACAAGGTGGTCTTGTCCCCTAAGAATCCACTCCTTTCAAATGTTCTCCCTCACAGTTCAGAAAAGTGAATTATTTTTTGATCTCTCCAATGAGTTGGGTCAAGAACAAATCTAGAACTGGGGCAGAAAGCTCTCTAGAAATTGAGGTTTTTGGTGTGAGGGTCCAGGCAAGAACAGTGGGGTTTGGAAAAAGATAACAGTGGCAAGTTCGGAAAATATGATCTTGAGTCATAGGTTTATATGGGTCTGAGTTATGCAAGATTTTCAGATTGTTTCAGTTACCCTAGGAGCTTAGCTAGGATTAGGTTGGGTTCAGGTTAGTGCTAGATTCTTCTGAATTTTGACAGTGTATCACCCGGTTTCTTGATCTAATCCCTGCCTTTCAGTGATGGACAACTCCAAGACACCTTTAGTGTTTCCCCAATAGAAAATGGGCAGACACTAAAGCTGGTGATGATATTTTCCTTCCCCAAATTCCCTATTGCTGTAGTTTGGGGAGATCAAATAGAAAGGGCTGATATATTTTTTCCCTAAAGGGTCCCAGAATCTGCTATCCTGGGCTAAAGCTCTTTGGAAAGAACTTGGGAAGAGACATTCAATTCAACTGAGCCAGCACTTATTATGCACCTATTATGTGTGCACCTACTATGCATTTAGCACTTTACTAAGTGTTGGAGACACAGGACTAAAAGTGGAACAATTTATACTCAAGGAACTTAAATTCTTCTAGGTGAGCCATGAAATAATGAGTCAGATTTCACATGGCAGGGGAGGAGGGGAAGAGAGGTAGGGGCCCATGTATTTGTCCTGTACATTCAATGGAGGAGCTGAGTTGGAAGAGCCCCTAAACACAGCATCTGAGTGGAAATGTTCAGCCCTATTCTGGGGCGAGGTAAATGCTTCTTTTTTCCCAGTTTCATGCATTGTTAGTTGTCAGGCCCTGGCACCTGTCCCGGGTATCACTGCTCTATAAACAGTGCCAGCAGCCAGTGTTGCTCAAAACTATTTTGGGGTTTGTACTTGGAAAAAAATCTCCCTAGCTGATGTGGTTTTAATTACTCTCTGGGGCCTGACTTCATTCTTTATCCCAATCTCTTTGCTCTTTGACCAGCAGCTATGGGGGCCAAAATGATATTCAGATACCCTAGAGTTGAGAGCTGGAAGAGATAGTGGAGGAAATCGAGTCTTTATTTTACAAAGGAGGAAATTGGGTTCCATGGAAATGAAGGAATTTGCTCATGGTCCAAGACTTAGTAAGGGACAAAGCCAGGGCTTCCATTTTAGGGCTTTTTCCACCATACCATGGTGTCTCTCTGAGGGTCTGCCATCTATCTCCTAGTCAGCTAGGTACCCACTTCTTCTAGGACCTTGGACAGATCCTCAAGCCTCTCTCTGCTAGGGATTTGGGCTGCTTTTCTAGCTTCTCTTTTAGACTCTTTAGACCCAAATTTAGCACATGGACATGTGCCTTTCTTACAGGTTCACTGATTTCTGCAACTAGTGATGCCTTAGGAAAATGGCCACAAGGCTGGAATCAGCAGTGAGAAGGGCATCAAGTCCAATCTATTCTTGACCAAGAATCCCTTCTGCATCATCTTTAACAGGCGACTGATCTACATCGGTTTAAAGAATTCTTCATTGGGAAACCATTGCTTCCTGACAATTCTACTTCTTTTGGGTGGCTCTAAATGCTGGGAAAGTTTGCTTTGCATTGGGCTGAAATCTTCCTCTCTAAGACTTGCACCCCTATTCCTCTTCAGTTCCTTGGAGCCAGGCCAAATACACTGTAGAGAGTGGGGTGGTCTTTGAGTCAAAAAAATTCAGTTCAAGTCTTATTTCAGACTCTTACTGGCTGTAAGCATCTGAGCAAGTCACTTAACCCCTCTTGGACTCAGTTTTCTCCCCTAAAAAAGGAGGAAGTTGGTCTATTAAAGCTCTGAATCTAAAAGCCTCTTGCCCCATAGGAAAAACTTCCAGATCCTTGAAGATGACTATCATGTCTCTTCCCTCCTCCCAGCTCCTCTCTTTCATTTGATAGCAACAGATCCTTGTGCAGTTAGCAATCATTTTAAGCAGTTATTATATGTTAGACACTAGGCTATGTACTGGAGACACACAAAAAAGCAAAAATAGTTCCTATACTTGAGGGGCTAATAAAGAAGACAAGTGCATTTACAAGAAAAATATACACAGGATAAGTTAAAGAAAAATTAGAGCTACAGCCCAGGCCTTAAAGGGGATTGGGAGAAATGTCTTGCAGAAGGTGAGATTTGAACTGAGTCCCGAAGGAAGCAAGGGCAGTTGAGTCAAAGATAGAAGGAAGAGTATTTGCAGCATGGAGACAATCAGTGACAATACAGCTTGTCTCATTCTCTTACTCTTTCAGCTTGGTGGTGCTATGGATCCTGGAGTCAGAGGACATAGGTTCCATCCTTTCTCTGTCACTGATTACCCATGAGATTATGGGTAATTCAAACTTCTTGGGCTTTGGTTTCCTGAGTTATAAAATGGCTGGACTACACAATTACTAAGATCTCTTCCAGCTCTAAATCCATCCTGGGAAGTCCTGTAAAGAACGCTACTTTAGAAGTGTTGTAGTATTGGGCATGGTGACCTACACCTGGAATTCTGGGAACCAGGGAGGCTAGTGGATCTCCTGAGTTCAGGAGTTCCGAGTCTACTATGCTGACTGGACATCTGGACTAAGATGAGCATCAATATGGTCAGCCTCTGTGAGATGGGAGCTAAAAGGTTGCCTAAGGAAGGCTAAACCAGATCAACTCAGAAATGGAGCTGGCCAAAGCTCTTGTGGCAGGCTGGAGGGGGCCCATGAGTGAGACAGGGTAATGCTAGTTTAAAAAAAAAACAAGTATCATGGTGAAGTGGAAAGATCACCAGGTTAGAAACCAGGAGACTGAGAGTTTGCATCCTGGTTCCATTACTTTCTAGTCTATTGATTTTTGAATGTCTTGCTGAAGCTCAGTTTTCTCTTCTGTATGATGAGGGTAATTTGTGCTACCTATAGGGTGTGCTGGAGCTAGCTCCAATTGCCTCTCATAAAAAATTAGTTGTTAAATCTTCAGTGTAAGCATTTATACCTTTAAAATTAGTGAACGCTACAAATCTAGGCTCGATTTATTGTTTTGTTGGTTTGTCTACACTTCAGAAAGCAATGAAAAAAATTTAATAATGTAGATAAAGCTAAAAAGTGTGTCATGTTTACATTTCCCCCTCCAGAGAGATGATTGTTAATCATTTACTAGCACACCCCTGACTACCCATCTCATATCATAGTGGTGAAGAAAGTACTTTTTGAGCTGTAGTGTTCTTGAAGTGTTGTTTGTCATCATTTAGTGCCCGCTGTTTCTCTTCACACTTGGCCAAGACAGTCACATCTGAATTTCTTTTCTCCTCTCTAGGATGACATTTATTTCTCTTTCCCTGGAAAAGCAGGGAGAACAAAATTGCTCCCTAAATCCTCCATGCTTTAGCTTGGGTAATTGTTTATTGAGTTTTGCATAAATAAAAGACCAGTTCAGGAGCTCCAAAGAAATGGGAAAGCTGAGGAAGGGAGGGAGAAGTGCTGGTTAGTTTTGTGAGTCCATTTTGCAGGCTACTGGGAGAGGACACTGAGTTTAGATTGACCTGGCAGTGTTTGAGTATTCTTCCGTTCCTGCATTTAATTCTTCAGGCTCAGGACCAACCTAGGTTTCTTATGCTGAAGTGACTTTGATCTGTGATCAGGCATGAGGAATCAATCACCCACATAAATTCTCTTTTGGATCTTTGAATTAGAGCTTTATCAAAAGAAAATGGGCAGATTTACCAATTGCTCTTCCTTGTTGCAGAATGAGCTCAAATTTGTTCTTTCAAAAGAATGTATTTTTGTAAGCTTTATTGATTCTTTTTGTTTCTGTTTCTATATTGTATTCATTTCTGAATATATCATTTCCCCCACTCAGAGAGCTTCCCTAGCATCAAAGAATAAAAAAAAACTCACAACACATCTGCAAAAAACAACACATTGATTATGTTTGACATATATGCAACACTGCACATCCCTAGACTCCCATCTCTCTATGAAAGGAGAGAAATAAGTTATTTTTCCTTTTCTCTTTTAATCTTTTGTAAAAAAAATTATTTTAGGGGCAGCTAGGTGGTGCAGATGGATAGAGCACCAGCCCTGAAGTCAGGAGGACCTGAGTTCAAATGTGGTCTCAGACTCTCAACACTTCCTAGCTGTGTGAACCTGGGCAAGTCACTTAATTCTAATTGCCTCAGGAAAAAAGTGATATCTTTTATTTTTGCATCATTCTCTTTTTCTAAGTAGTTTCCTTTTTTGACCTCTACCCTGTGAATCTATACAAAAATTTAAAATAAAAAGGACAAGAAAAGTAAAGGAAACCCCCCCCCACAATTAATCAATACATTAATTGTGTGTAACAGTATATGCAATAGTCTGTTCTCTTAGTTCCCTCTGTAAAGAGAAGATACATTTTCTCAAGTCATTCTTAGGACCAAACTTGGTAATTATAATGACAACACATTCAGTTACATCTTGTCATTGTTCTTTTTCATTTGCATCACTGAGATTATTTATACAATGCTTTCCTGATTCTGCTTACTTCCTTCTATATCAGTTTTAAGTCTTACTTTGGATTTTTTTTACCTTAATTTATTTCATTTTTTCTCAATTACATGTAAACCATTTTTTAATATTTGTTTTTGTAGGGTGGAGCCAAGATGGTGAAGAAAGATCAGGGACTTGTTTAAGGTCTCACAAATTTCCCTCCAAATAACTTTAAATAACACCTCAAAGATCATAAATGAAGGATTCACATGTTTAAAAATGTTTGTGGCAGTCCTTTTTGTAGTGGCTAGAAACTGGAAACTGAATGGATGCCCATCAGTTGAAGAATGGTTGAATAAGAATGTGGTATATGGATGTTATTGAATATTATTGTTCTATAAGAAATGATCAGCGTAAGATTTCAGAGAGACTCGAGATCTACCTGAACTGATTGTAAGTGAAGTGAGCAGAACCAAGAGATCATTATACACAGCAACAAGAAGGCTGTATGATGATCAATTTTGATGGACTTGGTTCTTTTCAACAATAGGATGATTCAGGTTGGTCTCAATGGTCTTGTGATGAAGAGAGCCATCTACAGCCAGAGAGAGGATTATGGGAACTGAGGGTGGATCCCAATATAGCATTTTCACTCTTTTTATTGTTTGCTTGCATTTTATTTTCTTTCTCATTTTTCCCCTTTTTGATCTGATTTTTCTTGTGCAGCATGATAATCGTGGAAATATGTATAGAAGAAATGCACGTTTAACATATTTTGGATTGCTTGCCATCCAAGGGAGGAGATGGGAGGAAGGAAGGGGAAAAATTTGGATCACAAGGTTTTGTAAGAGTGAATGTTGAATATACTTCTACTATGTTTAACAAATACTGGGCTACTTGCCATCTAGGGGAGGGATTGGGGAAAGGGGAGGGAATTGGAACCCAAGGTTTTGCAAGGATTAATGTAGAAAAATTATCCATGCATATATTTTGAAAAATAAAAAGCTTTAATAAAAAAGAGTGAATGTTGAGGATTATCTATGCATATGTTTTGAAAATAAAAAGCTCTAATAAAAAATAACACTTCAAAACAAATCCTAATATAATGCCACAGTCAGGATAACACAAGATTTAGCAGCTTCCACATTAAAGGATCAGAGGGCTTGGATTATGATATTCGAAAGGGCAAAAAAGCTACGATTACAACAAAGAATCACCTGCCCAACAAAACTGAGTCTAATCCTTCAGGGGAAAAAATGGCTATTTAATGAAATAGAGTATTTTCAAGCATTCCTGACGAAAAGATGAGAACTGACCTTCATATACAAGAATCAAGTAAAGCACAAAAAGGTAAACAGCAAAGAGAAATCTAAGGAATTAAACAGGTTAAACTATATGCATTCCTACATGGGAGGATGATACTTGTAATTCCTAAAAACTTTCTCATTAATAGGGCAGCTAGAAGGAGTATATGTGGATAGAGGGGACCGTTATGAGTTGAATATGAAGGGGTGAATCTCTCTCTCTTTCTTTCTCTTTCTCTTTCTCTCTCTCTCTCTCTCTCTCTCTCTCTCTCTCTCTCTTTCTCTGTCTGTCTCTGTCTCTCTCTCTTTCTCTTTGTGCATACATATAAAATAATTATACAAATTAAGGGGTAAGAAGAAGGGGACAATTAAGGGGAGAAGAAGAAAATCAAAGGTTGAAAAGAGTCAATTATCTCACATAAAAGAGACACAAAAGAACCTTTACAGTGGATGGAGAAGATGGGGGAAACCAGATGAATCTTACTCTCATTAGAATTGACTCAGAGAAGAAGTAACAGCACACTTAGTTGGGTATAGAAAGTCAATTTACCATACAGAAAAATAGGAGAAGAAGGGGATAAGAGAAACGGGGCATTCTCACAGAAGGGGGGTCTCAATATGGGGACAATCAGATGGAAGGAAAAATAGTAAAAATAACTGTTAAAATATTTATATTGAAAGAGAGACATACACAAAGACAGACAGACAGAGACAGAGAGACAGAAAGAGAACAGTCAATTTCCCAACTTATAAACAGTCACAATATGAATAAGCATTTTCAGACAAAATAATGAAAACTATCTATAGTCATATGAAAAAATGCTCTAAATCATTATTGATGAGAGAAATGCAAATTAAAACAATTCTAAAGTACTACTTTACACCTATCAGATTGACTTATATAACAGAAAAGAAAAATGGTAAATGTTGGAGGAGATGTGGAAAAATTAAAGCACTAAAGCAGCAATGATAAATTTGTAAAAAAAATTAACTATTTTTTGATTATCTAAAAATCTATTTTTTTTGTCTGTTTGATTGAACCGTTCTTGAGAGCAACATGGAGGTATATACAAAGGTCAAACTGTGCATACATTTTGACCCAGCAATATCGCTATGAAATCTATATCCCAAAGAGATAAAAAAAACAAAAAGGACACCTTATATATACAAAAATATTTGTAGAAGCTCTTTTTGTGGTGACAAAGAATTGGAAATTAAAGAGATGGCTATCAATTAAGAAATGACTGACCAAATTGTGGTATATGATTGTGACAGAATACTATTGTGCTGTAAGAAATGATGAGCAGAATGCGTTCAGAAAACCTGGAAAGACTCATAGGAACTTAAGCAAAGTAAAGTGGGCGAAAACAGAAGAACATTATACACAGTAACGACAGTGTTATATGATGGTGATCCACTGTGAAAAACTTAATTAATGTCAGCAATACAGTGATTAAGACTAGTCGGAACACAAGAGTCTGGCTTCTGGAGAAGCTTTTGGTTCTGAAGGACGCCCAGCCCAGGAGGACCAGCAGACAGCTTCATAGACAGGGTGTGCATTTGTGGTGAAGGAGGCCCGGAGCCAGCTCCGTTTTCCCCCTCTCTCCCACCCCCCACGCTGGGCTCACACAGGAAGGCAGAGGGCTGGCCGTCACTCAGGCCATCCCAAACGGGACCAGACAGCCTGCTCGAGGGAGGCCGCAGGGCGGCTCAGCCTGTCTCTCCAATTATTAACATCACACATCATCTCTCTGACCCTATCTGACCCATTGTCTCTTGGTTCACTCTGTCAGGGAGATCTCCTGATGCTGCACGAGGGAGATGGGGATGACCTTCTCTGTGGTAATTGTAAAATTCTGCAACAGAGGAACACTTCCCGTGCATTATTTCCCATCCTTTCCTTTCCTAATCTCATATTCTATTCATCCTTTCAAAAACACTTAATAAATACCTTCCATGGAAGGGGGCTTATGCTAGGTTCTGCATAAAAAGACCCAGAATCATGGATGACGAAGTGGGAAAACCTTCAGAAGTCAGTGAATCTCACCTTCCATCCCTCCCTTTTTATAGATGGGGAAACTGAGGCCCGTTTCAGAGAGTGAGCAGCAAACTCAGAATTCACACTTGGTCCTTTGATGCTAAATTCAGGATTGTAGTCAGCCTGGTCTCTGGATATATGAGGGGACCTTGTTTAAAAGGAACTAGAGTCTAAGCTGGATGGTAGAAAGTAGAATGGGGGGGGGGGGGCAAGGGGATGGCCAGAAGGAGGCTGTGAAAAGAGCCCTGACTTTGGCACTTCAGAACTTGAGTTCCAATCCCACCACAGACACTCCCTACTTGTACAATCCTGTGCAAGTCACTTAACTAGTTAGGGTCTCATTTTTGTCATTTGAAAAACCAGAGGGTTGGATTGGATGAACTTTAGATCCCTTCCAGGTCTAAATATGTGACCCTGCAATTCAGAGCTGAAAAGGATCTTGGGGCCATTGAGTTTAATCCTCCTCTCCCCCTTTTCACAAATGAAGAAACTGAGGCACAAGTATAAAAGATTTGTTCAAGGTCACACAAACCAGTTCAAGTCAAAGAGCATTTATTAAGTGTACTTCAGTATGTGAACAGCAAAACAATCCCTGCCCTCAGGGAGCTTACATTCTAATGTCAGAAGATAACACATAAAAGGCAGCGAGCAGGGAAGGAGGCAGAGAGAGTTTGCCCAGCTGGATGGAGAAAGCCCAAAGAGTGGAGTTCCGAGAGAAACAAAGACATGACTAACCTGGGCTCTGCTCTTAAAATGGACCTTCCATGGGAACCAACCTATGGGAGAAGGAACTATAGGATGGAGGAGACTCCCAGGGGTCATGTGAGCTTCCAAGATGAGCTATATGTC
Organism: Sarcophilus harrisii; assembly: GCF_902635505.1. Classification (NCBI taxonomy): domain Eukaryota; kingdom Metazoa; phylum Chordata; class Mammalia; order Dasyuromorphia; family Dasyuridae; genus Sarcophilus; species Sarcophilus harrisii. The sequence goes on along the minus strand of NC_045427.1, from coordinate 618,715,966 downwards.
CTTGAGCAAAGCCTTGCCCGCCAAAAAGGGACATGGCTCCTTCTCTGTTTTCTAGGGGCTATATCACATGAGGATCATGGGGGTTTTCCAATACATCAACACAAGTGGTCATCCAGGGCCACCCCCAGCTCTTTATCTGGCTCTGGAGGGGATGGGGAGGCCAGTGACCTCACCCAGCCCTCCCTCCCTCCAACCTAATCGCTTTACATCATGACATCCCCTCCCTGAGGTGGGACCTCTATGAGAACAAACAACAACCAAGGGGTAGAATTTGAACTCAGGTCTTCTGACTCCAGTGCCAGTGGTTTTAGGAGCTATGTATATATAGAACACCTCAAATGCCAGGATCAGGAATTTACACTTTATCTAGATGGCAATGGGGAGCTATTAATAGCTATAGTAAGAATGGAAGATTAAGAAGATTATTGGGCAGCTGTGAGAAGGAGGACACAGATCCGTAATTGGGAGATAATTTAAGGAGGGAGAAAGCACCAATGGGCAGGAGGGGACTCCTGAGTCGGGTTGGATGTGGAGATGGGAGAGGGTATGTATTCATGCATGGAGATGAGAGATGAAGCTGGGGTACCTGGGGAAAGGTAATGGGGTGGGAGGCAGGGGGGACGGGCAGAGCCAGATTGTGGCAGTCCTTAAATGCCAGCCTGAGGAGTCTGTAATAATCATAAGTCACCTCTATGGCACTCCGAGGTTTACAAGAGGGGGGAGTCTGAGGAGGAGGCGCAGATAATGATCATTCGCAATAATACACGGCATGGATATTCAAAAGCCTGCAACAAGGCTCACTCATCTGAGGCTGGCACTGCTTCCTCCTGGGGTTGTGCTGGAGATTAGATGAGCTAATAGATGGGAAAGTCCTTTGCAAAAGTAAATCCCTATACAAATGTAAGGCATTATTGCTGAGATGATTATTGTTATTTACTAAGCTCTCTTTGTATGTCCAACCCTGTCCTTGGCTAAACTGTGGGGTGGAATGGGAGGAGGAGAAGATGCTCTGCTCTTGGGGACTGTCTGATTTGGGGGGGAAGGATGAAAGGAGATTATGTCCTGCCCTGGGGAAGCCCCCACTGGTGCAGGCAAAAAGAAGAAATGGGTCCTTGACCTGAGGAACCAACCAGTCTGGCGAAGGGCAAGGAAGAAGGAAGAAATCTGGTCCTACCTTCAGACCATTCCCTGACTCAGTTTCTCCCAAGCCTTAATCCCTAAATGGGTGTGGATTCAATCAAACAGATCTGTTGAAGATGTCAGTTTATAAAGATCAGAGGCTCCCACTGCATCCAGGACCATCTCCAGTTATTCTGATATCTCTCTGGCCATTGGACCCAGATGGTTCTGGAAGGGAAAATGAGTTGGGTGACCTTGCCCAGCTCTCCCTCACTTAAATATCATTCAGTTGTGGGTCATGACATCACCTCCCTGATGCCATGGTCTATCTCCTACCACATCCAGGACCACCTCCAGTCATCTTAATCTATATCGGGCCATTGGACCCAGATGGTTCTGGAGGGAAAACTGAGGCAGGTGACCTTGCAAGACCCCCCCTCATTTAAATATCATTCACTTGTGGGTCATGACATCACCTCCCTGATGCCATGGTCTTTTTAAGGACAAATAACAACAAGTCTGTGGGAGATACAGGAGAAGAGAGAGTCACACTTTGCCCTCAGGGGCTTCCACTCCAGTTGGAAATAAAGTATAGGAAGAAGAAGAATAGACTCCTCACTGACAAGTCCCCAGCTAAGATCTGACCAATTGGAGTTTTTAAAAATATTGATATATTCTATTTTTACCTCACCTAATGTTTCCTCCATATCAAACTTTGATTAATTATAATGATCAAACTTTGCCCTAGAAAATAGATGGTGAAACACTTGGTAGAAGAGTGAGAGATGCTACACACACTTTCAGCCTAGGTTACTGGGTCAGTCCATTTTGCTTAATTGTTTTTCTTCATCAAAATGGATGATTCAATGTCATGATGTAAGGGGTTACAGAATATATTAATAAACAACCGTGATAAAACTGGAAAGAAAACACATCTTGCTGTTCACTAGTGCTCCAAGGGCAGTCCAGGGAGAGAGAGCACAGCCCAAGGGAGGGGATTTTGAAAGGTGTCAAGGGGGGCCGGTTTGGCCCTTGTGACAGACTTGGTCTACTTTGCAGCATTGTTCAAGCTGGGTCTGGGTGCAGCTTTGGTCCAGAGTTTCGTATGGGATGGAAGGCAGGAAAAAGGAAGCACTGATGTCCCCTGGAAGGAGAGGAGGGAGAGAAATCTGAGCTATTTTTGTCACTACTACCATCAAATATCAACTCAGAGAGGAAATTGAGACAATTGGCTGAATCAGGTTTCTTGTTTTGACCTGTGCATTTCAATTATCCTGGCTGTCCTCTCCGATAATGAGGTACTTGGGGTCCTTCTCTCTCTCTTTTTCTTCATCTCCCTAATCTTTATTGGTTCTCCTATAATGGAATGAATCAATCTTGATTGAACAACATTAAAATATGCTCTGATCCACCAAGGAAAACTTTTGGTCTGGAGTTGCTGCAATTTATATTCTTTGCTATAGCTTTACTTCTCCATGAAGGGAGAGCCTCTCCTTCCTACCTCATCATAAATCTTTATCAAATAAGACACATGTAATTATCCACCTGAGCTAACAAAAGTGTAATTCTTGCGAGTGCACCTTCTCAGCCAAGCTGTACCTTCGTGATGGAGAAAGTAACAAGTGATGACATCGTGCAGACGCTTTTCATCATCACACAGTCAGAAAAAATGGTTTGGCTGCGTGCCCCCGCCCATGATGGAGCTTGGGGGGCTCAGAAGCCTTGTTCAGTGATTGGGCAGTGATGACAAAAGCACTCACCACCTCTCTGTTACCTGTATAAGAGAAGGGTTGGGACCCTCACTAAGACAACGGTGGGGGGAGTCCAGGGCCCACTGCAAAGTGGAGCATGATGGTTACCAGAGAGGGTGGAAGGCAAGCAGGAGACAGGGCATGTGCAGGTGCTTGGGTTGGAGGCTGTGAGCCATTCTGTGAGGGTATGTACCCGGAGCAGAGATAGACAGCTGCAGTAAAGGTCCAGCTAGAAAATCAGGGCCGTTTCCTGCCTTACCACAATATAAAAAGATAAAAATCATTTAGTCTTTAAAACAAACACAAGAGATGTACGAGCCTTGTCCTCCACTCTGCATTTCATAAATAATATATACGGCACCACACCAATGAATACTTAACTCTCTCTGGTGGTCCTGATTCTCTGAGGTTGGGAAGTTCCCAGTAAGAATTATTCAGATTTGCCAGTCTGTTCTGGGACACCTGATCCCTCTGAAAGACCGGTCCCCAAGCTGTGATACCCTCCACAAGGAAGCTGGGGTGCGGTGGGGGAAATAGAGGTGCAATTCTTCCGAGACTTATGAAGGAAGACAAGGAGGGGACCTTGAATCCTAAAAGTGAAGGGGAAGGAAAGAAGCATTTATGTGGCATCTTCTATGTGCCAGACAACGAGCCGAGTGCTTTTATTTTTAAACAAATGATATCTCATTTGATCCTTATAAAAGGGCCATCCACTTAGAGCCAATTGCACACTTTCTAGTCTGAATGTAACCTTGTCCTTGTGGCTCTGGAATACTTTCCTTGTGTTTTCTCATCTGGGTCTGCTACCATGAGAGGTCCAAGTGTCGTGCAGTCCATTTTACAGGGGCAGTAGGGAGCCATGACAAGACAGTTGGACATGGCCCATTTGTCTCTGGGTCTGTTTTCTCAGCTGTAAAATGAGGGGACTGGATTAGACAAACTTGGAGATTCTGACCAGCTCTTTACCACCAGATGAGGAAACTGAGACTGAGCAAGACAATTTGGCTCCTCCAAAGTCATCCAGCTGTAGAGTGAAGAACTCAAATTGTGGCCTTTTGATCCCAAGTCTCTCATCTCCCACCTCTGTGCCTTTGCCAAGGGTCTCCTCTGTGCTTAGAATGTACTCTATCTTCTCCAATGGGTAGAATCCCTCACTTCCTTCAGTCACCTCCTCCTACCTGCAGCACGCCCCAGCAGCTAGAGCCTAACCCCCAAATTACTTCGTACTTACATATGTTTATGTGCAGATGTGTATTGTTGTTGAGCCACTTCGGTGCACAGGCAGCTGTTCCTGGAGTCAGAAGGACCTGGCTTCCAATCCCCTTCTGACACCTACTTGGGTGACCTGGCACATTTCACTTAATCTCTGCCAGGCAGTCAGTGCACTTTGATTAAGCTCCTACCATAAGCCAAGCACCCTGTAAGTCCTAGGGACACAAAGAAATGCAAAGGACAGTCTGGGACCAAGGAGCTAATATCCTGAGGTGGTCCAAGCAACTATATACAGACAAACAATAGGATAAATGAGAAATAATAGGCAGAGGAAAGGGACCAGAATAAAAAGGGATCAGTTTCCTTATTTGTAAAGTGGGCATAATATTAGCCCCTACTATATGGTTGTGGTGAAAATCGAGATAATTTATATAAAGAAAAAATAATGGATACTAGTTATTACTTATATCACTTATACTGCTTCTCTTGATTTATGCAAACTTATTGAGAGCAAATTCCCCCCTCGCACCAAGTTTTTGAACACCTAGTACCAAGGACAGCGCTTGCCACGTAGCAAGTGCTTAATGATTGATTTATTTTACTGGGTTCTTTTCTATTGTGTCATGGTACTTCTTCTCCTTTCTCTGGCCCCCAGAATCACATTTCACCTCCCAATAACTGAATGTGATGTCAGGGGATGTTGTTGCCAATGCAAATGGGTGATTTTGGTCTGGTGATTTTGCCAAGTCTATACAGCAAGTCACTGGCAGACTTGGGATTAGAATCCATCTGTTTATTTATTTATTCTTTTAACTCTTGGCATCTTGTTTTTCCTTCACTCCAAGCCCCTTATTTTTTTTCCTCTCTCCCATTCCAGATTGCCTCCAGGCCATCCAAGGCTGTGGAAATCTACTGCTTTTTAAAATACATGGTGTGCGGAGAAGCCTCCCATCCTCTGCTGAATAGCAATGATCCTTTTCTTAGCTTAGTGGTCGCTGCATCCTGGCCTTTTTTCCAATTGCATTCTTCCCTTCTAATTCTCCTATTATCTTGTCTTAATGAATGTAGGCTGACAAACCAGGCTGATGATTCCTGCTTCCCCCCTGGGAACCCCTGACTCACCCCCTCTCACTGGCCTTCATAGTGTTTAAGCCCCATCTTGCACTGTTTTCTGGTGTTCCCCAGCCTCCCCTTTCCATCTCATGTTCTGTGAAAAATAATTAAATCAATACTATCATTGCTTCTGTAAAGGGTCTGGTAATCAACGGCCCTTTGTCTCCACTTCCTAGCATTGTGACTTCCCAGGACAAATCATCCTTCCCTGGCCACTCATTTCTTATATGTATTGTTTGAAATAAACCTCTTGAAGTCAGGGAATTTCTCACTTTTATTTTTCTATCCCCCACATTTATCAGAATGCCTAACTCTTAGTTAATGCTTTTTCATCCATCCGTCCATCCATTTACCCATCCATCCATCCATCCATCCACCCATCCATCCATCCATCCAATCATCCTTTCATTCATCATCTCAAATGGCAGACACTGAAATTGAGGTTCGATGGACTGAATGTCTTCCATATCAGAGATAGTTACTTAAGTCTGGCTTTTCTGGTTCCAACCCCAGTATTAGACTCAGAGGGATCAGTCCCTGCTCTGGGGTAGCTCAGTTTCTAACTCTGAAGATGAGAGTTATCTAATTCTCTTCTAATTACCTAACTCATTTTGATAGCTAGAGAATGTTACCATTTGTCATCATGAAAGTTACCCTGGTATGGGAATCAAAAGTCTTGGGTCTTATTTTTGGTCTAACTTTTTGGGACCATGGCAAGTTCCTTCCTCCATTTTGGATTTCAATTTAAAATTATTTCTAGATAATCCCTTCCAAACCCTCTGGTACTGGGATCATAATGTAAAGGGACAACCAGGCTGAGGAATTTGGATTTTATCCTGAGGGTAATGGGAAGACAAGGGAAATTTTTGAGCAAGAGCAATGGGTAACCATTCACTAAGATTCCATCCCCCATGCTGGCTCCATTCTTGTAGCAATATTCACTTTTAAAAAGATACACAAAGCTAAGAAATAGCTTTGGCTTATAGGAGGTAGTTGTGGGACAGTGACTGATAATGCTATGCTGGTATCAGAGATTCTGGGCTTAAATTACACCTCTAATGGCCACCATCTTGTGAACTTGTCCAAGCCAGAGGCAGTGGTACTGCTGAAAAACCATTGCACTTTCCCCACAGCCTTTCTCTACCCAAACAATACCCTCAAGGCTCAATTATTGTAGCAAGCTGGAACCTGCTTGGATTCATCCTCCCCCTGATGGTCAGCTTCTCTGAGAAAGGTAAAGATGCAGAAAAGTCAGCTCTAGTTGTTGAGGAAATCAGAAACTCCCAAACTCCCTGGGTAGTTCTTCCATTTCTTGGAATCACTTTGTATAGAGAAAGAAACATAAATAGAAGAAGTAGCCTTGGGACCCAAAGTCTTATCAAGACATGAAGCTTCTATGAGCCCTGGAGGGAGGGTTGCTACCATCTCCCATATTAGACAAATAGGAAAAGAGAAAGAGCGAAAAGATTTTGAGTGGGTCACTTTTCCTGGATCATTGACCAAAACCTTTTTGACTTACTTTGCTGTTTCATGGACCAAGGAGGTAATTACTTTGCTATCCTGGAGAGCAAATCCTTCAACCACTGGAAGAAGTACCCAAGAGAGCTCAGTTTGAGGGATGGCTGCCCCTGCCCTGTGATTAATGGGAGCAGCATCCCTCTGAGATGATCAAAGACATGGACATGGACGAGTACTCAACTCTATCATCCAAACTTCTCATTTTATAGAAGAGGAATCAGGTTGAGGGAGATAAAGGTACAAATCCTAAGCACCAAAGGAAGCATTTGAATCCTCCTCTAACTCTGAAGCAGGTTGGACTAGTTCAATATCTTTAAGTTGAGCAAACCGGATCCGAGAGTGGTTATAGAACAGTATTATGTACCCAAGGTCACACAAATAGTTTTGAAGCCAGGCCTTTGGACCCCGTGTCTAGCACACTTTCACCAAAAGTCTAATAGAAGGTCTTTTGGTTCATAGAAGTTGTGATTTGCCCAAGGTCGTATAGCTCATTTTTCAGAGATAGGATTCGAACCCAAATGTTTGGGTCTAAATAAAGAAGACTACCCACCATGGAAATATTCTGAACATCGTATCTAAGTTGGGTAGAAATAAATGAAAGAGTTTCAAACTTAGAATATAGACTTCCTTTCTCTCTCCCTCTTGTAGAAACCATTTCTTCCAAAAAGCACCCCCGTGTCCCTCCTCCCAGGACTTTCAAGTTTCCCAGACCGTCCTTGTCAAGAAGAAGGATTGCTAATCTTATTTCCTATAGAGGACCAGATTTGGTTCCACTTCATGTCCCCTCTGCCCCACTTGGGAGTTTGCAATGCAATAAAGCATCCTGAAGATAGTAAGGATACCCGAAAGAAGTGAAGTTCTAATGGGAGAACTCCAGGGAAAAAGGCAAGCAGATAGGAGAGATTCTTGAGGTGCTTATAATGGTGGAGGGGCTTGAAATAACTTTCAGATTCCCATTTCTTGGCTACACGATCCCACCGAGCCAGAAGCCCAGGGCTGGCCCGGGGGAGGCTCTAGCCAGCTAGGAGAATGAGATGTAAAAATTCTTGGTAAGGGCAGCAGATGGGGGCCCTTAGGGACAACCGTTACAGGGACCCAGCCACCCTTGCTGCTGATAAGCAGGAGACAAATCCTTCCTAATTAGGCTGCTTGGAAAGACTTTGAATGACTCCGGAGAGGTTTATAAATCATTGATGTAGCAGTAATGGGGGGAGAGATGTAAACAGCTGGCCTGCCCTGCAAACCACCAATATGGTTCTTCCAGCTGAAATGCTCTGAGGCTTGGGGTTTGGGTCATTGCCCCCCTTCTCTCTGCTTCTCTGTCTCTGTCACTCTTCCATCCCCTGATTTCTTCGGGGCCAGCCCCTCTTGCTCCTTCTCTGGGCTGCTGCCCTTCTCTGAGTCTCTCTCCCTCTTTAGCAGCAGCTGCCCCTCATCTGTCTCTGCATCTCTTTATGCATCTGCACTTCCCTGGTTCTGTTTGCCTCATTTCATATCTTTATCTGCCCTCCTCTTGTCTCTTACAATCTGCATTCCCCTTCTTTCTTCACTTCTTTCTGGATTCCCCACACTCAGCCCATCAACGTGTCCTATTGATTTTTCCTTAGAAATATTTCTTCCTCCCTATTCCCACTGTTACTAGACTTGTCCAGGCTCTTGTCACCTCGAGCTAAAATTACTGCAACAAAGCCCTGAGCCTTCAGTTTAACAGAAGCAGAGTGGGAGCCTCAGAGGCCCTCGAGTGGACTCCTCCCTGAGGCTAACTCTCTGCAGTATTCCTAATCAGGGGCCATCCAGCCTCTGCTTGAAGACCTGGGGGGAGAGACTGGCTAAGGAGGTTTTCTTGATATGGAGCCCAAATCTACATCTTTTCAGCTTTGGTTCCTTCTCCTGCTTCTGCCTTCTCAGGCCAGACAGGATAGTTCCAATCTCTTTTCTACAGCAGTCCTTCCAGGAGATGCTTAATAAAGGCTTGTTGAGCGACTGATAGACTAAAGGGGTTTCTCACATTGACAGGGAGCTTCCTTCTCTGCCCAGTCTTGTGTCTTCTTCAAGTATTCTTCCCTCTCACCAGTCCTACCATCCCTGCTGCCATTTGCAGGGGTACAACTATTGCAAGCCATGACTTCAGGGAAGAAGACTGAATCACCCTTTTTATTTATAGATGATGAAAATGAGACCCTGAGACAGTATCCCCTTACCAAAGGTCACTCATTAACAGAAGTAGGACCCAGATTTTCCCATTCTCTTTCTCCTGTTTTATTCGGCTGTTTTCTCTGTCTGTGCAGTACGGTATATTTATGTAGGACTTGGCTATGAATTTTACTGGTGGAAGGGGCTGGAGCCATGATGTGATCCATCTGGACGAAGCCATGAAAATGTGGGAGGATTTAGTCTTTAATTTTTTTGTACCCCATGGTGCTTAGCATAGTGCCTGGCACACAGTAGGCAGTTAATAAATGCTTACAGATTGATTGATAGGATCACCGCCACTGGAAGAACTGCCTCTGTGAGATGAGCACCTGTTAGCACCAGCTGAGGATCATCTAAGAACCTTCAGGGGGCCCTGTGTTACCTCTAGGTTTAAATACAGACCCTTCTTTTTGGCATTTGGTGCCCTCCACCATCTGGCTCCAGCCCGCCTTTCCAGACCGACTTCAAGCTCCTCCCTACATTTTCTGGTCTGAATCAACTTATTTGTCTGTTTTCAACATTCCTTCTTCCACTCTCCTGTTTTGCTCAAACTGTTCCTCCTGCCTGGAATGCTCTGCCTCTTTACCTACACCTCCCAGAAGCCCTAAATCCTTTCAGATTGAATGTCATCTTCTCCATGAAGCGATCTTGATTTGCTAAATAATTAACACTTTTCCCAAGCCCTTGAAATCCTTTGCACAGATTTTTGAATTCACTCACCTATAAATATGTGGACTCCTGAATATTGAAAACCCTTTGAAGACAGATGTGGCTTTCATTTCTGAATTTATTTCCAGCTCAGAACCTGGCACACAGTGCCAGGCTACATGCTAAATGCTTGTTGAATTGAATTGAATGTTCTTTGCATGGACAAGCAAGATGGGTCTGATAAAACTGCTCCCAGCAAGTGAGTGCATCGATCCACTGAGATTTCTTTTGGACGTTGGTATATCTCCTGGGGAATCCTCAATCTTGGTCTGTCAACTGGTAAATGATCTTGATTTGATATTCTGGGCTTGTGATAATTATCTTCTTTCTATACCATATGAACTCAATGTTGGTGAAAGGCCCTGGCTTAGACTCAATAAAAAACAAGCCCTAATTGTGATTCATTTTATCTCTTAGTTGGATTTCCCTCCCTGATGTCCTTATTTGAATACTTTAGGCATCCTAGGAGTGAGACCTTCAAACTCTAGACTGAATCTGTTAATAAATATTCCTTTCTAGTCCTTATTAAATGTACTTAAAGTTCCTGAAGGCAGGTGGATGGAACCATATGCACAGAGCACTGTGCCTAGAGTCAGGGAGACTCATCTTCCTGAGTTCAAATCCAGCCTCAGACATTTCCTAGCTATGTGAACCTGGACAAGTCACTTGATCCTATTTGCCTGAGTTAATCATCTATTTAAAAATGAGCTGGAGAATGAAATGGGAAATCACTCCCATATTTTTGCCAAGAAAACTCCAAATAGGGTCATGAACAGATGGACAAGACTGAAATTATCGAACAACACAATCCTTGCAGCCCCTTGTTCCTTTCTCTTTTTCAATATTTATTTACACCTTCCATTTTGTCCCAATGTCCCTGATTGATCCAAGACTTCAGACCTTGCTTTAGAGTAGGGAGTCTTAGAGGGAACTGTGGATTTACTCAAAATGGACTATTCCATTTCAGCTCCAGTTCCAGGGTTCCCAGCTCAGCCTTTATATTCTTGATCTCAAATCATAAACATCCCAGGAATATTTGTTTTTTGTATCCCTGCATCTCAGGTAATAGCCAATAAATACTACATATTATATAGTATTTTGTAGTTCATAAAGAAATTTCCCCAGAATATGATATAGGCTTTATGGTTCTCCTTTCCCAACTGAGAAAGTGGAAGCCTAGATATCTTGCAACTTTACTATCGCATGCTAAGTCAATACCAGAACATGAATGGAACCAAAGCTCACTGAAATGATATCCAATGTTTTCTCTATCCCATTCCATCACACCTTAAACCTTATCCCCTTCTTCCTCATCGTCTCCTTTTGTCTTCTTTCCCTTCCTCTCTCCTTCCCTCCAGACATGTAGGGAACTCCTCAAGGACAAAAATGGGGATCATGGAAACCACCCAAAGAATATTAAGTAGTTAATCAGTGGATAGATCATTAGTTTTAATAATGACTAGTAAGTAATGGTAGCAAACTATATCTCCTTCATGAGAGCCAGCTAGTTTAAGTATAGAAACCAAGTAAACAAAACAACTAAAATTAAGAAAATTAAAATATGAAATTATCCTCTTTCTCTTTCTTCTGTGAAAGTGAGAATCTTGGGGAAAAAGGTAGGTTGTCTTAGGAAACAAGCAGTTTTTAGCCTGTCTACAAACACTAAAATATCTGTTTTTCATCCAGGAACCAACAAGGAGATCTAATACCAGAAAAGTGAAATCGTACCAATCTTGTAATTTTCATTATAAATGAAATTAAAAGACAAAAGGAAGTTAGCTAATGGAAGAATGGTTCACAGGTTCTCCTTGGAGAGGTAAATAAGGGAGTTGGTTTTACTGAACGTCCAAAGGCAACAAGAAACATCATTTCATGGGACATTTGTTCAGCTTGAATTACTCTGCTTATGAGAAGTACTTGCAAAAAGACAACCATGAAAATAATTGCAGCTTATGCACCAGCATCTGTTGTAAAGGACGAGGAGGTAGGGAAATTATGAGAGGAACTCAATAACATCCTCCAAATTAAATCAACATAATCTAATACTTGGTGACCTGAATGCAAAGCTGGCCATGGGGATGACAAAATAATATATTGCAAGACAGTTCAGCACTAAGAAAAAAAGGTAAGTCAAAGTCTTGTAAAATATGAAGGACCCTCATACCTCTTCATGAGGAATCATTGTCATTTCAATCACGTGTAACTCTTTATGACCACATTGGGGGTTTTCTTGATAGGGATACTGGAGTGCTTTGTTATTTCCTTCTTTAGCTAATTTTACAGATGAGGAAACTGAGGCAAACAGGATTTAGTGATTTGTTCAGGGTCAAATAATAAATATTTAGAGCCAGATTTGAAATCATGTGTTTTTCTGATTCCAAGTCCAATACTGTATCCACTATGCCATATTTTATGATGAATACTCTTTTTAAAAAGACCGAGGAGGTATAATACCTAGTAAGGGCCAAAGAACATCACCAAAAAGTGAAAATGATAACTTTACCAAAGACAAGAAATGACTTGTTCCTGATTTGGCAGTAATTTCTAAATGTTGATCTGGGTATGGTCAGATAACTGACTCACTAGAGTAAAGGCTAAAATAAATACTAAACTAGAATGATAAAAATGAGAAAATAGGGCTTATAACTGAGGCAAGTCCAATACAACCTATTTATAGAAATTATTGATATTTTTAAAAATGGGAAATAGGTAAAAGAATAGACATTGATACAGACTCATCAATTCCTAAAATAGTTGGTAGGATATAAATCATTCACAATAATGAGGAGATACATAGAGTCTAGAAGCCATTTAAATAGACAAACATTTGATCTCCTTGTTAAGTGAAAAGACACAGCAGCCAAGGGCAAGATGGGTTTAGAATATAAACTCATTCACAAAATCCAACTGAGGGGGATGGAGGAAGATTATGAGCAATATTGCCTCATAAAACAGTGAGAAGCAGTAGAGGAAAAATAAGCTTAAGAAAGCTTGGCAAGAGACCAACTATGCAAAGTCATTTAAGAATGAAACTACAGAGGACAGAAAACTGATGAGAAAGGGAGAATATCTGTGAAAATTTTTGTAACTTTTGGTCACCACGAAGGATAGTAGAGCTACCACATCTGGACTGTAAGCTGCATGAGGATGTAAAGAAACCAAGAAGGAAGAGAACAGCTGGACTAGACTGATTATACCCAGAGGAGTCCATTCTGGAGGAGATACAATTTTGAGCATTTTGGAGATTGGTTCTTAAAGAATATGAAAAAAGGGAGAATGCAACAAATTTGGAAACAATATTAGATGTTATTACTTCCTATTTTTCTCTTCTTTTTACTCTTTCACCTTGCAATCTGGCTTCAAAGCTTGTCACTGGATTCATTAAAAGTCATTAATGATCCCTTAATTGTTTTTCTTTTCTTATTTGTCTTGTCCTCTCTGCAACATTTGCTACTGGTGACCACCTTCTTCTGGATGTTTTCATCTCTCTCTTTTTTTTTCATGATACTCCTCCTGTCTGGTGATTCTCCCTGAGCCTTTCCAGATGAACCACCACCCATCTCAAGTCCCCTGAATGCGGGTGTGTACCAAAGCTATTTCCCGGGTCTTGTTTGCTTGGTAACCAGATTGTTTTTGTTCATTCCTCTTAGACTCTGTAAACTAGGAAATTTCCTGGAGTATTCCACATTTCTTTCTTCAGTGCATTAAGGCAAACAGGGCTCAAGTGATTTGCCCAGAATTGCACAGCTGGTGTCTGAGGATGGATTTGAACTATAAACTTCCTGACTTCAAGCCCAGTGTTCTATCCACTGAGTCATCTAGCTGTCCCCTTTAGTAATGATAGCAGGTATTTATCTGACATTTTAAAGTAGTTACTATTATCCTCATTTTATAAATGAAGAAACCAAAGCAGACAGCAATTAAATAAATGACTTTCCCAGGGTCACACAGTTGATAAGTGTCTGAGGCTGAATTTAAACTTAGGTCTTTATGACTCTAATTCTCTGTCTCTGTCTCTTTGTCTGTCTCTGTCTCTGTCTCTCTCTCTCTCCATCTGCCCTCTCATCTCTTTCCTCTCAATCTCTTCTGTTTGTCTCTTAGTCTCTTTCTTTCTCTCTGTCTCTCTCTTTTTCTCTCTTCACTCTCTCTGTGTAATTCTCTGTATTCTCTGTGTCTCTTTCTCTGTCTTTCTGTCTCTTTCTTTCTCTTTCTTTGTCACTTGGTAACATCAGCTCCCATGAGTTTAATTATCATCTCTATGAAAATAACTCCCAGATCTATATATACACAGCCTTAGTGATTCTCCTATACTCCAGTTCCACTTCGTTGACTATCTAATGGACATTTCAATGTCCCATAGTCATCTTAAATGTAATAGAACAAAAGAGAGCAAATTTTCTTTTCCTCCAAATCTGCTCTTCTTCTGATATTCCCTATTTAAATCAAGGGCATCATCATCTTTCCTATCACATAAGTTTGCAATTTTGTGATCCTCAACTCCTCACCCCTCACTCATCCTCCAATCTCAAGCAGTTGCTGAACCTTGATTCTACATATCCTTTCTTGGGCCATAATCTCCTCTTTTCTAGATAATCATGTCACTTTCCCACACCATAAATTTTTGTAGCTTCCAATTATCTCTAGAAGTAAATATCATCTCTCTCTCCCTCTTCCTCACCCTCTCTTTCTCCCTCTCTCTCCTCCTTTTACCCTCTCCCTCTCTCCCTCTTTCCCTCTCCTTCTTCCTCTTTATCTCTCCCTTTCCTTCTTCCACCTCTTTTCTCTCTGTCTTTCTCTCTCTTTCTGCCTCCCTCCTTCCCTCTCTCCTTTCCTCTATATCTCACCATATCTGTTTCTGTCTCTGTTTCTTTCTCTGTGTGTGTGTGTCTGTTTCTCTCTCTCTGTTTCTCTCTCTCTCTCTCTCTCTCTCTCTCTCTCTCTCTCTCTCTCTCATTTTGTCTGTCTCTCTCTCACTGAAAGCTCTCTGCAACTTAGCTCCATTTCGTCTTTCCAGTCCACCATTCCTCTTACATGACAATCCATGTCTCATCTCTGTGCATTTGTATGGACCATCCCAAGAACAAGTCTTTGGTAAATTGTGAAGTACTTTTAATGACCACAAGTTTCTTCCTGAAACGACCCTTCTTTTTTCTTTTAACACTACTTTTTTTCTCAATGGTGCTATGTTTCTGTGAGTTAGGGAATTGCAAAGAATTAAAACTGAGGGTCACCCAAGTGGCAATGCAAAGGTATGTGATAGGGATGAGTAGCACTTCAAGAAGGAAGAATTGATCAGGAGAAGTAATATCAAGAATATCATTAGGGAGATGAATAACAAGAAGAGAAGATGGATCGGTCATGTGCTAAGGGTGAGAAGAACACTAGGGAAAGCCCTTGTATTCCATAAATATGCATGCAATATTAAGCAGCCCAGAGGAAGGACCTCAGAAATTCTGGGGATCCCTTTGAAGAATTTGATGGAATCCTCTGACCAAGAATCATGCACCATTGGATGCAATAGGAGAAGGCATTGGTAATTTTGGTATTTGGAGGGATCACAACAAGTTGACCCCAGAGCCATCAAAGCATCAATGTCGTGACTATGTTGTCTCATGTAGATGGGAGGTTAGGCAAAGCAAGTGCTATTCTCAATTTCTTAGATGAGGAAACGAGTCTCAGGGAAATTTGGGGTCTTTGATTTAACTCATAGAGCCAGGAAACAAAGCAGATACTCAAATCCTAGTTAACGGACCCTAAGTCAAGTTAAGTCAATGAGTATTTATTAAATTTGTGCAGGTGCTAAGCACTGTGTGATGGGGGTTTAAAGAAAGGCAAAACCAACTCCTGCCCACAAGGATTACAACCTAATTTCAGTACACTGCATCTGGCTCAGGTGAATAAATATCTGCATGAAAGAGGTCATAGAAATTTCAGTAACTGAACAATGATTTCCATATTCAGATCTAGCTTGGCTCATAAACTCTCTTACCCTTAGGAATTGGAATTGATGTTTTAAAATTTATTTTTTGAGGGGGCAAGGCAATCAGAATTAGGTGGCTTGTCCAGAGTCACACAGCTAGAATAACACTACCTTTTAAAACTAAGTCAATGTGCAGTTCCCAGGAACCCCACCCCAATTCTTTCCAATTTGACACCCCTAATCTAGCAGATAGAGTGCTGCCCCTGAGTCTGGGGATCTGGGCTTGACTCCCACCTCAAAAATGTCACCCTCCCAGGCTCTCAGTTCCCTTATATATAATGATAATTATATTACCTATCTCATAGGGTTGTTGTAAGGAAATCATTGTCAGAAATGATTTAGTCTTTTCCATAATTTAAAATGGACTTGGGTATTGGGATTTCACAAGCCCTAGAAATCCTGGCCTAGCTCAGCCCACAAAGATTGGACGTGCTGAACGCTTCTGATAAAGAAATGCTGACATATTCACGTTGGAAAATTGTCTTACTCTCCTGTGGCCTTTTTATAATGTCACCGGCTACTGCCTGCTTCTGGGGCTGGTTGTCTCCTTGGGTTAGCAGCGGATCAAGGAGTCCCAGAATGCTCTGGCCAGGCTGGGTCTGAAGGTGCTTTGGCTCAGCAGCCTCCCCCTACACAAGTCAATCCAGACCCCCATGTGGGAAATACAATGGGGCTCCACTACCCTACTAGGAGACATCTGTCCCAACTGGAGACAGCGCCATGGGGCTAGGGACTGGTTGGGCACAGAGGCAGGGGGTGGGACAGCTTGGCCTTTGGAGCTCTTTTCCTGCCTCCTCTCTCTGGGCTGAAACTCCCTCCTGGCTCTAGATGACTTCTGGATTCTCTGTTCAGAGGGGACCATTCCTAGGAAGTTGTCACTCAGCTTCCTGGCCATCAGGGCTCAATACCTCCTCACAATTTGGATTGGAAGGAAGTTCCCATCTCCTCACCATTCACTTCAACCTCTCCCCCGTTCGTGAGTCCATCAGCCAACAAGCATTTATTACATGTTTACCACATGCCAGGTGCTGTGCTAAGCACTGGGGAGGCAAAGAAAGGGAAACAAAGAAAAAATAACCACAAAATAGTATCGCACCACTATCATTAATTCAACCAACATTTATTAAGCACTGTCTGCTATAAAGTTTTGTTCTAGCTGCTAGGAGAATGGGGAAATTGGAGAAGACATGGTCCCCATACTCGCTGGGCTTACTTAATAGCTATCAAAATATCATGATTATCCTTCCCCCAAGAACCACGCTGTCTAATAAATGTAAGTGCTTACTGTGCACCAGGCTCTGCCCTAAGCACAGAAAACACAAATAGGAGCAGAACTAAACACAAACCCATCCTCAAGGAAGTACACTCTAATGGGGGTGACGACACTTATGTAGAAGCTGAGAGGAAGGGAAGAGATGCCCAATGTTGGGGCGTGAGAGAGAAATCGTAGTCTGGTGACAAATGGAGACAGAACTGAAGTCTGGTCCAGATACCCTGGGGGGAATCACCAAAGCAAAAACTGACATTTATGTGGTGCTTTAACATTTATAAAACATTTTACAGACTTTATCTCAATTGAACTTCACAACAATAATGTAAAAGAGACACCATAGCCTTAATATGCCAATTTTGCTAATTAAGAAACTGAGATTCAGAAACACTAAGTAATTTATTCATGCTGATGTAGCTAGTCAGTGACAGAGATGGGATTCAATTCCTGGTCTGCTCTGTCTGTGTCTCCAGCTTCTCCATTCCAGGAAGAAATGCCTTCTATTCCAGATTGGAATTCCCCAATTCTCTGTTTCTGATTTTCCTTTCTCCTTTTTCTTTCTCCCTCCTTCCCCTTTTCTCTGTATCTGTCTATCTGTGTCTCTCTGTCTCTGCCTTTGTCTGTCTCTGTCTTTCTGGGTCATTGTTTCTCTGTCTCTCTCTCTTTGTCTCTCTCTTACTTACTTTGGCTCTGAAACTTACTTTCTTTTTTTTATTTTATTAAAGCTTTTTATTTACAAAACATATGCATGGGTAATTTTTCAACATTGACCCTTGCAAAACCTTCTGTTGCAAATTTTCCCCTCATTTCCTCCTCCCCCTCCCCTAGATGGCAGGTAGTCTAATACATGTTAAATATGTTAAAATATATGTCAAATTCAATATATGTATGCATATTTATATAGTTATCTTGCTGCATAAGAGAAATCAGATCAAGAAGGAAACAAAACTTCCTTTCTGGGTGACCCTTGTACTTCCCTACATTGGGACTCAGTTTCCTCATTTGCACAATGAGGATGTTGGACTGGACAAAATCTAGATTAATTTTTAGGTCTACATTTCTATGATTTTTTGACCACCATTGCCATTAAGTGACATTTATGTATAATATATTTAAATTTTATTAAAATTATTACATATTGTGAACAAAAGTGAATTATGCAAACTAGTCTTTGCTGGAAGAGATAATACAAGTCACTGTGGAGGTGGGATGATATATTGTCTCTGCAGGCAGATGGTCCCATACTAGCAATATATTTTAAATGTTATTTTTTAGGTCAATTCCAGATCCTAAACTCAAGATCTTTGGGAGTTTTTCTTTAAAATATTTTCTAGGCCTTTCCAGTCTGGTTATGGAAAGACAGATGGCACAGGTAGAAACAAATAAAATTATCGTGTACTGGCCAAGTGTAAGATATTATTATTGTCATTGCCCATTTCTTTAAGGTTCTTATAACATGGAGCAAGTTGCAAGGCAGGAGAAAAAGTCATTTGGGGTGGGGATGGGGGAGCAAATGATGATCATCACTTACATATCTGGTAGCTAGATTACCTTTGCTGACTCTGTAGGGAACAGAGGGGAGACTCAAGGGGAGAAGTAAAAGCCAGCTCCTAGACCTCTCATTTCAGTGAAGAAGAAACCAAGACACAGAGAGGGAAAGCCATTTCTTCACAGGAGTACAGCAAGTTAATGAAAGAGTCTGGATTAGAATCTAGGTTCATTCCACTTCAACTAGAGGTCTTGTTTAATTCTGAGCTAATGCTAGAAAAACATCCAAAAGAATAATCTCAAGAGAAGGGAAGGGAAGTGCTTTAGGTTGGTGTCTTTTCCCCCTGACTCCTTATTCTCTTTAGGAGTTCACATCTCAGAGTTGGGTCCCATCTCTCTGGCAATTAGAGATCTCTGAGACCCTGGACTTAATTAAAGATGAAGTCAAGTCTAGGTAGCATATGGGCTGTCAGTTCCACTTCTGGAAGTACAAATGAAGAGAACATGAAATGATGCTATGGTGAGGGGAAGAAGCCCCCAGGGAGAGCGATCCTCCCGGTGCCAGGGTACAAAGAACCTCAGAAAATCATGGGCCTGATCACTGGGCCTGGCCAGAGATGGATGTCAGAGCATGGTGTACATTCACTGTGTACAATCCATGCCATCATGGAGCAGGTAGCAAGACTGCACCAAGCCCAGCCAAAGACTTTTCGAGTTCCTTAGAGAAAGGTTTAGACTCAAACTATAATGATGAGGAGGATAATGAGGGTGATAGTTAACACATATAATACTTACTATGTGCCAGTCACTGTATTAAATACTTTCAATTATCTCATTTGATCTTTACAACAGTCCCAAGAGGTTCTATTATCCCTGTTTTAACAGGGAAACTGAAGCAAACAGGGTAAAATGATGTGCTCAGATCACAGGAATTCCTGACTCCAGGCCCAGCTCTTTTCCCACTTTGTCACCTAGCTGCCTCTGAACTAGTCCTACTTTGTTTAATGCAACATTCATTCCCTGGCACCCAAGCCACTCATCTCTTCCCATTGATCCCTCCTTTTCTATATTTGATGGAACACAAAAATCAATGTTCTTCCCGATGAGGAAGAGAGCAGGCCCTTGGCATATTGACAGCAGAGCCAGAAACAGGCCTCGGCTATTGGGACACATAATCCCTCTCATTTGTAAAACACTGTTCTTTTCAATGCTCACTCACATTTGTTATCTCCCTGGATCATTGTGACAGTCCTACAAGGTAGGTGGAACAAAGATTAGTCTCCTCAACTGACAGAAGAAGAAACCAAGGCACAGGGTCATGAAGGGAGCTCTCTGAGGTCAGAGAGCTCATAACCCCCCAACTTTCCACCTCATCAACCTATTATTGTTTGTCCTTCATTTCAAAAAGGACAAGGGATATCAGGGGATGATGCCTTAACATGAGTGTTAAGTGAGGCAGAATTGGGCACAGTCATCAGTCTCACTCTTCCTGAGTCATCAAACTCCAGGGGCAAGACCAAAGCCACGATGGTTGGGGATGACCTGGGATGCACTGGGTAACTTTAGTGTCTTTAATGTCTGACCAAACTCTAAACACTCCCCCAAGCCTGCTTCACTTGCCTCATGGCTGTTGGAACAAATTATTCTCATCCTCTCATTCCAACCTTGGAAATCTTCACATGCTTGGAGGCAACATCTCCTTCACTTGCCATTTCATGCTTTGGGGGTTTATTGGGTACCCTCAACCCGCTGAGATGGTTTTACTGGGGCTGAATTCTGTACATGCTATAAAGCTTCTTGAAGCCATAGTTAATAGTTGGGTGAGTCAGGTGAGCATTAAAGGTAGATAAGCAGTCCTGAAAAGGGGACACACCAGAAGGGTTGGTCTTCCTCAATTACCCCACTGACCAATTATTAAATAGACATTTGTTTGTATTTATTATGTACCAAGTTCCATGTTAGATGCGGGGAGTAAAAAAATAAAAACATGACGTTTGCTGATCTTATGATATTACGATCATAAATTCTAGCAGGGCATGAGGAGATAATGTGAATGATGACAAAAACATATATATTTAAGGAGAGGAGTTAGAAAATAGACCCATGATTTTATTGCTAAAGGAATCTTCTGGATGAGAAAACTCACTCTATCAAAGCACATCAACATATTCTCTGCAACTTGTTATCTTAGAAAATTCCTTATCAAATCAACAAATTAAAAATTGAGAAATGTGCAACAAAATTGACAAAACTACAGAGATAATGTGAATTTATGGTTTTCTAAGTCAATCTCAGCCTACAACAATCCATTTGTATTTGAGTTTGACTTCACTTGTGTCACAAACTAAAGTTTGGCTTTAGTGGCTTGGCCAGTCAACACAGAATGTATTAAAGGCAAGACTTGAACTTTCAGGACTGGATATAATAAATTTCTTTGCCATGATATCATAGAGGTGGAATTCCTGTTTTCTTTCCCTACCCCACCTTTCTGGATCCTGAAATTCACCGTAGGCAATTTTTTGAAGATACTATTCTCTTGTTACACTGATCTCATCATTTGTTCTTCACACTGACATAAACCTCAGACCTAGATATCCTATACTTCAACATCCCACACTACATTTTGCTTCATTGGCAAGATTGTGCAGTCTATTCATTCATTGTTTCTTGAAGAGAACCGTGTCATCAGGAAGGTGATGTCATGATGTGCAAGTGATTTGGATTTAAGTGAGGAAGTGTTGTGCAAAGTCAACAACCTCACTTTCTCCTCCAGAGCAGTCTGGGTTGTAACAAGATATAGCTCAGGACAACTGGATTTGGCTCTGCAATTTCTTTAATAGGTCTCAATTTGATTGATGTGATGACCATTCACTGATTAAGACTAGGTAGGTAGAAAGAGAAATAAAGAATGGTCTTTTAGTCCAAAAACAAAACAAACAAACAATCCTAATCAATCTGGGATTTTCCAAGCTATTTAGTTCATTTCAGCTCAGGATATTTTTTTTTCATTAATGTGCATAGCACAAATAACAGGTATTCTCCAGAAGATTAAAAAGTTCCACATCTCTCATTTGCCCAAACAGAGAAAGAAATCTACACTGTCTATTCCTATTCCTGAAATAGGAAGAAGTAGAGCTTATAGATCCTTGGTCAGAGTCCCTATCCCTGGGAATTTCAGGTGTTCTCTAGGAGATAAAAAAGCTCCAAATCCCTCATTTGCTCAAATGGAGATAAAAACCTGTACTATCTATTCCTAGTTGAAATAGGAAGAAGTGGTGTTTACAGATCCTTTGTCAGAGTTCTCATCCCTCTCACTTGTCAGAAAAATAAGTGATTTCTTCCAAATTCTCTTTGGCTAGTTGCAAGATTACTCAATGAAGATACGTGAGAGCTGAGTTCTAGAACTGGCTTAGCTATTTTGTGGCCATAATTTCCTCAGTACTATCCATGGTGCTGACACCTACCTCCCAAAGGAACCTCCAATAAGAATTTACTTTCTTCTTTTTCTCCCCATCTATGAGACACAGATGTCATATCCAGAGTTTAAGATATTTTAGGATTCCCTCCACTATTTTTTCCTTTCATTCAAAGAAGGCCAATCCAGAAGCCTGGTATACTTGTTGAAGTCTTGTAGACACGAAGTAGAGTGTATGAGTATTTAGTTCTTTGTTGCACAATGGAGAGTGAAGGTGCTAGACACTCAGGCCCAGGTTTGGCCTCCAGATGACAGACCAGAATGTTCAGGAATAGTAGCCATTCCCCCGTGCTCATTTTCTTGCTCTTTCTCCTTTGCCTTGGGCTCCATATTGTATGGGGGTAGGGAGAAAGAATGGATGGGGACTCACCATATAGGGAGTTACATTGTGCTGCTGATACCTCAGAGTAAAATTGGCAAAATTAATTGGAAATTAAAGTCACCAAATGAGCACTGAATTAAGAAATCATTAAGACTAAACAAGCACTGGAAGGAATGGTGGGTTAATTACAAAGCCTTCCTGGCTCTTTCAAAAGACTGTTTGTGTGTCTCCTGTGTCAGTATTATTCTCCATTATCCTTTGGTGCCCCAGAAGGGGAGGAAGGCCATTCTGGAGCTCTTATGGCAATTTCTAATGCTAGTAGTCTCTTTATCAATACTCTTTCTCCAATGGATCAGATTATGACTTCAGAAACAGCAATTGCTGGCTGAGGGCATAGCTGTCTCCTTGGGGCTCTCCTGGATGGACTCCACCATCTAACAGGATTTTCTCTTGCTAGTGATTCATCTTCCTCAGGGAAATTCCTGCTTTCCTCAGAAAATCTTGCCCTGTGGGCCAACTGTTCTCTTTTCTGTACCTGCCACCCCCTGAGCCAGGAGGTCATTGTCAATAAACCCAAGGGGAATAATTACCAGCCTATTAGCCTTGCATAATAGGCAGAGCTTTGCCATCTCATTAGGTCTGGCCAGGGAGCCAGATGAAAAAGAATAAAAACAAACAAGTCCCCCACACAGCCCACAAGAATGGCCACTATGGAAGATTACCTGGATGTCAGGAAGATCATAGACTTCATGCTGGAAGAGAACTTAAAGGCTAAAATACAAACCCCCATTTTACAAATGAGGAAACTGAAGAGACTTTCAGAGAGCAAATTGCAGGGTTGGAATTTGAACCCAAGCTCTCTCACTCCAAAACCAAGTCTCTTTTCATTGTACCATAAGTGCACTAAAGGGCAAGTGAAAAAAAACCCAGGAAAATATTCAGGTGGCTGTGTAAAGAACTTTGTCCCCTGTTCTGTACCTTCCTAATTTTTCTTCTCATATCACATCTTCATCCCCATCTTGTTATTTTATTATCTACCATTACTCCTATTTGAAGTACCTTTCTTCCTTGTCTATATCTATCCATACCATATCCATTCTTCAAGGTTGAAATCAAGTCCTTTTTCTCATGTCAGCTGATAAATTTCTTCAGAAGCTTTGTCTGGCCATGTGTAGTGCAAAGTAGCTCTTGTGAGGATCAAATTCCATGAAAGTTTTACCCTATAGCGGCCAGTGATTAGTCCTTCCTTCCCCAAGTCTGCAGTGTGTGCTTGTCCCTGGAAAGTCTTTCAGGATGTTTATAAGCAATAGCAAAAGGGAAATCTATCAGATGAAAATAGTGGCTGTGGAGAACAATGGTTGGGCCTGAGGACAATTCTTGGGGTTCCCCAGACAAAATGATTATATTAAGTTCAGTCAGAATTGTTACAGGTTAGGGAAACAGGTTCCAGTAACTAACAAGCTAGATTAGAATCTTTACTGGAATTTTAGGAAATATTGGGGTACCCTAAGTAGAGCTTTCTGTAATCTTTGGAAATTCATTTTGGAAATTTTTATTTTTGAAAATTTTCTTTTTATTTGTTTTTGTCTTAAATAGAATGAGGAAAGGGGGAGTGGCCATAAAGACAGGGTAGAGTCCAGTAGTTGCAAAAGGGAGTTCAATGAAATAATTATTCTTCAAGAGTAATATGTGATTGGGGTGTTAGTGGTGGAGACAGTTTGAAGAATGAGAAGATTCCGGGGTCATATAGAAATGTGACCTGGTCCTCTTCATTGTTCATCCTTTCTTTATGTCTGGTGGCTCAATGACAAACACAAGCTGCACAATCTTTTTATGATGGAGAAAGAAAGGGAAGGAAAGAAAAGAGGGAGGGAAGGAGGGAGGGAGGGAACTTATCTATTAAAGGAATGTTTGAAGAAGTAGTGGTATATTAACATAATGGAAAATTATTGCATTGTAAGAAATGATGAATGTGAGGGGTTCAGAGGCACATTGGAAGTATATGAAATTATACAGAGTGAAAAAAGCACAACCACAAGAAGAATATACACAATGACCATGGGACTATGGGAGCACTCAGAATCTGAGCTTCCAAAAACCTATCATAAATTCTAGGCATTCTCTCTAGACCATATCTCATGTTATTGAGTTTTCTTTTGCAAAGCAATGCATGGCTGTATTTCAAAATAAAAGCATTTAATGAGATGACAAAATATTCTTTCCATAAATATTGAACTTACTTTTTCACAAACACACATATCCTGAGTGGGAAGAATGAAAAAGAATTATTATTTCTCACAAATAAAGGCATGTAACATTTGTCAGGGCAGCCAAATGGGCAGTCAAGGAAAATGGATTCAGACATTCAGAGGGACAATAATGTCACTAATTTTCCAAAACTGATGATATTTTCTGGTAATATAACACTAATTATTACTTGTTGGCCTTCCAGCCCATTGGACTAGATCTCTACTTTAAGACGGTCTTTAGCTATGAAGGTGTTTTTAAGAGCTCTGTAATAATTTACTGACAATGCTGTGGTTCCTCTTGAAAGAAGGAAGGAAAGGAAGAAAGAAGGATTTAATAAGTACCTAATCTGGGCCAGCACCTAATATGTGTTTTGCAAATATTGTCTCATTTGATTCTCATTGAT